>NC_053022.1:189493339-190180378 GCF_003073215.2 Triticum urartu
TACCGATGAAAAGAGCAAAATAATGTATAGCAGGAAAGTGAATGCTCCCTACGGTAGCCTGCGTTATATCTCTAGATTCCCCCACAGTTATACTAGCAAGAAAGTTTCTAAATTCAGATTTAGGGGGATCTCTAACACTACCCCATGATGGAAGTTTGCAAGCAGAAGTGAAATCTTCTATGTCCATGGTATAAGATTTGTGATAAAGATCAAACATGATTGAAGGAGAATTACGTGAAGATGAATACTCAAACCTCCTCACAAATGAACTTGTGAGATCATGATACTGGGGGCATTTGTCAACCTCAAAATCCTCAAGAACGGCATTGCGCAAATATGCTTTGAATTCTTCTTTAATTCCCGCATGGTCCATAAAATTTTCCGACGGCCATTCGCAAGGCCGTACTGGAGCGTCTCTTGGTGGATCCTCGTCAGCATCGCGCATAGCAATCCTGCACCCTTGCTTCTTAGAGGAACCACCTTGGAACATCTTCCTAAGCATATTGTTTTTCTCTGAAAAATTATGAAATTTTTAGTAACTTCAAAATAAAAGTGAACCAAACTCAATAAAACTGATAGCAACTACTCCTACAAGTGCCTAGAGCCTATATCAAGCATCAAAACTACTTGGAACCATATAAATTTGACATGCAAGCTCAAGAACATGGTCACCTATGCAGCATAAATTCGCAATGAATAAATCACTAGAACAAAAACTAATTGGACCAAGGGAGGAGTCACATACCAAGGAACAATCTCCCCAAGCAGTTTTGCGAGAGGTGCTTTGAGCAAGGAAATCGAAAATTAAAGCAAAAGTGGTTGGAACTCGTGCTTGAGTTGGTTTTTCGGGTTTGTGTGAGACAGAGGAAGAAGATGGGTGCTGGGATAAGTGGAGGAGTGCCACCATGGGCCCATGAGGCAGGGGGCGCGCCCTAGAGGGGGGGGGGCGCCCCCCCCCCTCGTGGCCAGGTGGCAGCTCCTCCCGCGGTAATTTTTGCATAGTAAATCCTCAAATATTCCCGAAAAAATCATATTAAATTGGTATGTCATTCTGAGGACTTTTATTTTCAGGATATTTTTATATTGCACGGATAAGCCAGGAAACAGTCAGGAAAATACTATTTTTACTTTATTTTTGCTAATTAATAGAAAGTAAAGAGAGGGTATAGAAGTTTATGCTTCTAGTTTCATCCATCTCATGCTCATCAAAAAGAATCCACTAACAAGGTTGATCAAGTCTAGTTAACAAACTCATTCCGATAATCATGGAACCGGAGAAATTTCGAATAACACTAAGTTACCTCAACGGGGATATGCACATCCCCTATAATAAGTATATCATATTTCTTTTTGACTGTAGGAAGAGGAAATTCAAAACCTCCAATTATAATCGAAGGAATTTTTCCGATAGAATTGATACTATGAACTTGAGGTTGTTTCCTCGGAAAGTGTACTGTATGCTCATTACCATTAACATGAAAAGTGACATTGCCTTTGTTGCAAACAATAACAGCACCTGCAGTATTAAGAAAAGGTCTTCCAAGAATAATAGACATACTATCATCCTCGGGAATATCAAGTATAACAAAGTCCGTTAAAATAGTAACGTTTGCAACCACAACAGGCACATCCTCACAAATACTGATAGGTATAGCAGTTGATTTATCAGCCATTTGCAAAGATATTTCGATAGGTGTAAGCTTATTCAAGTCAAGTCTACGATATAAAGAGAGAGGCATAACTCTAACACCGGCTCCAAGATCACATAAAGCAGTTTTAATATAATTTCTTTTAATGGAGCAAGGTATAGTAGGTACTCTGGGATCTCCAAGTTTCTTTGATATTCCACCCTTAAAAGTATAATTAGCAAGCATGGTGGAAATCTCAGCTTCCGGTATCTTTCTTTTATTAGTAACAATTTCTTTCATATACTTAGCATAAGGAGGCATTTTAAGCATATCCGTCAAACACATACGCAAAAAGATAGGTCTAATCATTTCAGCAAAGCGCTCAAAATCCTCATCATCCTTTTTCTTGGATGGTATAGGAGGAAAGGGCATGGGTTTCTAAACCCATGGTTCTCTTTCTTTACCATGTTTCCTAGCAACAAAGTCTCTTTTATCATAACGTTCACTCTATGATTGTGGGTTATCAACATCAACAGCAGGTTCAATTTCTACATCATTGTCATTACTAGGTTGAGCATCATCATGAACATCATCATTAATATTTTCATTAGGTTCATGTTCATTACCAGATTGTGTTTCAGCATCAGACATAGAGATATCATTTGGATTATCAGGTGGTTCAGCAATAGGTTCACTAGAAGTTTGCACACTTCTATCATTTTTCTTTTTCTTCTTTTTAGAAGAACTAGGAACATCAATATTATTTCTTTGAGAATCTTGCTCGATTCTCTTAGGGTGACCTTCAGGATACAAAGGTTCCTGATTCATTCTACCAGTTCTAGTAGCCGCTTTAACAGCATAATCATTTTCTTACTATTCATTTCATCAAGCACTTCTTTTTGAGCCTTAAGTACTTGTTCTACTTGAGTAGTAACCATAGAAGCATGTTTGCTAACAAGTTTAAGTTCACCTTTAATATCAGCCATATAATCACCCAAGCATCTAATCATATAAGCATTTTCTTTTAATTGTCTACCAAAATAAGCATTGAAGTCGTCTTGCTTATACATAAAGTTATCAAACTCATCCAAGCACTTACTAGCAATTTTAGTAGGAGGGACTTCAGCTTTATCATATCTATATAAAGAATTTACCTTTACTACCTGTGTCGGGATATCGGGGTCAGGAGGTTCTTCAATAAATAAAGAATTGAGATCATAAGTTTCTTCAACAGGCGGTATATTAAGA
This sequence comes from Triticum urartu, assembly GCF_003073215.2. NCBI lineage: Eukaryota > Viridiplantae > Streptophyta > Magnoliopsida > Poales > Poaceae > Triticum > Triticum urartu. The sequence goes on from NC_053022.1 coordinate 189,496,216, forward strand.
CCATGTATTTCTTCAATAGGAGGTAAATTCTTAACGTCTTCAGCTTTAATACCTTTCTCTTTCATAGATTTCTTTGCCTCTTGCATATCTTCGGGACTGAGAAATAGAACACCTCTCTTCTTCAGAGTTGGTTTAGGAATAGACTCAGTAATTGGAGCAGGAGCTGGCTCAGGAGGAGCCCAATTATTTTCATTTGTCAACATATTATTCAATAGAATTTCAGCTTCATCCGGTGTTCTTTCCCTGAAAAGAGAACCAACACAACTATCCAGGTAATCTCTGGAAGCATCGGTTAGTCCATTATAAAAGATATCAGGTATTTCCAACTAACTCGATTACATGATAAATCTCATCCAACCCATCACCGTCCAGCAAGCCTGCGATGGAATTACTCACGCATGGCGGTGAGCATCATGAAATTGGTGATGGAGGATGGTTGATGATGACGACGGCGACGAATCCCCCTCTCCGGAGCCCCGAACGGACTCCAGATCAGCCCTCCCGAGAGGTTTTAGGGCTTGCCGGCGGCTCTGTATCGTAAAACGCGATGATTTCTTCTCCCTTATTTTTTCTCTCCGAAAGCAAATATATAGAGTTGGAGTTGGCGTCAGAGGGTTTCCAGGGGGCCCACGAGGTAGCGGGCGCGCCCTAGGGGGGGCTCCCCCCACCCTCGTGAGAAGGGTGTGGGCCCCCTGGTCTTCATCTTTGGCGAGGATTTTTTATTGTTTTTTCTAAGATGTTCCGTGGAGTTTCAGGTCATTCTGAGAATATTTGTTTTCTGAAAATAAAACAACACCATGGTAATTCTGCTGAAAACAGCGTCAGTCAGGGTTAGTTCCATTCAAATCATACAAGTTAGAGTCCAAAACACGGGCAAAAGTGTTTGGAAAAGTAGATACGACAGAGACGTATCAGTATGCGGTCTCGCTCACTCCCGCTTCTAGACCCCGGGGACGTACTCTTGTCCCCATCCATGATAAGCGACCACCTAGCATATGTCACTAGATATCCCCGACACATGTCAGTCCCACCGAAAAGCCTAACGTTCACATTTTGAACAAAATCGGTCTGGCCGAGTTTTAGTATTCGGTCCCACCGAGTTTGGTAAATTGTGTGTAACAGTTAGATTTTTTGTGCAGGCTATATATACCACTCCGCCCATCCTCCATTCGTGGAGAGAGCCATCAGAATGTGCCTACACTTCCACTACTCATTCTCTCAGAGAGAACCACCTACTCATGTGTTGAGACCAAGATATTCTAGTACAACCACAAGAATCTTGATCTCTAGCCTTCCCCAAGTTGCTTTCCACTCAAATCATCTTTCCACCATATCCAAATCTGTGAGAGAGAGTTGAGTGTTGGGGAGACTATCATTTGAAGCACAAGACCAAGGAGTTCATCATCAACACACCATCGATTACCTTCTGGAGAGTGGTGTCTCCTAGATTGGTTAGGTGTCACTTGGGAGCCTCTGTCAAGATTGTGGAGTTGAACCAAGGAGTTTGTAAGGGCAAGGAGATCGCCTACTTCATGAAGATCTACCGAAGTGAGGCAAGTCCTTCATGGGCGATGGCCATGGTGGGATAGACAAGGTTGCTTCTTCATGGACCCTTCGTGGGTGGAGCCCTTTGTGGACTCGCGCAGCCGTTACCCTTCGTGGGTTGAAGTCTCCATCAATGTGGATGTACGATAGCACCACCTATCGGAACCACGCAAAAAATCTACGTGTCTACATTGCGGTTTCTCCCTCCAAACTCCTCCCCTTTACCTTCATATGCAATGATTTACATTCCGCTGCTATACTCTTAGAATTGCATGTGTAGGTTGATTGCTTGACTTGTGATAAGTTGCTAAAATCTTCCAAGACTTCAAATTGGGAAAAGGCTAGATTTTTGTTTGGTCAGTAGTCTAATCACCCCCTCTAGACATACTTTCGATCCTACACAGGAGAGACCCTAAAAGCTTCCGGAGGAGACCCAACGGCAAACAAGGAGACGACAAGGCAACATGGCATGCCCAGGGGGTAGGCGCGCCCTGATGCCTTGTGGGCCCCTCATGGCTCCATCTGACCTAATTCCACCTCTATAAATTATCTAAAATCAGGAAACTAATGGAGCGCCACCCAAAATACTTTTCCTCTGCCGCAAGTTTCTGTTCTTCTGTGATCCCATCTGAAGGCCATTTTTTGCACTCTGCGAGAGGGGGAATCAACCACAGAAGGATTTGATAACCCACAAGTATAGGGGACCGCAACAGTTTTCGAGGGTAGAGTATTCAATCAAAATTTATTGATTCGACACAAGGGGAGCCAAAGAATATTCTCAAGTATTAGCAGTTGAGTTGTCAATTCAACCACACGTGAAAGACTTAATATCTGCAACAAAGTATTTAGTAGCAAAGTAGTATGGAAGTAATGGTAAGAGTGACAAAAGTAACAATAGTAGTTTTGTAGCAATCGTAATAGTGGCAACGGAAAAGTAACGAAGCAAAGATCAATATGTGTAACATCCCAAATTTTCAATTTGGAATGTTATACACTAGATCATCATGCATATCATATTTACTTGCATTTTGGTTGATCCTAGAAATTTCACGCAACTCAAGGACCCTCGGAGAGAGTTGGAGATTTCGTTATTTTCATATTTGAGAGTTTTCTCGAATTTTGAAAAGAGGATCATTTGATTTATTTATTTTGTCTTCAATAATTTTCCGATATCAAAATATGAGAGAGGGAATAATATGACTTTCCCAAAATATAGGAAAAATGAAGATTTAATAAATAGATCACATTTTGTTTGCCAGAGTTTATTTGCATTTTATTTGGATAGAGAAAAATGCGCGTTTTCAAAAATTGCATTTTAGGTCCGGAGAAAAGTTCATTTTGTTCGGCTCATTTTTAGGAGTCGGGGAAAATTTACTTTAGATTTTTCGGAGTTCATTTAGATCTCTTTTTGTTTTTTCTCTCTCTGCGCGCGGAAAACTATTTATAAAAAAAACAAAAAAAAAACAGGAGCCAGGCCAGCCGGGCCAAGGCCCAAGCCAGCCGGTCGGCTGCCCAGCCCCTGCCTGCGCGTGCGCCTAGCGTAGGAGGCCGCCGCCTCGCCTCTTGTCTTAGCGAGTCCTAGATGGACTATAGGCTAGCTTTTTCCTCTTTCCGTTTTTCTTTTTCATCTAGGATTCCTATTCCTAGTCTAATTCCTTGCCCTCTACCCTAAGTAAACCCCTCCCCTCCCCAATATAAATACCCAAGCACCCCCCCCTCTAAATCATCAAACCCAAAGCCTAGAGCTCCACCACACCCCACGCCGCGCCACGCCGCCACCCCACACCCGCCGCCGCCGCCTTTAGCCGCCGCCGCCGCACCTTGCCCACGCCGCCGCCGCCCTACGCCGCCGCCACCGGAGCCCCTCGCCGGAGACCTCGCCAGAGGTTGCCCCGCGTCTCTTTTCCTCGGATCGTTTTCTTCTAATTGTTCCGATTCTTTTCTTCTCGTCCGATTCGTTTTCTTTCCGGTTCTTCTCTAAACCGTTCCGGTTTTCTAGATCGGTTTTTCGTTTCGATCTCTTTTTCCAAAACCCTAGATCGGATTCGTTTTCTCTCCGATTTAGTTGCCTTTGGAGCGTTCGCCGGACCGTTCGTCCTAACGAACGTGATCACTGGATTCTTCTAGGTTAACGAACGTCCGTTCGTTTAACCGTTCTTCTTTTTCTTCTCGTCGGATTTATTCCGCGTCTTTTCCGCGATCGTGATCTCAGATCCGATCTTTGTTCTAGTTTATCTTTTCGCTCATTTATCGGAATTAGGTGATTCAAGCGCCTGGAGTTTCGTCTCGAAACCGCCGTTCCGTCTAATCAACTTAAACAAGTTTTTGCCCCGGTAAAATTTGACCTAGTTTCAACTTGCTAGAACCGAGTTGTTTTCTTTCGCCATTTGTTTCTTTGTTCGGTTCTTTCTTTCTGTGCAACCGGAGTTCTTAAGTTGAACTATCTGGTTCGTTCTCTTGTTCGAGTTTTACCTGTCCATTAGATGAGTACTTATTGTGTGCTTGTTGTATGTCTGCGATAGATTACCCGGATTGCGCCGCTTGTTACTTCGAAGCCCTAGGACTCGTGGATCATCAGCAAGGCAAGTAACACTTTGATCATACCTTTTCTACAACCCATGTTTTACTGCATTAGTTCAATCCTCACACATTGCATGATTAGGATCTAATTAAATTGTGGGATGGGAAGTAGATGAGGTAGTACCTATCACCTGTATTATTATGAAACCTTTGGGAGTTACTTCTACGTTTGCTTATTATGCCATGCTATGCTAGTAGACGTGGATTGGGTGAGTGATATCCATGACAGATGTGAGATTGATAATTTTAATGGTTTATCTAAGGTGGCAACTTAAACACACATCTGGGTGGATTGAGGCACCTGATGTCTATCACGACTTGCCTGTTTTTTTTGGACCGCCACCCAGGCTCAAAGGGATCATAAGATCTTTCATGCTAGAAACTTCCGTGTGCAGCCACATGCTACTATGGGCTCTGGCATAGTTGACTAAGTTGTGCGAACTCTTACGGGGTGGACTAGCAGATGTAGGGGTTATAGGTGGTACGGTCTACCCCACATGTAAGGTGCTAGCGCTTCTGAAAGACTGTGTCTCGGTCATCCGTTTCTCAAACACCCTGTAGTGCAAGAAACCAAACGGAGGCGATCGAGTCTTGTGGGAAAAGTGCGCAAACCTCTGCAGAGTGTACAAACTAATCATGATTAGCCGTGTCCCCGGTTATGGACAACTTGAGTATCTAGTACTTGAATATCATTATGAATCTCAACATGTTACTTCTAATTAATGTTGTTGGGTTTTAGTTATTTTTAATTGGGATTGAGAATGCTGTCAACCATTCTCAATGTTTCACAACCACCATGATAGTTAAATAAATTTATTCCTTTGCAGTAGGGAAAAATTGGCTTTATGCAAAACTGTAACCATAGAGCTTTCCACCAGCCAAATATGCATATAGTATAGTTGTTGCATTCCATTACTCTCTATGTGTTACTTTGCCAGCATATTCCATGTGCTGACCCGTTTTCAGGCTGCAACGTTAATGTTGCAGACTTTTCCGACGATGATTGAGGTGCTTTTAGGTCGTGGTTCTATACTCAGTGATGCCGCTGGAGTTGATGGACCCATTTATCTTCCGAGTCTTCCGCTGTTATCGATATTAAATGGCCTTCAGCCATATTTATTGTAATAAGTTCTTTTGAGCCATCGATGTAAGAAGTGTGTGATTGCAACTCTGCTATAAAACCTCGATGTACTGTGTGGTGTCAGCATTACTGATCTAGGGATGACACCGTAGCACAGTAGACGTGATCCATTCGGGTCAGGTCGCTACAGAGATGGTATCAGAGCACACGCTGACTGTAGGACACGACCACTAAGTTAAAGCCATAGATCACCATTCTCTTCTCATTTTCTAACTCCTTATCTTTTCTACTCCTTTAGGATGAAGGACGTGAAGATTAAGTACGCTCAACCGGATGAAGGCACACCTTTTGGATTTCACTTGAAGGAAGTCACCAAGTACCTGAACATTGGATTACCAAGCTTCACGGGAACCTTCAACGCCACTCTGCCTGAAGAGGAGCGTTGGAAGATTCAAGCTCATGTTCCGGGAAGAACATCCGCGCCAATCACGAAGCCCATAGATAGTGTTTTTAATGCACCAACCTAGAGTCTGGGAAAGAGCATGGCAGCTCATATCACCATAGGACGCATTGGAGAAGTTTATCAAGAAGACCTCAAGGACACTATCTACCAGATTTGTGGACGCCGTGATGAACAATGGGAGTTAGTCAGCACCAAGAAGGATAGATCCATTGCATCTTTCATCCAGGAGTTAAACCAGCACATTCGACGGCACGAGAACCAGATGTGCAATGATATGATAGAGTTGAAGAATGCAAAGGCAAGGATCATCGAGCTAGAAGGAGAATTGAAGTCTACACGCAAGGACTACATGGATGAGATCGTAGCTATAGCAAGACACACTTGCAATCTTAAGCAGGAGATTGAAGAACTCAAGGAGAAGTTAGCATCCATGGAGGAAGACAAGTACATCGCATGTCCGAACAACTACATCATCATCGACGACACCGATTCGGATCCAAGTGAACCCGAATTTGAAGATGAAGCTGGAGCAGATATCATGGAGTCTTCCACCGGTTCAAATTACTAGATGACCACCAGATAGTAGTAGAATTCCCCCATGTAAACATTATAGTCGAGCACTTTTGCGATAGTTTTAGATCGTTTGTAAGCCCTTGTTTGATTGATTGAAGTGATTTTGTGTGCTTTTGCCTCATGTGCATATGGGTAGTGTTTTCCCTTTAGACCCCCTCTATTCTTATATCTCGTCTTTTCTAAACCCTCAGATGCCTCCGAGACGTGACAATGGATTCCCACCGGAGCTCACAAGTTGATCCAGCAACAGAACCAGTTGATGCAGATGTTAGTCCAGAACCAGCAGAACAACAACAACCCACCACCACCACCACCACCTGTTGACCACTTAGCCCGTTTTCTTAGGCTGAATCCGCCGGTGTTTTCCAGTAGCACCGAGCCGATAGTAGCAGACGACTGGCTCCGCAAGATAGGAAGGGAGTTGACCACTGCAGGATGCACAGATGGTGAGAAAGTGAAGTTTGCCGCTCACCAGCTTGACGGACCCGCGGCAACATGGTGGGAGAATTTCACAGCCACTTACCCAGTTGACACTGTCACATGGGATCAGTTTCAGCAAGCTTTCCGCACTGCCCATGTTTCAGCAGGAGCTATGGCCATGAAGAAGCGTGAGTTTCGCAACTTACGCCAAGGAGGAAGGACTGTTGGCCAATATGTTGATGATTTCAGCAAGTTAGCATGTTATGCCCCCGATGACGTTGCTACGGATGCAGCTAAGCAGGAGAAGTTTCTGGAAGGATTGAATGATGAGCTAAGCATGCAGTTGATGGTAGCAAGTTTCAACAACTACCAGGAGTTGGTAGATCGTGCCATCATGATTGAAGGGAAGCAACAGCAGATTGAGAACCGTAAGAGGAAGTATGGACAGGGGAAGTGTAACTCTGGATCCCAGCAGAAGCCCCGTTTTACCCCTAAACCGGGATTTAAGTTTCAGCACACCCATGGTGGAGGTAGCTCGCACAACCATAATGGCCACAAGCATGGTAATGGGAATGGAGGAAGCAACGGCCAGAACCGGACAACCCCATCGACCCCAACCAAGAGAGACCTGAGTCAAGTCACCTGTTTCAAGTGTTCGAAGACCGGACATTATGCCAATGAATGCCCAGAAGGCCAGAATGGAAATGGCAATGGAAGCTCTGGGAAGAAGCCGAACCCTTTCAATAGGGGACAGGTGAACCACGTTAATGTGGAGGAGATTGAAGATCAGCCCGATGCAGTAATAGGTAAGTTTTTGGTTAAGCCATTTACTGCACTTGTTCTTTTTGATACTGGTGCATCGCATTCATACATATCAAGGGGATTTGTGGATAAATATAACCTGCCAACCCAAGCCCTTAGGTCACCCATGTTAGTAAGCTCACCAGGAGCAGAGTTTATGGCTAGACGATGGTGTGATCGGTTACCATTAAGGATTGGTAACTATGTTTTTCCCTCAGACCTAATAGTATTGGAATCTCAAGGACTGGATGTGATATTAGGCATGGATTGGTTATCAAAGTATAAAGGGAATATTGAGTGTGCTAGTAAGTCAATTTTGCTTACCACACCAGAAGGAAGAAGGATCAAGTATGTATCCTGGCATGTACCAAAAAGGACACAAGTAAATTGCCTAACAGGAGTCATGCAGGAGGAAGTACCAGTGGTAAAGGATTTTCCTGATGTATTTCCGGAGGAATTGCCAGGCATGCCACCGGATAGAGACATTGAGTTTTTGATTGAGTTATTGCCAGGCACAGGCCCAATATCGAAGCGACCGTACCGAATGCCAGCAAAGGATTTGGTAGAAATTAAGAATCAGATTAAGGAGTTATTGGATAAAGGTTACATTCGCCCAAGTTCTTCGCCTTGGGGATCACCCGTACTTCTAGTGGAAAAGAAGGATGGATCATTAAGGATGGTTGTAGATTATCGGGGATTGAATGAAGTAACCATCAAGAACAAGTACCCACTGCCAATGATCAACGATCTGTTTGATCGGTTGCAAGGAGCTAAAGTGTTTTCCAAGATCGATTTGCAATCAGGGTACCATCAATTGAAGATTCGAGAGCAGGACATACCTAAGACAGCATTCACCACAAGATATGGACTGTATGAGTATACCGTTATGTCATTTGGATTGACTAACGCACCGGCCTATTTTATGAACCTGATGAACAAAGTGTTTATGGAGTTTTTGGATAAGTTCGTCGTAGTGTTCATTGATGACATCCTAGTTTATTCATAGAATGAAGAGGAGCATAAGGAACATTTGCGTTTGGTTTTGGAGAAACTAAGAGAACATCAGTTATACGCCAAATTCAGCAAATATGAGTTTTGGTTAAAGGAAGTTGGATTCCTCGGACACGTTATATCCGGAGAAGGTATAGCAGTTGACCCCACAAAGGTTGAGACCGTAACCGAATGGGAAGCACCAACGACCGTTGGAGAGATCCGGAGTTTTCTTGGACTCGCAGGATACTACCGGAGATTCATTGAGAACTTTTCAAAGATCGCGAAGCCTATGACTGAATTGTTGAAGAAGGATACTAAGTTCAAATGGACGGAGGAGTGTGAGGCTAGTTTCCAGGAGTTGAAGAAACGTTTGGTCACCTCACCAGTATTGATTTTGCCAGGTCAGACCAAGGATTATGAGGTGTATTGCGACGCTTCACGTCGAGGACTTGGAGCAGTGCTTATGCAGGAAGGAAGAGTTGTTTCGTACGCTTCACGACAACTGAAGCCTCATGAGTTGAATTATGCCACGCATGATTTGGAGTTAGCAGCCGTAGTGCATGCGTTGAAGACGTGGAGACATTTCCTGATTGGAAATCATTGTGAGGTGTACACGGATCACAAGAGTTTGAAGTACATTTTCATGCAGAAGGAGTTGAACCTCAGACAAAGGAGATGGTTGGAGCTCATCAAGGATTATGACATGAGATTGCATTACCATCCCGGAAAAGCTAATGTAGTAGCTGACGCATTGAGCCGTAAGAGCCATGTCAATACCCTAGTGACGGGGAAAATACCAAAGGAATTAGCAGAAAACCTTCGTGAGCTATGTTTGGAAATAGTTCCGAGAGGCTATGTAGCAGCATTGGAGATTCAGTAAACATTGATGGATAAACTCCGCATACGGAAGAGGTGCAGGACACCGTTACCAAACCAGTTTTCTTATAACAGCAGTTACCAAACCTGTTTGAAGATGGCACCTTTCGAAGCTTTATACGGAAGGAGGTGCAGGACACCGTTGTCATGGAACGAAGTTGGAGACCGTCAATTCTTTGGACCAGATTTGATTAAGGAGTCTGAACGGAAAGTTAAGTTGATTCGCGACAGGCTCAAGGTAGCCCAATCCAGGCAGAAGAGCTACGCAGATTCAAAACACAAGGAGACATTTTACGGAACCGGAGACAGAGTTTATCTCCGAGTATCCCCACTTCGAGGAGTTAAGCGCTTTGGAGTTAAGGGAAAGTTAGCACCGTGTTTGGTTGGACCGTTTAAGATCTTGAAACGTATGGGAGAAGTCGCTTATAAGTTGGAATTACCAGAAGGACTGTCAGGAGTTCATGATGTATTCCATGTTTCTCAGCTGAAGAAATGTCACGCCGAGATGGCAGAGATACCGCTAAGAGATACCGTGCCACTCGAAGCGATTCAGTTAAAGGATGACCTAACGTATGAGGAGAAGCCAGTCAAGATTCTCGATTATGCCAGTAGAGTTACTCGCAGCAAGGTTACCAAGTTTTGCAAATTTCAGTGGAACCACCACTCAGAGGATGAAGCCACCTGGGAAAGAGAAGAAGATTTGCTCAAGGACCACCCTCACCTATTTTCTAGCCAACCCGAATCTCGAGGGCGAGATTCATCTTAAGGGGGGTAGGTTTGTAACATCCCAAATTTTCAATTTGGAATGTTATACACTAGATCATCATGCATATCATATTTACTTGCATTTTGGTTGATCCTAGAAATTTCACGCAACTCAAGGACCCTCGGAGAGAGGTGGAGATTTCGTTATTTTCATATTTGAGAGTTTTCTTGAATTTTGAAAAGAGGATCATTTGATTTATTTATTTTGTCTTCAATAATTTTCCGATATCAAAATATGAGAGAGGGAATAATATGACTTTCCCAAAATATAAGAAAAATGAAGATTTAATAAATAGATCACATTTTGTTTGCCGGAGTTTATTTGCATTTTATTTGGATAGGGAAAATGCGCATTTTCAAAAATTGCATTTTAGGTCCGGAGAAAAGTTCATTTTGTTCGGCTCATTTTTAGGAGTCGGGGAAAATTTACTTTAGATTTTTCGGAGTTCGTTTAGATCTCTTTTTGTTTTTTTTTTCTCTCTGCGCGCGGAAAACTATTTATAAAAAAAAAACAAAAAAAAACAGGAGCCAGGCCAGCCGGGCCAAGGCCCAAGCCAGCCGGCCGGCCGCCCAGCCCCTGCGTGCGCGTGCGCCTGGCGCAGGAGGCCGCCGCCTCGCCTCTTGTCTTAGCCGAGTCCTAGATGGACTCTAGGCTAGCTTTTTCCTCTTTCCGTTTTTCTTTTTCATCTAGGATTCCTATTCCTAGTCTAATTCCTTGCCCTCTACCCCAAGTAAACCCCTCCCCTCCCCAATATAAATACCGAAGCACCCCCCCTCTAAATCATCAAACCCAAAGCCTAGAGCTCCACCACACCCCACGCCGCGCCACGCCGCCACCCCATGCGCGCCACGCCGCCACCCCACACCCGCCGCCGCCGCCTTTAGCCGCCGCCGCCGCACCTTGCCCACGCCGCCGCCCTCCTACGCTGCCGCCGCCGGAGCCCCTCGCCGGAGACCTCGCCGGAGGTTGCCCCGCGTCTCTTTTCCTCGGATCGTTTTCTTCTAATTGTTCCGATTCTTTTCTTCTCGTCCGATTCGTTTTCTTTCCGGTTCTTCTCTAAACCGTTTCGGTTTTCTAGATCTGTTTTTCGTTTCTATCTCTTTTTCCGAAACCCTAGATCGGATTCGTTTTCTTCTCCGATTTAGTTGCCTTTGGACCGTTCGCCGGACCGTTCGTCCTAAGGAACGTGATCACCGGATTCTTCTAGGTTAACGAACGTCCGTTCGTTTAACCGTTCTTCTTTTTCTTCTCGTCGGATTTATTCCGCGTCTTTTCCGCGATCGTGATCTCAGATCCGATCTTTGTTTTAGTTTATCTTTTCGCTCGTTTATCGGAATCAGGTGATTCAAGCGCCTGGAGTTTCGTATCGAAACCACCGTTCCGTCTAATCAACTTAAACAAGTTTTTGCCCCGGTAAAATTTGACCTAGTTTCAACTTGCTAGAACCGAGTTGTTTTCTTTCGCTGTTTGTTTCTTTGTTCGGTTCTTTCTTTCTGTGCAATCGGAGTTCTTAAGTTGAACTACCTGGTTCGTTCTCTTGTTCGAGTTTTACCTGTGCATTAGATGAGTACTTATTGTGTGCTTGTTGTTTGTCTATGATAGATTACCCGGATTGCGCCGCTTGTTACTTCGAAAACCTAGGACTCGCGGATCATCAGCAAGGCAAGTAACACTTTGATCATACCTTTTCTACAACCCATGTTTTACTGCATTAGATCAATCCTCACACATTGCATGATTTGGATCTAATTAAATTGTGGGATGGGAAGTAGATGAGGTAGTACCTATCACCTGTATTATTATGAAACCTTTGGGAGTTACTTCTACGTTTGCTTATTATGCCATGCTATGCTAGTAGACGTGGATTGGGTGAGTGATATCCATGACAGATGTGAGATTGATAATTTTAATGGTTTATCTAAGGTGGCAACTCAAACACACATCTGGGTGGATTGAGGCACCTGATGTCTATCAGGACTTGCCTGTTTTTTTGGGACCGCCACCCAGGCTCAAAGGGATCATAAGATCTTTCATGCTAGAAACTTCCGTGTGCAGCCACATGCTACTATGGGCTCTGGCATAGTTGACTAAGTTGTGCGAACTCTTACGGGGTGGACTAGCAGATGTAGGGGTTATAGGTGGTACGGTCTACCCCACATGTAAGGTGCTAGCGTTTCTGAAAGACTGTGTCTCGGTCATCCGTTTCTCAAACACCCTGTAGTGCGAGAAACCAAACGGAGGCGATCGAGTCTTGTGGGAAAAGTGCGCAAACCTCTGCAGAGTGTACAAACTAATCATGATTAGCCATGTCCCCGGTTATGGACAACTTGAGTATCTAGTACTTGAATATCATTGTGAATCTCAACATGTTACTTCTAATTAATGTTGTTGGGTTTTAATTATTTTTAATTGGGATTGAGAATGCTGTCAAGCATTCTTAATGTTTCACAACCACCATGATAGTTAAATAAATTTATTCCTTTGCAGTAGGGAAAAATTGGCTTTACGCAAAACTGTAACCATAGAGCTTTCCACCAGCCAAATATGCATATAGTATAGTTGTTGCATTCCATTACTCTCTATGTGTTACTTTGCCAGCATATTCCATGTGCTGACCCGTTTTCGGGCTGCAACGTTAATGTTGCAGACTTTTCAGACGACGATTGAGGTGCTTTTAGGTCGTGGTTCTATACTCAGTGATGCCGCTGGAGTTGATGGACCCATTTATCTTCCGAGTCTTCCACTGTTATCGATATTAGATGGCCTTCAGCCATATTTATTGTAATAAGTTCTTTTGAGCCATCGATGTAAGAAGTATGTGATTGCAACTCTGCTATAAAACCTCGATGTACTGTGTGGTGTCAGCATTACTGATCCAGGGATGACACCATAGCACAATAGACGTGATCCATTCGGGTCAGGTCGCTACAATATGTGAAAAGCTCATAGGCAATGGATCAATGATGGCTAATTATGTCAGATGGCATTCATCATGCAACGGTCATAACATAGGGTGACACATAACTAGCTCCAATTCATCAATATAATGTAGGCATGTATTCCGAATATAGTCATACGTGCTTATTGAAAAGAACTTGCATGACATCTTTTGTCCTACCCTCCCATGGCAGTGGGGTCCTAATGAAAACTAAGGATATTAAGGCCTCCCTTTAATAGAATACCAGACCAAAGCATTAGCACTTAGTGAATACATGAACTCCTCAAACTACGGTTATCACCAGGAGTGGTCCCGACTATTGTCACTCCAGGGTTGCTGGATCATAACACGTAGTTGGTGACTATACCTTGCAATATCGGATCAAGAACACAAATATATTCACTGGTGCGCATCAGTCCTAAACAAATGGTTTAAACCCCCTTTCCGCGATGGCATTTGGAACCATCGCCAAGTGAGTGTGGGCGATAGGGGGCTCTTTCCCACATGACCCAGAAACCGTCGGGGATAGGGCCCCTACAGTACTCCTACTAGTTTCTCCTCGCATTGCCATCACAGTCGGTATTCTGTGGTGCTACGTTTATGATGCGCGGCCCATTCACAAACGGTTCACTATTATAGAATGTGTATGATGCGTGGCCCATCAAAAAACGGTTCACCGTTAAGAAGATTAGTTAATCGTCGTACGAGTGTCGGACATGATTACAAAACGGCGGACCGTTGTAACATCGTCATACACGACAACTATCGCACACGCTATTCTGTGGTGCAACATTTACGATGCATACTTCATCAGAAACAGTTCATGATTGCGAATCGTGTATGATAAGGCAACTAACACAAACATTTAGTTTGCCCGCACCGTTTGTGATATTGTCTGACATCGCACACGCTTTGCAAACGGCAACTGTGTTCATGCTTGCACATGTTTCCTCTCTGTGAACCATCTCCGATTATGGTGCATATCGCAAACGTTTGTGTTTTACCAACCTTGTGTGCCGTAACAACCTAGAGAGCGTAATTTCACCGTAACTTAATTGCTGCTTTTCCAAATTGTACTGGATTTGGATTTGTATTTGAATGTATGCTACAACTTTATTCACATCCATTAGGTTCAAACAACCAATGCATTACATAAGAAGCAAATAAAGAATGATGAACCAGAGTTGTATACTTATACTATTAAAGACGGTAAAGAAAGAGGCGAAATATATTCTGGTTGCTGAACAAGGTGAAGCGGAATGCCCATATCCTGCCCTCCTCCATGCAGAAGGCACGCACAACTCTAGTCCAACCCCTTGTGATGGCCGACCGCCCATCCTTCACGGTCTTCATGAAAACATGCATCTAGGTGATCATCGTGTTCTGGTATAAATACTTTAACATTTGCATGCCCACCAATCATGTAGTTTGAGAGGTAATCTTGAGTAAACTGCTTTGGCAATCACTGCAAAGGAAAAAGATTCAGACATTGTCATCTAACACAACTCATTATGGGCAGTAAAAAGAAGGCTGCAGAGTTCTTACTTACCATCCTGCAGTTTGCTGTTGTCTTGGATAAAGTGTAAACAAATAGTTTAATTGCCATCTTTGGACCCATTTTACTAACAATCTTTATTAGTGAACACCCATGATGCGGCTATATCTCCCACGTGTCGGAGCACGACTTAGAGGCATAACCGCATAGTAGGCATGTCGCAAGAGGAGTAATCTTTAAACATCCCATGTACTGAATAAGATAGAGATAAAGAGTTGGCTTACAATCGCCACTTCACACAATACCTAAATATAGAATTACATCATCCAGAATACAATGAAGGTCCGACTACGGAACCAAAATAAAGACAACCCCAAATGCATAGGATCCCCGATCGCCCCAACTAGGTTCCACTACTGATCGTCTGGAAAGGAAACATAGTAACGTCCTGAATCCTCGTTGAACTCCCACTTGAGTTCGGTCACATCCCCTGTACTGGCATCATCGGCACCTGCATCTGGTTTTGGAAGTAATCTGTGAGTCACGGGGACTCAGCAATCTCACACCCTCGCGATCAAGACTATTCAAGCTTATGGGTAGGAAAAAGTAGTGAGGTGGAGCTGCAGCAAGCACAAGCATATATGCTGGCTAACTTACACAAATGAGAGCGAGAGGAGGAGCAAAGCACGGTCGAGAAGCTATAAGATCAAGAAGTGATCCTAGAACTACTTACGTTCAAGCATAATACGAGATCGTGTTCTCTTCCCAGACTCTGCCGAAAAGAGACCATCACGGCTACACACGCTGTTGATTCATTTTAATTAAGTTAAGTGTCAGGTTTTCTACAACTGGATATTAACAAATTCCCATCTGCCCATAACCGCGGGCACGGCTTTCGAAAGTTCATAACCCTGCAGGGGTGTCCCAACTTAGCCCATCACAAGCTCTCACGGTCAACGAAGGATATTCCTTCTCCCAGGATGACCCGATCAGACTTGGAATCCCGGTTACAAGACATTTCGACAATGGTAAAACAAGACCAGCAAAGCCACCCGAATGTGCCGACAAATCCCGATAGGAGTTGCACATATCTCTTTCTCAGGGCACACCGGATGGGCAAGACGTTGGGTTGGCATAGACCCTGGTTGCCCAGCGGGCACTGGACATCGCCCAGTTTGGACCAACACTTATAGAAGCACTGCCCCCCCCCCCCCCGAGGGGGCGTTAAAATAAAGATGACCCTTGAGTCCATGAAACCCAAGGGAAAAAGGATAGGTGGCAACTGGTAAAACCAAGGTTGGGCCTTGCTGGAGGAGTTTTATTCAAGGCGAACTGTCAAGGGGTTCCCATTATAACCCAACCACACAAGGAACACAAAATCAAGGAACATAACACCGGTATGACGGAAACTAGGGCGGCAAGAGTGGAACAAAACACCTGGCATAAGGCCGAGCCTTCCACCCTTTACCAAGTATATAGTTGTATTAAAGTAAACAAGATATAATAATGATATCCCAACAATAAACATGTTCCAACAAGGAACAAACTCCATCATCACCTGCAACTAGCAATGCTATAAGAGGGGCTGAGCAAAGCAGTAGCATAGCCAAACAACAGTTTGCTAGGACAAGCTGGGTTAGAGGTTTGACATGGAAATTTGGGTTAATGATATAGAAAGTGGTAGGTATCGCGGCATAGCAAAAGAGCGAGAAACTAGCAAGCAAAGATAGAAGTGATTTCGAGGGTATGGTCATGTTGCCTGCAAAGTTCTCCGAGTTGACGTAAGCTTGATCCTCGTAAGCGTACTCAACGGGTTCCTCGATCACGTACTCGTCTCCCGGCTCTACCCAAAGCAAGAACACAAGCAAAGGAAACCACAATCAACCACGGTGCAATGCGCAAACAACATGATGCAAAACATGGCATGATATGCGGGATGTGCTATGTAATGCATATGCTTGCTCCGGAAGGAAAAGATTGAACCAGGCCTCAACTTGGCAAACCAAGTGCGCCGAAATCGGATGCACGGTTTGCAAATGGCAAGCAAAACAAGAATGGCACGATTCCGCGATTAACATCACGATGCCATCTAAAATGCAACAAGAAACTAAGCTACTGCACTCTAACATAGCAACAAAGCACATTGAAGTGACCTGCTCAAGATGCTTGACAAAAGATGAACACTTAGCTATGGCTAAATCACACAAGAGAAAGTTCAAACAAGCATGGCAAAAGTGCAAAAGATATTAGCTTCACTGACATAGTGAAAATACTAACATGTCAGTAATTAACACCAGGAAGCAATGATTAGAGCAAGATATCAACATGCTACAGGAACAGAACATAGCAATAAAAGGCATGGCATGAATTTAATCAAAGCATATAACAAAAGTACCTTACTGACCATAAGAAAAAAAGGATCATAAGATATGATGGCACCCATGTAAACATAGCAAGTTTCGTTAACAGATTCAGACTTAGCAGAAAACTGGACATGGCAAAAACAGAATTATGAAGGCATGTTTGCGAGCTCGATGCACTCATCACAAGGCACTGCATGACAAACTAAGCAAACTACTAGCAATAAGACATGATCAAGAAGCTAACGAAGGAAAAAACCATCTCATAGAATGAATGGATCAACTACAACAACCTTGGCAAAATTGATTAACATGTAAACAATCTACCAGGAACATTTTATAGAAAAAGTAGAGCAAGATAGAGTCATGCTAGGGTACTCCATAAATGCAAACAAGGGCATGGATGGATATATCATAACCATATGTCAAAATCATCCTTACTGAACATACTCAAAAGAGGCATGAATCTCACTGTAGCAACATGAATACATGGCACAAAGATAACAGCAGGGAAATGACTTAGAAGAATTCTAAGTCCCTGAAATCAGCAATATTACGAGAGCAACTTTGCATGCAAGTGCTAGTCACCACATTGATCACAAAAATACATGGCATACACCCCTGTAAAGATGGCATGGCATATCCCAAAACACATGTAGAGCTCATGCCCATATGCAACACACAATAAACATGGAAAAAATGACAAATCCTCATAAACTGGTAAGAATCAGGAACTAACATTTTATAGAACTCTTGCAATAGTCATTAGGACATCAAGATGGACCCAAACAAGCATGGTGCAATGGAACAAAATGAACAATTTGATATATGGCACGCGCAAAACGGAGCTACGGATGAGGAGTTATGGCATGATGAATAGTGCTTGAAAATGTAACAGAAAAGGACTTAGAGAGAATTCGAGGTCTACCCTAGGGTTCCAGATCCAGATTTGGCACGCAGAACGAGGTTCACCTGAGGCTTCTCCGGAGTTGGGAAAGGAGGGGGCCGGAGTGAGCTCACCGGCGTGCTTGGACGGAGGCGAGGTGGCGGAGAGGGGCGTCGGAGTCTGCGGGAGGCCGGATGATGGGACGTGGTGGCGCAGGTGAGGCCCTGCGGCAGCGCTGGGCGACGACCGCCGAGGGAAGGCGGCGGAGGGCGGTGCCGGGCGAGGAGGCGGCGGCTGGCGAGGAGCTCGCGGCCGGCGATGCGAGGAGGCGGGCGCCCACGGGTGCGGTCGGGCGGCGATGCGGGCCGGGGGGGCCCAACCTGGGCTGCAGCGGGCTGGCACGGGCGCGGCGATGTGGGTGCGGGCGGAGGCGACGTGGCGAGCGGCGATTGGCTGTCGTGGTGGCGGTGGACGTGTCCGGGCGGACCGGATGTGTCCGGCGGCGCAGGGTGGAAGAAAGCTAGGGTTTAGACTGCGATTTGGATGGGGAACACCTATTTATACATAGAAGGATCTAGGAGAGTCCAAATGGAGTGAGGTTTTCGGCCACGCGATCGTGATAGAATGGCCGAGAGGATGGTGGGGGTTTGGATGGGTTTTGGGCCACTTTGGAGGGGTGTTGGGCTGCAACACACACGAGGCCTTTCCGGTTCCTCGGTTAACCGTTGGAGTATCAAACGGACTCCAAATGGCACGAAACATGACAGGCGGTCTACCGGTGGTGTACCAAGGCCTCTTGGTAAATCTCGGTCCAATCCAAGAATGTTTAACACCAGCTCACGAAAAGAGACAAAAAGGGGGCGTCGGAGGCCGTGGGAGTGCCGGATTGCAAAATGGACAACGGGGAAAATGCTCAGATGCATGAGACGAACACGTATGCAAATGCGATGAACATGATGACATGATATGATATGCATGACATGAACACAATGCAAAACAAAGAAAAAACCCAACCATGAGGGAATATCATAACTTAGAGCCGAAAATGGCAAGAGTTGGAATGCAAATATGGCAAGTTACATACGGGGCGTTACAACACTCCACCAATACGAAAGGATCTCGTCCCGGGATCTAGGACTAAAAGAACTCCGGATATTCGGTATGAAGGTGGTCCTCGTGTTCCCAAGTGGCTTCTCGGTCGGAATGATGTGACCACGTCACTTTCAGAAATTTGATAGACTTGTTGCGAGTCTTACGCTCGGTTTTTCAAGAATAGCAATGAGATGCTCATGATAAGACAGGTCTTCTTGGAGATCAATATCTTCGAATTTGATGGTGCGGTCAGGAGTCTTGAAACACTTGCGAAGCTGAGACACGTGAAACACGTCGTGCATGTTTGCAAAGTTGGATGGAATCTCAAGTTGATAGGGGAGATCACCTCTTTTGCCAATGACCTTGAAAGGACCCACATATCTAGGGGCAAGCTTCCCTTTGATACCGAAGCGACGAGTGCCTTTCATTGGAGAGACGCGGAGGTAGACATGGTCTCCGATCTCGGAAGCCAAGTCACGATGCTTGCTATCATAGTAACTCTTCTGGCGTGATTGCGCAGCTTTGAGATTTTCATGGATGACTTTGCACATTTCTTCAGCCCCTGTGATTAAGTCATTGCCAAGAAGTTGGCGTTCACCAGTCTTTGACCAGTTAAGAGGAGTACATCACTTTCTGCCATAGAGAATCTCGAATGGGGCCTTGCCCGAACTTGCTTGGAAGCTATTGTTGTAGCAGAACTCGGCATATGGAAGACAATCTTCCCACTTCATACCGAAGCAAATGACACAAGCCCTGAGCATATCTTCAAGAATTTGATTAACTCGCTCGACTTGGCCACTAGTTTGAGGATGAAAGGCTGTGCTGAAGCGAATGTTGGTGCCAATGGCCTTCTGTAAGGAATCCCATAACTTAAAAGTAAAGATGCTTCCATGATCTGAAGATATCAACTGCGGAATTCCGTGCAAGGAGACAAACCTGGAGGTATATAGCTCTGCCAACTGAGCTGTAGTGATAGATTCTTTGATAGCAAGAAAATGAGCCACTTTTGTAAGCTTGTCGATGACAACAAAGATAGCATCATTTCCACGCTTGGACTTGGGAAATCCAGTCACGAAGTCCATCTCAATATGGTCAAACTTCCATTCTAGAATAGTAAGAGGTTGGAGGAGACCAGCTGGCCGTTGGTGTTCTGCTTTCACTCTTCTGCAGACATCACATTCATTCACGAACTGAGCAATCTCTCGCTTCATTCGAGTCCACCAATACGACTGTTTGAGGTCATGGTACATCTTTGTATTTCCAGGGTGAATAGATATGAGTGAATTGTGAGCCTCGTTCATAATGAATTTACAAAGGTCACCTTTAGGAAAAACAATTCGATCCTCGAAGAAAAGAGTATCTTTGTCATCAAGGTGATAGCACTTGTACTTGGGTTGGCTCTTGGCAATCCCATTCTTCACCTTCTTCACCATTGCATCAAGAAGTTGTGCCTCACGAATCTGATCTTCCAAAGTAGGAGAGACTTGGAGGTTGGCAAGGAATCCTTGAGGGACAACTTGGAGATTAAGTTTGCGGAAAGCTTCACAAAGATCCGGTTGGAAAGGCTTGAGAATCAAACTGTTGCAGTAAGCCTTCCTGCTCAAAGCGTCTGCAATGACATTGGCCTTGCCTGGAGTATATTCAATACTCAGATTATACTCTTGAATCATTTCGACCCAACGAGCCTGCGTGAGGTTGAGGTTGGGTTGAGTGAAGATGTACTTGAGACTCTTATGATCAGTGAAGATGTCCACTTTCCTTCCCAACAAGAGATGTCTCCATGTTAAAAGAGCATGGACAACTGCCACCAACTCGAGGTCATGAGTGGGTTAGCTCTATTCGTTGGGATTCAACTGGCGAGAGGTATAGGCCACAAATTTCTCCTCTTGCATCAACACAGCATAGATACCCTGTAGGGAAGCATCATAGAAAACTTCGAATGGTTTGGATTCATCAGGAGAAGTCAGAACTGGAGTTGTGACTAACTTCTCTTTGAGGTTGTTGAAAGCGATGTCACATTCAGGCGTCCATACATACTTCACATGCTTATGGAGGAGGTTGGAAAGAGGCTTTGCAATCTTAGAGAAATTCTCAACGAATCTTCGACAATAGCTTGCAAGCCCAAGGAAGTCGCGGAGCTGCTTCACATTCTGAGGCGGTTCCCAATTCACCATTGCAGACACCTTCTCAGGATTAACAGCTATGCCCTTGGTGGAGATGATATGCCCAAGGTAGAGAACCTCATCAAGCCAAAACTCGCACTTTGAAAACTTCGCATAGAACTGATGTTCTCTGAGTTTGTCCAACACCAATCTCAAATGCTTGGCATGATCCTCCTTGTTCTTGGAAAAAATCAAAATATCATCGAGATGCACCAAGACGAAGTCATTTGTGTAAGGGATGAAGATGAATTTCATCATGCGAGAGAACGTTGGAGGAGCATTGACAAGGCCGAAAGACATGACAATGTATTCGTATGAACCATAGCTTGTTCTGAATGCTGCCTTGGGGATATCTTGTTCACGAATGTGAATCTGATGATAGCCCATACAGAGGTCAAGCTTGGAGAATACTTGAGCACCTTTGAGTTGTTCAAATAGATCATTGATGTTGGGAAGTGGGTACTTGTTCTTTATGGTCTTGTTCAATGGACGGTAGTCGACACAAAGTCGGTCTGTGCCATCCTTCTTCTTGACAAAAAGAACACCACAACCCCATGGAGAAGAACTCGGTCGGATCAGACCCACACGCTCTTGTATATCGAGTTGTTTCTTCAGCTCCTTGAACTCTTATGGTCCAAGCTTGTAAGGATGTTTGCAAATAGGTTCCGTGCCAGGCTCAAGATCGATAACGAATTCAACTGGCCGGTGAGGAGGCATTCCTGGATGCTCTTCTAGAAAGACATCTTGATATTCACAAACGACTGGAATTTGAGAGATGGCATTCAACTCGCCCTTCTCATTGAGAGAAAACAGTCGAATGGTATCGTCACGAGCGGCATAGATGATCACATCCTTAGACGAGTGTGTCAATTGAATCTTCCTGGCAGCACAATCAAGCTAAGCCTTATGCTTAGAAAGCCAGTCCATGCCGAGAATTATATCAATATCCGAGTTACCAAGAACCATTGGAGAGGACAGGAATTTATAATCTCCCATCTTGATAGAAACGTCCGGAGCCATCATTTTGGTGTTCATGAACAAACCCAGAGAGGAAACCGCTATCGGCTTAGGCAAATCGATAGTATGGAAATCGTGCATGGATGCAAAAGGCTTTGATATGAATGACAAGGATGCGCCAGTATCAAAAAGAACTCTTGCAGGAATACCATTAACAGGAAGATTACCCATGATCACTTCTGAAGAGTCCTCTGCCTGAGCTGCGTTCATCATGTTGACCTTTGCAGACTTGGGATTATGCTTGACCACTACATTGCTGGCAGATCTCATAGGAGGAGGAGGCGGAAGGTGCCTATTGTTGAAGCATTTGTTTGCATAGTGACCCTTCTGCTGACACTTGTTGCAAGTAACCTCTGAGAGCGGACGGTGATACGGAGCACTTGACCTTGGAGCATGAGACGGTGCTTTGTTCTGATAGCCTGGGTTGTGTGGGTGGAATGATCCATTGCCACCTTTACTCTTCTGCTGATAAGGCTGACGGAATGGAGGAGGAGGAGGCAACCAGAACTTTTGCTGCTTAGCTGCCACTTGAGTTGAAGATGAAGAAGCAGTTGCATCCCTGACTCTCTTCTTAGAAGCATCGCATTTGAGCTGAGAAGCCTCTTGCTTTAGTGCCCTGTTGTAGAACTCATCATACTTTTTCGGATCAAAAAGCATGAGAGCTAGTTGCAGATCTTCTCTGAGGCCACCTCTGAATTAATAAAACATGCTCTTCTCATCAGGGATGTCTTGTTTAGCAAAGCGAGCGAGCCTCTGAAACAGGATGTTATATTGGTAAACAGACATACTGCATTGCTTTAGATTGTGGAACTCCTCGCACTTACTCTCAACAACACTTTGAGGAATGTGGTGAGCTTTGAAGTCTTGGCGGAAATCATCCCAGGTAATCACATGACCTCCTCTGGAATCTTTGTATTGTTGATACCACTCAGCAGCTTGGTCTTTGAGTTGAACGAAGAAAACTTGACAAAGTCCTCAGGCCTGACGTTGCTACACTCAAAATGTTTGCAGATATCCACGAGCCAATCGTCAGCGTTCGTGGCCTCGACACAGTTATTGAAGGACTTTGGCTGGTTTGCGAGGAACTGGTTGAGGGTAGCAAACTGAGCTTGATTGTTGCCATGGCCTTGATTTCCTTTGTTGCGCTCTTGCAAGAGTTGCATAAGCATCTGCATGTTGGCGTTGGTGGCGGCCATGAAAGCTTGCCATGCCTCCGGAGGTGGAGGTGGTGGCAGAGGTTCCGGATTCTGATGCGTTGGAGGAGCCATTCTGAAGAGGGTGACATCCGTTAGCATCTTGAAAGACATATATTCAAGCTGAATCAATGGATTGAAATTGCAACATATAGCCTTAACATTCGAACAAGAATGAACGAATGAATTCCAAAGTAAATGATCACACTTCCATAAATTGAGAAGCCACTTAGATGAAGATAAATGAATAAAACAATAAGGTATGGACATGAACAAATAATTGTAAGGATTACCCAATCACAAACCAAATATCTGTGGGAAGAAATACTAGAGCTACAAGAATTCCCACCTATGAAACTCCCGAAACTTTATGGTTATGCAATAGGTGTTGGGGATATAGGGGAAGCATAATATCTCACCCAAAACTAGCAAATCCTACATCCAGCTGTATCCATCCTTCAACACATAACCAAGAAACCTTCGGAAATCATTTACCTCAACCTTTGAAAAGCATCCGTTATACGAGTTATGGCAATACTCCCGAACTCCCGCCCCAGTACTAGGTGGCGTCGAGGTTATCTCACCAACAACTGCATAAAAGAGATTTTCGATGTCGGCGAACTCAGGTATTCCAGAACTGCAATGACAAAATTGTGATGACAACACCTCGGAGCTCAACTCCCCGGGACACTGCCACAACCCCTAAATGTTAGGAGGCACCAAGAACAATGTTCTCGTCACAAAACCATCAGGACGATTCCAAGATACCCGCGTGATCCTAAATTTGTTTTAGTGAAATTTGAGGAGAGAAGATTCAAAACTCTACGTCAGGAAGCCTCACCAGAGCAATGAAGGGACTGAGGAGTAAAAAGAATCCTACTCACCAATATATATAATCTTATAAGACTCAAAACATTTTTCTAGACTCAACAACGCCAGCGATTTGATCAGGCAGGGGGCTCCTAAGTCAGGGAAGGCTCGGATTACCAACTTCTAACACCCACGATGCGGCTATATCTCCCATGTGTCGGAGCACGACTTAGAGGCATAACCGCATAGTAGGAATGTCGCAAGAGGGGTAATCTTTACACATCCCACGTACGGAATAAGATAGAGATAAAGAGTTGGGTTACAATAGCCACTTCACACAATACATAAATATAGCATTACATCATCCATAATACAATCAAGGTCCGACTACGGAACCAAAATAAAGACAACCCCAAATGCATAAGATCGCCGATCGCCCCAACTGGGCTCCACTACTGATCGTCTGGGAAGGAAACATAGTAACGTCTTGAATCCTCGTCGAACTCCCACTTGATTTCGGTCACATCCCCTGTACTAGCATCATCGGCACCTGCATCTAGTTTTGGAAGTAATCTGTGAGTCACGGGGACTCAGCAATCTCACACCCTCGTGATCAAGACTATTCAAGCTTATGGGTAGGAAAAGGTAGTGAGGTGGAGCTGCAGCAAGCACTAGTATATATGGAGGCTAAGTTACGCAAATGAGAGCGAGAAGAGGAGCAAAGCACAGTCGAGAATCTATAAGATGAAGAAGTGATCCTAGAACTACTTACGTTCAAGCATAACACGAGACCGTGTTCTCTTCCTGGACTCCGTTGAAAAGAGACCATCACGGCTACACACGCTGTTCATTCATTTTAATTAAGTTAATTGTCAGGTTTTCTACAACCGGATATTAAAAAATTCCCATCTGCCCGCGTGCATGGCTTTCGAAAGTTCAAAACCATACAGGGGTGTCCCAACTTAGCCCATCACAAGCTCTCACGGTCAACAAAGGATATTCCTTCTCCCAGGACGACCCGATCAGACTCGGAGTCCCGGTTACAAGACATTTCGACAATGGTAAAACAAGACCTGCAAAGCCACCCGAATGTGCCGACAAATCCCAATAGGAGCTGCACATATCTCGTTCTCAGGGCACACTGGATGGGCAAGACGTCGGGTTGGCATAGACCCTGGTTGCCCAGGGGGCGCCGGACATCGCCCAGTTTGGACCAACACTTAGAGAAGCACTGGCCCCGGGGGGGGGGGGGGTTAATATAAAGATGACCCTTGAGTCCGTGAAACCCAAGGGAAAAAGGCTAGGTGGCAAATGGAAAAACCAAGGTTGGGCCTTGCTGGTGGAGTTTTATTCAACGCGAACTGTCAAGGGGTTCCCTTTATAACCCAACCGCGTAAGGAACACAAAATCAAGGAACATAACACCGGTTTGACGGAAACTAGGGCGGCAAGAGTGGGAACAAAACTAAAAGCATAAGGCCAAGCCTTCACCCTTTACCAAGTATATAGGTTCCTTAAACTAAACAAGATATAATAATGATATCCCAACAATAAACATGTTCCAACAAGGAACAAACTCCATCATCACCTGCAACTAGCAATGCTATAAGAGGGGCTGAGCAAAGCAGTAGCATAGCCAAACAACAGTTTGCTAGGACAAGCTGGGTTAGAGGTTTGACATGGAAATTTGGGTTAATGATATAGAAAGTGGTAGGTATCGCGGCATAGCAAAAGAGCGAGCAACTAGCAAGCAAAGATATAAGTGATTTCGAGGGTATGGTCATCTTGCCTGCAAAGTTCTCTGAGTTGACGTAAGCTTGATCCTCGTAAGCATACTCAACGGGTTCCTCGATCACGTACTCGTCCCCCGGCTCTACCCAAAGCAATAACACAAGCAAAGGAAACAACAATCAACCACGATGCAATGCGCAAACAACATGATGCAAAACATGGCATGATATGTGGGATGTGCTATGCAATGCATATGCGTGCTCTGGAAGGAAAAGATTGAACCAGTCCTCA
Organism: Triticum urartu; assembly: GCF_003073215.2. Classification (NCBI taxonomy): domain Eukaryota; kingdom Viridiplantae; phylum Streptophyta; class Magnoliopsida; order Poales; family Poaceae; genus Triticum; species Triticum urartu. The sequence continues at coordinate 189,522,288 of NC_053022.1, forward strand.
ACTTGGCAAACCAAGTGCGCCTCTTGAAAGATGAGTTGATTTCAGTCGAAATCGATATAAAGATCGCCGGCATTGGATGCACAGTTTGCAAATGGCAAGCAAAACAAGAATGACCCGATTCTGCGATTAACAGCACGATGCCATCTAAAATGCAACAAGAAACTAAGCTACTGCACTCTAACATAGCAACAAAGCACATGGCAGTGACCTACTCAAGATACTTGACAAAAGATGAACACTGAGCTATGGCTAAATCACACAAGAGCAGGTTCAAACAAGCATGGCAAAAGTGCAAAAGATATCAGCTTCACAAACTTAGTGAAAATACTGACATGTCAGGAATTAACATCAGGAAGCAATATTTAGAGCAAGATATCAACATGCTACTGGAACAGAACATAGCAGTACAAGGAATGGCGTGAATCTACTCAAAGCATATAACAAAAGTCCCTTAATGACCATAAGCTAAAAAGGACCAGAAGATATGATGGAACCCATGTAAACATAGCAAGTTTCGTTAACAGATTCAAACTTAGCAGAAACTGGACATGGAAAAAATAGAATTATGAAGGCATGTTTGCGAGCTCGATGCACTCATCACGAGGCATTTCATGACAAACTAAGCATACTACTAGCAAGAAGACATGATAAAGAAGCTAACCAAGGCAAAAACCATCTCATAGCATGCATGGATCAAATACAACAACCTTGGCAAAATTGATTAACACGTAAACAATCTGCCAGGAACATTTTATAGCAAAAGTAGAGCAAGATTGAGTCATGCTAGGTTACTCCATAAATGCAAACAAGGGCATGGATGGATAGAACATAACCATATGTCAAAATCATCCTTACTGAACATACTCAAAAGATAAAGAATCTCACTGTAGCAACATGAATACATGGCATAAAAATAATAGCAGGGAAATGACTTAGTTGAATTCTAAGTCCCTGAAATCAGCAATATTACGGGAGGTACTTTGCATGCAAGTGCTAGTCACCACATTGGTCCCAAAAATACATGGCATACACCCCTGTAAAGATGGTATGGCATAGCCCAAAACACATGTAGAGCTCATGCCCATATGCAGCAGACAATAAACATGGCAAAAATAACAAATGCTCATAAACTGATTAGGTCAGCAATATGGACTCAAACAAGCAGGGTGCAATGGAACAAAATGAAGAGGACATCCTGATGAACAATTTGATATATGGCACGCGCAAAACGGAGCTACGGATGAGGAGTTATGGCATGATGAATAGTTCTTGAAATGTAATAGAAAAGGAGTTAGAGAGAATTCGAATTCAACCCTAGGGTTCCAGATCCAGATCAGGCGCGCTGAACAAGGTTCACCGGAGGCTTCGCTGGAGTTGGGGAAGGTGGGGGCCGGAGTGAGCTCGCCGGCGTGCTTGGACGGAGGCAAGGTGGAGGAGAGGGGCGCCGAAGTCTGCGCGAGGCCGGACGGCAGGATGTGGTGGCGCAGGTGAGGCACTGCGGCGGCGCCGGGCAACGAGCGCCGGGCGAAGGTGGCGGAGGGCGGAGTCAGGCGACGAGCGCCTGGCGAGGAGGCGGCGACCGGCGAGGAGCTCGCGGGCGACGATGCGAGGAGGCGGGCGCCCGCGAGTACGGTCGGGCGGCGATGCGGGCCGGGGGGCCCGACCTGGGCCGCGGCGGGCTGGGACGGGTGCGACGATGTGGGCGCGGGCGGAGGCGATGTGGCGAGCGGCGATTGGCTGGCGTGGTGGCGGTGGACGTGTCCGGCCGGACCGGACGTGTCCAGCGGCGCGGGGTGGAAGAAAGCTAGGGTTTAGACTGTTATTTGGACAGGGAAGACCTATTTATACATAGAAGGAGCTAGGAGAGTCCAAATGGAGTGCGGTTTTCGGCCACGCGATTGTGATCGAACGGCCGAGAGGATTGTCACACCCTTGTTAGTTCAAGCATTAGAGTGTGCATCATGTTTAAATTCCTTTTAAATTTGAAATGGGGATGACAGAACCCCCAACCTTTGACAAAAATGGTGCACATTTTTCTAGGACATCAAAGGTCATTGGATTAATCCTTATGGTATTTGCATTTGGGCATTTAAATGCTATAAAATATTTTAAATGCTCAAATAATCATAAACTAAAATGTTTGCTGTTGGATATATTCTAAGCAGTGGCCATGATTAATTTTATGATTTATGGTAATGCCCTGGTATTTTTAATAAAGCCCTGAAGTTACAGAAATAATAAATAAATAAGAAAAACAGAAAAAAAAGAAGAGAGAGAGAAACTTACCAGGCGCAGCCCACCACCCCACCTGGCTCGGCCCAGTCGACTAGCTCTTGCCGGTCGTCCTCCTCCTCTCGCCAGGAGGATGAGGAGCGCGTGGCCGGCGCCCGCGGCCACACGCCGTCCACCTCCTGCTTCTGTCGACGCCCTGGAGGCATCTATGAGTGCCACGCTGACCCCCACGTCTCCCCCTCTTTCTTCCCACTCTCCCCGTGGCCTCTCCCCCCCTCTCTGGCTCTCCCCCCATCTTCCTGCTGACGCAGCCGCCGTCGTCTTGGCGCCGTAGCCACAGCCACCATCGTCCCCGTGTCACCCCACCGTGCCCACGAGCTCCGCAACATCTCCCTCGACCTCCTCGACGAGCCACGAGGCCTCGGACACGCTGCAACGCCGCCACCGCTGTCGTTCCCCTCGTCGGTCACCGGAGATCGTCTTTGACGTTTTGCCGCCTCCCAAGCTTCCCCGAGGCCGCTTCGACGCCCGCTGCACTCATCGTGAGCTTCTCTCTCTCCTCCCCCTAGCCACGTCGCTCGAGCTGCCCTCTAACCTCGTTGGCCATCATGGCCAAGAGCTCGGCTCCGCCGGCCATGTTGCCGCCGTGGCCACAGGCGCGTATGCTTGATTCCGAGCGCGTCACCACACTCACCACGTTCCCAGGAGCCTAACGCACCACTCCCCGCGCCTCCTCGTGCCCTGTAGCTTCGGGTTCATCCTCGCCCGAACTCCGGCGACCGCCAAGGTCATCGCCGGCGTTGTTTCCGGCCTCCCCGTGCTCCACTTTCTCCACCAAACAATGCGGCTCGCTCCCCGCGTCACGTAGCTGCTCTCCGCCGTCAATTTGGTCGCCGGAGACGCAAACCCGAGCCCTCTCGTAGGATGACGAGAGAGGATCCCCGGTGGAGTATTGTGTTGGTGAGTAGTGGAGTCGTGTGCGAAAACTATTTTACTAGTGGAGTTCCGTAGGATAGCTTAGCCAAGAGTCAAAGCTGGCTTGCTGCAATAACCCCACCACCTTTCTTGAGAATGAGCATGTATAGTAGGTTCTGTTGTAAGACTTGCTGAGTACCTTTGTACTCATGTTTTCTTAATTACTATTTTCAGACGACAACACCGCCCCCTCCGATGGGTTCTACGTAGACCTTGACGTCGACGAGTGACTAGCCACCCAGGTGGTGATCCTGGCCATGGAGGGCCCTATGTAGATAGACAGGCTTCGAGAAGCCTTCATTCTTTCTAGTGTCTGTACTCAGACTAGTTGCTTCCGCTTGTGCTTGTATGATTGTATGACTTGAGTGTCGGGTCATGTGACCCCTATGTGTATGAACATGTTATGTATGGCTCTCTGGAGCCTTTAAATAAAGTACTTGAGTTGTAGATTTTTGTTGTGATGCCATGTTGTATGTACTCATATCGGGCATATTGTGTGTATGATTGAAATGCTTGGTATGAGTGGGATCCGACAATCTAGTTGTTTATCCTTGGCAGCCTTTCTTATGGGGAAATGTAGTCTAGTGTTCCTGAGCCATAGTAGTCCGCTACAGCCCGGTTCACCGGAGTCCTACTAGCCCAGCACTACTACTCAGGACACTTGACTGGCCGGCATGTGTTTCACGTCGTTCCTATGTCTGTCCCTTCGGGGAAATGTCACGCGGTGACATCCGGAGTCCTGCCTAGCCTGCTACAGCCCGGGTTCCCCAGAGTCCTGTTAGCCCAGTGCTACAGCCCGGAATCACTCGCTGATGACCGACATGCTCGATGTGGTTCATGTATGTCTGTCTCCATAGGTCTGTGCCGCTTTGGGTTCACGACTAGCCATGTCGGTCCGGGTTCTCTGTCATATGGATGCTAGCGACACTATCATATACGTGAGCCAAAAGGCGCAAACGGTCCCGGGCCATGGTAAGGCGACACCCGTGGGATACCGTGCGTGAGGCCGCAAAGTGATATGAGGTGTTACCGGCTAGATCGATGTGACTTGGAATCGGGGTCCTGATAAGGATGGAGAGGTTTTGGATGGGTTATGTGCCACTTTGGAGGGGTGTTGGCTGCAGCACACACGAGGCCTTTCCGGTTCCTCGGTTAAGCGTTGGAATATCAAACGGACTCCAAATGGCACGAAACTTGACAGGCGGTCTATCAATGGTGTACCAAGGCCGCTTGGCAAATCTTGGTCCAATCCGAGAACGTTTAATGCCCGCTCACGATAAGAGACAAAAAGGGGGCGCCGGAGGCCGTAGGAGTGCCAGATTGCAAAACGGACAACAGGGAAAATGCTCGGATGCATCAGACGAACACGTATGCAAATGCGATGCACATGATGACATGATATGATATGCATGACATGAACAAAATGCAAAACAAAGACAAAACCCAACCATGAGGGAATATCATAACTTAGAGCCGAAAATGGCAAGAGATGGAATACAAATATGGCAAGTTACATAGGGGGCATTACAATCAGCTTCCTCACTTGATGCTGGTTCATCGATATCTCATTACCCCATACGCAGAAAGGGTCAAAATGCGGATCTTTAAAAATGAGATATGTACCTAAAAGCACCAAGTTAATATTAGAAGCTAAACAACAATTGCACAATGATGTAGTACGACACTCTTTTATAATATGTCTATATACATCCGTATGGGGTAGTCCATTTGAAATCTCTAAAATGACAAATATTTAGACATGGAGGGAGTATCATATGACATCCAATATACTAACATATTAGATGAATTAACATCTTATATTATGGGCCAGAAGGAGTTTAGTTAATTCTTATCTGTTGATGTATCCACGGTTATAGTTAACTTGAGCTAGTTCGGGCTCAAATAGCCATAAAGTATATCTAAACATGAGGGCTAGTTTGAGCTAGTTGCATCTATAACCCACCCAAAAAACTAGTATCCAACCCAAGAGGTGCTAATTGGAGCTAGTTCTCCTAGTGCATTTATTGTCAATCTAACCCTGCCATCTAAACAACTCTTTGGATGGAGTTAGTTCTGGGTTAGTAATGAGCTAGAAACTAACTCTAACCTCTAGCTAAGTTGAGTATCCAAACAGGGCTATGTTGTTGCTGTTGCTACTGCTGCTCTTCTACGTATATCTAGACATCATTAGAACATTAATGTAACACTCTTCCTTGTTGCTACGTAGCCTAGGATTGCATATTTAGACATTAAGTATAGTGCATGTTGCTATGTAGCCTCATATATATTACATATGGCCCTAGTTAACCTAAGAAAAAATGGGTTGCAGATATATTCAGTTAAAAGTCTGATTCACCAATTAGTCCCTTATCAGCCACCAGCCTATATGCTACCAGCTACCGATATCCTAAACAGTGAGCATATATAAGCCATGGGATGAAACTAACCTCGATGGAAAATAGCAGTCGTTCCCAATATTGTCCTGTGTAGGTACATCAAGAAGCATGTTAAGCACAATAGGCTAAACATCAACCAAAATTACACATGGCAGACAAAATAATCTCCAAAAGATAGCTTTAGTGTGCAGGTTTAAGCATGCTAGTAAAGCAAAACAAGTGGAAAGGTGTGCTAACTACAATAGGCCAAACATTTAACAACAATCAAACATGGTCATTCAAACTGGTATTGTGCCAGTCTAAGTACACTGGTTATGGTTAAGTAAAAATGGAAAGGCGTGTTAACTACAAGATGCATCAACCAAATGTAGTCATTCATAGTGGTATTGTTGAAACTGGTACTGATGAAATTGAACTGCACAGTTCATACTTGCACATATAGAACATCACGTTGTGAATAACTGGAATAAACAAGGCATACTACGAACAACCAAAGATAGCATTTCAAACTGAACATATGCTAACTACAAACAACCGAACAATCAAAAAACTTTAAAAGAGGCATATGCTAGCTATAACAGGCTTAACAGCCAGCAAATATATGCATTCCTATCGGTATGTTTAAAACTGGATTGATGAAATGTACTGCACAGTAAATAATTTAACATATAGAGCATCACATTGTGAACAACTGAAATAAACAAGGCATACTGCAAACAACCAGATATAGCAATTAAAACTGGACATATTCTCACTACACTACAAAAGGGACTCGACAAAACAAATCACGGGTTACCCCTATGAAGAGGCACGGCAAAACAAATCATGGGTTTCCTCACTTGTCACGGATAGGCTCGTTCCCGTGGGTAGAGCACGGATCTTGGATGTGCTCCATGCTGTCACAGATGGGCTCCTTCCCCTTGGAAGAGCATGGCTGTAGGGCGTCCTCCCTGATGTCACAGATGGGCGCTTTCCCCTTGGAAGAGCAGATGGGCTCTTTCCCTTTGGAAGAGCCCGAGTGGGTGCCCTCCTCGTGGTCACCATCGATGAGGTATGACTTGGAAGTTGTGGATCCCAAACCAGCGTCGCAGAACGTGTCCTTTAGAAATGACAAAAGGGGCTCGATGGCGATGTAGAATGGAAAATTCTTGACAGTGAGCTAGAGGAGATCAGCGGTGGGGCCATGGATGAGATCGATGGCAGTTGAACCCGACGGGTTGGGGCTGGGCCACTTAACCTGTGACACAGCCCACCTTAGGGCATCGCTGTCGATGACCTCGGTGTCATAGCCGGTGGATGAGACATGCCCGCATACTCTAGCCCGCTGCTTGAGAGCCTGCCTCCAGTAATGGTTGTCAGCTTCCTCGGCGACGTTGGGCGAAGAGACGGCTATAAACCTCTTTTGGGCCAGTCGCTCTTTGAGCTCCACGGGAAGCGTAGCCGGGCTTAGGCTGTGACGCTCTGGAGTGGGGGATGGGGATCTATGGGAAAGGGGGCGTTTGGCAGGCGTCATCTAAGAAACTCAGGGCGGCCATGGTATGGGGATCGGTGGGTAAGCTGCACGGGCAGACCGGCAGATGTTGACAATGGAGGCCTTGCGGCGGCAGCGGCGGCGGGGACTTTGCTAGGGTTTCTAGCAAGGAAGGGTGTGTGTGTGTGCACGCCCAAGGAGGTTTTGGTGTGTGTGTGTGTGGAGGAGGGCGCGGGGTGTTTGAGGAAATGATGCGGGTACTGAATATTTTACTACGCGGGAGTTAAAGGCAGGGGTGAAATGTCGGGTTATTGAAAATTTTCATGATAGTGCATCGCACATGGTCTGGAGATAACAACCTTGTGTTATGAAACAAAAAAACCCTTGAGGCGGGCAGATATTTTCTAGGGATACATGCGGATTGGGAACAAGAAACATCGCACACGGTCCGGAGATAACAACTGTGTGTTATGAAACAGAAAAACCCTCGAGGCGGGCAGATATTTTTGAGAGGGGGAGCCTCGTGGAGCCCAATGTACCATGGAGATATGTGCGTGACAGGTGCACCAGCATGGCACATGGTTAGTTTGAGTGAACCGTGTCTGTTGCATCATCCGACTTGTCTAATGTTCATAAAATTGGTGAAAAATGACGCGGGAGAGGGTCAGAACACGAACACACTTGCATGTGGACCAAATTTATGTATCAAAAGGGAGGTTTGATTTTCAAATACCAAATGCAACTTCGATGTGCCACCTCTCTTGCAAAGCGCACGGTATGGCTTGCCCCACCCCCCCTCGTGTCGGCACGAAGGGAATCCTAAGCTATGAATGCATGCCCCCTCCCCCTCAACCGAGACTCACCTATCAAACTGTGAAGGTAGCTAGCAGCCCCCCTCCTCCCACATGTCGGCACGAAGGGAATCCTAAGTTATGAATGCATACGCCCCCCCCCCCACAACCGAGGTTCACCGTACCAAAGTGCGAAGTAGCTAGCAGCCCCCTTCCCTCGTGTCGGCACGAAGGGAATCCTAAGCTATGAATGCATGCCCCCCCAACCGAGGTTCACCGAGCAAAGTGTGAAGTAGAGCTAGCAACCCTCCCCCTCCCTCGTGTCAGCATGAAGGGATTCCTATGCTATGAAGGCATGCCCCCCAACCTAGGTTCACCTAGCAATGTGCGAAGTAGCTAGCAGCCCCCCTCCCTCGTGTCGGCACGAAGGGAATCCTATCTAAGTGCTAACCCACAAGTATAGGGGATAGCAACAGTTTTTGAGGGTAGAGTATTCAACCCAAATTTATTGATTGGACACAAGGGGAGCCAAAGAATATTCTCAAGTATTAGCAGCTGAGTTGTCAATTCAACCACACCTGGATAACTTAATATCTGCAGCAAAGTATTTAGTAGCAAAGTAATATGAATGTAGTGGTAATGGTGGTAAAAGGTAACGGTAGCAAAAGTAATATTTTTGGTGTTTTATAGTGATTGTAACAGTAGAAGTGGAAAAGTAAATAAGCGAAGAACAATATATGAAAAGCTCATAGGCATTGGATCGGTGATGGAGAGTTATGCCGGATGCGGTTCATCATGTAACAGTCATAACATAGGGTGACACGGAACTTGCTCCAATTCATCAATGTAATGTAGGCATGTATTCCGAATATAGTCATACGTGCTTATGAAAAAGAACTTGCATTACATCTTTTGTCCTACCCTCCCGTGGCAGTGGGGTCCTATTGGAAACTAAGGGATATTAAGGCCACCTATTAATAGAGTACCGGACCAAAGCATTAACACATAGTGAATAGATGAACTCCTCAAACTACGATCATCACCGGGAGTGGTCACGATTAATGTCACTTCAGGGTTGCCGGATCATAACACATAGTAGGTGACTATTGACTTGCAAGATAGGATCAAGAACTCTCATATATTCATGAAAAAATAATAGGTTCAGATCTGAAATCATGGCACTCGGGCCCTAGTGATAAGCATTAAGCATAGCAAAGTCATAGCAACATCATTCTCAGAACATAGTGGATACAAGGAATCAGACCCTAACAAAACTAACTCGATTACATGATAAATCTAATCCAACCCATCACCATCCAGCAAGCCTACAATGGAATTACTCACGCACGGCGGTGAGCATCATGAACTTGGTGATGGAGGAAGGTTCATGAGGACGATGGCGATGGATTCCCCTCTCCGGAGCCCCGAACGGACTCCAGATCAGCCCTCCCGAGAGAGTTTTGGGATTGGCGGTGGCTCCGTATCGTAAAACGCGATGGATCCTTTTCTCTGATTTTTTCTCCCCGAAATTGAATATATGGAGTGAAGGTTGAGGTCGGTGGAGCGTCAGGGGGCCCACGAGGCAGGGCAGCGCTCCACCACCCTCGTGGACAGGTGGAGGCCCCCTTGACGTGGATTCTTCTTCTAGTATTTTTTTATATATTCCAAAATAATTCTCCATTGATTTTCAGATCATTCCGAGAACTTTTATTTCTGCACAAAAATAACACCATGGCAATTCTGCTGAAAACAACATCAGTCCGGGTTAGTTCAATTCAAATCATGCAATTTAGAGTCCAAAACAAGGGCAAAAGTGTTTGGAAAAGAAGATACGACGGGGACATATCAACTCCCCCAAGCTTAAACCTTTGCCATGGTTGATAAACTGAAAGTGATAAAGAAAAACTTTTACAAACTCTGTTTGCTCTTGTTGTTGTAAATATGTAAAGCCAGCATTCAAGTTTTAAGCAAAGATTATGAACTAACCATATTCACAATAACACTTAGGTCTCATGTTTACTCATATCAATGGCATAATCAACTAGCAAGCAATAATAATAAATCTCGGATGACAACACTTTCTCAATACAATCATGACATGATATAACAAGATGGTATCTCGCTAGCCCTTTCTAAGACCGCAAAACATAAATGCAGAGCACCTTTAAAGATCAAGGACTAACTAGACATTGTAATTCATGGTAAAAGAGATACAGCCAAGTCATACTCAATGTAAACTAACAGTAATGGATGCAAATGACAGTGGTGCTCTCCAACTGGTGCTTTTTAATAAGAGGTTGATGCCTCAACATAAAAGTAAATGGATAGTCCCTTCGCAGAGGGAAGCAGGGATTTGTAGAGGTGCCAGAGCTCGATTTTGAAATAGATATGAATAATATTTTGAGCGGTATACTTTGATTGTCAACATAACAACCGAGAGATGGCGATATCTTCCATGCTACACACATTATATGCGGTTCCCAAACAGAGTGGTAAAGTTTATACTCCCCCTCCACCAACAAGCATCAATACATGGCTTGCTCGAAACAACGAGTGCCTCCAACTAACAACAGTCCTGGGGGAGTTTTGTTTGCAATTATTTTGATTTGATTTGCATAAAGCATGGGACTGGGCATCCTGGTGACCAACCATGTTCTCGTGAGTGAGGAGTGGAGTCCACTCATGTTGAGAATAACCCTCCTAGCATGGAATATACAGACAAGCCTAGTTGATACATGAGCTATTCGAGCATACAAAACAGAATCTTTATTTGAAGGTTTAGAGTTTTGCACATACAAATTTACTTGGGATGGCAGGTAGATACCGTATATAGGTAGGTATGGTGGACTCATATGGAATAACTTTGGGGTTTATGGAATTGGATGCACAAGCAGTATTCCCTCTTAGTAGAGGCGAAGGCTAGCAAAAGACTGGGAAGCGACCATCTAGAGAGCGACAACAGTCATGAACATGCATTAAAATTAATCAACACCGAATTCAAGCATGAGTAGGATATAATGCACCATGAACATAAATATCATAGAGGATATATTGATTTTGTTTCAACTACATGCGTGAAAATGTGCCAAGTCAAGCCACTCGAATCGTTCAAAAGAGGATACCACCCTATCATACCACATCACAACCATTTTAATAGCATGTTGGCACGCAAGGTAAACCATTATAAGCTCCTAGCTAATTAAGCATGGCATAAGCAACTATAATCTCTAATTGTCATTGCAAACATGTTTATTCATAATAGGCTGAATCAGGAACGATGAACTAATCATATTTACAAAAACAAGAGAGGTCGAGTTCATACCAGCTTTTCTCATCTCAATAAGTTCATCATATAATCATCATTATTGCCTTTCACTTGCACGACCAAATAGTGTGGATAATAATAATAGTGCACATGCATTGGACTAAGCTGGAATCTGCAAGCATTCAATTGAAGAGAGAAGACAAGGTAATATGGGCTGTTTGTCAGATCAACAATAATGCATATAAGAGCCACTTTAACATTTTAATTATGGTCTTCTCCTCTCGACCCCCAAAGAAAAGAATCAAAACTATTTACACGGGAAAGCTCCCAACAAGCAAAAGAAGAACAAGAAATCTTTTTGGGTTTTATTTTTAATTACTACTACTACTACATGCATGGAAAGTAATCTACCTAAAAGCTACAACTATTTTTTTTGTTTTTCTTAAGGTTTAAGAAGAAAGCATAAAAAGTAAAATAAACTAGCATGGATGATACAATGAACAAGTATGAGCACCGACAACTAGCAATGAGTGTGTGAACGTGAATGTAATGTCGGTGAGACATACATACTCCTCCAAGCATAGGCTTTTGGCCTAAGTTGGTCTATGGCCAAGGCTGGCCTGGTAGATATCCAAAGTTACCGTTGTGGTCGTACTGTGACGAAGCCTCGGATTGCCACCGGTAGGCAATCACCTCCGGATCCCACTGGTAATCAGATTGTCGTGGAGGATCAAAATTATGGTCCCGGCTCTGGCTCTGTAGCTGATGTAGGGTTTCGGTAGGCATGAATGGCCTCCAACGGAACAAGGTACTTGCCTGCAGATAAATCAAACAAGGAAGGTGCAGGCAAGGTAATAGTCTCAGGATGATTTTTTTACCAAATATTAATTTGTACTTAAGCACCTTTTCCCTATTCTCAACAATAAAATCATATGCTACCATACTCTTATAATCTAGATAAACAGGAGGCAACAATTTTTCTTCTTTCTCATAATGCCTAATAGGTATGTTATAGTATGCAGCGAGGCGTGAGGCGAAGATGCCTCCCAAGATGGGGCCCTTAGTACGGTTAAGGTTTAATTGCTTTGCAACAATAGCGCCCATACTAAATGTGTCATCCCGAAATAAGGCATGGCACAAAATAACAATATCAGGGGCACTCAGGTTTCCATAGTTTCCGTGCCCAATTAAGCATCTACTAGCAAATATAGCAAAGTAACGTAGAACAGGAAAGTGTATGCTAGTAATTCGTGCATCAGAAACCTTCCTCGTTTCCCCTAGAGAAATGGTATCAATAAACCCATCCACATCGTCACGATGTGGTTCCTCTATGATGCCTGAAAAGGGCAACTTGCAAACCTCACAAAATTCATGAAGGGTCATCTCCCTATACTGATCATATAAATAAAAATCCACCGTAGGTGGTGACCTCCTAGAATGGAAATGAAAATTTTGCACAAATATATTAGTGAGTAAGAGATACTATTCACGTTGGTCGCGGAGGAAGTCGGTGAGGCCTGCATTCTCAGCCAACTCATAAAAATCATCATAAATCACGGCTGCTCTCAAGAAATCATCACAAGGCCATTCACATGGCCGAACCTCCGTGGTGCGAGGAAGATTATATTTGGGACTCTCTTCTTCTTCACTTTGCTTATCCTTCGAGCTTTGGCTCGAAGATCCCCTCAAAAATCTCTTCATCTTTTTTTGAAAAGTTCTGAAATTTTTAGTAACTTCAAAATAAAAGTGAACCAAACTCAACAAAATTGATAGCAACTACTCCTACAAGTGCCTAGAGACTATATCATGCATTATAACTACTTGGAACCATATAAAATTTACATGCAAGATCAAGAACATGGTCACCTAGGAAGCACAAATTTGCAATGAACAAAGCACTAGAACAAAAACTAATTGGACCATTGGAGGACTCACATACCAAGGAATAATCCCCTAAAGTAGTTTTGTGAGAGGTGCTTTGAGCAAGGAGATCAAAAATGGCAGCAAGATGAGCTTGGGCTCGGGTTTGAGCTGGCTAGTAATGTTTTTGGGAGGAAGAAGGAGTGTGTGGTGGCTGGAAGAAGGGGAGGGGAACCATCATGGGCCCACGAGGCAGGGGGCGTGCCCGGGGGGGTGGGCACGCCCTGGACCCTCGTGGCCAAGTGCTTGCTCCCCCTGCTGTGTTCTCAGTGCCATATATTCTCAAATATTCCAGAAAAAAAAATCATATTTCAATTTCAAGGCATTTGGAGAAATTTTATTTTCGGGGTATTTTTTTATTGCATGGATAATTCAAAAAACAGACCAAAATTACTATTTTTGCTTTATTTAATATAAATAAATAAAAAAGTAAAAAGAGGCTACAGTGATTTGTGTTTTCTAAATTCATCCATCTCATGCTCATCAAAAGGAATCCACTAACAAGGTTGATCAGGTCTTGTTAACAAACTCATTCCGAATAACAAGGAACCGGAGAATTTTCGAGTAACACTAGGTTACCTCAACGGGGATATGCATGTCCCCAACAATAAGAATATAATATTTCTTCTTGACTGTAGGAAGAGGAAATTAAAAATCTCCAATAGTAATGGTTGAATTTTTTCCAATAGAATTGATACTGTGGAATTGAGGTTGTTTCCTCGGAAAGTGTACCATATGCTCATTACCATTAACATGTAAAGTGACATTGCCTTTGGTGCAATCAATAACAGCCCCTGCAGTATTCAAAAAGGGTCTTCCAAGAATAATAGACATACTATCGTCCTTGAGAATATCAAGAATAACAAAGTCCGTTAAAATAGTAACGTTTGCAACCACAACAGGCACACCCTCACAAATACCGACAGGTATAGCAGTTGATTTGTCAGCCATTTGCAAAGATATTTCAGTAGGTGTCAATTTATTCAAATCAAGTCTACGATATGAAGAGAGAGGCATAATACTAACACTGGCTCCAAGATCACATAAAGCAGTTTTAACATAGTTTCTTTTAATGGAGCATGGTATAGTTGGTACTCCTGGATCTCCAAGTTTCTTAGGTATTCTACCCTTAAAAGTGTAATTAGCAAGCATGGTGGAAATTTCAGCTTCCGGTATCTTTCTTTTATTTGTAGCAATTTCTTTCATATACTTAGCATAAGGATTCATTTTGAGCATATCAGTTAATCGCATACGCAAAAAGATAGGTCTAATCATTTCAGGAAAGCGCTCAAAATCCTCATCATCCTTTTTCTTGGATGGTTTGGGAGGAAAAGGCATGGGTTTCTGAACCCATGGTTCTCTTTCCTTACCGTGCTTCCTAGCAACAAAGTCTCTCTTACCATAACGTTGATTCTTTGATTGTGGGTTATCAAGATCAACAGCGGGTTCAATTTCTACCTCATTATCATTGCTAGGTTGAGTTCATGTTCATTACCATTATCACTAGGTTCATGTTCATTACCAGATTGGGTTTGAGCATCAGAAATATAAATATCATTGGGATTCTCAGGTGTGTCTACAACAGGTTCACTAGAAGCATGCAAAGTCCTATCATTTTTCTTTTTCTTCTTCTTAGAAGGACTAGGTGCATCTACATTATTTCTCTGAGAATCCTCCTCAATTCTCTTAGGATGGCCTTTATTATACAAAGGTTCCTGAGTCATTTTACCAGTTCTAGTAGGCACTCTAACAGCAAAATCATTATTCTTACTATTCAATTCATTGAGCAAATCATTCTGAGTGTTAAGTACTTGTTCTACTTGAGTGGTAACCATAGTAGCATGTTTGCAAATGAGTTTAAGTTCACCTTTAACTCTGGACATATAATCACTCAAGTGTTCAATCATATAAGCTTTGTGTTTTAATTCTCTATGAAAATAAGCATTGAAGTCTTCTTGCTTAACCATAAAGTTATCAAACTCATCCAAACATTGGCTAGCAAACTTAGTAGGAGGGATTTCATTTTTATCATATCTATATAGAGAATTTACCTTTACTACCTGCGTCGGGTTATCAAGACCATGTGTTTCTTCAATAGGTGACGGATTAAAACCATGTATTTCTTCAACAGGCGGTAAATTAAGACCATGCATTTCTTCAACAGGAGTTAAATTCTTAACATCTTCAGCTTTTATACCTTTTTCCTTCATAGATTTCTTTGCCTCTTGCATATCTTCAGGACTGAGAAATATAACACCCCTTTTCTTCGGAGTTGGCTTTGAGGTTGGCTCAGGAAGTGTCCAATTATTTTCATTGGTCAACATATTATTCAATAAAATTTCAGCTTCATCTAGTGTTCTTTCCCTGAAAACACAACCAGCACAACTATCTAGGTGGTCTCTGGAAGCATCGATTAGTCCATTATAAAAGATAACAAGTATTTCATTTTTCTTAAGAGGATGATCAGGCAAAGCATTAAGTAATTGGAGAAGCCCCCCAAAGCTTGTGGGAGACTCTATTCTTCAATTTGCACAAAATTATATATTTCCCTTAAAGCAGCTTGTTTCTTATGAGCAGGGAAATATTTAGCAGAGAAGTAATAAATCATATCCTGGGGACTACACACACAACCAGGATCAAGAGAATTAAACCATATCTTAGCATCACCCTTTAATGAGAACGGAAATATCTTAAGGATATAATTGTAGCAAGTATTCACATCATTAGTGAAGAGGGTGGCTATATCATTTAATTTAGTAAGATGTGCCACAACATTTTCAGATTCATAGGCATAGAAAGGATGAGATTAAACCAAAATAATTATATCAGGGTCGACAGAGAATTCATAATCCTTATCAGTAACAAATATAGGTGAAGTAGCATAAGCAGGATCATATTTCATTCTAGCATTTAGAGTTTTTTGTTTCAGCTTAGCTAATACTTCCATAAGATCACTTCTATCATTGAAAGCAAGAAAGTCTCTAGCAGTTTCTTCATGCATAACATAACCCTCGGGAAAAATAGGCAATTCATATCTAGGGGGAGAATCTTCATCATCACTTTCATGAATATTATCACTTTCAATAATTTCATTCTCTTTATCCCTAGCAAGTTGTTCTTCAAGAAATTCACCAAGTGGCACATTAGTAGCAAGCATAGAAGTAGTTTCATCATAAGTATGATGCATAGCATAAGTGGCATCGTCAATAACATGCGACATATCAGAATTAATAGCAGAAGCAGGTTTAGGTGTCGCAAGCTTACTCAAAACAGAATGTGAATCAAGTGCAGAGCTAGATGGCAGTTCCTTACCTCCCCTCGTAGTTGAGGGATAAATTTTTGTTTTCTCGTCTTTCAAGTTCTTCATAGTGAACAGCAGATATAAATCCCAAGTGACTCAAAGAATAGAGCTATGCTCCCCGGCAACGGTGCCAGAAAATATTCTTGATAACCCACAAGAATAGGGGATCACAACAGTTTTCGAGGGTAGAGTATTCAATTCAAATTTATTGATTCGACACAAGGGGAGCCAAAGAATATTCTCAAGTATTAGCAGATGAGTTGTCAATTCAACCACACATGGATAACTTAATATCTTCAACAAAGTATTTAGTAGCAAAGTAATATGATAGTAGTGGTAACGGTGGTAAAAGGTAACGGTAGAAAAAGTATTTTTTTGGTGCTTTATAGTGATTGTAACAGTAGTAGCGGAAAAGTAAATAAGTGAAGAACAATATACGAAAAGCTCGTAGGCATTGGATCGGTGATGGAGAATTATGCCGGATGCAGTTCATCATGTAACCGTCATAACATAGGGTGACACCGAACTAGGTCCAATTCATCAATGTAATGTAGGCATGTATTCCGAATATACTCATAGGTGCTTATCCTCCCGTGGCAGCTGGGTTCTATTGGAAACTAAGGGATATTAATGCCTCCTTTTAATAGAGTACTTGACCAAAGCATTAACACATAGTGAATACATGAACTCCTCAAACTACGGTCATCACCGGGAGTGGCCCCGATTCTTGTCACTTCGGAGTTGCCGGATCATAACACATAGTAGGTGACTATTAACTTGCAAGATAGGATCAAGAAACTCTCATATATTGATGAAAACATAATAGGTTCACATCAGAAATCATGGTACTCGGGCCCTAGTGACAAGCATTAAGCATAGCAAAGTCATAGCAACATCAATCTCAGAACATAGTGGATACTAGGGTCAAACCCTAACAAAAATAACGCGATTACATGATAGATCTCATCCAACCCATCACTGTCCTGCAAGCCTACGATGGAATTACTCACGCACGGCGGTGAGCATCATGAAATTGCGGATGGAGGAAGGTTGATGATGACGATGGCGACGGATTCCCCTCTCCGGAGCCCCGAACAGACCCCAGATCAGCCCTCCCGAGAGAGTTTAGGGCTTGGCGGCGGCTCCGTATCGTAAAACGCGATGAATCCTTCACTCTGATTTTTTTCTCCCCGAAAGTTAATATATGGAGTCAAGGTTGAGGTCGGTGGAGTGTCAGGGGGCCCACGAGGCAGGGGGCGTGCCCAGGGGGGCAGGCGCACCCCCACCCTCGTGGACAGGTGGAGGCCCCCTGACGTGGATTCTTCTTCCAGTAGTTTTTATATATTCCAAAATAATTCTCCGTTGATTTTCAGGTCATCCGAGAACTTTTATTTCTGCACAAAAACAACACCAGATCAGCCCTCCCGAGAGAGTTTAGGGCTTGGCAGCGGCTCCGTATCGTAAAACGCGATGAATCCTTCACTCTGATTTTTTTTCTCCCCGAAAGTTAATATATGGAGTCAAGGTTGAGGTCGGTGGAGTGTCAGGGGGCCCACGAGGCAGGGGGCGTGCCCAGGGGGGCAGGCGCACCCCCACCCTCGTGGACAGGTGGAGGCCCCCTGACGTGGATTCTTCTTCCAGTAGTTTTTATATATTCCAAAATAATTCTCCGTTGATTTTCAGGTCATCCGAGAACTTTTATTTCTGCACAAAAACAACACCAGATCAGCCCTCCCGAGAGAGTTTAGGGCTTGGCAGCGGCTCCGTATCGTAAAACGCGATGAATCCTTCACTCTGATTTTTTTTCTCCCCGAAAGTTAATATATGGAGTCAAGGTTGAGGTCGGTGGAGTGTCAGGGGGCCCACGAGGCAGGGGGCGTGCCCAGGGGGGCAGGCGCACCCCCACCCTCGTGGACAGGTGGAGGCCCCCTGACGTGGATTCTTCTTCCAGTAGTTTTTATATATTCCAAAATAATTCTCTGTTGATTTTCAGGTCATCCGAGAACTTTTATTTCTGCACAAAAACAACACCATGGCAATTCTGCTGAAAACAGTGTTAGTCCGGGTTAGTTCCATTCAAATCATGCTAGTTAGAGTCCAAAACAAGGGCAAAAGTGTTTGGAGAACTTTTATTTCTGCATGAAAAGAACACCATGGCAATTCTGCTCGGGCGCGCGTTCTCCCGCGTCTCCAGCCATCTCCAAAATGCCGATCCCAACTTCGATTTTGACGCTGCCATTGCTCTCGTACTTGAAGCCATCTGGGGCGACCTCGCGTGATGGGTTGAAGAGAACATGGACGCGCAGGTCAGGGCCTTCACTTCTGACGACGACGGGGTGATAGTTGCGGCGGACGAAGGCGTCATGGTCGATGATGGCAATGGCGGCGCCGAGGGAGGTGATGGTAATGCCAATGATGACGGCAGCGATTCCAGTGACGCGTCCGAGGGCGATCCTAGGGGCGCGGCGAGCGACCTGTCCGATTGACTCCATGCTCCTCACATGTTTGCCCTGCACGTAGAAGCTCGCGCGCGGCCCCAGAGGTTGTAAGAGCATTTTAGGAGGGGGAGCCCCTCATGTAAATATACTACTGCCTCTACCCCTTTAGGTTGAATTGAATATGCGTCTTCACGAACTCACGTATGCTAGGGCAAGGTTGCTGTTGCGGTTTACATTAGCCTGGACGAGCGCAAAACCGGCTCAAGAGATTGTGGGTTTCTAGGAAGCTCCTAAGGAATTCATTGACACGCCCAAGGGGGCCGCGTGATAAGCGAGCGCCAGCCGTGGCGTGACATGTGCGTGGCTCGTGTGCCTCATGCCCAGCCCCACTCGCAAGGGGGGAGCGACAGGCGTGAACTCCGAAATAAGGCATCAATCAGACTGCGAGAAATAGCTCGAATGAGAAAAGGCATCCCCCCCGCCTCGCGCGCATCAAATGAAATTTCAACTTCAACTTAAATCCAAATCCAGAAGGCAGGGTTACAGAAAAGAGATCCAAAGCAAATGGCTGCGTCCGACGCCTAGTCTAGTCTTTGACATGTTCTCACCAGCGTGGAGCTAAGTGCTGCCGCTAGGCATGGGAGGGAGCCCCCGAGGCCCGAGGGCGGCACTCATGAAACTCCGGGGCGTGTACAGCCCCACTCGTTATTACGTGAGAGTGTCATGGGCGGCGATCTTCACAGGCGTGAGCCTTACTTCATATCGCCTGACGAGGGCCACGCCTTGCGCCACCCCCTACCAACGCTGGGACGACCGGAAACCAGGATAGCCCAACGAGGGCAGAGGGGACACCAGCGGCGCCCTCGGCGACCACGGGTCCTCTGCCGGCGGAAGGGTCGCCGGTGCCACCCCGGCAGAGGGCCTACCTCCGGGCGTTGCCTTGCTTCGTGCGACATGGGGAGGGGCCTTGCTCCTAGCCCCTCCAACGCAGCCCCTAGTGAGCCTCTTCTAGTGAGACGGATACCACCGCGTTGGAACCGTCGCCAGGTGCTTTGACCTGGCTCACTTGCGATTCATGGTTAGCGTAAGCCTGCCCCTGGGGGATTAGTGGTACCCTGTAGCTGTTGTCGACAGCGCGCTTGGTGGGGCTCTCGGGCGGCTCCTGGAAGGCCTCAGCTCCTAGAGCCTCTTCTTCCCAGGCCAGCTCGAGGAATGAGCCAGGGTCATCTTCTGGCGCGTACTCCTGGTTCATCATGCGGGGCACGTAGGCCTCCGAGGCCCTTGCTCCGAAGGCCTCGCCATAGTGCCCCATGCTCCATGTTGCCCAGCTCAAGACGCCATCCTGAGGATGGTGGGGTAGCGCCTTACCAGGGCCGTGTGCGATGACGCTCGTGCCCGCACCCATCTGAAGTGGTGCGGGTGCGAGGGGGCGCCCTCTGCCGTTGATCGTGCTGATTTCGACGAAGCCCCTGTGCTCACTTGGGGGTACGCAGGCGCGGCGAGGCCCGCCGTGGGATCCTGCCGCTGCATGGGGAGTGAGCTGGTAGCAGAAGGGCGGGCTCCCACGGCCGCCGTGTCCAGTAGCTCGGCGACGCATTCCAACAGTGCATCCCGGCCGCTCTCCATCAGTCGGCTCCGCAGCAGCTCCCGTGCCACCGTGAGCGCGGCCCACATGTTCGCTTTCTCCCTCCTGGTGTGCGGCGCCGTCGCCGCGGCGTGGCTTGCGGCCCTTGCAGCAGCTCGCGTCTGTCGGGGAGTAAGATAAGAGGGTGAGTGACTGCGCCACCCACGCCCCGCGGTGTTTCGCGGTGTGCGTGCCGCCTGAGACGCGGGGTTGTGGCCTTCCTGGGTTGGTAGCGCCGTCCGGGCTGGCCAGGCCACCCAGCGGTCGGTGTTGGTCCTCGAGTCACCTGACATCGGAGCCGCGGGGCGCCGAAGGATCAACGAGCGGATTGGCTGATGGGAGGAGAGCCCCGGCGCCCCCTACCTGGCACGCCAAATGTCGGATCACGAGTTCCGGCAAAACCCTCAAGGTTCGAACACTGGGATGCGCGCGAAGATCTCGCCCCTACTTATCCGCGTCCTAACTCAGCTAATATCTTAAGGACTAACTCGACGAACTCGCAACACATAGCACACAAAATTTATACTGGTTCGGGCCACCGTTGTGGTGTAATACCCTACTCCAGTGTGGTGTGGTGGATTTCCTCTTGGGCTGAGGATGAACAGTACAAGGGGAAGAACAACCTCCTGAGGAGAGGTCTGTAACGCCCCAAGACCGGAGTTTTCGATGCTTTCCTTGTTTTCCGAGATTCGTCGTGTGTTTTGTTTGGTTCATTTCATTCATCATTGCATCATGTGCATTGCATCATGCCATCATGTCATTTCTTTTCTTAACTCAACTAAATAAATGGCATGGATCGTTGATCCATTTAAATCGAGGGAATTCACATGGTGATTCTCTTTATAACATATCCTACCGATATTAGGGAGCTATATTAAATATTCCGTCTTCGGAATCACCCATAATGCACGTGCAAAATATTTTCCATGTCTATTCCTCTTAGAGTTTGACCTTCAAACCTTGCCAATATTTCTCATCTCTTTTATCGAGGCTCCTCTAAAAAATCTCAGCCCATTTAGAGTCCTTTCGAATGGGTTTCAAAATTCAAACATGTTGAATTAAATTCAACATGTGCAAATCTATTGTTCTCCAAAAATCCTCTTGCCATTTTATTTAAATTCCTCACATTTTTGCGAGTCCGGGAATATTATCCACGTGCGCTATTTTCCCCCCTAACCCTCCCTCTTTATTTTCTTCCCCACTTTTGTTTTCTTCTATAGAAATAAGAAGAGGGAGAGAGAGATTGCGCCTGCCAGCCTTCTGGGCCTCTCAATCATCCGTGGGCCAACCTAAGCCCTCTCTCTCCACTAGGCCTCCCTAGACCAAGTCCCCCTCAGGCCCAGCCCGCACCGAACCTAACCCTAGCGCCAGGGGAGGCCTCCCGCTCGATCCCCTGCGCTCGTCCTCCTCGTTCCCTCGCGCCGCCGGGGAACCGCATGCCCGAACCACCATCTCCCTTGATCCCATCTTCTCCCACAACCTCTCCATCTCGATCCCTCCCTCGCTCGAGCCATCCAGGCTCCTCTCATGGCGCCTGCATCCCTCTTCCCCTCCTCGCCTCCCCGCCGCATGGCTCGGCGCCAGCTCCGCTGCTGCTTCGTCGCCCGTGTCACCATGGTCCTCCTTGCGCCTCTGCTTCCTCACCTGCGGCTCCGCCGCCTCATGTCCACGTCGCTGGCCACCAGCAGGACGCCGCCGCAGCGCCGACCAGCGCCGGCCTCGACCGCGTCCTCTGCTCCGCCTCCATCACCGGCAACCACGACCAGCCCCCACCTCTTGGAGCTCGACGCCCCTGCCTCATCCTCTTATGTGGCTGCAGAAGCCTGCTGCGAGCGTGCCACCGTGCTGCTTCGCCGTCCATGGTCACCGCCTGCTCGCCCTGGCCTCCTGCCACAGAGCTGCCGCTGCCGGCGTCCACCTGCTCGTCCATGCCTCCCCACACTCTTCCTTCACGTGAACGCCTGCAGGAGCGCCAACGCCACCAGGCCGCCGTCCCGCGCTCAAGCTCCTCTGCCCCTGGGCTCCGTTCGCGCCACCGTTTGCCCAGATCCGATGCCAGCCAACTAGGATCCGCTCGTCTTCGTTGTTACTAGCTCTGCAGGAACCATGCTTCAAGTCCCCATCGCCAATCTGGCCTTGCACATCTTGTTTGACCCAAGGAGACCCACACCGTCGGCAAGACCAAGCATGCCCGAACGAGTGCTGGCCGAAACGCCTAAGTACCACTACTTCCACGACGATTGTTGCTCGCCAAGTACACCTTCCGATGCCAAGTTCCTCTTCAAAACGTACGACTACTCGGCATTGCGTCAAGTACCCCGATGTCCGGAGCCCTCGGATCCGTCAAGTTCGTCTACGGACCGAGAACAACTACCATCTCCGAAGAACTGTGTAACAGAACCGTCAAGTTCGACTATGACTCGTGTACGACTACGCGGGATTCCTCGGACACCAAGTTAAACGATGCATCAAGTTCCTCGCCGTGACCCCGAACATCTACGGAAACTCGCGCAACGATAAACATGTGCCACAACCGTCGCCGAGATCGCCAGAACCTCTACCGTCGACCCTAGAGCATGCGAGAACGACTACTTCTAGTACGATCGTCCCAAAAACGTCTACTTCCCTTGCACCACATCAAACTCGAACTGCTCCGATAATGCACGCTTCGAAGGTATAACCCCGAGACGAAACCCGTGGATGAGTACTTGCGATGTATGAGTTTAACCGTGTGTTGCTCCGTGTCCGAGTTGTTCGTTGCACGAAGCCCCTCATTTGCCTTGCCGCCGTCATGTGGGAACCGGGTAACCGGGAGCACCCCACCTTCTATCGCATGTCACGCTCCTGTTGCACTTTCTTTTGCACCGGGATTTCAGTCGAGTTACCGGAACCGATATGTTGTCGTGGCATCATTTTCGGATTCGTTGTCGTGGTACCCTTTTTGTTTCCGCCACGATGACAAATGCCCCATTTCTTATCATGCCAACATTTTCATAAATACTGCATAAAACTTGCATGTCATCCGCATCATGATAATAACTTTTAAAATATTTAAAATTGTTGTTTGCATTAATTTGCTAAATGCATATGGGGATTTACCGGATTTGTTGTTTCTTATATCCGGCCCCATTTAAATTGTTTAGATGGTATAGTCTTGTTATGCTTCACCTCTTACCATGCTTAACAACATTTAATATTGTTGCGTACATAAACGGGAGAGAACTAAATAATTGATGTGGTGTTCCGTCAATATGCAACTCGTTGCATATTGGGCTCCACTTAACTTGTAGTTTTGTTTGTGCACTTTGCCATGCCATGCATATTTAAACCGTACATGCATCATACTTGGTTGTGCATCATGCTATGTTTATGTGTTGGTTGTTTACTATGTTGTTTGCTTCTTTCCGATGTTGCTTCTTCGGGTTAGTTTCCGTTAACGTCGCGTTTGTGAGGATCTGTTTGACTACATCCATTTTTCTTCTTCATGGACTCGTTCTTCTTCCTTGCGGGATCTCAGGCAAGATGACCATACCCTCGAAATCACTTCTATCTTTGCTTGCTTGTTGCTCGCTCTTTTGCTATGTCGCGATACCTACCACTTGCTATATCATGCCTCCCATATTTCCTTGTCAAGCCTCTAACCCACCTTGTCCTAGCAAACCGTTGTTTGGCTATGTTACCGCTTTGCTCAGCCCCTCTTATAGCATTGTTAGTTGCAGGTGAAGATTGGAGTTTGTTCCTTGTTGGAACATGGATATGGTTGGGATATCACAATATCTCTTATTTAATTAATGCATCTATATACTTGGTAATGGGTGGAAGGCTCGGCCTTATGCCTGGTGTTTTGTTCCACTCTTGTCGCCCTAGTTTCCGACATACCGGTGTTATGTTCCTTGATTTTGCCTTCCTTACGTGGTTGGGTTATAATGGGAACCCCTTGACAGTTCGCCTTGAATAAAACTCCTCCAACAAGGCCCAACCTTGGTTTTACCATTTGCCACCTAGCCTTTTTTCCCTCGGGTTCTGCAGACTCAAAGGTCATCTTTATTTTAACCCCAGGGCCAGTGCTTCTCTAAGTGTTGGTCCAACCTAAGTGATGTCCGGCGCCCCCTGGGCAACCAGGGTCTATGCCAACTCGACATCTGACTCATCCGGTGTGCCCTGAGAACGAGGTATGTGCAGCTCCTATCGGGATTTGTCAGCATATCCGGGCGGCTTTGGTGGTCTTGTTTTACCATTGTCGAAATGTCTTGTAACCAGGATTCCGAGCCTGATCGTGTCTTCCTGAGAGAAGGAATATCCTTCGTTGACCGTGAGAGCTTGTGATGGGCTAAGTTGGGACACCCCTGTAGGGTTTTGAACTTTCGAAAGCCGTGCCTGCGGTTATGGGCAGACGGGAATTTGTTAATGTCCGGTTGTAGAGAACTTGACACTTAACTTAATTAAAATGCATCAACCGCGTGTGGAGCCGTGATGGTCTCTTCTCGGCGGAGTCGGGGAAGTTAACACGGTTCTTGAGTTATGTTTGAAACATAAGTAGTTTCAGCATCACTTTTTGATCACTTCTAGTTCACGACCGTGCTTTGCTTCTCTTCTCGCTCTCATCTGCGTAAGTTAGCCACCATATATGCTAGTGCTTGCTGCAGCTCCACCTCACTACCTTTTCCTACCCATAAGCTTAAATAGTCTTAGTCTCGCGGGTGTGTGATTGCTGAGTCCCCGTGGCTCACAGATACTTCCAAACAGTTGCAGGTGCTGATGATACTAGTGCAGGTGACGCAATAGAGCTCAAGGAGGAGCTCAATGAAGATCGTGCTCGTTGTGTTGTTTCGTTTCCAGTTGATCGGTAGTGGAGCCATGTCGGGCGATCAGGGATCTTGCATTAGGGGTTGTCTTCTTTTATCTTTGTTTTGTAGTCGGACCGTGATTGTATTCTGAATGTTGTAATGCTATATTTATGTATTGTGTGAAGTGGCGATTGTAAGCCAACTCTTTGTCCCTTTCTTATTCAGTACATGGGATGTGTAAAGATTACCCCTCTTGAGACATGCCTACAATGCGGCTATGCCTCTAAGTCGTGCTCTGACACGTGGGAGATATAGCCGCATCGTGGGTGTTACAAGGTGTTCCTGTGCTTGGTGGATGTGGTTGTGGGGATGAACTAGTTCTAGTTCCAGTTGAGGTCCCCCCTAGCTATGGTGGTGGCTAGTCCTATTTATAATGGCCTTGGTCCTCTTCCCAAATATTGAGCGAGAAGGGATCCCATAATGGCCAATTCGAAGGGGGGCAGCTAGTAGAAGCTATCCTGACAA
This sequence comes from Triticum urartu, assembly GCF_003073215.2. Classification (NCBI taxonomy): domain Eukaryota; kingdom Viridiplantae; phylum Streptophyta; class Magnoliopsida; order Poales; family Poaceae; genus Triticum; species Triticum urartu. Next base: position 189,548,013 of record NC_053022.1, read on the forward strand.
AAGCAGTCTTTGCCTGCCGAAGGCTCTAGTGGTGACTCCGTCTTGGGCTCCACAGTCACCTCTGTCTTGTCGTCCTTCTGGTCTTGGTCTTGTTGCACTGATATGGAAACCTTTGCTTGATGCCTCAGTACTCTGCACCTGCGCCTGCTTCCTTAGGACCAAAGAGGAAACAAGGACATTGTGCGCGCTGGCGCCCGCCTGGCCTTGGTCGTCAAGGCTCCCGTCACTAGAACCTCACGAGGATTGCCTGGCCTTAAAATCTCCGCCCCTCGCTAGCCAGCCTGGTGTAGCCGCTCCTGAGGAGGTCTTGTGTCGTCCGCCTCGCGAGGGTCTTGAGTCTTTGCTGCTGAAGATGGGCCGTACGGGCCCGCTCGCAGAGCTACGCTGTGGGCCGCAGGCAGGCAAGTCTGGGGACCCCCGTTCCCAGAATTCCGACAGGGAGGCATGTGAGTAGTTGTGTGAAACTTTGGTATGCATGCCAGCAGTCCGGTGCACAGGCTCACCGGGAGGCGAGCCATCGGTTTGACTGTCGCCCGCCTCTCTCCCACTACTCCATATCAATGGTGCGTCCGTGCGGCCGCACCCCCCATCCTCGCTACGCACACACAATCCTCTCTCTCCGCTTGCATCCTCCACGCCGCTCTCAGTCCTCAAAGTCGTCAGTGTATGAGGATGCCACCGAAGTGTCCCATCAGAGGTAGTGGCGACGCTGGGGTTGCTAAAGCACCGGAGCACGGTGTGGAGATGGAGACACAGGTTGCCGTCACCGCCGGAGACTTATAGCTGCACCCTGACGTCATCGACAGCGTAGAGCTTCCACAGCTGGAAGCGGAGTTGCACACCGGCGACGACTCCGGCGACCACTCCGGCGACGACTCCGACGACCACTCCGGCGATGACTCCGACGACGACGGATAGCTGGTTAGTTATCTATACCCATTTATGTGTCAAATAGATCACAGAGTTAGATCTGTGGTTATGTTTATCTGGTTACTCCTGCCTCCCCCTTTTTGGAATAGAAATCCTGTGGTTATGTTCTCCCAATCCATGAAATCTGAGTAAGTTTCTTTAGAACCGTGCAGTGTATTGATTGTTTGAATGGTACAAGTGATAAGTGATTAGTTGTTTCATCTGTGCAAATGATTTATGCTACTAATCCGAGTAGGGTTAGTGTTCGTGCTAATAATTCCTAGCCAGGACTTGACAATTGATTTTGAATGACCTACCGATGTTTGTTCCATTATTTTCTTCAAGATTGGTCTGTACATAGATGACTGTGCTTAAAAATCGAACCATAATCTCTGGATATGTATAAATAAATAGCCATAAATTCCTAATCCTACTTCACGGCATGTAATCCGTGATTTAATGCAAAATTGGTTTGACTATTTGTATAGGTGTTGTCTGACGATGTGGACAGCGAGGATGAAGTTGCCCAGAGGAGGTACAAGAGGCGAATCCTGAAGGAGCTTTATGCAGGAATGCATAACAGGCATATTTGGAACTGGAACGATGGCTATGGATGCCCATTCTGCAACCACAAGATTCAGGACGCGTATCTAAGTGTTCTGGCGCATGCAAGAGGACGGGCCATTAGCTCCTTCAAGAAGAAGTATTCTTGCAGGGTGGCGCCACGGCATGTACGCCGAGTACCAGGAGAAGCTTCAGCATCGTGCCGACCGCATGTGAGAAGAGATGTGGGATGGATCAAACTATGTATGCTTGACTATGCTTAATGACGGTTGAACTATGTACTTATGGTTGAACTATGCTTATGAACGTGTACGCTTATTATCTATGTCTGAGTATGATAAATATTTCGCCAAATTTTGGTAAAAAATACAACGGGGGACCAATAAACCAGGACAGAGGTAGTACGTCCATCACACATGGTTCCCAAAAATTGGAACCGTGTGCAATGACTTTCATTTGCCTGCGACGTCAATCACACACGGTTCGCTCTAGCAAACCATCGCCCCCAAAATTCTTTGTGGGACAGAAAACCCTCACCACCCAATTCAAAAAAGAAAAAAGAAAACCCTCACCACCCCCACATCACAAAGACCCTCCCCCCTCCCGCCACAGACTCGGCCCCTCTGGTATGTTCCCCATTCACACCTACACAAGCTCCTCTGCGTCTATGCCATGGCACCACCTATCGCGGTGGTAAACACTTAGCTCGACGCCTGCCGCCGCCGCTAGGCTGCTGGCAAAGCCCACCACAATTCGCTACTTATGCTTGCCGCCGCCTATCACCATAGACATTCTCGACGCTGCTCGCGGTTGACCCAGCTCCGCTCAGTTCGGGAATCTGCTGTACTAAGCATTCTTTCTCATGGAAGACAAGGTAACTAATTTCACGAGATATTATCTCATCTCTTGTCCTAGTTCATCTGCCTCCTTTAATCACCCGGCAGAAATCACCATGAATTCATTTTTATTCGAGCTGATTTCAGGGTTTTCTTTCATTCATAGAATATACAGTGCGCCGACACTTCAACACTTGGCGACCACGGCCAGAGATTCCATCACATCATACTAGATAACTTGAGGACACGCGCGGTATGTTCAATCTCACCCTAAATCAGTTGGCATGGCCTACTTTCCTGTCAGGACCCCGATTCTAAATCACACCGATCTAGCATGTAACACGTCATATCACTTTGCGGCCTCATGCACGGTATTCCCACGGGTGTCGACTTAGCTGGCACAGGACCGTTTGCGGTTTTTGGCTCACGTATATGATAGTGCCGCTAGCATCCATATGACAGAGAACCCAGGCCGACATGACTAGTCGTGAACCCAAAGTGGCACTAACTTATGGGGACAGGCATACATGAAACAGCATCGAGCATGTCGGTCAGCAGCGTGTGAATCCAGGCTGTAGCAACTAGGCTAACAGGACTCCGGGAATCTGGGCTGTAGCAGGCTAGCAGGACTCCGGAAGTCACCGCGTGACATTTCCCTGAAAGGACAGACACAGGAACGATGTGAATCACACGCCGGCCAGTCTAAGTGTTCCGGATCAGTAGTGCTGGGCTAGCAGGACTCCGGTGAACCGGGCTGTAGCAGACTACCATGGCTCAGTGGAAGCACTGGACTACATTTCCCCAGAAGGGAGGCTACCAAGGATAAACAACTAGGTTGTCGGATCCCACACATAGCAATACACGTCACACGTACGCATAACATGCAAGTATGTGTTGTACAACATGGCATCACAACATAACTCAAACTCATATAGATAAAGGCCCAGAAGAGCCACATAGCATTAATACAAACAGAGGTCTCATGACCCATCATTCAGAGCATACAAGCAACGGAAGCATTACATGTCTGAGTATAGAAAACTACAAAAGAAAAAGGCCGAGAAGCCTGACTATCTACAAGTCCCTCCCAAGGGTACAAATCATAGCTGAGGTAACAAGCTACTCATCGAAGTCCAAGCGGTACTACTAGTGAGACAGATGAATCACCTGCAAAAAAACATAAATAAGGCAAACGTGAGTACAAAGGTACTCAGCAAGACTTACATCAGATCCTATCATACATGCATTTGTATCAAGAAGGTAATGTGGGGTTTAGTTGCAGCAAGCCAGCTTTGACTCAGTGGCAATCCTATGCTATGACTACGAGAAACTTCTTTGAGGTGAGGCAGCGCACACGAGTCCACTAATCACCACATCAATACACTACTATGGATTCATCCCCGTCTCTCTAGGAGAAGGCCATCCATAGCACTCACACTTGTCTTGAGCGTTTTAGAGTATTCACTTTAAGTTGTCTATGTACCACGTAAGCATCCAAGAAGTCCATAACCGAGGACACGGCTTTTCGAATAGATCATGATAACCCTGCAAGGGTGTTCATCTTCACACACGCTCTCACCACTTATCACCATGTACTCGTCATGTATCTCGGCAACCTTCAAGCGGAAGCCTGGCGAGGGTGTCGGCCACGACCTGACTAACCACACAAGGAAATCCGGCCAGGGTTTCGCTCACGGCCCCAAACGATGTGTACAGGGTTCCCGAGCCCACCATCCGGGTGCCACTCGGTACACCGGGCCATGGTGCCTAGTCTGTCCCAGGTCCACCCTGCCGGGTGCCACTCAATAGAAAAATAGCACTACCTACAAACAACAGAAACTATTTGCAAATCGTGGACAGAGATCAAGGCGGTTAATAAGTCGAGGGAGCTTGGAGTGCCCGGAGCCCAATGTGTGGTAGTAGCTAGTCATTAGACAACTTACACAGAACTCAGTTCTTAAGGACGGTCCCAATGAGACAACCCGGTGAGGGATCATGTACAGGTTGGTTTTTCATGCATGAAAATGGTACAAATGGATAGATTGAATTTTTCTGATAATTTTTCATATATAACTTATTTCAATCTGAGCTACGGTTGAATTTCTGTGATTTTTTGAAGTTTATATCAATTTCTGGATTTTCTTGATTTAATTTAATACCAGAAAATGAATAACTGCGTCAGCATGACAGTGGCATGACGTCAGGGAGTCAACCACGGCTGACCAGGTCAAACCTGACGAGTGGGAACCACACGTCAGTGTCATAGTTAGTCAACAGAGTTAATTAGTTGTTAAACTAATCCTAAACTAGAAATTAGCAGGGCCGGGCCTCACATGTCATTGACCCACAGGGTTCAAAGCTGGGTCAACAGGGGGGTTAGACCCGGTCAATCCCGCCGGCGTTTAGCCGTCGGCAAGGCCGAACGAGGCGGAGGGGCTCGGGATCGGCTCTGGCAACCATTTGGGCGACGGAGACCACGGGCGAGGAGCCAGCGCTCATCTGCGTCATCTGGAGCAAGTGGGAGAGGCGGGGACGGCCGGTGCTCGGCGCGGTGGCCCGAGCATGGCTTCGAGCGGGAGCGGGCTGCGAGGCACGGGAAGGCCACCCGAGGGGCTCTGCGGCACCCTCGTGGCACCAGGAGCACGGTGAGGTGCTCGGGGGCGAGCTGCGGTGGCTAGTGCGACGACGGTGACATGGACGGCCGCGGGGATCTACGGCCGTGGTGGTAGGGCTAGCTAGGCGAGGCAATCAAACTCGAGAAAAAGGGGGAAACGAAGTAGAGCTCATAGAGATTCGACGGGCGTGCTCAGCGGCTTGGCGGAAGCACTAGTGCGGCCGGAATGACGGCGGCGGACGGCGGAGCCCGAGGAGGAAGACGATGGCGATGGCGGCGTTCCAGGGCGTCCGGCGCCCTGCGTCTCGACGAGGAGGCGTAGCCCACAGCGGCGGGGCGCGTGGGCATGACGGCGAGGCGAGATGGAGGCTGTGGCCGCGTCGGCGTGCGGCGGCGCTTTCCAGTGCGTTCGTGCGTCGCGGGAGAGAGTGAGAGAGAGGAGGGGAGAGGCGTAGGAGAGAGTGACTGAGGCCGGGGGGAGCTGGGCGCTGCTGGCGAGGCCAAGTCGAAGAGGGGAGAGGGCAGGCAGGCAGCTGCCGTGGCACGCATGCGCGCGGCGTGCGGCGACCACGCGCCCTGTCCCTCTGGCGCGAGGAGGGGGACGACTGGCGCTGGCCAGTCGGCTGGGCCGGCACAGAGCCAGGCCAGCAAGTGGCCCAGGTAAGTCCAGGTAAGGGTTTTCCCCTTTTTGTTTATTTTCTACTTTTCTGACAATTGTTTTGAATTAATAATAAAACTAAAAAAAATTATTTTCTTCTGACAAATTTTGCAGGGACATAAGGGATTAATCCAAAGCCCCTCACCAAAATTAAGAATTTTTGGACATATATAAAATATATAACATATATATATCCAATGCAAATAAGTATTGCATTAATTCCAAATGGCCAAAATAAATATTTATGAGCTCCTGAAAATATTTGTTTGAATTTTACCACTGACCAATATTTTTTAGAGAGCAACATGAACATTTTCTTGGACCTTTTTGGAGCAATTTTTATCTGGGTTATTTCCAGAAATGATTTCTGAGGGTTTCACAAATCCCCAATTCAAATTTAAATGAAATTGAAACATGATGCACACATGACTAGCTAGTCTAGGTCATACCAGAACTAGGGATGTGACATTTCCTGAACATATTCTGCATATTGCTACATTTGGATAAATGGTGCCACATGCACCATATATGTCAAAGGGGTTTTTCCCCTCTTCTTTCTATATTAGGCAAATTAATGATTTATTGTTCTTTTGATTACTCTCATATTTCCATGACATCATGTTTACCCTATCTGTTTAATTATAGACTTTTGTCCTTCGATTTCAACTATTGTACAGTTCTTTTAATTTGGGCCCATATTTGCATGTTACCATATTTTCTTTAACAATCCTACCATTTTCTACAGGGCATCCCTCGCTATGCAACAGATTATGTAGTGCACAATTTTTCCCTTTACATACATCAAGGCTCCACGAATGTCATACCGCACACAAACCATGGATTTACAATCTTTGCTAGTGTAAGACTTGATGAACATGGTGACTCCTATTTTGGGACTGGCTTTTGGAATGAAATTGCAAAGTATTATGTACTGAAAGCTGGCACTAAAATTGAACTGCAAATAGAAGGGCCTGGTCATGAGATATATGCTAACTTCCCTGACAAAATGATCCGTCCAGACTTTGTTCGAAGTAAGTTTTCTTTTCAACTATCTTCATATCTTGACTTACCCAGCAATGTCAAATGAATTGGGTAGTATTTAAGCAACCAATTGTTATTCCCTTTTAATACTATATCCCTACCTAATAACTTCTAGTAACCAATACACTTTTTTATTTCCTTGTTTTAACTAAATATTCCCTGTACTCCCATTTCTATCAGAAAGCAACGCTGACAGGGAGACTCCGGAGGTGGAGAACGGGGCTGCCAACAAGAGGAGGTGGGGCGAGCTAGAACCGCAAGTGACTCCAGCAGGACTAGACTTAATCAGCAGCCTCCCCGATGATAAGTTGAGAGTCATCATCTCCCTCCTCCCAATCAAATATGGGGCGCGGAGAACCCTCCTTTCCTGGCGGTGGCGCCCCCTAAGGAACTCCAGCCCTGTCGACCTCATCGACACCCACGAGCTCTGCCATGGCTATCGCAAAAGCTTGGATGCATTCTCCAAGATCCTTGGCAGTGTAACACCCCGGATATGACTTTCCGGCGTTAAGTTATTTTATTTTCTCGGGTTCGGGTTTTTTTCTCCTTGTGTTGTTATCGTTGTCATGCATCTCATATCATGTCATCATGTGCATTGCATTTGCATATGTGTTCATCTCATGCATTCGAGCATTTTCCCCGTTGTCTGTTTTGCATTCCGGTGCTTCGTTCTCCTCCGGTGGTCATTTCTACCTTTCTTTCGTGTGTGGGGATTAAACATTTCCGGATTGGACCGAGACTTGCCAAGCGGCCCTGGTTTACTACCGGTAGACTGCCTATCAAGTTTCGTACCATTTGGACTTCGTTTGATACTCCAACGGTTAACCGAGGGACCGAAAAGGCCTCTGTGTGTTGCAGCCCAACACCCCTCCAAGTTGGCCCAAAACCCACCAAAAGCCTCTCCATCATCTAGAGCGTTCGATCACGATCGCGTGCCCGAAAACCGCACCTCTTTTGGACTCTCCTAGCTCCCACTATGCTTATATATAGAACCCCCTCCGAAATTCACGGGTGAAACCCTAACTCTCTCCCTCTCCTCGCGACCGGACAAAATTCCGCCGGCCGGACATGTCCGATCTGCCTCCCCGCTGCCACGTGGCACGCCGCCGTTCGCCGCCGCCGTCTCTCACCGCACCGGCCCGCGCGGCCCGGGGCAGGCCCCCGCGGCCCGAGCCGCCCCGCGCCCGCGCGTAGGAGCCCCGCCGCCTTCTTCCCCGCGGCCGAGCCGCCTCGCCGGCCGGCGCCGCCGCGGCCCACCTCGCCAGGCATTGCCTCGTCGCCGGTGACTCGCCCGCGTGCCGCCACACCCGGTCCGGCCACCGCCCGCCATCGCCTCGCCGGTGCCGCCCCCGTCCTCCTCCGGCCGGATCCGCCATGTCCGGCGACGTCCACGAGCTCCGGCCGCCACGAGCTCCTCCTATGAACAGTAACTCCGACGAACCTCGGGATCCACGCCGGCCAAATCCAGATCCAGATCCAAAACTCGGTTGACTTTCTCCCGAAACCCTAGTTCATATGCCCTTGTTCATCGCATCGTAACTTGCATCCGTAACTCCGTTTTGGGCATATAGCATATCAAAATGTTCGTCTCAGAGAGAACATAATTTCATTCCATTGCATCATTTCCATTTGAGTTCATCTTGATGCCCGAAATGCTGTTAGAAGAGTGCTACTTGAGATATTTGTTAGATCTGCTGCTCCATTTAGATATTTGTCATTTTTGCCATGATTAATGTGTGCATGATATGCCCATGAGATCTACATGTGTTTTGTTAAGGGTTTTGCCATCTTTCCAGAGGTGCAACCCATGCATTTTTGTGATATGTGTGGTGACTAGCACGACCTTGCAAAGTGAGGCACTTGGTAATGCTGATTTCAGGGACTTAGCAATTCCACTAAGTCCTTGATCTGTTTATCTCATATGGCCATATATTCATTTTGTTTCCTAGTGATCCGTGCCTCTTTTGAGGATGATCAGTAAGGATGTTTTGTTAATCTTGTAGTGCTCTTTCCATCCATATCTTTGTTTGCAATTATGGAGCACCCTAGCTTGAGTCAATCGAGCTCTACTTTTGTCATTTCGTGAATCTGGGCAGATTGTCTACTTGTTATCAATTTTGCCGGCGATGTTGTAGTTGATCCGTGCATGCTATGTCATTGTTCTTGCCATGTCTAGCTTGCATTTTGTGTATTCTTGACGGATGTATGCTTTTCTTTTCATGACTAGCTCCGTAGTGAGTGCATCGAGCTCGTAAACATGCCTACTTGATATCTGTTTTTCTGCATGTTCTAGTTTTCACAAAGTCTGAGAACGGATTATATTTTTGCCATGTTAACATGCTGGCAATTGTATTTTCTGATCCCTTTTGGCTCAAGGTCACTAAGGGACTGTTGTTAAGCTCTTTGAGTAGCTCCATGCCATGCTTTACTTTTCCAGTTTCAGGTCCTGTAGCATATAGTTTTGTTGCTCCAAAGAGTGCTATCTGATCTGAAATTCCAGACAAGTGTTAATTTCACTAAGTCTGAAATCTGTTTACCATATGCATTTTTGCCATGCTTGTTTGAACCTGTTAATGAATGAATTGGCCGTAGCTCAGTGCAAGACTTTTGTTAAGCATCATGAATTCATCCCTGCCATGTATTTTTATGCCATGTTTGGGTGCTGTAGCTTGTTCATCTCATTGCATTTAGATGGCTACTTGCTGTAAATCGCAGACCGGTGTCATATTTGAATCGCTTGCCATTTCCAAACCGTAACTCCGATTCTGGCGTTCTTTATATCGTTTTCAAGCGATTTCATCTCATCTTTACAACAGCATACTTGGATTTCCAAGTTGAGGCCAGGTTCATGCATTCCTTGTCACATCTTGCATATGCATCCCGCATCGCATCCCGCATAGCATACCATGCTTGCATCATATTGTTTGAGCTTTGCACGTGGTTGATTGTGTTCCGTTTGCTTGTTTGTCTTGTTTGAGTAGTGCCGGGAGATGAGTTTGCTAATGAGGAGCCCATTGAGTTTGCTTTCGAGGATCCAGTCAACTCTGACAGCTTTGCAGGCAAGATGATCATACCCTCGAAATCACTACTATCTTTGCTTTGCTAGATGCTCGCTCTTTTGCTATGCCAATGCTACCATGCCTACCACTTGCTTTCAAGCCTCCCAAATTGCCATGTCAAACCTCTAACCCACCATGTCCTAGCAAACCGTTGATTGGCTATGTTACCGCTTTGCTCAGCCCCTGTTATAGCGTTGCTAGTTGCAGGTGAAGATTGGAGACCGTTCCTTGTTGGAACATTTATTTACTTGTTGGGATATCATTATATTGCCATTTTATCTTAATGCATCTATATACTTGGTAAGGGGTGGAAGGCTTGGCCTCTCGCCTAGTGTTTTGTTCCACTCTTGCCGCCCTAGTTTCTGTCATATCAGTGTTATGTTCCCGGATTTTGCGTTCCTTACGCGGTTGGGTTATAATGGGAACCCCTTGATAGTTCGCCTTGATTAAAGCTTGTCCAGCAATGCCCAACCTTGGTCTTACCATTTTCCACCTAGCCTCTTTTTCCCTTGGGTTTCCGGAGCCCGAGGGTCATCTTATTTTAGCCCCCCCCCCCCCGGCCAGTGCTCCTGTGAGTGTTGGTCCAACCGAGCGATGTCCGGGGCTACCAGGGGAAACTCTGGGCTGACCTACTCGATGTGCCCTGAGAACGAGATATGTGCAGCTCCTATCGGGATTTGTCGGCACATCTGGGTGGTGTTGCTGGTCTTGTTTTAACCTGTTGAGGTGTCTTGAAGAACCGAGGTACCGAGTCTGATCGGAACGTCTCGGGAGGAGGTCTATTCCTTCGTTAACCGTGAGAGCTTGTCATGGGCTAAGTTGGGACTCCCCTGCAGGGATTTGAACTTTAGAAAGCCGTGCCCGCGCTTATGGGCAGATGGGAATTTGTTAATGTCCGGTTGTAGATAACTTGAACCTTAACCTAATTAAAATGAATCAACAGTGTGAGTTACCGTGATGGCCTCTTTTCGGCGGAGTCCGGGAAGGGGACACGGTATTGGAGTAATGCTTGCCGCAGGTTTGCCCTCTTTAGTTATGCGTTCGCGCTTTGCCTTCTCTTCTCGCTCTCTTTTGCGAACAGGTTAGCCACCTTATATGCTAGTCGCTTGCTGCAGCTCCACATATTTTACCTTGCCTTACCTATAAGCTTAAATAGTCTTGATCGCGAGGGTGCGAGATTGCTGAGTCCCTGTGGCTCACAGATTACTATTACACCAGATGCAGGGCCTGATGATTCTGCTCCAGGTGACGCGCTCGAGCTCAAGTGGGAGTTCGACGAGGACTCTCAACGATACTATGTTTCTTTTCCTGATGATCAGTAGTGGTGCCCAGTTGGGGTGATCGGGACCGTGTCGCATGTTGGGTTATCTTTTATTTTAGCGCCGTAGTCGGGCCATGAGTGTTTGGATGATGTAATGTTATTTATGTACCTTGATTGACGTGGCGAGTGTAAGCCAACTATGTTATCTCCCCTTTTATTATCTATATCACATGGGATGTTGTGAAGATTGCCTAACTTGCGACATATGCCTTCAATGCGATTATGCCTCTAAGTCGTGCCTCGACACGTGGGAGATATAGTCGCATCGAGGGTGTGACAATTTGGTAATCAGAGCCTTCCCTCACCTTAGGAGCCCCATTGCTTGATCGTTTTTAGCGGCCGAGTTGTGTCTAGAAAAATGTTTTGATTCATTTAGGAATTATATATCGGAGAGTTTAGGAATTCTTTTTACTTCCCAGTCTCCTCATCGCCCTGGTAAGGCATCCTGACATAGAGTTTTGACTCTTCTCTTCTCAAATTTCACAAAAAAAAAATTAGGATCACGATGGTATCTTGGAATCGTTCCGATGGTTTTATGATGAGAACATTGTCTTGGTGCCTCCTGTCAGGGGTTTTGTGGAAGTGTCTCGGGGAGTTGAGCTCCGAGGTGTTGTCATCATAATTTTATCGTTGCAGTTCTGGAATACCTGAGTTTAGTACGCCGACATCGAAAATCTCTTTTATGCAGTTCGTTGGTGAGATAACCTCGACGCCACCCAGTACTGGGGCGGGAGTTCGGGAGTATCGCCATAACTTGTATAATGGATGTTTTTCGAAGGTTGAGGTAGATGGTTTCCGAAGTTTTTCTCGGTTATGTGTTGAAGGATGGATACAGCTGGATGTAGGTTTTGCTAGATTTGGGTGAGATATTATGCTTCCCCTGTATCCCCAACACCTGATTGCATAACCGGAAAGGTTCGGGAGTTTCATAGGTGGGAATTCTAGTAGCTCTAGTTCTTCTTCCACGGATAGTTGGTTTGAGATTGGGATTTCTTACCGATTATTCGTTCTTCATCCGTACCTTGTTGATTTATTTCTCTACCTAAATTCTACGTGGCTTCTCAATTTATGGATATGTGACCATTTCAACAGGAATGCATTCGTTCATTTTGTTCGGATGTGAAGACTATGTGTTGCAATTTCCATTCCGTTGGATTCAGCTTATTTTATCTGTCTATGTGCTAACGGTGGTCAACCTCTTCAGGATGGCTCCCGCTAAGAGCACCAATCAGAATCAGAATCAAGATCCGCCACCACCTCCACCTCCTCCGAAGGCATTGCAAGCTGTGATGGCCGCAACCAATGCAAACACACAGTTGATCATGCAAATTCTTCAAGAGCGCAATCAAGGCAACCAAGGGAACCAAGGAAACAATCAGAATCACTTTGCTACACTCAACCAGTTCCTTGCTAACGGGCGAAAGACTTTCAGCAATTGTGTGGAGGCAACCGATGCTGACTATTGGCTCGTGGATCTGTGCAAGCATTTCGAGTGTAGTAACGTCAGGCCTGAGGACTTCGTCAAGTTCGCTTCCTTCCAACTCAAAGATCAAGCTGCAGAATGGTTCCAGCAGTACAAGGATTCCAGAGGTGGACGTGTGATCACCTGGGATGAATTCCGTCAAGATTTCAGAGCTCACCATATCCCTCAGAGCATGGTTGAAAGCAAGCGTGAGGAATTCCGCAACCTGAAGCAAGGCTCTTTGTCTGTCTATGACTACAACAAGTTGTTTCAAAAGCTCGCCCGCTTTGCTAAGAAGGACGTCCCTGATGAGAAGAGCATGATATACCAGTTCAGGGGTGGTCTCAGAGAAGAAATTCAGCTAGCTCTTGTCCTCTTTGAGCCCTTGAGGTACGATGAGTTCTACAACATGGCACTGAAGCAAGAGGCCGCTCAACTGAGGTGTGATGCTTCCAAGAAGCGAGTCAGAGATGTTACTCCTTCTTCCTCTACTCAAGTGGCCAAGCAGCAGAAGTATTGGCTTCCTCCTCCTCCGTTCCATCAGCCGTATCAGCAGAAGAGCAAAGGTGGCAGTGGATCTTCCCACCCACCCAACCCTGGCTTTCAGAACAAGACTTCGTCTCAAGCTCCAAGATCGAGTGCTCCGTATCACCGTCCGCTTTCAGAGGTCACGTGCAACAAGTGCCAACAGAAGGGTCACTATGCCAACAAGTGTCTCAACCAGAGGCATCTTCCTCCTCTTCCTCCTGTGAGATCGGCAAGTACAGCTATCGTCAAGCATAACACCAAGTCCGCCAAGGTCAACTTGCTGAATGCAGCTCAGGCAGAGGACTCGCCAGATGTGATTATGGGTAACCTTCCCGTTAATGATGTTCCTGCAAGAGTTCTTTTTGACACTGGTGCATCTTTATCATTTCTATCGAAGCCTTTTGCATCTATGCATGATGTGCATACTATTGATTTTCCTAAGCCGATAGCGGTTTCTTCTCTAGGTTTGTTCATGAACACCAAAATGATGGCTCCGGATGTCACTATCACCTTGGGTGATTACAAGTTCCTTTCTTCTCCTATGGTTCTTGGTAACTCGGATATTGATCTTATTCTCGGAATGGATTGGCTTTCTAAGCACAAGGCACATCTTGATTGTGCAGCCAGGCAGATTCAATTGACTCATTCGTCTGAGGATGTAATTGTCTTTGCCGCTCGTGATGATACCATCCGTCTGTTTTCTCTCAATGAGAAGGGTGAACTGGATGCTATCTCGCAGATTCCATTCGTTTGCGAATATCAAGATGTCTTTCCAGAAGAGCTTCCAGGAATGCCTCCGCACTGGCCAATTGAATTCGTCATTGATCTTGAGCCCGGTACGGAACCTGTGTGCAAGCGTCCTTACAAGATCGGACCTAAAGAGTTGAAGGAGCTGAAGAAGCAACTCGATATTCAAGTAAGAATGGGTCTCATCTGGCCTAGTTCTTCTACGTGGGGTTGTGGTGTTCTTTTTGTGAAGAAGAAGGATGGAACGGACTGACTTTGTGTTGATTACCGTCCATTGAGCAAGAAGACCATCAAGAACAAATACCCACTTCCCAACATCAACGAGTTGTTCGAACAACTCAAAGGTGCCCAAGTATTCTCCAAGCTTGATCTCCGTATGGGTTATCATCAGATTCGAATCCGTGAGCAAGATATTCACAAGACGGCTTTCAGGACAAGCTATGGGTCATATGAATACACTGTCATGTCTTTTGGCCTCGTCAACGTTCCTCCGACTTTCTCTCGCATGATGAACTTCATCTTCAACGCCTACACCAATGACTTCGTTTTGGTCTATCTCGACGACATTCTGGTTTTCTCGAAGAACAAGGAAGATCATGCCAAGCACTTGCGTTTCGTACTTGATAAGATGAGGGAACATCAGTTCTACGCCAAGTTCTCCAAGTGCGAATTTTGGCTCGATGAGGTTCTTTATCTTGGTCATATCATCTCTGCCAAGGGCATTGTGGTGAATCCTGAGAAGGTGTCTGCAATTGTGTATTGGGAACCTCCTCAGAACGTGAAGCAACTCTGTAGCTTCCTCGGTCTCGCAAGCTACTGTCGAAGATTCGTTGAAAACTTTTCTAAGATCACGAAGCCTCTCTCAAATCTTCTCCAGAAGCATGTCAAGTATGTTTGGTCTCCGGAGTGTGACATTGCTTTCAACACTTTGAAAGAGAAATTGATCACTGCTCCAGTTCTGACTCTGACTAATGAATCCAAGCCGTACGACGTCTTTTGTGATGCCTCTCTCCAAGGTCTTGGCGCAGTGTTGATGCAAGAGAAGAAAGTTGTTGCTTATACCTCTCGGGAGTTGAAGCCCAATGACAAGAACTACCCCACTCATGATCTCGAGTTGGCGGCAGTTGTGCATGCTCTTTTGACTTGGAGACATCTCTTATTGGGAAGAAAAGTGGACATCTTCACTGACCACAAGAGTCTCAAGTACATCTTCACTCAGCCTAATCTCAACATCAGGCAGACTCGATGGGTCGAAATGATTCAAGAGTATAATTCGAGTATCGAGTATACTCCAGGCAAGGCCAATGTGATTGCTGACGCATTGAGCAGGAAAGCTTATTGCAACAGTCTGATTCTCAAGCCTTATCAACCCGAGCTTTGTGAAGCTTTCCGCAAACTTAATCTGCAAGTTGTTCCTCAAGGTTTCCTCGCCAACCTTCAAGTCTCTCCTACCTTGGAAGACCAGATTCGCCAAGCCCAGCTTCTTGATGCTATGGTGAAAAGGGTGAAGATTGGGATTGCCAAGAGTCAACCCAAGTACAAGTGCTACCGCCTTGATGACAAGGACACTCTCTTCTTCGAGGATCGTATTGTTGTACCCAAAGGTGACCTTCATAAAGTGATCATGAATGAGGCTCACAATTCTCTCCTCTCTATCCACCCTGGGAGTACGAAGATGTATCAGGACCTCAAGCAGGCTTATTGGTGGACTCGAATGAAGCGCGAGATTGCTCAATTCGTGAACGAATGTGATGTCTGCAGAAGAGTGAAGGCAGAACACCAAAGGCCAGCTGGTCTCCTCCAACCTCTTGCCATTCCAGAATGGAAGTTTTACCACATTGAGATGGACTTCGTGACTGGGTTTCCAAAGTCCAAGCGTGGCAATGATGCTATATTCGTTGTCATCGACAAACTCACTATGGTGGCTCATTTTCAGCCTATCAAAGAGTCAATCACCGCAGCTCAATTGGCGGAACTCTATACCTCAAGAATTGTCTCTCTACACGGTATTCCACAAGTGATCTCTTCAGACCGTGGCAGCATCTTTACCTCCAAGTTTTGGGATTCTTTTCATAAGGCCATGGGCACGAACATCCGCTTCAGCACAGCTTTCCATCCTCAAACTAGCGGTCAAGTCGAGCGTGTCAACCAGATTCTTGAAGATATGCTCAGGGCTTGTGTGATCTCCTTTGGCATGAAGTGGGAGGATTGTTTTCCTTATGCTGAATTCTCCTACAACAACAGTTTTCAAGCAAGTTCGGGCAAGGCCCCATTTGAAATTCTGTATGGCAAGAAGTGCCGTACCCCTCTCAACTGGTCCGAAACCGGTGAACGCCAGCTTTTGGGAAATGACTTAATCACAGAGGCAGAGGAAATGTGCAAAGTCATTCGAGATAACCTCAAAGCAGCCCAATCCCGTCAGAAGAGCTACTATGACAGTAAGCACCGTGATTTGGCTTTCGAGATCGGAGATCATGTTTACCTCCGTGTCTCTCCTATGAAAGGTACTCGTCGCTTCGGTATCAAAGGGAAGCTTGCCCCTAGATACGTGGGACCTTTCAAGATTGTCAGCAAGAGAGGCGATCTCGCTTATCAACTCGAGCTTCCTTCAAACTTTGAAAATGTTCATGATGTGTTCCATGTCTCTCAGCTTCAAAAGTGCTTCAAGACTCCTAACCGCACCATCAACTTCGAGGACATTAAGCTCCAAGAAGATCTCTCCTATCGTGAGCACCCCATTGCTATTCTTGAAGAGACTGAACGCAAGACTCGCAACAAGTCAATCAAATTCCTCAAAGTCAAGTGGTCACACCATTCCGACCGTGAAGCTACCTGGGAACGCGAGGATCACCTCCATTCTGAATACCCGGCGTTCTTTCAATCCTAGATCTCGGGACGAGATCCTTTCGTAGTGGTGGAGTGTTGTAACACCCCGGATATGACTTTCCCAATATGTACTCCAACTCTTGCCGTTTCCGGCATTAAGTTATTTTATTTTCTCGGGTTCAGGTTTTTGTCTCCGTGTGTTGTTATCGTTGTCATGCATCTCATATCATGTCATCATGTGCATTGCATTTGCATACGTGTTCATCTCATGCATTGGAGCATTTTCCCCGTTGTCCGTTTTGCATTCCGGCGCTTCGTTCTCCTCCGGTGGTCATTTCTACCTTTCTTTCATGTGTGGGGATTAAACATTTCTGGATTGGACCAAGACTTGCCAAGCGGCCTTGGTTTACTACCGGTAGACCGCCTGTCAAGTTTCATACCATTTGGACTTTGTTTGATACTCCAACGGTTAACCGAGGGACTGAAAAGGCCTCGTGTGTGTTGCAGCCCAACACCCCTCCAAGTTGGCCCAAAACCCACCAAAACCCTCTCCATCATCTAGAGCGTTCGATCACCTAGCTCCCGCACCTCATTTGGACTCTCCTAGCTCCCGCTATGCCAATATATAGAACCCCCTCCGAAATTCACGGGTGAAATCCTAACTCTCTCCCTCTCCTCACGACCGGACAAAATTCCGCCGGCCAGACACGTCCGATCTGCCTCCCCGCCGCCACGTGGCACGCTACGGTCTCCCACCGCACCGGCCCGCACGGCCCGGGGCAGGCCCCCGCGGCCCAAGCAGCCCCGCGCCCGCGCCTGGGACCCCCGCCGCCTTCTTCCCCGCGGCCGAGCCGCCTTGCCGGCCGGCACCGCCGCGGCCCACCTCGCCGGGCATTGCCTCGTCGAGGGCGACTCGCCCGCGCGCTGCCACACCCGGTCCGGCCACCGCCCGCCATCGCCTCGTCGGTGCCGCCCCCGTCCTCCTCCGGCCGGATCCGCCAAGTCCGGCGACGTCCACGAGCTCCGGTCGCCACGAGCTCCTCCAGTGAACAGTAACTCTGACGAACCTTGGGATCCGCGCCGGCCAGATCCAGATCCAGATCCAAAACTCGGTTGACTTTCTCCCAAAACCCTAGTTCATATGCCCTTGTTCATCGCATCGTAACTTTGCATCCGTAACTCCGTTTTGGGCATATAGCATATCAAAATATTCGTCTCAGAGAGCACATCATTGCATTCCATTGCATCATTTCCGTTTGAGTTAATCTTGATGCCCGAAATGCTGTTAGAAGAGTGCTACTTGAGATATTTGTCAGATCTGCTGCTCCATTTAGATATTTGTCATTTTTGCCATGATTAATGTGTGCATGATATGCCCATGAGCTCTACATGTGTTTTGTTAAGGGTTTTTCCATCTTTCCAGAGGTGCAACCCATGCATTTTTGTGATGTGTGTGGCGACTAGCATGAGCTTGCAAAGTGAGGCACTTGGTAATGCTGATTTCAGGGACTTAGCAATTCCACTAAGTCCTTGATCTGTTTATCTCATATGGCCATATGTTCATGTTGTTTCCTAGTGATCCGTGCCTCTTTTGAGGATGATCAGTAAGGATATTTTGTTAATCTTGTAGTGCTCTTTCCATCCATGTCTTTGTTTTCAATTATGGAGCACCCTATCTTGAGTCAATCGAGCTCTACTTTTGTCATTTCGTGAATCTGGGCAGATTGTCTACTTGTTAGCAATTTTGCCGGGGATGTTGTAGTTGATCCGTGCATGCTATGTCATTGTTCTTGCCATGTCTAGCTTGCATTTTGTGTATTCTTAATGGATGTATACTTAGATTTTCATGACTTGCTCCGTAGTGAGTGCATCGAGCTTGTAAACATGCCTACTTGATATCTATTTTCAGCATGTTCCAGTTTTCACGAAGTCTGAGAACTGAATATGTTTTTGCCATGTTCACATGCTTGCAATTGTATTTTCTGATCCCTTTTCGCTCAAGGTCACTAAGGGACTTTTGTTAAGCTCTTTGAGTAGGTCCATGCCATGCTTTACTTTTCCATGTTCAGGTCCTGTAGCATATAGTTTTGGTGCTCCAAAGAGTGCTATCTGATCTGAAATTCCAGACAAGTGTTAATTTCACTAAGTCTGAAATCTGTTTACCATATGCATTTTTGCCATGCTTGTTTGAACCTGTTAATGGATGAATTGGCCGTAGCTCAGTGCTAGACTTTTGTTAAGCATCATGAATGCATCCCTTCCATATATTTTTATGCCATGTTTGGGTGCTGTAGCTTGTTCCTCTCATTGCATTTAGATGGCTACTTGCTGTAAATCGCAGACCGGTGTCATATTTGAATCGCTTGCCATTTCCAAACTGTAACTCCGATTCCGACGTTCTTTGTGTCGTTTTCAAGCAATTTCATCTCATCTTTCCAATGGCACACTTGGATTTCCAAGTTGAGGCCAGGTTCATGCATTCCTTGTCATATCTTGCATATGCATCCCGCATAGCATACCATCCTTGCATCATATTGTTTGAGCTTTGCACGTGGTTGATTGTGTTCCATTTGCTTTTTGTCTTATTTGGGTAGGGCCGGGAGATGAGTTCGCTAACGAGGAGCCCATTGAGTTTGCTTTCGAGGATCCAGTCAACTCTCAGAACTTTGCAGGCAAGATGATCATACCCTCGAAATCACTACTATCTTTGCTTTGCTAGATGCTCGCTCTTTTGCTATGCCAATGCTACGATGCCTACCACTTGCTTTCAAGCCTCCCAAATTGCCATGTCAAACCTCTAACCCACCATGTCCTAGCAAACCGTTGATTGGCTATGTTACCGCTTTGCTCAGCCCCTCTTATAGCGTTGCTAGTTGCAGGTGAAGATTGGAGACCGTTCCTTGTTGGAACATTTATTTACTTGTTGGGATATCATTATATTGCCATGTTATCTTAATGCATCTATATACTTGGTAAAGGGTGGAAGGCTCGGCCTCTCGCCTAGTGTTTTGTTCCACTCTTGCCTCCCTAGTTTCTGTCATATCGGTGTTATGTTCCCGGATTTTGCGTTCCTTACGCGGTTGGGTTATAATGGTAAACCCTTGATAGTTCGCCTTGATTAAAGCTAGTCCAGCAATGACCAACCTTGGTCTGACCATTTGCCACCTAGCCTCTTTTTCCCTTGGGTTTCCGGAGCCCGAGGGTCAACTTATTTTAGCCCCCCCGCCCGGGCCAGTGCTCCTCTTACTGTTGGTCCAACTGAGCGATGTCCGGGGCTACCAGGGGCAACTCTGGGCTGGCCTACCCGACGTCTTGCTCATCCGGTGTGCCTTGAGAACGAGATATGTGCAGCTCCTATCGGGATTTGTCAGCACATCTGGGTGGTGTTGCTGGTCTTGTTTTAACCTGTCGAAGTGTCTTGAAGAACCGAGGTACCGAGTCTGAGCGGAACGTCTCGGGAGGAGGTCTATTCCTTCGTTGACCGTGAGAGCTTGTCATGGGCTAAGTTGGGACTCCCCTACAGGGATTTGAACTATTGAAAGCCGTGCCCGCGGTTATGGGCAGATGGGAATTTGTTAATGTCCGGTTGAAGATAACTTGAACCTTAACTTAATTAAAATGAATCAACAGTGTGAGTTACCGTGATGGCCTCTTTTCGGCGGAGTCCGGGAAGTGGACACGGTGTTGGAGTAATGCTTGCCGCCGGTTTGCCCTCTTTAGTTATGCGTTCGCGCTTTGCCTTCTCTTCTCGCTCTCTTTTGTGAACAGGTTAGCCACCTTATATGCTAGTCGCTTGCTGCAGCTCCACATATTTTACCTTGCCTTACCTATAAGCTTAAATAGTCTTGATCGCGAGGGTGCGAGATTGCTGAGTCCCTGTGGCTCACAGATTACTATTACACCAGATGCAGGGCCTGATGATTCCGCTCCAGGTGACGCGCTCGAGCTCAAGTGTGAGTTCGACGAGGACTCTCAACAATACTATGTTTCTTTTCCTGATGATCAGTAGTGGTGCCCAGTTGGGGTGATCAGGATCGTGTCGCATGTTGGGTTATGTACCTTGATTGACATGGCGAGTGTAAGCCAACTATGTTATCTCCCCTTTTATTATCTATATTACATGGGATGTTGTGAAGATTGCCTAACTTGCGACATATGCCTTCAATGCGATTATGCCTCTAAGTCATGCCTCGACACGTGGGAGATATAGTCGCATCGATGGTGTGACAGGCAGTCACCTTGGCCCAACCAATGGCCTTAGAATGGGAAAGTTCCGTTCCAACGGCAAGGACCGAGCCAAGCATGACGACTGGTTCCGATCCCCCACCCTAGATCAACTCGAGGAGCTCAGTTTTGTTGATGGGCATATGCGGTCGCTGCCAATGTCTGCACTCCACCTCGCGCCCACGTTGTGCGTCGCCAAGTTTAGGATCTGCCATTTCCCGCCCCTTAATCACGCGCCCGCTCCTATTCTACCATGACTAAAGCACCTTGAGCTCATCGTCGTCTGCTTCTAAAAGGGTGACATGGAGCGCCTGCTCCGTGGCTGTAGTGCACTCGAGTACCTTCGTCTTCAGGCGATCAATGGGTTGAGTACCTTCCACATCACCTCCATGACTCTCCGGACTATTTATGTGTGTTGCTGGTGCGGCAGGAAGACATCCAAAAAGGTGGACCACGGTATGGTCATCCAGGACACACCTGCACTTGAGAGATTACTCGTGTGACAAATACTCTGAACGTGTCATTGGATCCACACCCGTTCAGGTACAACAGCCGCCTTCTACCTCTCCTTCTACAAATTAACGTTATTTCTAATTTTGAAGATGTTTGTTCATCTTTCATTCATAAAATGATTCCGACAAGATTGACCCCGAAACTGCGCACAGTGAAGGGCTTGGCACTAGAATCTATCGGGCCTGACCTGGAGCAAGTTGTCAGTTTCTTGAGATGATTTCCGTGCCTAGAGAAGCTATATATCGAGGTGATGTTCCTTTCCTGTTAAATCTTAACCATAAGGGAGATCAATTTGTGACACCTTTTTCCAATTTTACAATGACAATGTACTACGATTTCTGAAAGTTCTTTTGGAGGATTTCAGTAGATACATGCCCCCCATATTGGTTGCTTGATAAATATGGTTACATTCAATAAGCATTTCTCCTTTGGATTCATCTATACTAGTTTTCTTAAGGAACTTTTCATCCACTCCAACCTCTTGTGAAGAAGGCTACATTTTTCTAGAATGTAATCAAATGCCCATGTCAATCATGTCAGATCGAAGATGGCATGTTAGTGCATTTTACAAATCCTGCAAACCAAATAGCTAAGACTGTAGTAATGTTCAAAACTGCATGTAGGCACTAACACATTTTTTTATTTTGCAGATAAGATAAGGCCCAGTGCTAGATAATGTGATACAATATAACAATCACGGCGGCTCAGTTGGCGGCTCATCAGCACGCGCCGGTTTACCCGACAGCTTTAGTTGAGGCGGGTGTAACTTCTAAGGCTTTCGGTGTGCCGTGTCTAACGGCGGCTATACGAAATGACCGCTTGCCAAAGGACTTCAAGGGCCCTCATAAGGTGCCTAATTATACAGCCGATCAACCCCCTGAGGCGTGGGTGGAGAATTATGAGATGGCCATGGAGATGATGGATGTTAGTGAGGCTACATACACAAAGTACTTCACCATGATGTTAGAGGGGATGGCCCGCACCTGGTTGAAGGGGTTGCCGGGCAACTCCATCGGGTCATGGGCGGAGCTGAAGGCCCGATTTATCCAGAATTTCAAAGACACGTGCAAGCAGCATATGTCAATTGTGGATTTGGTTTCTTGTGTTCAGGCGGAGGGTGAGTCAACGACCAGCTGGGTGCGCCGGGTCTCGACCATCATACATTCTTCAGACAATATCAACGTCGGTTCGGCGGGTCTGATGTTGGAGAAAAATTGCCGGTTCATTCCACTCAAGCAGAAGCTTGGGTGGCTCAAGCGTCATTGGAACGACATGGGGACCTAATGGCGGCTCTTGTAAAGTATGCCAACTCTAATGGTACCAAGGACCCCGATTCTGAGGATGAAAGATCAGGAAAGGGAAAGAAGAGTAATGGTATGAAGGGACAACAGTACAACCCTACCAATAAGGGTGGCAACGGCAAGCACAAGGTTGATGATTTTGTGGCTAACATCGGTGCCCGCGATTATAACCAACGTCGCAAGGGACCACCAGCTCAAAGGACATGATTAGACCTTGATGCGATGTTAAGTCAGCCGTGTCCAAAACACGAAACGGATCGGAAGCCGGCTACTCACTTATGGAAAGATTGCCGTATAATGAGAAGATTTAGGGAGTCCATCCAGCGCCACCATGGCCCGAATGGCGGATCAGGGTCCGGTTCTCATGGTCTGGTTCATGGAGGCGGCGGTTCAAGTTCCGGGTTTCAAGGTCACGGTAACTTGGGTGGTTACAATTAGCAAAGTAATCAGGGGAATCAACAGTAGCAGCAGTCTAGTTATCAGAGCAATCCAAAGCAATTGAATAGTGGGCAATACCATGTTTTCACCACCAGTTTGTGTAAACTGGATCAGAAGCTTCACAAGACAGCTGTGAACGCTGTTGAGCCGGCGGTCCCATGTTATCTATGATGGTCAGAGCAGCCTATTATATGGAGTCGGGAGGATCATCCACCCCGGGTTGATAATCCGGGTCACCTAGCTTTGGTGGTGGCGCCTCAGGTTGGGGGCTATAAATTCACCAAGGTACTCATGGATGGAGGTAGCAGTGTTAACATACTTTATTATGAGACCTTCCGTCGCATGGGACTGACTGACAAAAATCTTAAGCCGTCAAACACTGTCTTCCATGGTGTCGTGCCGGGTAAGTCAGCCTACCTGGTGGGTAAGATACCATTAGAAGTTGCCTTTGGAGATGAGCACGATTCCAGGTCTAAGACTTTAACCTTCGAAGTGTTAAGATCAAAATCCCTTATCATGTTCTGTTTGGGTGGCCGCTTTATGCTAAGTTCATGGCGAGGCCCTGTTATGTCTACTTGCAGCTTAAGATGCCGGGTTACAAGGGCACCATCACAGTGAATCTGAGTCGCAAGGTGGCCCTAGAGTGTGAGGATGGCGATGCGGCTTATAATGTTGACCCAGCCGACATGACGTCCTTGAAAAAGGCAACCACAGAGCATGATCCTTCGTTAAAATTTAAGTCGGCAGATGATACTATATTGATTGACTTTGTCCCTGGCGACTCATCTAAACAGTTCAGCATCAGCGCTAACCTGGATCCAAAATAGGAAAGCGCGCTCATCGAGTTCATCCATGAGAATCAGGACATCTTTGCATGGAAGCCTTCAGACATGCCGGGTGTACCGAGGGAACTCGCTGAGAACACTCTTAACATTGGTCCTAAGTTTAAGCAGGTTATGCAATTTCTTCGTCGGTTTAACAAAGAAAGGCAAAAGATCATTGGTGAAGAGGTGGTCTGGCTCTTAGCAGCCAGGTTTATTGTTGAAGTTTTCCATCCTGAGTGGTTGGCTAACCCGGTGCTGGTGCTTAAGAAGAACGGCACTTGGAGAATGTATGTGGACTACACGGATTTAAAAAAGGCTTGTCCGGCTGATCCTTTGTCTCTCCCTCGTATTGATAAAATCATTGATGCTACGGCGGGTTGCGAGCGTTTGAGTTTTTTGGATGCTTATTCAGGTTATCATCATATCAAGATGGAAGTTAAGGACCAAGAGAAAACAACTTTCATTACTCCGTTTAGAGCCTTCTGCTATGTGTTTATGCCTTTTGGGCTCAAGAGTGCCCAGACGACTTATCAGCGGTGTGTACAGAATTTCCTTCATAATCAGATTGGGCGCAATGTTCATGCTTATGTGGATGACATTGTGGTGAAATCCAGAAAGATGGAGACCCTGGTTGATGATTTAAAGGAGATGTTTGATAATCTCCGTGTCTACAAGATGATGCTTAACCCGGCCAAATGTGTCTTTGGTGTACCAGCAGGCAAGCTCTTGGCATTTCTGGTTTCTAACAGAGCCATTTAAGCTAACCCAGTGAAGATCAAAGCCAACACTTCATTAGCTAAACCGGTGTGTGCCAACACTGTTCAGCGTCTAGCGGGTCGTATTGCAGCTCTAAGCCGGTTCATAAGTCGGTTAGGTGAGAAGGCTATTCCTGTTTATCAGATGATGAAGAAGACAGATCACTTTGTTTGGAGTGATGCTGCTAATAGAGGATTTGAGGATCTGAAAAAATAGTTAGCTGAGCCGCTCGTGCTTGCTGCCCCTATTGATAAAGAGCCTATGCTGTTATATGTGGCTGCTAACAGCCGGGCCGTCAGTGTTGCTATTGTGGTGGAAAGGGAAGATGCAGACAAGGAATACCCGGTTCAATGGCCGGTTTACTACATCAGTGAGGTACTTATTGAATCCAAGCAGAGATATCCACACTGGCAGAAACTTGTGTATGTGGTTTTCATGGCAAGTCGGAAGCTCAAACAATATTTTCAGGGTCATCCTGTTACTATGGTTAGCTCTGCTCCTTTAGGAGACATCATTCAAAACAGGGAAGCCACAGGCTGGGTTGCTAAATGGGCCAGTGAGCTTGGACATCATGGTTTAATATATGTGCCTCGTACAACCATCAAGTCCCAAGCACTTGTCGATTTCATCAATGATTAGACAGAGTTGCAGGCGCCGGAGGAAAAGCCGGATAACACATATTGGATTATTCACTTTGATGGATCCAGGCAGTTGGAAGGCTCCGGGGCTGGAGTTGTCTTGACTTCCCCACGAGGTGATAAATTTTCTTATGTACTCTAGCTAATGTTCCCTTGTACAAACAATGTAGCTGAGTATGTGGCCTTGCTCCATGGTCTTCGGATGGCTAAAGATATGAATCTGAGCTGGGTGAGGTGTTTTGGCGATTCAGATCTGGTAGCTCACCAAGTTTCCGGTACTTGGGATTTTAAGGATCCGCACATGGAGGCTTATCACCGAGAGGTTGATGCTATTGCGCATCATTTCAAGGGTTATCAAGTTGAGCATATTGATCGCCGGAAGAACGAGGTGGCTGATACCTTAAGCCGGCTAGGGTCTCAGCGTAAGTCGGTGCCGCCGAACACTTTTCTGGACATTTTGCTTAACCCGTCCATTAAATTGCCTACAAAGGAGGATCTTGTTGTTCCTGATCCGGAGGCGCAATTGGTGGCGGCTCTTCATGCTATTCCTAATTGGATGGTTCCGTATTTGGCTTACATGACCCGGGGTGAGATGCCAGAGGATGAGGTCTTGGCCAGACAGATAACCCAGCAGTCTAAATATATGACGATTGTCAATGGGGAGTTGTACCATCGCAGTGTCACAGGGGCGTTTCAATGTTGCGTCTCTCCTGAAGAAGGTTGTGTGCTTTTACGAGAGATCCACGAAGGAGATTGTGGTAATCATGTCGGCTCTAAATCTCTTGTAGGGAAGGCTTTCCGTCATGGGTTCTATTGGTTGACGGCTCATGCTGATGCCGAGGATTTGGTAAGCAGATGTGACGGCTGTCAGAAATTTTCACGACGAGACCATGTGTCGGCTCAAGAATTAAGGATGATTCCAATTACATGGCTGTTTGCAACTTGGGGGATTGATATGGTTGTGCCTTTTAAGAGGTCCAAAGATAAGAATACCCACCTCTTGTTGGCAGTTGATAAGTTTAATAAGTGGGTTGAAGCAGAGCCGGTTAGTAAATGTGATGCGGCAACGGCGGTACAATTCATGAAGAAGGTGATCTTCTGTTTTGGCTTTCCACACAACATTATAATAGATAATGGCACTAATCTTTCTAAAGGCACTATGGAAGAATTTTGTCAACGGGAGCATATCCGGCTTGACATTTCCTTTATGGCTCACCCTCAATCCAATGGGCAGGCAGAACAAGCAAATTAGGAGATTCTGCGAGGTATCAAGCCCCGGCTTATGGTTCCTTTACAGAGAACACCGGGTTGTTGGGTGGAGGAGTTACCCTCAGTGTTATGGAGCATCAACACGACCCCCAATAGGTCTATGGGTTACACACCTTTTTTCATGGTTTATGGGGCAGAGGCAGTTCTCCCTAGTGACATCCGTCACGATTCACCCCGGGTGGCGGCTTATGTTGAGGCTGACAATGAAAAGGCACGTCAAGATGCACTTGACTTATTGGATGAGGAGCGTGATCTCGTGGCAGCTCATTCGGTGATTTATCAGCAAGACCTACATCATTATCACAGCCACTGGGTTAAAACCAGAACCTTTCAAAAAGGTGACTTAGTGCTCTGACTCATCCAAGATCAGACAGATATGCATAAGTTGTCACCGCCTTGGGAAGGACCTTTTGTGTTCACCAAGAATTTACATAATGGGTCATACTACCTTATCGACATTTGAGACAACAAGGACTCACGCACATCGGAGGAGGAGACCCGTCGGCCGTGGAACATTGCTCATCTTTGGCCCTACTATACTTGAGCCTCCGGCTCTCATGATGTACATAGTCACCTAATGTTTATCTTATAAGCAGTATAATAAAGCTGGCATCATTTCACTTCCTCGAAGCTGAGTCTTTATCATCATTTAAGAGGCTCAACACCCACAATTTCAGGGACCAAAGAGAGTTGGATGCACAGCACAGCTAAAACATAGGTCCCTGATGAGCGCGATTTGTCAGTGTATCACTTGGGGGCTTCTTGTTCAAACATAGGTGTATTCACCAAAGAGAACATAGCTGTCGGTACCCTCTTGATCGGCTCAACGCCACACTTGTAAGCATGTCACTTGGGGGCTTCCTGTTCAAACATAGGCGTATTCGACCAAAGAGAACATAGCGTTACTACCCTCTTGAACAGGTTTGTTCAAACATAGGCGTATTTGACCAAAGAGAACAAATTCTGACCGGGTCATCCTACCTATAACCAGCTGCTTCAACTCCACCAGGTCATCCTGATTAACCCGTGCAACTCTTAACAATCAGTCTTTATGGCGTATTCGACCAAGATTTGAGCTCGATTAAGGTTCAAATGGCGACTTGTCATGTGAGAGCACGGTTTACAGATAGTCAGGATGAATCCAGGCTTCATAAGTCGCCTTCATTGGAACTTGGATAAATTGGCCCGTGATGTATGTTGTTACTCTGACCCCGCGTACTCCTGATAAGTCTATAAAGCAAGATACGACTTTATCTAGGTTCAAATTTCAATTGGGTACTATGAGTCAGGCTCACAGAACGCACGAACAATCCAGTGGCTCCGGCTAGTTTCATCGAAGAAGACACTTTGGCTTGGCAGGCTACAAAAGCCTCGAATCTCTTTTGATTTATTTATTTGTATTTGGTTTTTTCGTTGTCTTCTGGTTTTTTATAAGTTGGGCCCAGCTACCCTGTTTACGGATCATATTTGAAGCATACTTTGGGTTTATACAACCCGTCAGGAGAGCAGACTATAAATTTATAAAGCATAACGAATCCTATGGTCGGAGTTATAGCTCTAACACCTCTAAACTGCACGAAGTTGATAAGTCAGCAGTTTAAGTATATACCACATGTATGACATTTTACTTAATAATTGTTAGATCGGCCCTGATTATGGACTATTCGTCCTCAGTGGCCTTAATTGGGTTTCATGACCCGCCCGGTGGTAAACCGCCAGGGCACTTGTGACTTATCTGTCCTTAGGAAAATAAGCATGTTTGATTCACATAAGTCAATACTTTTATAAGAATCAAAGGTTCATCTGTCAAACCGTTGGATCAGCAGTATTACACAAAACAGAAATGTGCACGATGGCATGATATATTTAAGTCTTAAATACCCTATTACATGGCTCCATGAGCCAAAATGACGTCAAATGTTTTTTCAAAGATCATGTATCTAAACTGCCCAGCGGTTCAATCTTCCTGGCCTTGCTGATTGGAGGACTCTGGTTCATCCCTTGCCAGTTCTTCATCCTCCTCCGCCATCTGGAAGTTTAGTTTTGACCAATCAAAGCCACGCAAGGCGTAGAATTCAGCTTCATCATCGATAAGATTGGACAGGTCAATTTTAGAGGCGAAGGTGTGCTTATGAATTGGAGGAATCAGGTCCATCACTTTATACGCTGGGGTAGACATCTTCTGATTGTCTGCATCGTAAGCCGGCTGCTATTTGGAGAGGTTGGTCTCTTCAGTAATGACTTTTGCATGATGACGAATTTCTTTAACATAGGCGGCGAAGTCTTGCTGATCAAAAGAAGTACCATCCTCCTTTAAGCTCGGATACCCACTGGCAACATTTGCCGGGTCTAACTCCGGTACCCATGCCTTTTCATGGATCAAGGCTGCCATAGCTCCGGCTCTTGCACAAGACTGTTTAATTTCTTGAAGTCTGGTGGGCAAGATGGAAAATTTCTTCAACACATCACTTAACAAGTTGGGTCCTTTGTTAGTTGGGGGAGATGGTAGCAAGGGTATGCTGAGCTCCGGTGTACAATTGCTTGACAAGGGTATAGACCGCCTTGAGCTTAACAAGCATATCCTGAGTAAGGTTGCTACTCCTGGGACCTGAGGAAAACACGGATCGGTTAAATGGCGGTTTACATTACTACGACAACTACTCACTTTGGATGAATAGTAAGGTGACTCACCGAAGATAGCAGAAACCATCTCAGACACATGGTGTTTTAAGCCTGTGAGCTCAGTGGTTAACTCCTGAAAAGTTGTGTCTGCTTTTTCAGCCCGCTGTGTTAAAGCATTCTTCTCTTCAGCCCAAGTCTTTTTCTCCGCCGTAAAATGGGACTTCAGTTTTTCTGACTCAGCCACGCTAAACTGGAATTTTGACTCAGCTTTCAGGGTCTCAGTTTCCTGAGCCGCCAGCTAGGTCTTTGCATCGTTCAATTGAGACAGCAGTAGCAACCCGTATGAAGCACAGAGTTATCAACACATTTATATCAAGACTACAACAATATAAGTCCCAAGTCCTTTGCAAGCAACAACACTTGGCACTTGGGGGCTAATGTCTGTCAAAACAATTTTTCAAAGAAACGACTCTTATGAATAAATTCCCAAGAACTTTGCAAGCAACACTACTTGGCACTTGGGGCTAATGCATATTGCTTGTATCTTAGTAATGATGAGCCGAATGTGCTATAAACAGTCTCAGCCGACTCATGGGGGATATGCAGTTAAGCTCTCGTTTGTTACACAATGATAAATAGGGCCTGATCATTCATACTGATTAAACCGGCCCATGGGGGCTACGGATGCAAAGTTAGACTAATTCAACATCCGGTTTAATTTGAAATCGGACTTGGAGGGAGTCTATGAGAGAAGCTTATGGATTCTTCTACGTCTATAGATTATTCAATCTTGTCATAACCAGAAGACTTGGGGGCTGGCAGGATGTACATAACTTATTTAAAGCTGGACGACATACCTCATATTTCTGGTGCATCTGTTTCACCATCTCAATCCCCAAATCAAGGCTGGAGTGTACTTGGTTGAGGTAACCAGACAATATTTCAGTGCTGGTCAATTGAGCATAGTGGGAGATATCAAACCTCACTTTTCGTCTCTCGATGACTTCGTCCTTTGCAGAATGTTTGGCTAAAATAGTTGGGTTCCCCGGTTCAGTAAAACTAGTGCCAGTGATCAAAACGTCATCAGCGTAAGTCTCTGACGGTTTAAGTGACCTTGACGGTTCAGTATTTAAAGGGTCAATGTTTGTTTGATCAACAGAAAGGTCCGGCATCTCAACTTGAGTGGTAGAAGCAGGATCTTCTGGTTGTTTTTCACAGGCTTCTAGTGCAGAGGCTTGCTGGTCCAGTTCAGCAACTTTAGGGTCTTCAGCTAGATTGGACACCTTTGCTTTCTTGTTAGGCTTTGCTTGTCCACTTAAAGAGTTAGGACAAGTCAGTATAATGGTGAGGATATGAAAGTACAGGATAATGGTAATTGTTCTTACCCAGGGGCTGTCTTGAAAGCCGACAGCTGGGTCTGAGATGAAGCGCCAAAGGAAGAACGAGAAACCTCATGGAAGTTTGAATTAAAGGAATTGAGTGACTAGAAAGAGAGACCCGACAGTAAATAAAAAGAGTTAAGAAGAACCTCACTTTGGCGTTTCCGTGGAATTGGAGTGTTTGGTAAACCTGAAGACAACTCTTCACCTCCACTATTCCGAGTTTGATGTCGATTCTCATCTTGTTGTCATTTCAAAAGAAAGTGAGGATCTAAATAAGCCAAGGGGTGTGAAAACCTTACTTTCCGTGTTACTTGCCGAAGTTTCTGTCTTGGAAAATGTTCTGAGCTGGAGGAAATAATAGTTACCTCTTCTTCAACTGCTTGGCTGGCTCCTGTGTCATCCTGATAATAGTCAGTGTCAATAAGATGGTTGAAAACCAAGCCAAGAGAGTCAAGGGCTGCCTCCGACTCAGAGGTGTCATCCAGTTTAAGCAGACCAGAGGCTCTTGGTTTCTTCTTTTTCTTAGTTGTCTTCTTGACGGTTTTCTTGTCGGCTTTCTTGGCAGCCCTGGCCTTCTTGGCAGCTTCATGATCATATGTCTTCTTCCAAAAATCAGACTTAGCCTGTAAAAGTTATCAAAGGTTGAGTAAAATGTTTGAGTAATGAGGTAAAGGTAAATAAGTTCAGAGACTCACATCTGGTGGTGGGTTAAACTTGCAGAAAGATGCCAGACCCGTTTTAATGCAATCTTCTGGATCTTCATTAAGAAGGGACTTAACCATTTCGTTTACTGCCTCATCAGTTAATGGTGCAAAGTTGTGGCGTAGTGGATCCTTTACACCACCAGAGTAAGTGCACATTAAGCCAGAGCAGCGACTGAAAGGAATGATCCACCAAGAAACCCAGCACATGACCAGGTCAATACCAGTTAAACCATTTCCTAAGAGAGTTGTAACCTTTGCAATGGTAGGAGCAAGGTTTGCCCATTCAGCAGTGGTAAGCTTCTCTGGAAGATTGCGCTTTGAGTCCAGGCGCTCGACACGGTAATCCGGCAGTGGATTCTCTTCAGCTGGAGAGGTATCTTTGCAGTAAAACCACGTTTGATTCCAATCCTTTGGGTGACTCAGCTAGAGTGCATAAGGGAAAATGGCGTCTCTTCTGCGTTGAATCAAGATTCCACCAAGTTCCAAGCTGGGTCTGTTGGTTAACTCATTCTGGCGGTTAAAATAAAAATATTCTCTAAAGAGGTCGATGTTGGGCTCGTCTTGAAGGTATACTTCGCATAAGACTTGAAAGTTACACATATTTGACACGGAATTGGGTCCTATGTCTTGAGGATGGAGTTGGAAGAAATGTAGAACATCTTGGAAAAACTTAGAGCCGGGCGGTGAGAAGCCCTGGTTCATGTGATCAGTGAATACAATGACTTCACCATCCTTTGGCAAAGGTCTTTCCTTGCCCGGTTCAGGGGTGTGGTAATGCATAACAGTCTTTTCAGGCAAGTACCCGACTTTGACAAAGTCTTTGAATGTGCCTTCAGTGATGATGGAGCGGACCCAATTGCATGTATAGACTGTCTTTGGCAGCATGGTGAAAGAAGGAAAACCTAAAGAGAGGAAGTAATTTGCCCATTCAAGTCAGTTAGTGAAATCAGATGTTAAACAGTTGTAGTATACATTCAGAATAGCGGCTTAAGTGAGGACTAATGATATATATGGTTAATTGTAAACCGGATATGTAAGCCGCCATGACACGTACTGGTATTCAAGATTTGATAAGAGCAAAAATTTACTAAGTATGGGGACAAACAAGTTTTGTAGATCGAAGCTATGAGATTGAATCTGCGGCAGTTCAGGAAAAAGGAAATAAATCCTAAATATAAGATTGTGGCAGAAGGAAAGTGGAGGTGCCTAGATGAGATCTGCCGTGACAAGAATATATTCTAGTATAAAAAATAGATGCTAAAACTGCTACCGTGCGAGGTTTGTACTACTTTCAGATCAAAACTATGGATTTGGGATGATGAAGGGGAGAACGGTGATGAATACGAATGAATAGAGAAACCCTAATGAAGATCTACTACAATAGAGAAAGAGAAAAGTACTTACTCCATCTACGGAACAGCTGAGGGGCGTCGCAGTTTTCTGGTCTCGCTCAAGATGATGCAGCAGCCGAGGTCGAGGAAGACGATGAGCTTCGCAGAGGCTGCGATGTTCAGATGTGCAGATGTGTTGCGAAGGGATGTAGAAGATGAGAAGGAGAATGAGAGGAGGGTGGTTGACCCTATTTATAAGGAAAGGAGTAACAGGTGGGACCAAAAAACGAGGAGGCCAAATGATGATTATCCAACTAATTGAACGCCTAGATTTTCGGAAGGTCATTAAAGATAAAAGATCCGTTAAAGATACATTATGTCACGTGTGAAATTAATGGAAGAGGATGTCATGAAGGATTTCCGAAATTTCTAGAGATGACGTCATGGCGGGTTACACTGTTTCACAGCAGATGAAGAAGCAGTTTTGTAAGTGTTGAAGATTGACATGAACAGAGTTCAAATCAACATGGGGCCTAATGTTGGGGATATGACTATCAGATATGACCCGCCTAGGAGGGGCCAGGTCATCCCTATGGCGGTTCACCTAAATAGATCCCAACAGGATACTAATGATGGCGGTTCATAGACAGGCTTAGTAAAAGGCCTAAACCTGAAGGCGTCTTAAGGCCCATGAAGTGTAAACCGCCATATATGTGTAGACTTGTAATATAAGATAAAGTCGTCGAGCCGGACACGTTTATGAGCCGGCCGGGACTCTGTAGGCCGCAGGGCGTCAACCCATGTATATAAGGGGACGACCCGACAGCGGCTTAGGGCAAGAAACAACAAGTCAAAAGCCAGGCAAAGCGTGTTTGCTCCTTGGTAATCGAAACACTAGCAATACCACGTCAAACTAGAGTAGGCCTTTACCTTCACCGCAAGGGGCTAAACTAGTATAAACTCTCTGTATACTTTGTCCCGTTTAACCCCTTTAAGCTAACCTCGTCGCAATGGTTCCACAACTAAGTCCTTCTACGAGGACATCTGCCGTGACACTTCCACGGTAGGGCGGCTGCCGACGACGAGCAGCAGTTCACCATGCGTGCCGTGGTGGACACCCACAGAAGGTTCATGGACCTCTCCGTGGTGTACACCAACGACCCGGTCTGGGCGGAGCACTTCATCCACATCATCGATCTGTTTCTTGCCGAGGAGAAGTACAAGATGGTCGGGTTCGATCTCGAGTACACCTGCGCTCGTGCAGGGTTTCGTCCCAAGGTCATCGTCTCCCAGATGTGTGTGCGCCACCATGCCCTCTTCTACCACTACTACCTGGCCACACGGCCTTGCGAGTGTTTCGCCAGGTTTGTCAACTGCCCCCACTACATGTTCGCTACGGTGGACATCACCGTGGACATCACCAATGATGTAAAGGCGGTCGAGAATTCGGGCATCGCCTGCTAGAATTTTGTCGACATCCAGGGCCAATACAAGATCAGGGGCAGCAAGGAGCATGAGAAGGACTCACTGTTTCACCTCGCCTAGGCCAACATCGACCCCTACTATAGAGACATGAAGGATTCGTGTAACAAGGACAAGCATGCCTGGCACTCGGCCTGGATGGAGAAACTCGACAAAGTTCACATCATGTACGCGGCCAAGGAGGCGCACACGAGCTACGGCATGTACAGGTGGATCGTTGACATGAGGAAGTCCCTCCTTCCCCAAAACGTCTAGGGATCCAGCCGGAAGCAGAGAAATGACAAGCGTCGTCGCAACAATAAGTAGATGATTAGATCCTCGTTTATCCTACTTTAGTATGCATGTAATTGCTTTCTCTGGTGTGTGCAAATGTTATGTGTGTAGTCACTTGTGTAATTGTATGCTTTATTTGGTTATGCAATGTTGTCTTTTTAAGTATATACGTTGATGATGTAGACAGAGAGTAGATGTTGTGCGGACAAAGAAAATCACATCACACACAGACTAAAGAATGGAACCCGTTGGTGATGTTTGCATCAATCAGTCACAATTGTATACCAGCAATCGTTTGCTCACAACACACACACGACTTGTTAGCAGTAATCGTCTATGTTGTTATCAGTCTTCCCACATGTCTCCGATTACAGACCTGTTTTCCTCGTATCACACAGACCAGTTTGCCTTGTATCACACACATCTTGTTCATTTGAACCATTTCTGTTCTCAACGCAAATAGTTCATCCGAGTGAACCGCATGTCGTATATCGCTCACACCTTTGATCTGGCTCACCGTTTCCTTTGTGTTGCCTAATCACAAACAGTTCATCCGAGTGAGCCGTATGTTGTGTATCGCACATGCCTTCATCTGGTTGCTTGTTTCTTTTGTTCCTCCACATTGCAAACAGTTCATTGAACTGAACCGTATGCCCTTCATCACACATGCAAATAAAACCTAAACCGTGTTTGATGCATCCGTCATCGCAAAGGATTTAAACATTTCTGATGGTTTTCATACAACACCGTTTGCGATTATTGCATCACACACAGTTTCTCGAAGGGTCTCTGATCATAGTATCACGTTAGCAGCATCCTGCATTAGTGATTCATGAAAACACAATAGGTTCAGATCTGAAATCATGGCACTCGGGCCATAGTGACAAGCATTAGGCATAGCAAAGTCATAGCAACATCAATCTCAGAACATAATGGATACTAGGGATCAAACCCTAACAAAACTAACTCAATTACGTGGTAAATCTCATCGAACCCATCACGGTCCAGCAAGCCTACGATGGAATTACTTAGACACGGCGGTGAGCATCATGAAATTGGTGATGGAGGATGGTTGATGATGGCGATGGTGATGGATTCCCCTGTCCGGAGCCTCGAACGGACTCCAGATTCCCGAGGAAGAATAGGGCTTGACGGCGGCTCTGTATCATAAAACGCGATGAATCCTTCTCTCTAATTTTTTTCTCTCCGAAAGATAATATATGGAGTTGGAGTTGAGATCGGTGGAGGTCCAGGGGGCCCACATGGTCGGGTGGCACGGCCCCACCCTTGTGGCCCGGGTGTGGGCCCCTTTACTTGATTCTTTCGCCAATATTTTTTATTCATTCCCAAACTTATCTCCATGAAGTTTCAGGTCATTCCGAGAAATTTTTATTCTACACAAAAAAACACCATGGCAATTCTGCTGAAATAAGCGTTAGTCCAGGTTAATTCCATTCAAATCATGCAAGTTAGAGTCCAAAACATGGGCAAAAGAGTTTCAAAAAGTAGATATGACGGAGACATGTTAACTCCCCCAAGCTTAACCCATTGCTTGTCCTCAGGCAATTCAGTTGACACAGTGAAAGTGATAAAGAAAAACTTTTACAAAATCTGTTTGATCTTGCTCTTGCAAATTTGTAAAGCCAACATTCAAGTTTTCAGCAAAGATCATGAACTAACCATTTTCGCAATAACATTTATGTCTCACATTTGCACATATCACTGGCATAATCAACTAGCGAGCAATAATAATAAATCTCGGATGACAACACTTTCTCAAAACAATCATGTTATGATATAACAAGATGGTATCTCGCTAGCCCTTTTTGAGACCGCAAGACATAAATGCAGAGCACCACTGAAAATAAAGGACTGACTAGACATTGTAACTCATGGTAAAAGAGATCCAGTCACAGTCGTAGTCAATATAAATTAATAATAATGCATACAAATGATGGTGGTGCTCTGTAACTAGTACTTTTTATAAGAGGAGGATGATTCAGCAATAAAAGTCAATAGATAGGCCCTTCGCAGAAGGAAGCAGGGATTTGCAAAGGTGCCATAGCTTGAGTTTTGAAATAGAGATAAATAATATTTTCAGCGTTATGCTTTCATTGTCGACATAACAACTAAGAGATCTCAGTATCTTCCATGCTACATACATTATAGGCAGTTCCCAAACAGAATGGTAAAGTTTATACCTCCCACCACCAACAAGCACACTCCACGGCTGGTCCGAAACAACGGGTACCGTCCAACTAACAACAATCCTGGGGGAGTTTTGTTTGCAGTTATTTTGATTTGATTTGCTTTGAGCAAGGGATTGGGCATCCTAGTTACCGGCCATTTTCTCTTGAATGATGAGCCGAGTCCACTCATCATGAGAATAACCCACCTAGCATGGAAGATATTGACAGCCCTAGTTGATACATGAGCTATTCGAGCAAACAAAAAAGATTATTATTTGAAGGTTTAGAGTATGGCACCTGCAAATTTACTTGGAACGGCAGGTAAATACCGCATATAGGAAGGTATGGTGGACTAATATGGAACAACTTTGGGGTTTATGGAAGTGGATGCACAAGCAGTATTCCCTCTTAGTACAAGTAAAGGCTACGAAAAGACTGGGAAGCGACCAACTAGAGAGCGACAACAGTCATAAACATGCGTTGAGATTAACCAACATTGAATCTAAGCATGAGTAGGATATAAATCACCATGAACATAAATATCATAGAGGCTATGTTGATTTTGTTTCAACTTCATGCATGAACATGTGCCAAGTCAAGCCACTCGAATCATTCAAAGGAGGATACCATACTATCATACTACATCACAACCATTTTAATTCCCATGTTGGCACGCAAGGTAAACCATTATAAACTCCTAGCTAATTAAGCATGGCATGAGTAATTATAATCTCTAATTGTCATTGCAAACATGTTTCATTCATAATAGGTTGAACCAGGAATGGTGAACTAATCATATTTTCAAAAACAAGATAGGTCGAGTTCATACCAGCTTTTCCTCATCTCAATCATTTCATCATATATCGTCATTATTGCCTTTCACTTGCATGACCGAACGGTGTGGATAATAATAATAGTGCACATGCATTGGACTAAGCTGGAATCTACAAACATTTATTCAAAGGAGAAGACAAGGTAATATGGGCTCTTTGTTAGATCAACAATAATGCATATGAGAGCCACTCAACATTTTCATCATGGACTTCACCTCTCGACCCCAAAGAAAAGAAAAGAACTTCAAAGAAACCCACTAAAATATTTTTGGAGTTTTTGTTTTTCTGAAGGAAGTAAAACAGGAGCGAAAAAATTATTTACACAGGAAACGCCCCAACAAGCAAAAGAAGAATGTGAAATATTTTTGGGTTTTCTATTAATATTACTAATAAGCGTGCATAGAAAGTAAACTAACTACAACTATTTTTTGGTTGTTTTTTCTTAAGGTTTACCAAATACAAAAGAAGAAAGCAGGAAAAAGAAATAAACTAGCATGCATAATACAATGAAAAAGTATGAACACCGACAACTGGAATGAGAGTGTGAACATGAATGTAGTGCCAGTGATAAATACGTACTCCCCCAAGCTTAGGCTTTTGGCCTATGTTGGTCTATGCCCATGGATCAAAGTAGCCCTCTCCGGTGTACTGAGGAGGATCCTGGGGGTTCCACTGGTTAGCGAGCTCCTGTGGCTCCCACTGATAAGTAGACACCTGATATGGATCAGGTGATGGCTCTGGCTCAGGAGGTGGGGATCATGTCCCCTCCCACTATGCGTGAATGTCCGCGGGCAAAACAAAGTACCTGCCTGAATGAATATCGAACAAAATAGGTGCAGGCAAGGTAATAATCTGAAAGGTGACCTCGCTAAATACCAAGTTATAAATAAGTCTCTTTTCCTCATAATGGCGAATAAACTTATGTGCTACCATGCTAACATAATCTAAATATATAGTAGGTAGCAGTTTCAGTCAAAGATACCTCCGAAAATAGGACCCTTTGTACAGTTTAAACTCAAACGTTTAGCGACCATAGCGCCCAAATTGTAAGTTCTATCTCTATGTAAAGCGTGGCGCAAAATGGCGAGGTCAGGGACACTAAGGTCTCCACTCTCTCAACGACCAATTAAACATTTCACAGCGAATAATTAAAAATTGCGTAGAACAAGGATAAGTATACTAGCGACTCTTGCTCCCGACACCCCTCTGTTTTCCCCTATGGTAATTTCATGAATAAAACCTTCCACATCACTAGGGTGTGGTTCCTCGACGCTACCCTCATAAGGTAATTTACAAGCCTCACAAAAGTCATAGAGCATCATTTCCTTGTACTCATCATATAAGTAAAAGTCTACCATGGGTGGTGATCTCCTAGCATGAAAGTGAAAATTTTGCACGAAAGTATTTGTGAGTAGGAGATACTGATCACAATGGTCAGGGAGGAAGTCAGTGATGCCTGCATTCTCAGCCAAATAATATAAATCATCATAAACTCCGGCCGCCTGTAAGAATGCATCACATGGCCATTCACATGGCCGAATCTCCGTGGCACGAGGAAGATTATACTTGGGCTTCTCGTTCTCCTCATTTTCCTTTTCCTTCGAACCCCGACTCGAGGAGCCTCTCAAAAATCTCCTCATCATTTTCTTCCTCTAAAAATTTATGAAATTTTTAGGGACTCAAAATAAAAGTGAACCAAACTCAACAAGATTGATGGCAACTACTCCTACAAGTGCCTAGAGGCTATATCTTGCATCAAAACTACTTTGGACCATATAAATTTGGCATGCAAGCTCAAGAACAGGGTCACCAAAGCAGCCAAAATTTACAATAAATAAAGCACTAGAACAAAAACTAATTGGACCATTGGAGGAGTCACATACCGAAGAACAATCCCCCAAAGCAGTTTTGTGAATCGGGCTTTGAGCAAGGAGATCAAAAATGGTAGCAAGATGAGCAAGAACATGAGTTTGAGCTATGGAGTGATTTTTTCTGGAGGAAGAAGGAGTGGATGGGTGCTGGAATAAGTGGAGGGGGCAACGTGGGGCCCACAAGGTCAGGGGTGGGCGTGCCCTGCACCCTTGTGGCCAGCTGGTGAGGCCCCCTGGTGTGTTCTTTGCGCCAGGAATTCAAAAATATTCTAAAAAATCATACTAAATTTTTAGGGTATTTGGAGAACTTTTATTTCGGCACATTTTTTATTGCATGGATAATGCAGAAAACAGACAGAAAATACTAATTTTGCTTTATCTATTCTAAATAAGAGAAAGTGAAAGATGGGTATAGAGAGTTGTGCCATCTAAGTTCCTCCATCTCATGCTCATCAAAAGGAATCCATTAACAAGGTTGATCAAGTCTTATTAATAAACTTCTTCTGAGTAACATGAAACCGGAGACCTTTCGAATACACTAGGTTACCTCAGCGGGGATATGCATTTCCCCAACAATAAGTATATCATATTTCTTCTTGACAGTAGGAAGAGCGAATTCAAAACCTCCAATAGTAATAGTTGAAAATTTTCCAATAGAGTTAATACTATGACCTTGAGGTTGTTTCTTTGGGAAGTGTACCATATGCTCATTACCATTAACATGAAAAGTGACATTTCCTTTGTTACAATCAATAACAGCCCCTCCAGTATTCAAAAAGGTTCTACCAAGGATGATCAACATACTGTCGTCCTCGGGAATATCAAGAATAACAAAGTCCATTAAGATAGTACCGTTTGCAACCACAACAGGCACATCCTTACAAATACCGATGGGTATAGCAATTGATTTATGAGCCATTTGCAAAGAGATTTCAGTAGGTGTCAACTTATTCAATTCAAGTCTTCGATACAAAGAGAAAGGCATAACACTAACACCAGCTCCAAGATCAAATAAAGCAGTTTTAACATAGTTTCTTTTAATGGGGCATGGTATTGTTGGTACCCCTGGATCTCCAAGTTTCTTTGTTATTCCACCATTAAAAGTATAATTAGCAAGCATGGTGGAAATCTCAGCTTCCGGTATCTTTCTTTTATTAGTAACAATTTCTTTCATATACTTAGCATAAGGAGGCATTTTAAGCATATCCGTCAAACACATACGCAAAAAGATAGGTCTAATTATTTCAGCAAAGCGCTCAAAATCCTCATTATCCTTTTTCTTGGATGGTATAGGAAGAAAGGGCATGGGTTTCTAAACCCATGGTTCTCTTTCTTTACCATGTTTCCTAGCAACAAGTCTCTCTTATCAAAACGTTGATTCCTTGATTGTGGGTTATCAAGATCAACATTAGGTTCAATCTCTACATCATTATCGTTACTAGGTTGAGCATCAACATGAACATCATCATTAACATTAGCACTAGGTTTATGTTCATTACCAGATTGTGTCTCAGCATTAGAAATAGAAATATCATTGGGATTCTCAGGTGTCACTAAGAGGGAAAACCCTAGTAGTAGCGCGGGTTTTGGGGCTATTAGCAGCGCGGGCAGCCGCGCTACCAATAAGGCGCTACAGCTAACTATTAGTAGTAGCGCGGTCCGTACATGCGCTACTACTCTGGACTGTATCAGCAGCGCGTTTTCGGAACGCGCTACTATTAATTAGCTGTAGCGATTTCCTTGCCCCGCGCTACTGCTATATATTTCATCATTTCCCCCCAGCTTCCTACCCCGTTTCAGCTTCAATAAACAGCAATTTCCAGATACTAGGTACTACTAGATATCAATTTCATAAAGCATTATAGGTACTAGGTAGTACTCCCTCGGTTCCAAATTACTCGTCGTGGATTTAGTTCAAATTTGAACTAAAACCACGACGAGTAATTTGGAACCGAGGGAGTACTAGATAATAATTTCATATATACTCAACATGCATCCTCAAGCAGTACAAGGTGATATCAACGACGATCATCATATGTAGTTCTAGATAATATCAACGACGATCATCATATGCAGTTCTACATGATATCGACGACGATCATCATATGTAGTTCTAGATGATATAGCCACACACACACACATGTAGTTCTAGATGATATCGACGACGATCATCATCCTCAAGCCTGGGTGGTGGGTGTTCCTGATAGTAATTAGGATGGCCTGTCCAACACGAAGATTCTTGCCAATGAGGAATCTCTTCCACCCAACCGAGTTTAAGTGTGTGCGACCGTCTGTGTCCATGCGGTAAGTACAGGTGGCGACGGAGCCCCTTGCAGTAAGGCGTACTCCAGCTGAGCCTTCTTCATCAGGCTCTATACCACAACTCACAGATAGGTTCTCTGGCAATTTCTGAATAAGAAAAACATATCAATTAATAAATAGCCTCGCACATACTCTTGCAAATATATTTCTATTAAGTCTAGATTTCTACACTATCAAAAGACACAGCACTACGCATTTGTACTAACTAATCATGAATTCTACTAATAACTATATATGGATTATCTACACTATTAATGGTTCATTGGATTCTACACTAATAAGAGCATGTGATCAGACTCCACACTAAAGCATATCATTGACTAGATTCCACAAAGCATATCATTGGACTCTACACTGAGCATATCATCGGATTCACTAAGCATATCATCGAATAATTTGCATTTGTAAGTATAACAATAAAGCATATATATATCATCAAATTACTACAGGCAGTATGTATAACATACCATTTCATGAGGATCGACCATGGTACTTGTTAGGCAGG
Organism: Triticum urartu; assembly: GCF_003073215.2. NCBI lineage: Eukaryota > Viridiplantae > Streptophyta > Magnoliopsida > Poales > Poaceae > Triticum > Triticum urartu. The sequence goes on from NC_053022.1 coordinate 189,590,055, forward strand.
TCACGAATGGCACCCCGACAAAGTGATCACATGGCGGAATTATGTCCCATAGTTTGCACACCTCCTCCTCGCTCAGCCTCATTCTTTGAGCTATGATGGCTTCATGAAGTGGGTTCTCATCATCTTCATCGAGTGGGTCCTCATTATCTTCATCATCTTCGTCATCTTCCACCAGGTTGAGATAAATGACAACCAGCTTGGGTCTTTCTGCTCTGAAGGAGAAGCTGATCAACTCACCACCAGTAAGACGCATGTGGGCAAGGAAACAGGCCCATCCATCTCCTCCAATCTGCGACATATTGCATCCTTTCTCGACCTCCATAGTGTACGACCCCCCAGGAACCTCAAATGTCACAGTGTCTCCTGTCAGCTTGTTTAATTTCAACCTCACATTACATGGGACGATCTGTGTAAAAAAAGAAAAATGACACAATGTAGTAATGCCAACACTAAAAATAAAATAGTTGTCACATTTCATCTAATTTCTTACCGCCGCATGACGAAAACTCGGCTGGAAGTAGATGCCGAACAGCTTGCCAGTTGCAAGGCTGCTGGTGCACCTTGACTTGCACAGTCGACATAGTGGTGGTGGTGGTGTCGCCATTTTCCTAAAGCAATATGAGCAAAGGATTAACGATTCACTTCACATGAAAGAGAAACAGTAGCATGTGATATTTTTGGTTCTTCCGCGAGAAGCAATTTTATGGACAAAGCATTTCGGTGGCACCTATTGCCGAAAAAACTTTTCACAAATATCTACCAAATAAGGGTACCAACTACCAAGACATTTCATCTCATCTGGCCCCTATTGCCTAAGATAATTGATTAAAAAACAAGTGGCAAATTTAACTAAATTGGCACCTACATTTTGCCAAAAAATAACTTATTACAAAAAAACAAAAGCATCTATCTATCCATGTACAGAAAAATAACAATAAAATGGTGCATACTAAATCAACTAAATCAACTAGCCTACTAAATCCACTAGCATACTAAATCAACTAAATCAAAATGTTCTAAATCAACTAAATCAACTAGCCTACTAAATCAACTAGCCTACTAAATCAACTAAATCAAGATGTTCTAAATCAAGTAAATCAACTACATACTAACTCAACTAAATTAAAATGTTCTGAATCAACTAAATCAACTAGCCTACTAAATCAAAATGTAGCAGGGAGGAGGGGTTGTGGATGGAGGAGGGAGGAGGTAGAAGGAGGGGCGACTCGAGGAGGGAGAAGAGAGTAGGGGCGACGGGGGAGGACCGGCGTGGGGGATGAGGGGGAGATCGAATGAGTGTGAGTGGATTGGATAGGTCGGAGAGTGGGGGAGATGGAATGGCTTAGCAGTAGCGTGCTATAGCAAAAGGCGCTACTCCTAAATGACCTAGCAGTAGCGCCTTTCACAAAGAGCGCGCTACTGCTATGTGTCAGCATGTAAAAATAGACATCAAAAATACATTGATCATCAATGATATTTTTGTGTACAATCTGATTTGTCAATATGAGTCCTCACCAGTTTAGGAACTGCTGAAGACTCATATTGCGGCCACAAATTTTACACATAGAGTTCAATGAAGACCAAGTGGTTGTGAAAGTTTGAGAAGTAACATATTTAAGGTGGTACAAGCTCTCTTCATGGAGCGAGGTGGGACTATTTTTTTAGTAAACTTAGCAGTAGCGGTTATTGTGTAAATGCGCTACTACTATGGTCCGTAGCAATAGCGCTCTTCATACAAGCACGCTGCTACAAGAACTAGCCTCGCGGCGGCGTCGTGGCGGCGGCGTGGCAATTATAGTAGTAGCGCGTCTTAGAGTGGGCGCGCTACTGATACATTCATTTCAGCAACGAGGTTTGTGCGCGAGCGCTACTGCTAGTTAGCAGCAGCGCCTTATTTTAAAGCACGCTGCTGGTAAGATTCTGTGTATAAGCTTTTCCCTAGTAGTGTGTGTCTACAGTAGGTTCACTAGCATGCAAAGTCCTATCGGTTTTATTTTTCTTTTTAGTACGAGGACTAGGTGAATCAGTATTAACTCTCTGAGAATCCTGCTCAATTCTCTTAGGATGGCCTTCAGCATACAAAGGTTCCTGGGTCATCTTACCACCTTTAGTCATAACCCTAACAGTATTATCATTGTTCTTACTATTCAACTCATTAAGCAAATCATCTTGTGCCTTAAGTACTTGTTCTACTTGGCTTGTAACCATGGAAGCATGTTTACTAATATTCTTGAGATCATTAACAATTGTACTCATATAATCACCCAAGTGGTAAAGCATGTAAGAATTACGTTTCAATTGTCTACTAACATAAGCATTGAAGTTTTCTTGTTTAACAATAAAATTATTAAACTCGTCAAAGCATTGACTAGCAGATTTATTATAAGGGATATCACCTTCATCAAATCTTCAGAGAGAGTTTACCTCTACTACCTGTGTCCGGTTATAGAGACCATGTATTTCTCCAATAGGCAGTAAAATTTTAACATCTTCAGCTTTAATACATTTTTCTTTCATAGATTTCTTTTCCTCTTGCATATCTTTAGGACTGAGAAATAGAATACCCCTCTTCTTTGGATTTGCCTTAGGAGTAGGTTCAGGAAGTGTCCAATCATTATCATTACTCAATATATTATTCAATGGCAATTCATCTTGCTCAATGGTCCTTTCTCTGAAAACACAACCAGCACAACTATCCAGGTGGTCTCTGGAAGCATCAGTTAGTCCATTACGAAAGATATAAAGTATTCCACTTTTCTTGAGAGGATGATCACGCAAAGCATTAAGTAATCGGAGAAGCCTCCCCTAAGCTTGTGGGAGACTCTCTTCTTCAATTTGCACACAGTTAAATATTTCCTTTAAAGCAGTTGTGTCTTATGAGCAGGGAAATATTTTTGAGAGAAGTAATAAGTCATATCCCTGGGAGTACACACACAACCAGGAGAAAGCGAGTTAAACCATATCTTAGCATCACCCTTTAATGCGAAAGGAAACAAATTAACAATATAGTAGTAGGAAAATTTTTCCTCATGAGCAAATATGGTGGCTATATCATTTAATTTAGTAAGATGTGCCACAACAGTTTCAGATTCATAACCATAGAAAGGATCAGATTCAACCAAATTAATTAACTTAGGATCAATAGAGAATTCATCATCCTTATGGATAAAAAATATACGTGAAGTAGCAAAAGTTGGGTCATATTTCATTCTAGCATTCAAGGATTTTTCTTTCATCTTAGCTAACAATTTCTTAAGATCCTCTCTATCATTGCAAGCAAAGAAGTCTCTAGCAGTTTCTTAATCCATACCATAACCCTCAGGTACAATAGGCAATTCATATCTAGGGGGAGAATCATAATCTTCATTTTCAATAATATCACCAGTTTCAGTAATTTCATTCTGTCTAACCCTAGAAAGTTGTTCACCAAGAAATTCACCTATTGGCACAATATCATCAAACATATAAGTAGTATCATCAGAAGCATCATGCATAGCAGAAGTGGCATCATCAATAACATGCGACATATCAGGATCAATAGCAGGTGTAGGTGTCGCAAGTTTACTTAAAACAGAAGGAGAATCAAGTGCATAGCTAGATGTCAGTTCCTTACCTCCCCTCATAGTTGAGGGAAAAATCTTAGTTCTTCGATCTTTGAAATTCCTCATAGTGATTAACAGATATAAATCCCAAGTGATTCAAAGAATAGAGCTATGCTCCCCGGCAATGGCACCAGAAAAAGGTCTTGATAACCCACAACAGTTTTCGAGGGTAGAGTATTCAACCCAAATTTATTGATTCGACACATGGGGAGCCAAAGAATATTCTCAAGTCTTAGCAACTGAGTTGTCAATTCAACCACACCTGCAAGACTTAATATCTGCAGCAATGTATTTAGTAGGAAAGTAGTATGGAAGTAACAGTAATAGTGGCAAAAGTAACAGTAGTAGTTTTGTAGCAACCATAAAAGTGGCAACAGAAAAGTAACGAAGAAAAGATCAATATGTGAAAAGCTCGTAGGCAATGGATCAATGATGGATAATTTTGTTAGATGTTATTCATCACGCAATGGTCGTAACATAGGGTGACACAGAACTAGCTCCAATTCATCAAAATAATGTAGGTATGTATTACGAATATAGTCATATGTGCTTATGGAAAAGAACTTGCATGAAATCTTTTGTCCTACCCTCCCATGGCAGCGGGGTCCTATTGAAAACTAAGGGATATTCATGCCTTATATTAATAGAGTAACAGACCAAAGCATTAGCACTTAGTGAATACATGAACTCCTTAAACTACGGTCATCACTGGGAGTGATCCCGATGATTGTCACTCTAGGGTTGCCGGATCATAACACGTAGTAGGTGACTATAACTTGCAATAACAGATCGAGAACACAAATATATTCATGAAAACATAATAGGTTCAGATCTGAAATCATGGCACTTGGGCCCTAGTGACAAGCATTAGGCATAGCAAAGTCATAACAACATCAATCTCAGAACATAGTGGATACTAGGGATCAAACCCTAACAAAAATAACTCAATTACGTGGTAAATCTCATCTAACCCATCATAGTCCAGCAAGCCTAAGATGGAATTACTCACGCACGATGGTTTGCATCATGAAATTGGTGATGGAGGATGGTTGATGATGACGATGGCGACGGATTCCCCTCTCCGGAGCCCCGAACGGACTCCAGATCTTCCCTCCCAAGGAAGAACAGGGCCTGGCGACGGCTCCATATCATAAATCTTGATGAATCCTTCTCTCTGATTTTTTCTCCCCAAAAGAGAATATATGGATTTAGAGTTGAGGTCGGTGGAGGTCCAGGGGGCCCACAAGGTCGGGTGGCGCCCCCCCTTGTGGCAAGGGTGTGGGCCCCCTTCACTTGATTCTTTCACCAATATTTTTTATTAATTCCAAAACCTATCTCCGTGAAGTTTCAGGTCTTTCTGAGAACTTTTTATTCTGAACAAAAATAACACCATGGAAATTCTGCTGAAAACAACGTCAGTCCGGGTTAGTTCCATTCAAATCATGCAAGTTAGAGTCCAAAACAAGGGCAAAAGTGTTTCTAAAAGTAGATACGACGGAGACGTATCAGGATTCTACATCAAGCTAGATGCCCTTCCGATGATGTGTCAGTAGGTTACAACAGACCTACGTGTCCATATCGAGTAGCTAGATGGCTTCGTCTCTCACTTTGATTTTCAATACAATGTTCTCCTCGATGTTCCTGGAGATCTATTTGATGTAATCTTCTTTTGCGGTGTGTTTGTTGGGATCCGATCAATTCTGGGTTTATGATCACATTATTCATGAATATTAATTGAGTCTTCTCTGAATTCTTTTATGCATGATTATTATAGCTTTGTATTTCTCTCTGGTCTATCCATTTGGTTTGGCAACCTAAATTGATTTATCTTGCAATGGGAGAGGTGCTCTGTAATGGGTTCAATCTTGCGATGCTCTCTATCCCAATGATAGAAGGGGACAAGACACATATTTGTATTGTTCCTGTTAAGGGGAAATCGATGGATTTTATTCATATTGGTTGGATTTACTTTGTCTACATCATGTCATCTTGCTTAAGGAGTTACTCCATTTTTCATGAACTTAATACTACAGATGCATGTTGGATAGCGGTCGATGGCTTGCGTAATAGTAGATGCAAGCAGGAGTCGGTCTACTTGTCTCGGACATGATGCCTATATTCATGATCATTGCCTTGAATATCATCATAACTATGCGCTTTTCTATCAATTGCTCAACAGTAATTTGTTTACCCACTGTATGTTTTTTGTTCGAGAGAGAAGCCTCTTGTGAAAAATATAGCCCACAGGTATACTTTTATCATATATAAAATCCAAAAATATCTTGCGACAATTTATTTACCATTATTTTATTTTGTGTGTTTAGTTATCTATCTATCACTACTAGATTTGATCCTTGAAAATAACCGCCGAGGGGATTGACAACCCATCTTAATCGCGTTGGGTGCAAGTATTTGCTCTTTTGTGTGTAGGTGCTACTGATGAGGTTTCACATGATTGTCCTACTAGATTGATAACCTTGGTTCTTAGCTGAGAGAAGTACTTATCTCTATTGTACTGCATGATGCTCTCCTCTTCGAGGAAATCCCAACACAGCTCACAAGTATCAGGAAGCTTGGGTCGATGGCCTGCATGGCCAAGTCCATGCCCTACTCGAGTGGCATACAGATCTTCATCAAGATCAAGGCCCTGAGAAGCTACATCATGTGAAGGATCTCACCGGCAGCACAGGGTGTTGCGCCGTGCTTCGGTGCTCCGGTGAAGCATCACACGCGGTGCTGTTCCGGGTAGATAAGGGATTTTTTAGCAGAAGAGCGATGGGATGGAGCATGATCTTTCTAATTCATGTCGTATAGTAGAAGAGCCAAAGAATGGACGCCGTCGCTGCTGATGTGCGCCCCCCTGATGGATCGGACCATACTATCGGCGGACCACACGAACATGCCGCCACTGGCTGTCTTGAACACTAGGCTGCCCGCCGACATGATCTCCATGGTATCCCTTCCCCGACGAGGATGCAACGGTTGACTGGCCCCTCTCAAACCCTGTAACGCTCCAAGACCGTTGTGTGAGATGTCTTCCAGTTATTCGCCTCCATTGCCATCTCTTTTGCTTGCGTATTGCACTTTGCCATGTCATCATGGGTATTTCATCTGCATGTTTTTCAAAACATGCATCTGGTCATTTTCCCCATTGTCTGTTTCGGCATCCGACACTCTCACATGTACCCGCCGCACCTTCCAGATATCGTTTCATGAGCGGGAGAAAAACATTCTCTGAATGTGCCGAGATTTATCGAGTGGCCTTGGTACAACACCGGTAATCTGCCTGTCAAATTTCATTCCATTTGGACGTCGTTTGATGCCCCAACGGTTAACCCCGTTAACCACCAGACCCCTCTTTCCTTGCAGCCCACCACCCCTCCACAACAACCACTAGCCCATCTAAACCCCCTCCAAGCTCTCTGACTTGGATCATGATTGTCTGGGAGAAAACCGCACCTCAATAGCCCTCTCTTAGCTCCCTCTACCTATAAATTAGCCTCCCCCTCCTCAAATCACGAGCAAACTGTAGCCTCCCTCCTCCTCCTGCCGGCAAACGCGTCCGCCGGGCGACCGGACACATCCAGCCGCCGCCCCGCAGTGAATCCTATGCCGCCACGGCACCCGCCACCATCTCCACCGCGCTGCACCATGCGGGCCCGCGATCCCATCCACAGCCCCTCCTGGCCCGCGCACCTCTGCTCCACCCCGCCGCCGATAGCGCCGCCGCCGCCCTGCTCCTGACCCGCGCGCCTCCACCACCGCTCGGCCGCCGCCCGTCTCCGCCACCCTGTGCCCCACACGACGCTGCCCGCTCCGCGGCCGCCCCCGCTCGCGTGCCGCCGCCGCTGCCTCGCCATCCGCCTCCACCGTTGCCGGCCGCCGCCTCCCGCCGCACCGCCGCCGACGCTGGATCCGGTCCCCCCGTAGCCAGATCTGCCGCCTGTCGGCCACCACCGGCATCGTCGGCGTCCCTGCGGGCTTGCCAGAGCCCCTCGCCGCCTGGACCCGCGTCTGCTGCAACCCGATCTGAACCGCCTTCGACCCAATCCACTCCTTTCACTTTTTCGTGGGGTAAAAATCTCACCAAGTCCCTAAGTTTTTCCAATGATATGTGTGCATGTTTGTCATCTCATGACTCCGTGCTCGTGGCTCCGATTTGTGCATATGTTATATCAAAATGTTCAACTCTGAGTTCTCTAGACGATGGTGTTCTTTGCATGTATGTTACTATTCATCTTTATGCCTTAATCATCGTTGCAGAAGTGTTAAATGTTATAATCTGCTGGAAGTTGTGATAACTTGCTGATTTGTCTTTTTCATATCATATTGTGTGTCTATCTTTTGAGCATCAAGTCAACATGTTTTAGGAGCATATTCATGACATCTTTACAGTGGTGCAATCCACGTATTTTTATGTTCCTTGTGGTGACTAGAACAAGCATGCAAAGTAGGGTACTTGCTATTGCTGATTTTAGTGACTTGATGATTTCTACTAAGTCTGAATCTTCTACATTATGTTGCCATGTTAACTTGATGCTACAAGTGAATCCATGCATACTCTTGAGTTGCTCATTAAGGATGTTTTGTATATCCTATTATGCGGTATGCATCCATGCCATGGTTTGCAATTGTGGCATGCTGTAGCTTGCCATTACCATGCTCTCAAGTTGCTAAATAATGTTTATGTCAGCCTGTTAGCAGTAAGTTCAGTTTTTCCATGTGAATAGCTAGCGTTCTATGCATCATATGACCATGTTCTTGCCATGAGTAGCTACAATTATATGCCTTCTTGTTGTTGGTTGTATTCACATGCCATGATATGCTTTATGTTGAGTTAAAAAAGCTTGCAAACATGCCTACTTGTCGATGTTTCTTCCATGTTCAGTTTATTCCACTAAGTCTGTGAATCTGTTATCATTTGCATTATTGCCATGATGTTTTGAGCATGTTATAGTGGTTTCTAGCAGTAGCTCAATGATCATGATTGGTAGTTATCTACCTTTACATGGTTTTCATGCCCTTGTATGCCATGAAATGTTCATGTATCTTATACTTTTGTTGTCTCAAAGTGTGCATCATGAATCTGTTTTCACCCTTCCTCTGTTTTTCACTAAGTCTCAGAATCTGTTATGACTTGCTTACTTGTCTTGATGATTGCCATTGATCTAAGGGCTATATGGAGATGATTAGTAACCATATTTTGCCATGTTTAACCTGTACTTTAATGCCATGATTTTTACCTTGTTCTTGCAATGTAGCATCATTGTTTCATACCTCCAACATGTCAACATGTTATTTCTGCTCACATGTATGCCCTGTTTTGACCTAAGTCTTAATCTGTGTTATAAAGTTGCTTTTCTTGCATTGATCTCATTGGATTAATACTGATGCCTATGAACATGAATCTTATTATTATTTGAAGCATGTAATGTGTACTTTAAGTGAATACCAAGTTCGTGTCCATATGTTTCCTGTAGTATGTTGTTTCCTTGATTGCAAAGTGCTTAGTTGTTGTTTTGGGCAGGTTGTGTTTGAAACTTGTATTAAGTGTATGTGTTGAACCATGGCTCCGTTTGGAGCATGCTCTACATGAAACTTGCTTGGTTTTGCATGTAGTTTTATCTTGCCGTGTTGTATCCATGTTTTGGAGTGCTTGTGATTGTGTTTTGCTTGCATTTGCATCAATGTCATGTTTAACTTGTTTTGATCATAACTTCTAGGCCGTAGCTCCTAATTAGTTGAACCTTATATGTAACTTGACTAGAAAGACGTGTAGATCATCTTGGTACACTTTAACTTGCTTTTTAACAGTTTTAACTTAATGTTTTAAGAAGATTAGGACAAATTTCGAAATTTGCATATGAGGACTTATCGGAATTGTTATGTGTTGCTCCTGGCCTCATTTAAACTTGCTTTGGTGTGGTGTTCTTGTATGCATCATCTCTTGCCATGAGTAGCATAATGTAGCCTTGCCATGCACCATGCTTGGTTGAGCATCATGCCATGTTATGTGCTGTGTGTTTACTATGTTATTTGCTTCTTTCCGGTGTTGCTTCTTCTTGATAGTTCCAGTAACGTTGCGATTGTGAGGATCCGTTCGACAACGTGGGTTCGTCTGCTTTATGGACTCGTTCTTCTTCCTAGAGGGATTTCAGGCAAGTTGACCGTCACCTTGCATCTCACTACTATCTTTGCTACACTAGTTATCTCGATGCTATCGCTATGTCGCGCTACCTACCACTTATTTATCAAGCCTCTCAAACTGCCATGATAGCCTCTAACCTTTTCCACCATCCTAGCAACCGTTGATTGTCTATGTTACCACTTTACTCAGAACCTCTTATAGCGTTGCTAGTTGCAGGTTGTTCCATGTTGGAACATGGATTTCTTGGGATACCACAATATCTCTTATTTAATTAATGCATCTATATACTTGGTAAAGGGTGGAAGGATCGGCCTTTTACCTGGTGTTTTGTTCCACTCTTGCCGCCCTAGTTTCCATGATACAGGTGTTATGTTCCTTGATTTTGCGTCCCTAACACGGTGAGGGTTTATGGGCCCCTCTTAACAGTTTGATTTGAATAGAACTCTTCCATCAAGGCCCAACATTGGTTTTAACATTTGCCAACATTCCACATAAATATGGGGCCAGTGCTGATGGTGTTGGTCCCAAACTAGAGTCGAGTGCGGCTTCCCCCGGGGCAACTCGGGTCTCAGTTGTTGTACATTGTGCTCATCCGGTCATGGCCTGAGACGAGATACACGTGGCTACTATCAGGGTCTCGGCACGCCGGGAGGTCTTGCTGGACTTGTTTTACCATTGTCGAAATGTCTTGTGCACCGGGATTCCGAGTCTGATCGAAGGGTCCCGAGATGGAGGATTGTCACCACGGATCGTGAGCTTGTTATGGGCTAAGTTGGGACACCCCTACATGGACTAAACTTTCGAGAGCCGTGCCCGCGGTTATGTGGCAGATGGGAATTTTTAATGTCCGGTTGTAGAGAACTTGACACCAGACTCGAAATAAAATATACCAACCGCGTGAGTAACCGTGATGGTCTCTTTTGGAGGGAGTTGAGGAGAGAACATGGTGGGGTTATGTTTGAACGTTAGTAGCTCAGGATCACTTCTTGATCATTACTAGTTTGCAACCGTTTGCGTAGTTTCTCATCTTATTCTTGTACTCGTAGGTTAGCCACCATACAATGCTTAGTCGCTTGCTGCAACCTCACCATTTATCCAATCCCTACCCATTAAGCTTTGCTAGTCTTGATACCCATGGTAATTGGATTGTTGATTCCTCGTGGCTCACAGATTACTACAACTATAGTTGCAGGTACAGGTAACGCGATGATCATGGCGCGACAGTGATGTCTACTTGTTTTGGACTTCTTGTTCTGCTTCTACTTTGTTTAGGGGATAGGTTCCTGGTCGGCAGCCTGGGCTAGCAGGGTGGATGTCGTTTGAGTTTCTGTTTGGGTTTCATCCGTAGTCGGATGTTGTTATCATGTATGATGTTTGATGTATTCTTGTGGAATTTGTATGCCCTTTGTACGTATCCCCAGATATTATGTAATGGTACGATGTAATGATATCCACCTTGCAAACCGTTTCAATATGTGATTCTATCCTTGGTGGGACCTTCGAGCTCCTCTCAGATAGGATCGCATATTGGGCGTTACAAACCCCTAGAAAGACTGGTGGAGCAGACGACGGCGTTCCTTCTCTGGTTCCCCGCTAACCATCTCGTGTAGCTCCTCTGGCCCGTTGCCTCACCCTTCAACTCCCGGGGATGCTGGCATGCTCCTTTCGTTCATTACCACTGTATTGAGATGAATAAAATAGGATGCATTTTGGTGTTCCCAATCGCATTATCACCGACAATGGCATTCAGTTCACCTGCAACACCTTCCTCTCATATTGCGAAGCTCAGCACCAGATTCTTCTTTGCTTTAGTCATGCATCCACACATAAATAGACAAGTGGAAAGAGCAAATACGGAAGTGCTATGGGGTATGAGCACAAGAACTTTTGACAGTTTCAAATCCAATAAGAGGCTAGATAGAAGAAGTTCCTATGGTCATATGATCCATGCGTAGCATGCCAAATAGGGTCACACTTGAAATTCCCTTCGCACTCATCTATGAGGAGGAGGCAGTTCTCCCCTCTGAGCTCACCTACGGGTCTCCCTGGGTCAAGATCTTAAATGAAGCAACCCAGGGAGAAACGAGACGTGACGACATCAACTTTCTCGAGGAGATCTGTTGCCGGGCAGCTGTGCGGGCAGGTCGCTACCAGTAGGAACTGCACCATAATTATAGCTGCAGGATCAGCCCTTCTGATCTTGAAGTAGGTGACCGTGTCCTTCATCGGCTAACGTCCCGATAAGGCGCCAATAAGCTCTCACCAAAATGTGAAGGCCCTTACCAAGTGGTGGGGAGCTTTTATGAACTCGTGGAGACCAATGATGGGGAACCTGTTATGAAATCCTAGAGACCAATGATGCGGAACATGTTATGAACTCGTGGAATATCGAGCATCTGTAGACGTACCATCTGTCGTGGTTTTGTCACGGCAGATGTCCTAGAGAAAGGACTTAGTCGTGGAGCCATCGCTACGGGTGAGCTTGAAGGGGTTAAAGTGGACACAAGGACGCAAGAGAGTTTATACTAGTTCGGCCCCTTCAATGAAGGTAAAAGCCTACGTCTAGTTGTGATGGAATTGATGGGTGTTTCGATGACTAGGGAGCAAATAAGCTTTGCCTATGTCTCGAGTTGTTGTCTATCCTTGAACCGCCGCCGGGTCGTCCCCTTCTATACATGGGTGACGCCCGTCGGTTTACAGAGTCCCAATACCGGCTCATAGATGCGTCCGGTTCGGTCTCCACTATTCCTAACTTATAACACAAGTTACATACCGACGCCGGTTTATAGCTATAGGCCTTAAACTGATTATGGTCCTTTAGCCCTCATCTGCCCTCATGGGCTTTTATCACACTCAACTACTGATGAAGTTAACCCGGCTTGTCTTGGCCGGTTTACGCCCAGTAGTAATATCCCCAACATTAGGCCCCAAATTGATTTGAACAGGTTCATGTCAATCCTTAGCAAAAATCTTCATCTTCAACATCTTCTTGTATTTTGTTGAACCGCCGTGATGTCATCTTCTCTGCTCGCGGTAGACCGGTGTGACGTCACTGGTTATAAAGAACCTTATCCTATTAACAAGCCTGCGACAATAAAGGCCACAGCTTTGTTTCCAAACTCGCGGCTCCTTGATTCTCGCGCCTGACATATCCCTTTCTTTATAAATAGGACCGAAGGGTCATTTCCTTTCTCTTTCCCTCCGACCCCTTCTGCTTCATCTTCCTCGTGTCGCCCAGCTTCGGAGCTCCGCCGCCACCTTCGACCTCTGCATCAACCTTGGCCGCTGCATCAACCTGAGCACACCAGAGCATCGCGGCGACCTTCCGCTTCTTCCCCAGCTCCGGTAAATCTTCTTTCCTTTCCCCTGCAGATCTGTTCTAGGGTTTCCTCGTTCATCGAAGTTCATCGAGACTCTGGCACTGTTCTTCCTTTGTTTCTTCTTTAGCCCATGAATAAAACTTCAAACCTGATGTATTCTCCGTAATGGCTTATCTTCTGTTACCAAAGCAAACCTTTATGCGCATAAAACACTGATCTGGTCCCTTGTGAATTGCTTTGGGATCGACCTTTTAGGTCTAAATCCTTTTATTTTCCTGTCTTATGATAGATCCAAAATTTCACTGCGACCTTATGAAAACTGTTTTTACCTTCCTTGGTCATTCTTGCCTTAGATCTGTATCCTCTTTACCACATAGGCGGTTCACCTTTGAAAAAACAATCTATCATATATCATTAGTCCCCTTGTTGAACCGCCGGGATGCTGTTGCTTCATAAACTCCGGTTTAGATAGATCTGCTTCCGGTTTAACATTGCACATATCAATGTACTTTGTAGGTTTCATCATGGCCAAGCAAGTGTATGAGTGCAATTGGGTCCCTTCTCGCGTCACAGAGGATCAACTAGACGATTTAGTCCTAATTGGCGCCTTGGGCAGTAAAGACACCGTCCACTGGAGGGCTCCTGGCAAAGAATGCCCCCCCATACCTCGAGAAGGAGAGGTTGTTGTTTTCATAGACCACTTAGCCCGGGGTTTTAAACCGCCCGGTTCTAAATTCTACCGGGATGTTCTAGCTGATTTCCAACTCCATCCGCAAGACACTGGCCCCAACTCTGTTACAAATATGTTCCACTTCCAAGTGCTCTATGAGGTGTTCTTTCAATAGGAGCCCACAGTGGAATTATTCAGAGATCTTTTCCATCTAAACCGTCGTACTGAGTTTACTGATGGCTCTAATACAGAGTTGGGTGGCATGGAGATTCAAAAAAGGAAAGAGGTCACATACCCCCACGCCAAGCTGCATAGTCACCCCAAGGAGAGGAATCAGACATGGTTCTACTGCAAAGATACATCCCCTGCTGGTGAGAATCCCTTGCCTGGCTTTCGTCCGGAGCGGCTCAGCAATACCCATCCTTTTCCTCAACGATTGACTGCCTAGGAGAGAAGCAAATATGCTCCTCAGCTGTCAAAGCTCAGAGCCTTTATGGCCAACGGTTTAACAGGGGTTGACCTTGCTCGCTGTTGGATATCATGGAGCATACTACCCCTTAGTCAGCGCTCCGGTTTGATGTGCGAATATACTGATAGTGTGGATGACCCACTGCGACATTCAAGACTCCAGCTCTCTGGTGAAGAAATCACAGAGGCTGTGCATAAGATACTGAATGAACCGGAGCACATCTGCGCTAGAACCGGCCTGCTTCCCTTCTGTGCCACCAACAAACCGCCAGCTGTAAGACTTTGATTTTTCTCTTTGCTGAATCTGTTATTGATATGTCTGGTCATTGTTTTTAATATCAGTGTCTGCATAACCAGGGTGATGATCCGTTTTGGAGCAAAAAGCTGCCGCAGGAGAAACCAGAGAAAACAGATAAACCGGAAAGAGCAACCCGACAAAAAACTAAAGCTGTGAAGAAGACTGCCCACCGGAAAAGAACCACTGCATCTTCTAATCCGGCCCCTGATGACGAGGTGGATAATCCGGACTTTGAGGTAGAGCTTGACTCACTTGGTTTATTTTTCATGCATCTTATTGATGATGATATTTGTCAGGATGATGCCGAAGCCAGCCATGCGGATGTTGCAGAGGTAATTATTCTCTCTTTAGATTCAGAAACTTTGCCTTCACAAAAAATCCATCAGGCAAACCGGAAAGTTAAATTTTCTCATCCTCTTGCTTGTTTGGATCCTAAACTTCTTATGAAGACTCAACAACACGAAGCTCGCCGCACCACCCGGCACAGCGGCCAGGTAGTTACCTCCACCGGTTTACCGAACAGTCCGGTTCGGAAACGTCATTCCGAGGTCTCTAATTCACTTGTCAGTGCTTGTCCTAAAGCGGGCTGCTTTCGTCAACCTCTTAATCCGTCTGACTCCGATTATCAGGTTATTTCCCACTCATCTTCTGGCGAGTCGTCGGCTACTCAGCTCCCACCGCTCAAAACGGTGCTTGGGTAAGCTATATTTATTGTGAAGTTTGCAGTATATTGCCTTAGAACATATGCTGTATTTAATTTTGTTATTCTTCTCAGGGCCAAACCTAGGCCGAGCAAGAAGGCCCGCCTGGATAAAGCGGCCGAAGAAGATGTCATTCTTGAACCAGGCACCACACCCAATCTTGAAGCGGCTATTCCTGAGGATATTCCCAATGATCCACCGCAGCCAGATGATGATCTTACTCCTGAGGAAAGACCTACTGGTACCTCAGGTCCTATCCATCAGCCCACAGGTTCCTTAGAACATATGCTGTATTTAATTTTGCAGTATATTGCCTTAGAACATATGCTGTATTTAATTTTGTTATTCTTCTCAGGGCCAAACCTAGGCCGAGCAAGAAGGCCCGCCTGGATAAAGCGGCCGAAGAAGATGTCATTCTTGAACCAGGCACCACACCCAATCTTGAAGCGGCTATTCCTGAGGATATTCCCAATGATCCACCGCAGCCAGATGATGATCTTACTCCTGAGGAAAGACCTACTGGTACCTCAGGTCCTATCCATCAGCCCACAGGTTCCCTCCAGGTTGAAAGCTCTACCGGTCCCGCAAAACCTACTAACGAGCCAACAGCTCCAGTGCAAACCGGTGGTACCAATGATGATGAAGTTGTCATTACTGGCACTGGCCATACTGAGCCAAGAAATCCCGTCGCTTTATCCAAACATTCTGCCAAGGAAGAATTAGCTGCTTTTGGCAAAGGCAAGTGGAATGCTGATCTGACGGCTTACGCTGCTCTGAACGCCCAAGATATCCATTCCAGCTATCTGAACCGGCTGTATACCAGCCGTGACTATGAAGCCGGTCTGGTTAACATGATGAAGGATAAATATGAGGTAGCTTCCATATGCTCCTTCCCGCTTGTATGCTTTCATTCTTGCTGACTCTCCTAGCCCCTAAGGGCCGATTTGAAATATCCTTTCAAACCGGGACTTAATAATAAGAATCTTGATACTTTGAAATTTGCTGATGTAGTCCCCAAGGGCCGGTTCAACTTAGCGTAGTTAAACCGGTACTTTAAGTAATTGAAACTGCCGCATCAGAATACATATGATCAAATAGCCATTAGCCCCCAAGTGCCAAGTTGAATACTTGTATTGAGCTTGGGACTTTGTAAACAATTGAAAGATGAAGATCGAATATGCATTAGCCCCCAAGTGCTAAGCGCATAACTTGTTATGTGGTTGGTACTTGAATCCTTCTACCGATTTGTTGAAACATATATCTGTATGCCTGCAGGCGGAGCTAAAGGCGAAAGAAAGCCAAGTCATCGATCTGCGTGAAAACCTGAAAACCCAACAGGCTGAAACCTCCAAGGAAAAAGAGGAATTGGCCAGTGCCTTAAGCGCCATGGAACAACTTAAGGAGAACTTCAAGAAGAAACGGGTGGATTGGGCCACTGAAAAGTCCGCTTTGATCAAACGAGCAGAGGATGCCGAGGCTGCACTGAAACCAGTGACGGATGAACTGACCATCATAAAGCGGCACGTTCATGCCATGACCACTGCTATCTTTGGTAAGCCAGCTTGCCTTCTGAATTGGTTCTACCTTCTTACAGAGTCGCCGGTTTATTAACCTTTTATGGTATTTCAGGGACACGCATTGGTCACTTGGGGTCAGATGTGCGGAAGAAATTGAAAGCCGCCTATACCTTGGTTGAACAATTGTACACTGGTGCCCAGCGGATCATCTGTACCACGTCTCATAACAAACCGGCGCCTACTTTGATTCAAGATACTTTGATGAAACTGTCAGTGCTTCCTGCCCGGGTTGAAGAGCTGAAGAAATCTGCTGCTCGAACCGGTGCAATCAATGCTTTAATCCAGGCAAAAGCCTGGGTGCCAGATTTTGATCCTATTGAAGCGGCTCAAGGTTATCCCAGTTTGAAGGAAGACGGGTCAGAATTTGGTGAAGCGGATCTGCGAGCCATAAACCGAGAGGTACGTCCGTTAGCTTGTCAACTGGCTGAAGAAGCAGATTTGTCTCATTATCAAGCCCAATATGACAGCCAGAACAAGCTAATAGCTGCACCAATCCATGAACCGGAAAACTTGATCCCTCCAATCCGTAAGCATACTTACGCTCCCGATATTGACCCGTCTTCACTAATCCATGACGAAGCTGTTTTTCAAGCATTGATGGGAATCGACTGGACAACTGCGGATTTTCAGCCACTGGGTAGAGAAACAGAAGCTGAAGCGGCGCAGGATGACCCACAACCATCAGGCCAGGCTAGTGGCCAAGCTTAAACCGGAAGCCGGTTTTAAAACTGTCTCTCCTTTGTGCAAAACAATTATGTTATTATGGGCACCATGTTGCCTTGTACTAGGCTAGCTGATACCTTTGATGTTGATATGCCTTCGCACATAACTTGTTCTTCTTGTGGTAATGAACATTCCAAAATACTTTCTAAAATAAGAAATTCGTTAAGTGCCACCACGGTTGTACCGTCAGGCGGAATATGATGTTTGTATATATAGTCAAAACATCCAAAACAAAATTTTAAGTATATGATCAAAAAATTTGAGATACATAATACCTGCCACCATTGAGTGTGAAGTTGGCTTGGCCAACCTTGAAGCGGAGCTTTTGCAAACTCACACTATTGGAGGATATAACAACTCCTGTATATGTATATGACACTGGTTACCATGTAAACCATGCCAGGTTATAATGAACACCGTGTTACTCCATAAGAGGATGTTAACAACAAGGATCAAACCGAACAAATAGTCTCCGGATTGACGTGAACTGTGTTCCGTCAATTGATTGGTTAAAAAACTTTGTCGGTTTAAAGAACACAATAAAAAGCAAAAAAAACCCTTCAAAGAAAAGTATGATCAAATGGCGTAACCATGGCCAAACACGACCAAGCTCCTGTTAGGTGTAACTATGGTTCTAGTTAGCCAGGTCCCCAAGTGATTCTTGTGGCATTTTATGCCGACCAAATGGCGTGGTCATGGTTCGGGTTCGACCAAGCCCCCAAGTGATTCTGTGGCCTTAGGCCGATCAAGAGGCATGACTGGTTTAGACATGACCAAGTCCCCAAGTGATCTGGTGGCTTTCGCCTATCAAGAGGCATGGTATTGGTTCAGACACGACCAATCCTCCAAGTGATATAAGACGATGCTTTTAGCAAAGCGAACTCAAGGGGTAAACCGGAGGCCGCTTTAGAGCAACTCTGTGTAACCTCACATGATGTAAAAGAACAGATACCCCGCTTTAGCTGAGGTTCCGGTTTATTTTACTTAATCATAATATATACATTGTATGTACATAAGTATATCCAATGGCTCAGGTATAGTAAGGCCGAAGATGAGGTATATTCCACGGCCTGTTAGTCTCCTCCTCTGATGTACGTGAGTCCTTATGCTCTCGAATATCGATCAGATAGTACGACCCGTTGTGCAGATTCTTGCTGACCACGAAAGGCCCCTCCCAAGGTGGGGATAGCTTATGCATATCAGTCTGATGTTGGATGAGTCGAAGCACCAAATCTCCTTCCTGGAAGACTCTGGTTCTGACTCGGCGACTGTGATAACGACAAAGATCCTACTGGTAAATCGCCGACCGGGCGGCTGTGATGTCACGCTCTTCATCCAGCCGGTCCAAAGCATCTTGTCGTGTTGTCTTGTTGTCCGCTTCAACATAAGCCATGACACGAGGTGAGTCATGACGGATATCGCTGGGGAGAACCGCCTCCGCTCCATATACCATGAAGAACGGTGTGTATCCTGTTGATCTGTTGGGTGTTGTATTGATGCTCCATAACACAGATGGTAATTCTTTTACCCAACAACCCGGCGTTCTCTGCAAAGGAACCATGAGCCGGGGCTTGATGCCTCTCAAGATCTCTTGATTAGCTCTTTCTGCTTGACCATTGGACTATGGATGTGCCACTGATGAAACGTCGAGCCGGATGTGCTCTCGTTCGCAGAACTCCTTCATAGCACCTTTGGATAAATTGGTACCATTATCTGTGATAATACTGTGCGGAAAGCCAAACCGGAAAATCACCTTTTTGATGAACTGAACCGCCATGGCCGCATCACACTTGCTAACAGGTTCTGCCTCCACCCACTTTGTAAACTTGTCCACCGCCACCAGGAGGTGGGTCTTCTTATCTTTGGACCTTTTGAAAGGCCCAACCATATCTAGCCCCCAAGTCGCAAACGGCCAAGTAATTGGAATCATCCTCAATTCTTGAGCCGGTACATGAGCTCGCCTTAAAAACCTTTGGCAACCATCACATCGTCTGACCAGATCCTTCGCATCAGCATGAGCAGTTAACCAATAGAAACCATGGAGAAACGCTTTAGCCACCAGAGACTTTGAACCGGCATGGTGAACACAATCTCTTTCGTGGATCTCCCGCAAAATTTCACGACCTTCTTCAGGAGACACGCAACGTTGAAAAGCTCCTGATACACTGCAATGATGCAACTCACTGTTTATGACAGCCATGGACTTGGATCGCCGGATTATCTGCCGGGCCAGAATCTCATCTTCTGGCAACTCGCCCCGGTTCTTGTACGCCAGATAAGGAAGCGTCCAATCCGGAATAACATGAAGAACTACCACCAATTGAGCCTCCAGATCAGGAATGGCCAAATCCTCTTCACCAGGGATCTTCACCGACGGGTTGTGCAGCACATCCAGAAAAACATTGGGTTGGACCGGTTTGCGCTGAGAGCCCAGCCGGCTTAAAGCATCTGCCGCTTCATTTTTCCTCCGGTCCAGGTGGTCCACCTGATAGCCTCTGAAATAATCTGCAACAATATCCACCTCATGACGATATGCTGCCATGAGTGGGTCCTTGGAGTCCCAAGTGCCAGACACTTGCTGAGCCACAAGGTCCGAATCACCGAAGCACTTAACTCGACTTAGATTCATCTCCTTAGCTATCCGAAGACCATGGAGCAAGGCTTCATACTCAGCTGCATTTTTAGTACAAGGGAACATTAAATGGAGAACATAACAAAACTTATCACCTCGTGGGGAAGTTAATACGACTCCAGCCCCCGAGCCTTCCAACTGCCTGGATCCGTCAAAATCGATGGTCCAATACGTATGATCCGGCTTTTCTTCAAGTGCTTCCATTTCCGTCCAATCATTGACGAAATCAACAAGTGCTTGAGACTTAATCGCTGTCCGCGGCACATATTTCAAACCATACGGCCCCAGCTCTATAGCCCACTTTGCAATCCGGCCAGTTGCTTCCCGGTTCTGAATGATATCTCCCAAAGGAGCAGAACTGACCACCCTAATTGGGTGCCCTTGGAAGTATTTCTTAAGCTTCCGGCTTGCCATAAAAACTCCGTACACCAGCTTCTGCCAATGCGAATACCTTTGCTTGGACTCAATGAGTACCTCGCTGATATAATAGACCGGACGTTGAACCGGATGCTCCTTACCTGCCTCCTTTCGTTCCACCACAATAGCCACGCTGACCGCATGAGCATTAGCAGCAGCATATAGCAGTAACGGCTCCTTGTCAATGGGAGCGGCGAGCACAGGCGGATTGGCCAATTGCTGCTTTAAGTCCTGAAATGCTTCATCAGCAGCAAAACTCCAGATGAACCGATCCGTCTTCTTCAACATCTGATACAAAGGGATCGCCTTCTCACCAAGGCGGCTGATAAACCGGCTTAACGCGGCAATCCGGCCTGCCAGGCGTTGAACATCATTGATACACTTCGGTTTAGCCAGGGAGGTGATGGCTGTGATCTTCTCCGGATTAGCCTCAATTCCCCTGTTGGACACGAGAAAACCCAATAACTTGCCCACCGGTACACCAAAGACACACTTGTCCGGATTAAGCATCATCTTGTACGTCCTTAGGTTATCAAAGGTTTCCTTCAAATCATCAACCAGAGTCTCCTTCTCCCTGGATTTAACCACGATATCATCCACGTAAGCATGTACATTACGGCCAATCTGCTTGTGAAGACAATTTTGTACACACCGTTGATAAGTTGCCTGGGCACTTTTGAGCCCAAAGGGCATAGACACATAGCAGAAGGCTCCAAAGGGAGTTATGAATGCCGTCTTCTCCTAGTCCTTAAATGCCATTTTGATCTGATGATAGCCAGAATATGCATCCACAACACTTAAACGCTCACAACCCGCCGTAGCATCAATGATTTGATCAATACGGGGGAGGGCAAAAGTATCTGCTGGACAAGCTTTATTAAGATCTGTGTAATCCACACACATACGCTAGGTGCCGTTTTTCTTAAGGACTAGCACCGGATTGGCAAGCCACTCAGGATGAAAAACTTCAACAATAAAACCAGCTGCTAAGAGCCTGGCTACCTCTTCTCCAATCGCCTTGCTTCTTTCTTTGTTAAACCGGCGGAGGAACTATTTCACCGGTTTGTATTTAGGATCCACATTAAGTGTGTGCTCAGCGAGTTGCCTCAGTACACCTGGCATGTCAGAGGGCTTCCATGCAAAAATGTCCCGATTCTCACAGATGAACTCGATGAGCGCACTTTCCTATTTCGGATCCAAGTTGGCACTAATGCTAAACTTCTTGGACGAATCACCAGGTACGAAGTCAACAAGCTTAGTTTCTGCTGCCGATTTGAACTTCGTGGCCGGATCATGCTCCGTAGTTGGCTTCTTCAACGGAGTCATGTCCGCCGGATCAACAGTGTCTTTATAGTATTTCAACTCCTCGGTGGCACAAACCGACTCTGCATAAGCCGCATCTCCTTCCTCGCATTCCAAAGCGATTTTGCGGCTTCCGTGAACCGTTATTGTCCCCTTGTGACCCGGCATCTTGAGCTGCAAATACACATAACAGGGCCGAGCCATAAACTTGGTGTATGCCGGACGCCCAAACAGGGCATGATATGGACTTTGGATTTTCACCACTTCAAATGTTAATGTCTCCAACCTGGAATCATGATCATCCCCAAAGGCCACTTCAAGAGCTATCTTACCAACAGGATATGCTGATCTGCCAAGCACTACACTGTGGAATACTGTATTGGACGGTTTGAGATTCTTATCTATAAGTCCCATACGACGGAAGGTCTCATAGTATAGGATGTTAATGCTGCTCCCTCCATCCATGAGCACCTTGGTGAACTTATAACCTCCCACCTGAGGCACCACCACCAGAGCCAACTGACCCGGATTATCAACCTGGAGTGGGTGATCCTCTCTGCTCCATATGATTGGCTGTTCAGACCAACGTAGATAACAGGGTGTGGCCGGTTCAACAGAGTTGACTGCCCGCCTCTGAACCTTCCGGTCTCGCTTGTCCAAGCTAGTGGTAAAGACATAGTATTGCCCATTACTCAACTGCTTTGGGTTGCTTTGGTAACCTGACTGTTGCTGCTGTTGGTTGTAACCACCCTGGTTGTTCTGACTATTTTGACCATTATGTCCGCCCGGATTACCATTAAATCCTGAACCGGAACTTCCTCCACCGTAACCCGGCCCGGCCCCTGAGCCACCGCCAGATCCGTGATCATACCGGAAATTATTAGAATTTTTGAACTCCTGCATAATAAAGCAATCCTTCCAAAGGTGGTTTGCTGGCTCCTCCTTCGTCCCATGTCTTGGACAGGGCTGGCTTAGCAGATAGTTCAGGCAGTTTGGGTTGGGGTTGGGCGCTCCACTATGATTTTTCGGCCTACCCTTGCGCCGCTGGCCATTGTCCTGTACGTTGGTATTAGCCACAAAATCCATGTTGCCATCCGCTTTACGCTTGCCTCCTCCGCCATTGCCTACCCAGTGATGCTGCTGACCTTTGGAGCTGTTGTTCTTCTTCCCCTTCCCTGTCTTGTCATCATCAGATTCGGGATCCTTGGTACTATCAGAATCAGCATATTTTACCAAAGCGGACATGAGTGTCCCCATGTCGGTGCAATGACGCTTCTTCCATCCCAATTTCAACTTCAGGGGCCCAAACCGGCAGTTGCCTTCTAGGGTTAATCCTGCGGTGTCAGCGTTGATGCGGTCTAAGGAGTGCAACACTTGTGAAACCCGGCGCACCCAATGAGTCGTTGACTCTCCTTCCTCCTGGACGCATGCAGCTAAGTCCACTATCGACATAGGCTTTTTACAGGTATCCTTGAAATTGTTGATAAACCGGGCTCGTAATTGGGCCCATGAACTGATAGAATTAGCGGGCAAGCTTTTTAACCAAGTACGGGCCGTTCCTTAAAGCATCATGGTGAAGTATTTCGCACACGCCGTGTCGTCCACATCAAGCATCTCCATGGCCATCTCATACCTCTCTATCCATGTCTCTGGTGGTTGATCCGCCATATAATTTGGTACCTTGCGTGGGCCTTTGAAATCCATGGGCAAGCGCATGTTGCGTAAAGCAGGGACAAGGCAAGGCACCCCCAAAGAACTAGAAGTAACACTAGGTTCGATCAAAATGGTTGGACGAACTGGCGTGAGCTGCCGAGCCTGATGATGTGCGGCTAACTCGGCCTCCCTACGCGCTCGGGCCTAGTTCACCACTTCCTGAGCGTCATCAGCACCACCCGTCGGGTTGTTACAATGGGGTGCTCCACGTCGTTCATTACTCGACACTGCTAGTTCATCCATATGTCTGCTATAGCTCCAGCTTGGACGGGGGGTCGAATGGATTCGGTCGCGGCTGTACGAGTACGCCTCCTGTTGGGCCAAAGCTGTCCTCAGAAGTTCCTTGACCCGTCGCGTCTCTACTGCTTGCGGCGAGTCACCTTCAACTGGAATGGCCTCCAGTCGTGCAGCAGCGGCAACAAGATTGTCCATTGGGTTGGAGAAGTAACCCGGAGGTGTTAAAACATCCCGAGGTATAATGGTGTTTTGACGAGGCGGGTCCATCTGACGCGGCTGAACCGGTGCACCCGTCCCAGGGGCTTCTGCCCGGTTCCCCTCTAGCGGATTACTCGCTCTTGGTCCTGGAGTGTTGAAAAGGTCTTTGGCCTCGAAAACCGGAGGTAAGCGGGACCGGTGCTTCCTCCTCATGACTTCATGCGACGCGCTCTGATCCAACATAAGCCTGTAGGCCTGTGCGTCTAAAGCGGCCCGCTCTGCGGCCATCTTGGTGTCCTCAGCCGCCAGATCCGTTTTGGCCTGGGTGATTTGTTCCTTTGCCTTTGCAATCTCTGTGTTGTGAGCATCCTGATCTGGCGGATTAACTTCTGCCATAAGCACAGCCAACGCATCAAATAGTGCTGATAGAACCTGAGCCGGTGGGCGCACAGGGCCTCCCGCCCCGGCAACCGTTGCCGCTGCTGAACCGGAGATCGTTGCCGCGGCTGTCGAAGAGTGAAGCGCTGCTTGTGTTCCGGTCATGAATATTCCAACCCGGTTAGGCAGATCAGAGGGGTCCGGAATACTGTCGCCATCGGAACAGCTCTCAATCCGGCCATCTTGTAGCTGATAAAGAGATTCGGTTTCTCCGGTCGAAGATTCGTCACCGGAACAAACGGTAGTCACCCTGCAAAGCTCCGATCCATCCTCATAACTCCCTCCATGGATCATTCCCACGAAGGCATGCTTCATGGCTGGTTTAACCCTGGCGGATCGCGTACACTGAGCCGTCTCGACGAGGTCAGTGCAGATGTCGGGCTCAGGGCCCGGTTCACCGATCTTGCCAATGAAAACATGAATGCTATGAAAGGGGACCCACTACCCGTACTCAATTGAGCCGGCCTCGGGGCCCCAGCCTGCGTCGTCGATGTAGAGTTTGCCGCGACGACTCTTAGTCATCCGGCCTACAGCGTAGCCCTCGAGTCCTTCAAAGCGGCCCTCCAAGAACTGGAAACCATCGTGCGATAGCCCCATGGTGGGCGCCAACTGTCGTGGTTTTGTCACGGTAGATGTCCTAGAGAAAGGACTTAGTCGTGGAGCCATCGCTACGGGTTAGCTTGAAGGGGTTAAAGTGGACACAAGGACGCAAGAGAGTTTATACTAGTTCGGCCCCTTCAATGAAGGTAAAATCCTACGTCTAGTTGTGATGGAATTGATGGGTGTTTCGATGACCAGGGAGCAAATAAGCTTCGCCTATGTCTCGATTTGTTGTCTGTCCTTGAACCGCCGCCGGGTCGTCCCCTTATATACATGGGTGACACCCGTTGGTTTACAGAGTCCCGATACCGGCTCATAGATGCGTCCGGTTCGGTCTCCACTATTCCTAACTTATAACACAAGTTACATACCGACGCCGGTTTATAGCTATAGGCCTTAAACTGATTATGGGCCTTTAGCCCTCATCTGCCCTCATGGGCTTTAATCACACTCAACTACTGATGAAATTAGCCCAGCTTGTCTTGGCCGGTTTACGCCCAGTAGTAATATCCCCAACACCATCCTTGCAACTTCCACCTGTAAGGAGCTTAGGCATACCCAGGGCAGACCCTAGAGCTGAAGAAGTGTATCTGAGTCTACCTTGTACCGAACACTTTATCCAGCTTGACTCGTGAACAACCTTGTACTCAGGAACCCGTTCCCTTGTACGTGATAACCCACAAGTATAGGGGATCATTTGTAGCCTTTTTCGATAAATAAGAGTGTCGAACCCAATGAGGAGCTAAAGGCAGAACAAATATTCCCTCAAGTTCTATCGACCACCGATACAACTCTACGCACACTTGACATCTGCTTTACGAAAAACAAGTATGAAACTAGTTTGTAGGTGTGATGCTAGAACTACTTTGCAAGAATAAAACTAGAAGTACTTTGCAAGATAATAAAAGTTAGGTGTTTAGAAAAATGGTTTTTGCAACAAGAAAGTTATTTGTCCCTGGGAAATTGATAACAAGTACCGATAATCATTCTTGCAACTTTATATGAGGGAGAGGCATGAGCTAACATACTTTCTCTATGTGGATCATATGCACTTATGATTCAAACTCTAGCAAGAATCCGCAACTGCTGAAGATCATTAAGGTCATGAAACCCAACCATAGCATTATGTACCAAGGCCTCTTTATTCCCATTCATCATACCCCACCTACTTGGGTTTAAGTTTCTGTCACTCTCGCAACCCACCATAAGCGAACCATGAGCATATTGCAACACCTTACAGCGGGGGGCCCCTCACGTTTGCGCGAGAACGGAGGGCACCATAGGGTAGCACCATAAATAAAATATACAATCATACCAACCAAAATCACGATTAACCCACATGACAAAATGGATCTACTCAAACATCATAGGATAACCATTGATCATTGGGAAATAATATATGGAGTTGAGCACCATGTTTAGGTAGATATTACAGTGGGGAAGAGAGTTGTTACACCGCTTAATAGAGGGGGAGAAAGTTGGTGTTGACGGTAGCAAGATTGTTGATGTAGATCACCATCTTGATCGTTGCCCCGGCGGCACTCCAGCGCCACCGGAAGCAAGGTGGAGAGAGCCCCCCTACTTCTTCTTCCTCCTTGGCCTCCCCCTAGATGGGGAGGATAATTCCCCCTCTGGTCTGTGGTCTCCTATGGCGGTGGAGGGGCGGGAGCCAATCCGAGATTGCATCTCCCTCTCTGTTCTCTTCTGTTTGGCGTTCCCTAGATCTGGATGAAAACCGTTTCTTATATTCCCATAGATCCATAACTCCGATTGCGCTGAGATTTTAACACGATTTTTTTCCGTATATAAACTTCCTTGCACCCGAAGTAGAGGTCCAACCAACGTATGAGGTGGGCACAACCCACCACCAAGCGCTTGGCTCAGGGGTCAGATCCTACTAGGTTGTGCCCACCACGGGACTCCGTTTGCAGTGATTCCAACTCCCGAAAATCACATATATTCCAAAATGATTCTCGGTAAATTTTTATCGCATTTGGACTTCGTTTGATATGGATACTCCGCGATACAAAAAACATGCAGAAAACAAGAACTGGCACTGGGCACTGGATCAATAGGTTAGTCCAATAAATCATATAAGAAGTTGCCAAAAGTATGTAAAAGTTGCATAATATTGGCATGAAACTATCAGAAATTATAGATACGATGGAGACGTA
The DNA here is from genome assembly GCF_003073215.2 of Triticum urartu. Classification (NCBI taxonomy): domain Eukaryota; kingdom Viridiplantae; phylum Streptophyta; class Magnoliopsida; order Poales; family Poaceae; genus Triticum; species Triticum urartu. The sequence continues at coordinate 189,617,273 of NC_053022.1, forward strand.
TTAGTACGTTGGAATAAAATTTAAGTTGTTCCAATTTGGTGGTGAAACTTGCATTTTATTTCTGCTTTCTTCGCTATTTATGTTAGAATCGTGGCCAAATCCGTCCACGAATCGTGGGCTACTAATACGTCCATTTTGCATAATTATTTCCTACTATAGTTTATCCTTTTTCAATGATGTATTTTAGATTATGGTGCACTTATAATGTATTTTATCTCTTAAAATGCAAATTATATCAAGAGACGAGGATTACAATCAAATCGAATTCTAGACGTAAATATCAAAAGAAGAGAAAGAAATTCTTCAGAGCTCAAAATGAAGCGTGTATTTTTGGAGAATTATTTTGAAATATATAATTAATATTGGAGCAAAGAAGTACTATAGGGCCCACCTAGCTTCCACATGGCTAGGTAGCGTGGCCCACCCACCCCCCTCGTCGCACCACCTGCACATGTGGGGCCATGGTGGCTTGCCTCGTGATGCTCTTTGGCCATAAATTCCCATTCACTGGTGCAGTGATGTGCTACACATATGGTTTTACCCCCTTTTCATGACAGAGTTTTAAACTGTCGCCTTGCCTCTATGTGAGATAGGGGGGTCCTTCCCACACGACCCAGAAACCGTCGGCGATAGGGACTAGGAATGCTTACATTTTGCAAAACTAAGCTTATGCGATGCCCGAATCTATCCCAAACTCGAGTCGCCACACAACTATTCGTGATATATCTAATATCCCAAATTCTATGTCCTTGCTACTCGCGTGTGCTCGCATTACTATCGCACTCAGTATTATGTGGTGCAACATTTATGATGCACGCCCCATCACAAACAGTTCATGATTGCGAAACATTTATGTTAAGGAGACTACCATACACATTTACTTATCCGACACCGTATGTGATTTAGTGTAACATTGCATACATTTGTCCCTACAAAACTAGGCCTGAATATATCCCACATGTTGTTGTGTCCATAAACGTTTCCGATATATAAAATTTCCCAAACGATTCATCCGTAATACCCATGTCAGATGAAGGCCTTTCACACGGGTTCTTATATGAGCAAACATTTACGATGTGCATGACATCATAAACAATTCATAATTGCCAAGCATGTGTGATAAGGTGACTTGCACAAACATTTAATAAGAAGGAACTGTTTATGCCTCTTTTGTTAATCTCATGCGGTTTTTCTTGGCTCATCGTGTGTGCACTAGAGATTCATTACACACGTAGAGATCTGAGTAACGTGTCTGATGTTGACATTTATCATAGACCTTTTGCTTTCGCAAACCGTGTGCAGTGTAATGGCCTGTAGAGCATAATTTATCCCTAATTAAATCCCTACATTTAAAATTCACATAATTTGAATTTGAAAGTAGGTAATCACTTATTTCATATCGAACCATGTTTATTACAAGGACGAATGCATAATTCGATGCATAGGTACATATACTGAGGAACTACAGAAGCATCAAGTAAAGAATGATGACCCATAGTTGTAATAAAGACGATAAAGAGAGGCGAAACACATTATGGTTGCTAGAGAATGTGAAGTGAATGCCCATATCGTGCCCTCCTCCATTCCTAATGCATGTAGGACTCTAGGCCAACAGCCTATGATGGTCGCCCTCCCATCCTTCACTATACTCAGTAGGAATTCTCGATGCTCATTGTAGTCTTAGTGAAATACTTTAACCTTCATTGCATGTCCACCAATCATGTACTTTTCGATGTAATCTCTAGTAAACTGCTTTGCAAACCATTGCAAACGAAAAATATCCAGACATTGTTGTCTAACAACTCATTATGGGCAGTAAAAAGAGACTGCTACAATGCTCGTAGTTACCATCCTATAGCTCGTGTGTTGGATAGAACGTTGATACGTCTCCAATGTATCTATAATATTTTTTTATTCCATGCTATTATATTATCAATATTGGATGTTTTATATACATTTACAAGCAACTTTATATCATTTTTTGGGACTAACATACTAACTTAGTGTCCAGTGCCAGTTGTTATTTTTTGCTTGTTTTTTTACTTTCCAGAATATAGGTACCAAATGAAGTTCAAATGCCATGAAACTTTTTGGATATTTTTATGGTGATAAGAGACCCTGGAAGCTTCGAGAGGCCATAAGAAGATGAAGGAGGGGCCAACTAAGCACCGCCACCGCTGCGCCCTGGTGGGTAGTGGGGCCCACATGCATCTATAAATACTATAAATTTCCAGAACCCTCAGTGGAGTCCACGAAATACGTTTTCCGCCGCCGCAAGTTCCAGAACCATGAGATCCAATCTAGAGGTCTTGTCCGGCACTCTACCGGAGGGGGAAACGGTCACGGAGGGGTTCTTCATCATCCTTGCTGCCCCCCGATGATGCGTGAGTAGTTTACCGTAGACCTACGGGTCTGTAGTTTGTAGCTAGATGGCTTCTTCTCTCCTTTTGATCTTCAATACAATGTTTTCCTCGATGTTTTTGGAGATCTAATTGATGTAATGACTTTTTGTGGTGTGTTTGTTGGGATCAATGAATTGTGAGTTTATGATCATATCTGTCCATGAATATTACTTGGGTTTTCTTTGAACTCTTTTGTGCATGATAATTATAGCCTTGTATTTCTTCCCCGGTTTATTGGTTTGGTTAGGCCAACTAGATTGATTTATCTTGCCATGGGTAGAGGTGCCTTGTGATGGGTTCGATCTTGTTGTGCTCAATCTTAGTGACAGAAAGAGACAAAACACACATGTATCATAGCTATTAAGGGTAAAAGATGGGGTTTATTCATACATGAGTTTATCTTGTCTACATTATGTCTTCTTGCTTCATGCATTACTCTGTTTTTCCATGAACTTAATATAGTGGATGCATGTTGGATAGCGGTCGACGTGTGGAGTAATAGTAGTAGATGCAGGAAGGAGTCGGTCTACTAATCTTGGACGTGATGTCTATATACATGATCATTGCCTTAGATATCGTCATAAATATTTTCTTTTCTATCAATTTCCCAAAAGTAATTTTTTTACCCGCAATTTTATTTATTTATTTTATTTTGTATACATGACGCAGGTAGGGTACCTGGGTCTATCTTCGATCATATATTAAAACCAAAAAGATCTTGCTGCAATTTTATTTATTTTATTTTATTTTGTATTTTTGTTAGATCTATTTATCAAAACCTATATATTTTAATCTTTCTCATAACCGTTGAGGGATTGACAACCCCTCTATGTGTTGGGTTGCAAGTAGTTATTGTTTCTGTGCAGGTGTTGTTTATATAGTATTGCTTGGTTCTCCTACTGGATTGATAAACTTGGTTTCATAACTAAGGAAAATACTTATCTCTACCGTACTACATCATCATCTCCTCTTCGGGGAAATCCCAACGCAGTTCACAAGTTGCAGAATAATTTTTGGCGCTGTTGTCGGGAAGACATCATCAACATCTATAAAGTACCTACGCCTAAACCTTCACCTCCTTGCATTTACTTTATTTTTCATTTGCCTCTCGTTTTCATTTGCCTCTTGTTTTCATCTGCCCCACTTCTAATTTTTTTTACAAAAATACAAAATATTTTATGTTCGCCTTTTTCTTGTTTGATCTTTTGCTTGCTTATTATCTTTTTTGCTTAGTCATCATGTCTCAAGAAAATGCAAAATTGTGTGATTTTTATAATACTAATAATAATGATTTTATTAGTACTCTGATTGCTCCTCCTGCCACTAGTGTGGAGTCTTATGATATTAATGTTGCTTCTGTTGAATCTTGTTACAAAAGAACAATTTTCCAGTAATCCTAATGAGGATGTCGTGTCGCATCTAAACACTTCTGTTGAATTGTGTGATATGCAAAAGAAAAAGGATATGGACAATCATATTTTTAAAATTAAATTATTGCCTTTCTCTTTGCGTGATCGTGCAAAAATTTGGTTTTCATCTTCGTCGCGAAATAGTATTGATTCACGGAACAAGTGCAAAGATGCTTTTATTACTAAGTATTTTCATCCCGCAAAAATTATTTCCCTTAGAAATTAAATTATGAATTTCAAGCAACGTGAGCATGAGGATGTTGCCCAATATTGGGAAAGGATGGAATTGATGATAATAAATTGCCCTACTCATGGTTTAAATTTCTGGATGATCATGCAAAAAAATTATCTGGGATTGAATTTTGTTTCTAGAAATCTTTTAGATTATGCTGTGGGTGGTACTTTTATGGAGATTACTTTCGGGAAGCTACTAAATTGCTTGATAATATTATGCAAAATTATTCACAATGGCAAACTAAAAGAGCTCCTACTAGTCAACAAGTGAATTCTATTAAATGAATTAATACTTTGAGTAATAAGTTGATGCTCTAATGAAATTGGTTGCTAATAAAAATGCTCCTATTGATCCTAATGATGTGGCTTTTTCCACTTTGATTGATCAAAATAATGATCCTATAGATGTGAATTTTGTCTTGCGAAACAATTTTAATAATAATGCTTATAGAGATAATTTTAATCCTAGGCCGTTTCCTGGAAATTCTTCTAATAATTATGGCTATTCCTGTGGTAATTCTTATAATAATAATAATAATAATTGTAATAGGATGACCTCTGATCTTGAAAGTAATATTAAATAATTCATCAATGCTCAAAATGTTTTGAATACTGTGAAAGAAGAAAATTTGAGTAAACTTGATGACATGTCTAGGAGCATCGATAGAATTATCCGTAATGTCGAAAATCTTAAGATTAAATCTTGCCACATAAGGTTGATATTAATGAATCAGTTAAAGCTTTATATGTCTGTATGGATGAAAGTAAGAAAAGAAATGCTATGCTTAGAGCTAAAATAGAATTTTTGAAAAAGCGATTCCTCCTGATTTTTCGTAGTAATGATGAAGACGTTAAAATGATTGGTGTTTCTTCTATTGGTTCTTTGTTTAGTAATGTTAAAATTTATTATAAGAGGACTGAGGAAGTGTCAACTTTAATTAGTGATGCACCCACTCTCTTGGATTGCAAACATTCGAATTACAATAGTTGCTCTTTGATCGAGTATATTTATTTGTTGCAATCCATGTTAAATGCACCAATGCCTATGAAGAAATAAAGCTTTTACTAAACATATTGTAGAAGCAATGATGAAAGCTTTAGAAGAAAATTTAAAATATTAGAGATATCAATTCCTAGAAAATTAGATGATGAATGAGGACCCACCATTAAAATGAAGATTAAAAATTAAGAATGAAAGGCTATATGTTATTTGAGTACTAGTGTTTCCATAATTCCAAAATCTCTATGTGATGTGCTAGGTTTTACCAATATGGATGAATGCTCTCTTAATTTGCACTTGGCAGATTCTACTATTAAAAATCCTTTGGGTAGAATTAATAATGTTTTTATTCTTGCAAATAGGAACCATGCGCCTGTTGATTTTATGGTTCTTGATATTGATTGCAATTCATCTTGTCCTATCATACTTGATAGACCATTTTTACAAACTATAGGTGTTGTTATTGAAATGAAAGAAGGGAATATGAAATTCTAGTTTCCGTTAAAGAAAGGCATGGAACAACCCCTAGAACTATAATTAAGCCACCATATGAGTCAATCACGAGGGCCACCTATGGAACTAAAACCAAAGATGACAATACTTGAAACTATGCATTATGCCTAGCTAGGGGCATAAAACAATAGCTCTTGTTGGGAGGCAAGCCAATAGTTATCTTTTAATTTTTAATTTTGTTTTTTGTTTTTCAATAAATATACAATTATGCCACTATTATGATTGTGTTTTATTGTTTTAATTAGTGTTTGTGCCAAGTAAAGCCTTTGGGTTGATTTGGGTGATAGTCGATTTCATTCTGTGCATTAAGAGAAACTTTTACGTCCAGTAGCAGAATTTTAAAATTCACTGGAGCAACAAAAAAATTTAAATTTCTTACACATGATTGATATAAAAATTTCCCACCTTGTCCTAACTTTTTAGAATATTTGGAGTTACAGAAGTATGGTTAAAGTTCAGATTACTATTGACTAATCTATTTTTGACAGATTTTGTTTTCGTTGCATTGTGTGCTTATTTTGATCAATCTATGGATTCTATCGGTGGTATAAGCCATGGTAAAGTTAGAATATAGTATATATAGTGCAATAACAAAATATGAATGGGTTTGTAATAGTACATAAAGTGGTGATTTGCTTTATTATACTAACAGATCTCATGAGGTTTTGTTAAGTTCTGTGTGATTGAAGTTTCAAGTTTTTGGTGAGATCACGATGAATGAAGGAATAAGGAGTGGAAAGACCCTAAGCTTTGGGATGCCCAAGGCACCCCAAGGTAATATTCAAATACTACCAAGCACCTAATCTAGGGATGCCACAGAAGGCATCCACTCTTTCTTCTAACGACCATCTGTAATTTTACTTGGAGCCATATTTTTATTCGTCACATATCATGAGTTTTGCGTGGAGCATCTTGTATTATATGAGTCTTTGCTTTGTTTATTATTTAGTTTGTCACAATCATTCTTTCTTAACACACTTATTTTAGAGAGCCACGCGCATATCATGATTTGCTACAATACTCAATGTGCTTCATTTAAAACTTTTGAGCTAGGCAGGTTGCTCTAGTACTTCACTTATATCTTTCTGAGCATGGCGGTGGTTATATTTTAAATAAATAAAATCTCTTTCTTAACTTATATTATTTTGAGAGTTAGTAAATTTTGAAGAAATATTCTCTTAGGTTTCACTTATATTATTTTTAGAGTTGAAATTTTTGAGGAAATATTTATGCTCTCGTGCTTCACTTCGATATTTTTGTGAGTTAAGAATAGTAAAGGTAATTTGCTTGAGATAGGAATTTGGTCCCAAAGTGATAGATATCCAATACTAAATACTTTCATGAAGATCATTGGATATTATAAACTTGATTCCTTGCAATAGTTTTGTGATATGGAGATAGTGATATGTCATTCATGTTGATGGATAATTATGCTTTTGTTAGAATATTGGTGTTAAGGTTTGTGATTCCCTCTACATGCATGTAAAGTGATTAGTTATGCAGTGAAATTATATCCTACTTGTGGTGCATTATTCAGTGTTAATTATGTTCAACTCTCGTTTACGACCATTCTGGTTTTTTGCTTGGTCTCTTCTCAACCTATTTGCCAGCCTTGACTTGTACCAAATGGGAATACTGCTTGTGGATCCAACTCCTTACACAAAAAGTTGTGCCAAATGAGTCCACCATGCCTACTAGGGGTGGGTGCTCGGTATACACCGAAAATTCGGTTTCTACTGTTCGGTGTATTTTGAAATTCAGTTAGGAAACTTAAAAACGAAAAATTGTAGTTTAAAACAACTAACCAAAAATTTAGTTAGCCGATTAAATTGGTTCAGTTTCTGGTTTATACTGAAAATACCACGTGTCTGTAATTGCGATCAAAATGCTTCAGCGGTAGCGTATCATATATAGCCAAAACTCCCACCCTCAACTGCTTTGTCGCACGAGGTGGGATTAATGGAACGAGATGTCCCTTGTGGTTGTTGCATGCTCGCACGCACGGGCACACACTTCACAAAAAGTCCCACATGAAACTGGGCCTTTTATCATTTTCCATGCACTGGATCAGGTAGGCCCATTACTTTCACACACGAAGTCAGCAACGTGCTAGATGCTTGGCACTAGCTACACAGGCGCTTCTCCCAAGAGATCGTTATGCGTGACTTTGCACTGGCTCACTTATGTTCGTTATATGTTTGGTTAATCGGGATTAAAACCAAAACTGAACTAATAAAGTGCGGTTATTGAACATGAAAACTGAAATTTTTGTTGATAATAGAAAAAACTGAAACTTCGGTTTATTCAGTCTTGGCACCGGTTCGGTCTTCGGTTCGTCGGTTTTTATGCCCACCCCTAATACCTACCAATATGCATTATTTCCATGACGTTCCAAGTAAATTTGTATGTGCCAACTCTAACATTCAAAATGAATTTCCATTTTTTGTGCCCGTACCGCTCATGAAGCGGCTGGGTGTGGCCAATATTTTCCATGCTAGGTATTTTATTCTCATGATGATTGTTTATTCACTTGTCATTGCATGAGAGTGTGGCATGTAATAGAGATGCCCACTCTTGAAATGAAACAAATTACTATGAGAATAAATTCCTTGGAAAGTTTTCGTATGGAAGGCACCCATGGATATGGCTAGCCATGGACTGTGAAAGAATGGTGGAAAGGAAATAAAACTTTACTAGATGATTAGGAACCGCCTATAAATTATCTAGCATGGAAGATATTGGGAATTCTTGGCCATTCTCATTGACAGGAAAAGCATGCCTCTCAAAATAATTTTATATCTCGATTTCAGCTATGAGCTCTGGCACCTCTACAAATCTCTGCTTGCCTCTACAAAGGGACTATCTATTTACCTTTATTCAATTTTTATGTTTATGTTGAGCATCCATCTTCTCTTATAAAGCACCAACTAGGGAATACCATTGTCATACTTCTGTATTGGATGTAGTTAATATTTGAGTGTGTTTCATGAATGGAGCAATGATTGAGCATAATGGGCTAGGAATAACTTTCTTTAGCATTGATATTTTGGAAGACATAGTTGCTTGTTGATATTCTTGAGTATTGATTTTTTCATGTCAAATTATAGACTATAGATTTGAATCATTCAAGTCTGAATGTCCAGGCTACAAAGAAAAGAATATGATGAATATGTTAGGTAGCATTCCTCATCACAAATTCTATTTTTATCATTTACCTACTCGAGGACGAGTACAAATGAAGCTTGGGGATGCTTGATACGTCTCCAATGTATCTATAATTTTTTATCGTTCTATGCTATTATGTAATCAATCTTGAATGTTTTATATACATTTACAGGAAACTTTATATCATTCTTTGTGACTAACCTACTAACTTACCGCCCAATATGAGTTGTCGTTTTTTTGCTTATTTTTTACTTTGTAGAATATTAGTACCAAATGAAGTCCAAATGCCATGAAACTTTTTCGAGATTTTTTTCTGGTGATAAGAGATACCATTGCAGAAAATCTTCTTTCTGTTAATTAAGCTTATTTTCTAAAAGAGAGATGGGTAAGAAACATGTAGAAAATATGATCAGCATGCTATAAAATTTTATGACGCAAGGATACGCACACGCTTCTTAGAATTGAGTTGACATATTTTTGCTGGACTGGAGCGGTCTCTATGCTGGAGCAGTATCTATAAAAACTGGAGTTGGTTTATTTTCTCCCGGCATTTAGATCTTTTGTAAAGGCCTTGTTTGTAACCCTTCAGATTCTAACATAGTCGTCTTCCCCTTGCATGCCTTGTATAGAAGAATGGTGCTTTAATTATAAAACATGCGGTAGCAGAGAGATGGAATAGGTACTGAAGAATAGAAAGGCATGACATATTGACATGTATTAACTCCATCCGGAAAAAAATGGAGGGGTCTAGGCGTATTTCATTTCTAGATACATCCTTTTATCCATTTCGGCAACATGTGATCCGGACGGAGGGAGTATGGTGTAAGAGCTAGGGATACGACAGGACAACACAGCAAAAAAAACACTAGTTGAATGTACAACTGTATGCTAGTGGAATACGTAGAGAAATAACTAAGGCAACATACACGTGTATGAGTGGGAAAATAAGATGGCATTGCAACAGAGCACTAGAACAACACTTCAATGTAAAAAAACATGGTATGGTAGACAGATGAAGTACATACTGATGAATAACTATGCATAAGATATTCAGAAGCATGATGTCCAAATTAAGCAGATGGCATTGCGATAGAGTAGAATGATAGTACTTGAATTTGAAAACATGTTATCATGAATGGAATAGGTACTGAAAAATAGGAAGGCATGACATATTTACATGCATGATCAGCATGCTAAGCACATGGCATTGCAACAGAGTAGATACACTCCAGGACATTATATACATGCTGTACCCATATCACAGGCCAAGTTAGAGCAAGGACCTTGTGGGGTGAAGAGGATTCATCATCTTTCTGCAAGTCTTCTGAAGAACGGCCTTTACATGTTCCATCATATTGGGTATCATTGACATCAAGTTTATTGGCCTATACATTGCTCCGTGAGGTTCTTGTGGATATATCAGTGTGTGCAATTATATCTGACATGCATGGAAGACAACTAGCAGTTAGATTTATGTAATGAGTGCCTGTAGGAGACGACATAAATAGTAGGACTGGGGTTAACTAGCAGCAACAGGTCTCATAAACTAAAGGGAGAACACAGATGAAAGCTACAGAATATTAGAAGTGTTAAAGAACAACATAGGAAATACTAGAAGTGGTATAATACTATAATCACCAGCCTGTGGGATAGCATTGGCTAATGGATGATAACTATGGAACAGTGTTACCTAAAGAACAAGTATCTTAGCTGAACTATGGAAGAGCGTTAACTCCTGAACAAGACCCGTAATAGATCAGCATTAATATACAGTGAAATGTGATGATCCATTTTCCATGCTTAGATGAATAACAAAGACATAAATGTTGCACACAAGTACGATGAGGGTACAACCTATCTGGCTGCCATCCATAGGAGTGAGCATCATATGCTAACTTGTCGATGGCCCTGCAGTTGTTGTGGCTATGCTTCTCGGGCATGCGCATTCGATGCAGGGAACTGTTGAGTGGGGACTATAGCTCCCTTCTGGTGTATGCTTCCCTTGTTGGAGCAGCTACGGTGAGTCGGAAGACGGTGTGTCTGAAGATGCAGATAACGCATAATGTTAAGAACGACATATCTCTTTGATCTAAAGAAATACACTAAGAGATCAACAGCAAGGTACGAGAGTGGTCACATGTCTGTTGACTGAAGACTAAATTGGGGTCACGCAATTTTATTTTATTTTGGTACTGTCCGATCTACGTCGGATGGCTGGCCGTCTTGTGCCTCCCGGCTAACATTGTTTGGAATCTTCCCCGAAGAGCCAGCGACCAACGGCAGAGCAGCCTGCCTCCGCCGTCCGTGGCCCCAGCCAAAACCCCGCTCCCCGCCCCACCGCACTACCGTGGTTGCGCGGCCCCCTGGCCAATCCACAAAGACTCCCCGTCATCCAGATCCGGCGGCGGCAGTACCTTCAACACACGCAACTCTAAAAGATAGTCATCTAAGCGCTGCTTCCGCGGCGAACTTGCGGCCTCGCACCCTTACGTTAGACACCAGCAAACCGGTAGCCTAGGAGCTCCGCCGCCTCGAGGGGTGCTGCTTCCCATTGCAAATCGATTGGCCCAGAATAAAAATTCAGACAACTGACGCCTAAATAAAGTGATTTGAGATGAGGGTGCGACCTATCTGGTAGGATGGTGAAGTAGGCAGGTCCAGCTGCCGAGTCGGTGAGGCCGGCGTGGTTGCAGTGGCGACCGGCGGCAGGGAAAGAGTGATGTCATGACGGTCGACGGCTGCGCCAAAGCAGCGCCAGGACTCTGGACGGATCCAAAGTTGGAGCTACTCCGGCGCCATGAACAACGGCAGGGGTGAATCGGCTCCGGTACGGTTCACGCTACCGTCCTCGAGGCAACACCAGCAGCACGGAGTAAGAGGCACAAGGCCCAGTGCACGACGGCAAATGGACAGCGTCTCTGGCATTAGGGAGGAGGGTGGCTGTGAAATTGGTGTGGTGGGGGCGCCATGGAGGTGGGGCTGAGGTTTTGCGGCTCGGGAGAAGGGAGCTTCCCGGGGAGAAGGTGATTTGGCACCCACGAGGTATGAATGGGGGAGGGCAGGGGAAATTGGGAGGGGAGTGGAACCATATATTACGGACGCATTTGTCTGAAATGTGAGGGGGAGTTACAGTTCTACCCTTGCCTATAGGCTTCTCGGCATGGGTTTGTCTACTGAGGGTCGGGGATAGTAGAGTAACTTTGCTTCTCTGGGCGGGAGCGATTTCGGGCGAGGAGGGCGTGTTTTGAACTATAGTGGGCGCGAGTGATTTCGGGCGAGGAGAGCGTGTTTTGAAATAGTGGGCGCGAGCTATTTCGGGCGAGGAGAGCGTGCTTTGCCGACCATGGTTTATGAATTATTTGGCACATGTCATATCGGCGGAGGAGAACGCGCGCTTGGATGAAGTTACGAACCTACCCTCGATGTACAACAGGCCAATTGATGCGTGTCCCACATAGGACGGTAATTTCACGTCTCCCATTTATTTGCTCGGGCGAATTCCACTGAGTAGAGAGGATGTTTAACGGTTCGTTAAAATTTTGGGAGAACGAGCATCCACGTCTACCTTACCAAGTATATTCGGATCAACTTTTGAACTATAAGCTTGCCACTTCTTTTTTAGATGGAGAGATGATGCTCGGGAGTAATGTGTTTTTACATGCTCATTGCTAGCGATTTATTTTATGACAAATAGTTGACCCACTCAAAAACGCGAATCAAACCAAAAATGAAATATCTCGATTCAATGAAATAGCTCGTTCAATAGGTCAAAATAGTGAACTAAATCCAAAATTGAACACCTCAATCGAGTAGAATGTTGTACAGTATTATAGTACTCCATGAACATGTTGAAAGTCAAATTAATGAACTTGTTTGATATACGCATATATCCGTTCATGTGTGGATTGCAGACAACATTTCTCCAATTTAAATATTTGAATGTAAGTTTATATTGAAACATGGTTTATATCAGTCTTCGATGCATAAAACACGACTTCCCCCTCTCCCGAACTCCTGTTCTCTCTCTCTCTCTCTCTCTCTCTCTCTCTCTCTCTCGCCGACAATCTTCAATTCTGTCGCACGCATCGGACAAAAAAACCTTGTTCGTCCCTCTCCCTTTCTCTCCATCTCTCTCTCTGTCTCTCTCTCTCTCTCTCTGTGTGTGTGTGGGGGGGGGTCTTTCTAGTTCGCATGCATATATACACCATCTATAGGTCTCTCTCGCACACTATGTATGATACTCTAGCTAGTCCAAGCTAGATATCTTGGTTGCACTCATCGTACGCACACAGATTCCTTGGCTCTTTGCCTGTAACTCTCTCACGCACCACTATGTCGTCTCGGAGCTCTCCCCCCTCTCTCAAACTCTCCATCCACCTAGGTCACACATACACATGCATATCTCACTCGCACTCGATAGGCCCATCTAAAACTCTAACTCTCCCCCTCGTTCTCTCTCCATCTCACACGCGCACACACACAATCTCATGCCCAGCTAGCCAAGTATGATGGTCTCTCACTCAATTGTAGGCACACGCAGTCCCCCCTATATGTATATGACTAGCTAATCTTAGTCTCCATCACAAACATGTGTATGGTCTCACTACTGGAATCAGCTACTTTGCCATCTGCCAGCTCTTTGTCGTCGGCTAGCAGACGGCAAAGAAGCTCTTTGCCATCAGGTACCGAAAAGCGGACGACAAAGAAATGGCAGAGGGTAAAACAGGCCTTTGCCATCAGCCGGCTCTTTGCCATCAGCCAGCGGACAGCAAAGAAACTTTGTCGTCCGCTGGCTGACGGCAAAGAGAGAGGTGGCCCCCACCCCCCGCCCGTTTAGAAAAAACTTAACGCCCCACCTCTTTGCCGTCCGCTAGCGGACGGCAAAGGGAGATAATGGCGGACGGCAAAGATAGGCGGACGACAAAGAAGGGCCTAACTAACGGCCCCATCCCCCTGCCCGTTACTCTCTGTTCTCTCCATCTCTCCTCCCCGACGCCCCGCACCCACCGCCGCCCCCGCCGCCCGGTGCCGCCCCAGCCGCCCGATGCCGCCCCCGCCACTGCTCCCGCCGCCCCCCCCCTGTCACCGCCCCCGCCGACCGTCCCATTGCTCCGGTGAGGGACTACTTCTTTTTTTCTGTTTTTTCATTTTTTTGCTATTTAATTGTTAGTGCTAGATTGTGTTAGTGTTAGTGTTAGAAAAGACTTAGAAGAAGTAGAAGTAGTAGAAGAAGTAGAAGAAGAAGAAGAAAAGAAAGAAGAGAAGAAAGGAAGAAAAGAAAAGAAGTAGAAAAAAGATGAAAAAAGAAGAAGAAGAAAAGAAGTAGAAGAAGTAGAAGAAGAAGAAGAAGAAGACCCCGACACGCCACCCCGACACCCCGGCACGACAGCCCGACCCCGACCCCCGACACCCCGACCGCGACACGCCACCCCCGACACCCGGGCCCGACACCCCGACCCCGACCCCCGACCCCGACCCCGACACGCTGATCGGTGAAACGACCCCGATCCCGACACGCCACCCACGACCCCACATCAGACGTCCGCACGCCACCCGACACCCGGCCGAACACCCGACCCCGACCCCCGACACCCTGACCCCTCGAGCCTGACCCGACACCCTGACCCCGAGCCTGACACGACACCCTGACCCCCGACACCACACCACGACACCCCGACCCCGACACCACACCCCGACAACAGACCCCCTGACCCCGATACCCTGACCCCGACACGACACCCCGACCCCCCGACCACGAAATAGCACCCGACCCCGACACGGCACCCCGACCCCCGACACCTCCCGAAAAGGTGTTCTTTGGCCTTCCAGAGGCCGACGGGGTCATATATTTGTGAATTATTAGTTAGGTCATATATTCTTCGATTTTGTTATGAAAAACATCATATATAATTGTGTTGACCGGGTAGTTTTAAATGTGCAGTTGTTTCATCGCTGCGAGGTTTGGTGTTCGATGACCTCGCCGTGCGTCTGACGAGCTCTACCCCTTCATTCGTGGGTGAGCACAAATGACATGTCCTCCTCCCCCATTAATTATTGCTCTATTCCGATGAAACTTGATATCTAGCTATATATGTGTCTTGAATCATCAGTATGCGTAACCAATATGTGTCTCCCATTCGAAAGCGTCATAGTTATAAATATGCATGCATTTGCATATTTATAACCTTGATTCTTTCAAATTGTCCAACGCTATCCATGGACAGCCCGAGTATGTGTAGATTGGGTTCGTTTTCCCATATGCTTTGCTCCGGATCCGACGCATAAATTTCGTCAGTGCCTCCCCTGTTGTTCTCCGGGTACACATCCTCTCTGTTTATTGCAGAGACGTCTATCAGGAGAACAGCGGGGAGGTGCTGCCGAAATTTTGCGTCGGATCCGGAGCATAGCATGGGAAAAATGAACCCAATCTACACATACACGGGTGGGATTAGGACCTATCATTACCTATTAGAGTGTAGGTTGCATGGACATAATAAAATTGGCAAAGTAGATCAACTGATGAATATATACATGGTGAATTACATATATAATTGTTGTGTGTCCAGTAGCTCTGAAAGTCAAGATGAGTGACCGTGTGTGGATGTATACCGATCACACTGGTCAGAACAAATGGAGCGCTGAATGGTTCACAAAAACCAAGGGGTTTGTGCAAGCCGCATTTGCAAATGGCCAAAAGAAAACCTGGTGCCTCTGTTTCCGGTGCGGCAATTGGGAAAAGAAGACACAGGCTGAAATGGGCAAACACCTGCAGAAGAGTGGTTTTACGCCCGATTATACGTTGTGGACATTTCATGGTGAGTCTGCCCAACGTGACCGAGCTGAGGTGGATCGTCATCGCACCGACGAGCATGGTACCGGGATGGAAAACATGGTGCAAGACTATGATGATGCTCGGGATTCTGACGAGGAGATGGAGGAATCTGCAAAGGCCTTCAATGAAATGTTGGAGTCTTCAAAATGTCCACTCCACGAGCACACTGAGCTTTGTCAGTTGGATGCCATCACACAAGTAATGGCTCTGAAGGCTCAGTTCAACTTGGGCAGAGAATGCTATGACGCAATTATGACAGTATTTGGACGCTTTCTACCCAAAGGCCATGTAATGCCTGCAAACCTATACCAGTCGGACAAAATCCTCCGTGCACTGAAGATGCCCTATGAGAAGATACATGCCTGTGAGAAAGGATGTGCCTTATTTAGGCTTGACTATGCAGACTTGAACTATTGTCCCATTTGCAAGTCTTCCAGGTATATTGTGGTAGACAACGGTATGGGTGAGAAGACACAGACCAAAATCCCGGTTAGTGTTCTTCGGTATATGCCAATCGTACCAAGACTTCAATGTCTTTTCATGGTCGAAGAGACGGCCAGACAGATGACATGGCACAAAACAGGCAAAAGAACCAAACTAGATGCAGATGGGAATCTGATGATGGTACACACATCGGATGGTGTTGCGTGGAAAAAGTTTGATGAATTACATGCTGAGAAAGCGGCAGATCCGAGGCATCCTCGAGTCGGCATCAGCACGGATGGGTTCAGTGTGTTTCGTACCTATGACAAAGAGCTATCTATGGCCGATCGAAAGTCTACAAATTGTTGTGTATCTTCTATCGACGAAGGAGGTACCGAGTATTATGGGAGAGTTGAAGCAATTTATGAACTTCTGTTCTATGGTGAAAACCCACCGAATGTCGTAGTCTTCAAATGTTATTGGTTTCAGCCAAAGCAGACTAGAAGGACTCATTAACATATAGGGCTAGTTGAAATCAACCAAAGCACCCATTTAGATGTTCCTGATGTCTATATTACGGCTCAACAGGCGACCCAAGTATTCTATCTACCGTGGGCCTGCCAAACTAATCCAAATCTGAAAGGTTGGGCTGTCGTTTATGAAGTGCTGCCACGTGCTAGACTTTCTCCCCCAACGGAAGAGGATTATGAACCTCACATTAACCCAGACACATATGAAGGAGAATTCTTCAAAGAGACAAGTCTTTCCAAAAAGCGTTTCAAGAACCGCTATACTTCACCCCAAAACATTGAACTAGACAGCGACAATGAATCCGACATCACCCCAGAGGAGGAACAAGAAGAGCCGGAACAAGAAGATGTTACTGCTGCGGATGACCTGTCAATGCTTGACCGATTACGTCAAGGTGGCCTTGCACATGTTGATGCCAATGAACCCTATGAGCCCATCATTGATTATAGTGATGATGATGATTATGCATTTATTGATGATACTGATCGAGATTATTAGTAGTGTCAGGTATTCAATTTTTTTATGTTGTACTTGATGATGATACACTTAAGTGATATACATATTATTATTCATGTCGGTACTTTTTTTATGTTGTACTAATTTTGTTTATTCTTTTTCATGGTAGGTGTTGAAAGATGGTGGGCGCTGGTCGGGAGCGCACCGAGGCCCCTTCTTCGTCGGCGCGTGGTGCGAGGTCTTCCATTCCACACGCACCTCTCCGCCGAGCGTTGCTAGATAGTATGGCGACACCGCCGGGCCCTTCTTCGTCGACCGCGGTGCCCAGCAGGGGACGAGGTAAGAAGAAGAGAGGAGGCGGAGCACATGGTCGCAGGAGAGGAGGTAGGGTGACTCTTACGGTGCCTTCCTCACTGCCGCCCCCAGCTGTTTCACCCGAGCACGTGACTGCTAGGGTGGACTCATCTGAGGAGGAGGCTGCACGGACTCCGGTCCACGAGCCTCCGGTCCACGGGTCTTCGGCCCACGAGCCTCGGGTCGACGGGCCTTCGACCCACGAGACTTGGGCCCACGAGACCCCGGAGGAGCACACTTCTGGATGGGGTACCTGGTCGGGTCAGCCTGAGGAGCCGAGTGGCCACGCTGATAATGGCGGGGAGCCGAGTGGCCATGCTGATGATGGCGGGGAGCCGACTGATGAGGAGGGGAGGAGGGGGGCAACGTCTACCAGCGTGGTGCTACACGGCTCCCGTCCGTGCCGGCGACCTGTGAGCAGAGGTGGTTGATTTTCCCTTATGGGGAGAGGTAAGTGCATTTAATCTTTTTGTACCTTCTGCATTCACATTTCTTCACATAACTGATGTGTTGGCCTTGTCATGCTGCAGGGGTTGGGACCACCATGAAAGTGTCCGCCGGCCCAACTCCGTCCTTGGAGTTCTGATTCGGCAAAACTTCCCAGGGTTTGTCACGTTGCCTGGTGAGGGTCGGCTTCCAGAGGTTGGATTGACTTGGGAGCACTACTTGGCTGCCCCGGCCCCGCCGGGTGAGATTATCGACGGTGTCTTGTGCAAGACGAGGGCAGACGTCGTGATCAGAAAGTTCTGGGTAATTGCTCCGTTACACAATTAAAAATCTTCAACTAGCTAGTTATTAATTGTACTAATCAATATTGTATCATTTGATTGCAGACATTCTACAGGTGTGAGGAGGGATACGAGGAGGAGGCGGATCATGTTATCCACAAGGAGTGCAAGCGCCTACTTCAGAACTTATGGCATGAGGTTCGGGTGCAGGCTGTTCGAGACTACTACGCCGGGCGTGGTATCAAGAAGCCCAAGCAGGAGTGCCGCAATAAGTTCTTGAGTAAGGAGAAGTACATGAAGATAATTCTTAAGGCCTTCTACTTACTTCCTTCATTTAGTAATTCATAGCCGTAGCGCTCAAGTTTCTATTTGCTAACTTAGGCCCCTCCGAGATGGTGTGCGGATCGGATGGATTGTTGGGAGGTGTTGGTCAATGTGTGGTGCTCAAAAGAATGGCTGGCCACCCACAAAGATGCCAAGGACAAACGTGCCCAAATGGAAGGTGTGCCACACCACCAAGGCAGCTCCAACTTATTTCCGTACGGGCGGAACTGGGTATGTGGTTTGCTTCATGATTCATGAAATTCATTCTTCATGCTAGCTTTAGCCCTTTAATACTAATTTACTTTGTTTCTCTCTTTCAGGCACGCTACAATAAGGTGTATAAGGTGCCAGAGGTGTACGACCTGTATGCCATGGCCCACACTGGCCCTTACAAGAAAGTCAAGGCATTCTCTGCGTCTCACCTCGATGATCCAAAGAACTTCACCAACATCTCCGCCCACGACAAGCTCATGCAATATAGAGATCAGGGGAAGGCGAGGAAAGGGGAGGACTTTAACCCGAGCCAGGGTCCCATTGATACAGAGCTGCTGATGATATCTGGTGGCGGGAGGTCCCATGGCTCCATAGCCATGGGAGATGGACTTATCCGTTGTCCTAGCACTCTCCCGGAGATCAAGGCGCGCCAGTCGAGCTCCGCTCTTGAGATAAGGCCTCGTGAACGGCCAGTCCAACTCGCCTTCAAGGTTAGTTATACGTACTCAGCTATCTTTCTCCATTACATTTTGTGCGCTTCCATCAATGATTACAAATGGTCATGTGAGTAGTGTTGCAGGCTGCTATACAGAGTGAGAGAGATAGAACGGAGAAACTTCTGGCGGAGGCGGCGGAGAGGCAGCGGGAGTTGGAGGAGAGGACGACAAATATGTTGGAGGAGGAGAGGGCACGGAATGACATGCAGGCAAGGGCCATGTACAAGCTCCTTGTGGTAAGTTTCTTCTGCAGATTACTTGCTAGTCTTAACATTTGAGTCTCATTACTAACTAGTTTGACTCTGTTGTGAAAACCAAATGTGCAGTCTGTGTGCGAGAAGTCCGGTCAGACCGCTCCGCCGATGCCAGTGATTGCTCCTGGGAGCACGGTGAGTTTAATTTGAATGGACATTACTTGCTAGTCTTAACATTTGAGTGTCATAATGCTAATGAGACATTGGAAATGATCTTTGGTGCAGCTTAACTCCAGAAACGCATCGCACAATCCTTCTCCAGCTACCAGCGCGAGCCAGCCTGCTCCTTCTCCAGCTACCGGCGCGAGCCAGCCCGCTCCTACATCTCCGTGATCACAGTAAGTTTCTCTAGTGTTTTGCTTAACAAATGCATAAAGACCTAGACTTAGCTTTATTTCCTCCAATATGCTTACCATAATGACCTAGAGTTAGCTTCTTTTCCTCCAAAATGACTTAATAAGCTTACTGACCTCATAAACCATCCATTCTACCTAAGTTAGCTCTAAAATGACTCATTTTACCTTAGTTAGCTTACAAGTGATCCAATTTATCCAAGTTAGCTCTAAAATGACCCATTTTACGTAGATTAGCTCCTAAACCATCCATTTTACCTAAGTTAGCTCTAAAACGATATGTACTTAGCTTACTTATGTCAAAAATTGCATAATTAACTTAGTTAGCTCATAAACGATCCATTTTACCTAAGTTAGCTCTAAAATGACTCATTTTACCTTAGTTAGCTTATAAGTGATCCAATTTATCCAAGTTAGCTCTAAAATGAGCCATTTCACCTAGGTTAGCTCCAAAATGACCCATTTCACCTAGGTTAGCTCCAAAATGACCCATCTTACCTAGGTTAGCTTATAAATGATCCAGTTTATCCAAGTTAGCTCTAAAATGACCCAATTTACCTAGAGTAGCTCCTAAACGATCAATTTACCTAAGTTAGCTAAAAACGATCCATTTCACCTAAATTAGCTCTTAAATGATCCATTTCACCTAAGTTAGCTCAAAAACGATCCATTTCACCTTAGTTAGCTCAAAAACGTGGCATTTCACCTTTGTTAGCTCATAAACGACCCATTTCAACTAAGTTAGCTCAAAAACGATCCATTTCACCTTAGTTAGCTCAAAAACGATCCATTTCACCTTAGTTAGGTCAAAAATGATCCATTTCACCTTAGTTAGCTCAAAAACGATGTCCTTCACCTTAGTTAGCTCATAAACGTCCCATTTCAACTAAGTTAGCTCATAAATGATCCATTTCAACTAAGTTAGCTCATAAACAACCCATTTCAACTTAGTTAGCTCATAAATGATCCATTCCACCTAAGTTAGCTCATAAATGATCCATTCCACCTAAGTTAGCTCATAAATGACATATACTTCTTGTTCTAGTCTTCTTCTTGTTCTATTCACCTATTTCTAACTTTCTTATTTACCATTTTGTAGATTTCACTCACTTCATGGAAGCTAGCTTGCTATGATGGAGTGCTTTCTTTTTCTTTGCTAAAACTTTGCATTGTATCTAGCTTTCTATGATAGACCTTGCTATGTTGATGAAACTTTGCTATGTAATATGTATATGGAACAATGTGTATGGATGGAACTTGATGGAACTTGCTATGTTGATGAAACTTTGCATGTCATATGTATATGGAATTATGTGCTGGATATGTGATATGTTTGCTGTTAAATATATCTATATATGTCATATATATTTGCTGTGAAATTTGTTGGATTAAGAAAAAACAGAAAAAAAAGAGACAATATGCAGGCTCTTTGCCGTCTGCCACCGACGGCAAAGGGCTCTTTGCCATCAGCAGCGGACGGCAAAGAGGCCACGTGGCAGGCAACTGTGCTTCCTGGGAGGCTGACCAATTTGGTCAGTTTGCCTACAGTGGCTGACGGGAAAGGCTTTGCCGTCGGCGGCAGACGGCAAAGGCTTTGCCGTCGGCGGCAGACAGCAAAGATTAAAAACTTTGCCTACAGTGGCGGACGGCAAAGGCCTGCCGTGTAGTGACGTCGGCTGACATCACTCGCCAGAAGGCAAAGGCCTTCCGAAGTTTGCCGTCAGCGGCGGACGGAAAAGGCCTGCCGTTAACCACCTAACGGACTAACAACACATTTATTGCCGTCTGCACTCTTTGCCGTCCGCTGCTGATGGTAAAGGCTCCTTTGCCGTCAGCCGCCCGAAGCATACGGCAAAGTACCTCTTTGCCGAACCTTACTTTGCCGTCACCTTTTGCCGTCTGCGGTGGACGGCAAAGACCTTTGCCGTCAGCCATCCATGCCTTTGCCGTTTGCCGTGGCAGATGGCAAAGTAGCTGATTCCTGTAGTGTCTATCTCGATTTCTCTCGGGGCATCTTTCTATCGCGCACGCACTCCCTCGATCTCCCACCCATATAGTCCCCTCATGATCTCGACGGGATCTCTCTATCACAAACACACCCTCTCTCCCTCCCCATGCGTCCATGCCATCCATGTGACCCTCTCGACCTTTGTTCCTTGTTGGCCACACCTCTATTGGACATGTGCTACAGGGGTGTCTCTCTCTGTTGCAAACAATCACACACTAGCTATCTTCGTGTATCTCCTTGCCTCGCTTTTCCATCTCGAAGATGCATGCGTGATATGTTCGCATAAGAAACGAAAAAACATTCTCTCTCTAATTTATCGTTTGTTGTCACTTTCTCTTTCACACACGTACTCTTTTTGCACACTT
This sequence comes from Triticum urartu, assembly GCF_003073215.2. Classification (NCBI taxonomy): domain Eukaryota; kingdom Viridiplantae; phylum Streptophyta; class Magnoliopsida; order Poales; family Poaceae; genus Triticum; species Triticum urartu. The sequence continues at coordinate 189,639,334 of NC_053022.1, forward strand.
ACTCATTCTCCTTCACACGCACTTGATCTGTCTCGACTGAGGCACTCTCCTCAGTCCATAGCATATAGATTTATTGAGAAGTCAAACATCACAAAGTTTGACCATGTACATGGAGAAAAAGAATTACATCTAGTACGGCAAACATATACCATTAGATTCACCATGAGATGTAGTTTTGTATGATGTATCTTTGGTATTGTAGATATAAATAACATTTGCATAAACCTGATCAAAGTTTCCAAAGTTTGACTTACAAAAAATTTACATGCACTGCATTGTCGAGTGGATGGAATATCTCTTGCCCCCTCTCACCTATCTGACGCACCACTCAGTTTTATCGGGGATCCTCAATCTCTCTCAAACTTTATTGGTCAGTTTGGTTCGTGACCTGACCCTCATGCCTTGATGGCCGGTACTGCCTGGTGTGGACGTGAGATGTAAAATATTTCTGTGGATGTTTTGAAAAGTCAAACCTCAGAAACGTTTGACCAGGTATATGTGGAGAAAAACATTTACATCTGGAACGATCATTAGATTCATCACAACATGTACTTACTTCATACTATCATTTATCTTTGGTATTGTAGATATAAGTAATTTCTTTATAAACTTGGTCAAAGTTTCGAAAGTTTGACTTAAAAAATGTTGGAACTACATTATCAATCGGAGGGAGTAGCTATTTCTCTCTCTCTCTCTCTGCTATGTCTCACGGGCCTCCCCCTCTCACTCGAACTCTCTATACCGACGGATTATACGCTCACTGTGTCAGCGCATAGCTCTGTATATTGTTTAGTTGGCCGGTCAACCAATCCACATGTTGCCTTGTCAGCTCGTGTTCTGTATCTTCGTGTGCTGGCCCATGTGGCAGTGGGTGAAAATAAGTAAACTAGAGGCCCATCTGACACGCGGTGAAGTAAACAAAGTTGAAACCACTCGAGGTAGCACCCCACACGCTAGTAAGTTGAAACCAAATTACGATGACAAGTGTAGTGTTCAAAACTGCATCTACGCACTGCACCGAAAGAAATGTTTTTAGGGCTCCTTTGATTCAAAGGAATTTTATAGGAATTCTGGAGGATTAAAATCCTTATTATTTTTTCCTATGTTGGTCCTTTGATTCATAGGATTGAATCCCATGGGATTTTTTCCTATGGAATCTTTTGTACTACATTTTATAGGAAATCTAACATCCAGTCCAACCTCTTTTTACAATTCCTCTGTTTTTCCCATGCCATCAAACACTCATTTCTAATTCTATAGGATTCAAGTGAGCATGCCACTCCAACCCTATACTTTTCCTATCCCTACGTTTTTAAAATCCTACGAAACAAAGAGGCCCTTAGTATTTTTTCTCACGTGATCACCTGCATCGTTTTTATGTTGTACTACTATAGTAGCCTAGGCTAGTCATAGTGGAAAGTAACTTAGACTACTCCAGTAACTCTATGGTTACCCTAAGAGCAAGTACTACCTCCATCCTGGTTTACTCTTCCAATTTTGTAGTATCAAAATTTTACCATTGATTTAACTAACAAAATGTTAATGCATGTCACTAAGAACTATATCATTGGATTCGTATTTGAACAGAATTTCAAATGGTGTAATTTTTAGTGACATGCATTGGCATTTTCTTAGGTAAATCTATGGTCAAAATTTTATACTAAATACGAGGTAATATTACAAAAGTGGGCTATGTAGGCCAAAACATGTGCCAAATTCACTTGTGATGCATTTGGCATCGATGCCCCTCCATTGCTCACCTGGTGTCCCAATCTGGATCACCTACTTTGCTCCGGTGCTAAATTAACTCACGCAATGAAAAAAACTGTGTGGGAGAGAGAGAGGACTGAGGCAATAAAAAAACACTTGTTTGGGAGAGTGAGAGGCTGGTGTAGTTGGTTTGATTGATTTGTTTATACATGTGGGTCTGTGTGCACAGTGGTGCCAACTCTCTCACATCGCGAGAGCGGTGCCAAAATCTTTTGGTTTGACATCGATGCGTGTTATGTGGCATATTTTTGTGAAATATGGCATTGGCCACATAGTGGAAGGCAACAAATTCCCAAGCTCTTCACGTGATCCTAGTTAAATGAGAGGAAAGAGAGAGAGAGAGAGAGAGAGAGAGAGAGAGTGAGTGAGTGAGTGAAAAAATATCACTAGCCAGCCAACCCTATCGTATGAGCGAATGATATTGGTACCTCTTAATGACACGGCAATCTTATACAGCCAGCTGCTCTAATATGTTCTCTTCTATTGCAGATAAAAAAAGACCCGAAAGTGAAAAATGTGCTCCACTATAACAATCTCATCGAATGCCTTGATCTCCATCTTACAGAAATTGATTTGATCGATTACCGAGGAAGCACATCTGAGATTAAATTGGCCAAGTTCTTTATTCTAGAGGCAAGTGTGCTCAAGGTAATGAGGTTTGGCATTCTCTGGCGCAACAATGAATGGTGTGCTGATCACCGCAAGCGTCTAAGCCTAAATGACAAAGTCTCCGCAGAAGCTGAATTTGTTTTTGAAACATCAAGTGGCCAGAGACTCGAAAACTTATTTGCCCATTAGTGACTTGTCAAGGTGGCGGATTTTAGTTTGTACGATAATGCTGCATCCACCTAAAGTAACGAAAGTTCTTACATAAACTTCCTAGTAATTCCCTCTTCGTAGGTGCAGCATTACTCCTAACATTTGTAATATCAGTTTGAAACTTGTAATATTGCCGTGTCCTATTCTTGCGTTTTCAAAATCCTGCGAATCAAACAGGTCCTGACCTGAGTTTGTGATGATGTTGTGCCTCCCATCTTTCACCAATAGCCGTCGGATCTAGATCTGACGCATACAAACCAAGCTTCTCCATTTTTGCAAAAAGATGCCCGCACTTGTTCCCTATTTACAAACAACTCCCTGTCTCTCACAACCAGCCTCATCTCCTCCCCACCACATCTAGGAGTAGAAGGCCGTGGAAAAATCTGGCGCGATGGCCGCTGTCGGAGCCGTCCACCCCCAATCTTGGTGTTCCGTGCAATGCACGGGCATCTACGCACGGGAAATCATGTCGAACAGGGCTAGTTGTAAGCAGGCTAGCTCTACAGCCATGATGATAGTGTATGCAGATGGTGAGGCTAACTATGGTATGCCGAACACGGCGCCTATACTCAGGTGTCATCTCTGGCGCAGGGTCTTATCACTTCACTGTGAGGAGCAGCACGTAATAATTTGACCAACGGGTAGTACAATGCTAGTACTCCTACTACTACATTGGTAGTACTACTACTAGTACTAGTAGCACCACCGTCTGGATTTAGGAGTACTACCACGTCCATCTGAATTTTAGTATTTGACTAGCAATATCTAGTAATGCATGTCACCAAAAATGTACTACTCCCTCTGTAAATAAATACATGGTGTTTTATTCCTATCAGCGAGAGAACTTAATGTTTTCTTGCTACTCCTAACTAGAGTACTAATAGGATTACATGCAATGAACTAAACACTACATGTCATGTTTGGTAGTCTCAAGTCATTGAAAGCATGCACGGCCCACATCTCTCGTTGGTTGATATGTCATGAAATAAGAAACAAGGAGGGAGTCGATGCACCGTGCCTAAGTATTTTGGGATTATTTGGTTTTCGTAAGGTGACTTACACAACATTTTTGTTTACATGCATTAACATTTTATTAGTTAAATCAAAGGTCAAAACTTGGCGCAAAATGCAAAGGGAACCAATAAACCCATAAACATCAAACTTGCCTCGTTTGGCCCCAACTAGAGGTCCGGTGGGATGACTATACTGCACCGGCACGGAGGGGACGTAACTTCATTGACTTACGACAACTGCCTTTGGGTGAATGACACCTGGCTCCAGGGGGTGGCTGGCCCACCAATCATACAGCCAAAGGCAGGTGTAGTAGAGGGCCGAGGAGTAGTACGAAATCCTACGCACCTACGCACGCTAACCAAGGGTTGAGTGATAACTCGAATCGCAAGATCAGTTGACAAGAAGCTACGCTAGACCCATGGAGGCGATGAGCGCGAGCATCAGCCGGCTGTGCTAGATGGTCCACGACGCCATCCTACGGCCCGGCACCGAGGAACGTCTCCAGGTAGTATTGCTTGAGGCCACCAGGGCGAGGGGCCGCTTGGACGACAGCTTCGTCTCCTTGTTCGACAAGGTCCTCGTCGGTTTCCTCGACAAGTTCACCGTCGTCAAGAAGATTGTGGACGACTTTGACGAAAGCCTCCAGCCGACGCGCCCAGGCTCTGCGATGCCCACCACCCTCAACGGCCACTATGGTAACAACCTCTTTGACGCACTGGTGGCCCTGCGAATGCCCGCCGCTATGCCAGAGAATGTCCACCTCGAGGTCGCGCTCGCCGCGCAGTGCCTGGCGCAGCAAGACACCATCGACATAATCACCCACGTCTTCGCGCAAATCGTCCACAAGGACTACTACGTGCAAGAGGAGGATGATAGGACGCTGGCCTTGTTGGAGCGCAGGGCAACCTTGGACGACACTGTTCAGAAGCATGTTGAGCTCGCCGCCAACGCCGCTGCTCCTCACACGTTGGTTGGTGACCCGGCGCACTAGGGTGTGAGGATGTCGTTGAACATTGATGGATCCGTATGTATTTTTTTCTTTCCGTCAAATCCATGTAGTAGTATATGATACTACAGTAATTATCTTACCTTTCGCATCAACTTCATAATTTTCATACGTACTCCATGCATGAACAGCGCTAGAACAAAACTTCTCATCACTCTAGGCAAAATCATTATTTTCTATCTATCGGTCGCGCCATGGAGCAGAACCAAATTTTACAAGTTACGAGTTCAAAAGGAAAAGCCTCCCGTGTTCGCGTCGCACCCCACACGGTTGGTCCGACACGCCGCTCAAGCATTGCATTTTCACTTGCAAGTGGGACCGCAGTTGAGCAAACCGACTATCGGCAAACCCCCACCCCGCCCACCGCGTGATGGCTGAGAAAACAGGAGGGAGAACAGATGGCTATAGCATGGACTCCAAGAAAATTGGTGTTGGATGGGACTCGTGTGGGTGGCGTGTGCCGTACTGCTAGACGTGAATGCTAGTTATGGCCCATGCCACCCCACTATATCGAGCCTATATCGAGGTACATAGAACAAATTTCCCACAGTTCATGCTCAGCCCTCCTCTATCTCTCTTCTCAGCCAGCCAGCGGACGCGCGGAGCCCATCATCTGTTTGCTCACATGCGGCCCCACATGTCAATGAAAACGCAAGAGGACCCACTGAACCTGCACATCTTTCACCTCGATGTGCTAGTGATGAAAAACAAATCCAATAAAGATCTTCGGTGGCCGCTTTTGGAGTTACTCAAGAGTAGTAAGATTCTATATATAGTTTAACCCAAGATGCACATCTCGTGGCTTCAACTACCACTCTATTTTCTTTCATGACACGACCTGGATGCTGGATGTCCCACATGTCGGCAAAAGGAGGAAGAACCCGACCAAATCTTCGGTTCTTCTCTCGGATTAGACTAGTTGTGCTAACTTAAAATTTTTATTGTGTACTCCCTCCGTTCCAAAATACTTGACTTCCATTTGTCCAAAAATGGATGTACCTACATACTAAGACATGTCTAGATACATATATATTTTGACAAATAGAAGGCATGTATTGTGCAGCCGAGGGAGTAGAATGGATGCAAGTTTTTGTATTGGGAAGAAGAGTACATCCATATATTGATAGAGCGCAATTTAGTAGATGTTCTATCACTTTTAGCTAGCACACACGCAAGATCGAGCCTCCGCAGATCAACAATGAATGCATCGAGAAGGCACTAATCCAACTTACAGGAGTAGAAAAATGTATTCTTGTGGTTCTTGTTTTCTTTGGTCTTGCTTTTCTAGTCAAAATTATCGTTGGAGTTCGTGCAAAATGGAGGTGCATTTGGGGTCGTGCGTTGGAGGTGGCCTTACAAGTGGGACCGCAATGAAGGAAACCGACTATCAGCAAACCCCCACCTCGCCCGTCGCGCGATGGCTGAAGTTAGAGAAACAAAGAGGTTGAAGATATTGCTCTAGCACGGACTCCAAGAAATAATATGGTGTCAGATGGATGTCGTGGTAGTGGCGTGTGTCGTACTCCAAGACGTGAATGCTTGTTCTGGCCCATGCCACCCTACTACTCCTACTACTTACTCCTACTATATAGTACTAGTATCGAGGATTCGAGGTGCTGGTTACGTACAGCGAACACATTAACATATGGCTACAGTAAACACACCCGCCCGATGCGCGAAGCATGTGAAGCTAGTACAAATAGTGTACTACTATTGTTGACTGGCCTCATCTGATAACCTGTTGCAATGCACGTACAATTATGTATTCGGAAAATATATTTTTCCTCATCGCACCACTCACTCAGAGAAGCGACTCAAAAGCCATTCATAAATTTAGTAAGTTTATCACAGGCATTTCATTTTATTACATACAACAGGTCATCAACCCACATCGACAACGAGGATACATTATAAATACTAAAGTTTTCACCACACAACAAATAACAAGCAATGAAATGAACTTCAACTCAACCATTCCTCGGCGTTGGAAACGCTTGCTTTGAACAACAAGTGATTCTCTGGGACGGGCCATCGATTGTCGATCCGGAAACCAACGTAGGACTGATCATCCACGCTGAAGCGGCCTACTATATCAGTACCAGGGTAGGGAACCACCCAAATGTCCAAGGTATAGACACAGTTGCTTCTCATAAATGGTACTGTTAACGTTGTGTCAACAGCAGTTGGATCTCCTTTCACCATCATCTAATAGTTTTGTCCAAGGAAGAGCGAGTTTTCTCCAAGACTATCAACTCTGTACCAGGGAGAAGGAGTTGGCGCTAGCAAACTAGTATCCATCCTGAATACCATGTAACGGGTGTTGGAATAGGTCCGGAGAGTGCGACCATGGGAGACTACACCTGCTTCCTTAGTAGTAACATCATCAGTGGGCTGTATACACACAAGAAGAGGTGATCCATCGGAATTAGTTGCCAGGTGCCACTGAGTATATGGGTTCTGCTCGTCCTCATGCTCGTGATCATCACCATCGTCATCTCCCCTTGGTTATAAATTTTTTAAAGTATAGGTGGTGGGATGTTCACAGGACCTTGGAATCACAAGAAGAAGGTTAATTAGTAAAGGGAAACTTGCTAACCCGCATGCATGTGGATGAAACAATTATAATTATGGTGGAAGACAAACGTACCGAAACTACGAGGATCCCATGCAAAAACAGTGCAACGGGTGGTGGCAGCAAACACAAGGCCCTCGTATTGAATTGCATCACAGTACTCATCCGTGTACAGAAACTGATTTTTGAGCAATATCCATCGAGTCGAACCACGAAGGATGGCAACAAGCTTGTCGAAGATAGCAACAACTTGATAGTTGTTGTAATTCCAAGAGCGGTTGGGAACTCGACAAATTGCTATCTTCCGTAGAAGACAGTCACCATGATCGTATTTGAACGTGCGTACAATACCGGTGTGCTCAACCTCTGGGAAGTCTGCTGAGATTTTCGGAAGTGGAACCCGGTCACGAGTGTACACATTCACAAGTTCCCACGCGCAGTTGGACCCAATGTAAACAACCCAATCTCCATTTGCGCCTGCCCAAGCCTTGCCCTCAAGCGATGGCATCTTAACATCATACGTATCATTATCAAGCGGCATAAACTAGCACAGGGCGAGGCCTCCGTCGTGCCGGCGCCAGTCATTAGGGTCACAGCGAAGAAGATAGGGGAGATCAAACCGCTCCATGACTCTTGGGTTCTTTGTAATGATGTTTTTAGTTGAGTCGAGAATGGGCTTGAACGAACCTGCCATGCTAGCCGAGGTGATGTCGTCGCACCAATCAATGTGTTCCTCCACCACGTCATATTTTAGATCGGGGCAAGAATAACGGGGTCGTTTCCGGCCTGTTCCCTCCATGGAGAAGACGATCGAACAATGGCAGAAGAAAGGGTGAAGGGCTGAAGGAAAATGGAGTAGGGAGAGGAAGAGCGTGCGACAACAGTTCCAAATCAAGAGGGAAAGGCGAAGAGTCGGTGGACGGTTGCGAGTTTGCCACGGTTCATGAAGAGGCGCTACGGCCTACACGTCCGTTCGGAAATACTGCTACTACTCGCCATCGTCTCACTGATACATGGTGTGTAATTTCTCATGCAAAATGCGATCTGGCCGCGTTGGCCCGAGGTGCCGCATTAGTTATCGACCTTTATTTTTTTAATGGCGTGCCGATCAGTTTTGAAGCATGACTAACTAGTACTGTACGTAGAGAAAATATAAACTACTCTACCACTACTCCACCTCTAGTACTAGTAGTATAAAAAAGATATATAGGCTGGAGCTTGAGCGCTTTCTTGCTAAGGGCTGCCCACTTGCTTCTCACACTACCACCCTCTCTCCAAATCTAAAAAAGACGGCCCCTCTCTCCCTCCTCACCGGTGGTCATAGATCTGCCGGGGAAGAAAAGGACGTGCAGCATTGACACACTCATCGTCGGTGAGCGAGGTCACGCACTGACGACAAGGCCGTCCTCTCCGACCTAGCGCCCGCGCGGGATGGCCTCCGTCCCCAAGCTTGTTGCCGTAATGTGTGCGGAGGACAACGACCACGAGCGAAGCCACTTCCCGCCGACCCTTAGGTATGCTACCTCTTTTCGAACCATAACCTTGTTCTATTGCCCCATCTGCCATGTCATTGCATGTGGATCTTTTTCCACTCCACCATCTTCCCAATTTACTATCCTCTGCTCTGCTGGCCACGCAGACGAAAGCCATAATTTGCACTATTAAAGGAAACCCTACTTCATGCAGACTAATCCATGTCTGGGTTGAATAAGGAAAGGAAGGGAGACTGTACTGTCCAAGAGAGTAGGCATCGAACCCGCATCTAGGTTGAAAAGGGGAAAATAAGTAGCTAAGGAACAAGTCTCGTGTCTATTGGTTGAAGAAGGGTATAAAGGCATGACAACGCAATAGAGAATGACCAGGTCGATCGGTTTGTTGTCTTCACATACGAAAAAGGTGGCTAAAGAGAACAAAAATGGGACGTAATCCACGTATGCTGCCTGGATATTTGTTGCTCTGGGCAACCATACCTCCCTCACCACTCTGCGTCCATGGAGGTACATCGTACTGGTGCGCCCACTGTCCGAATGGGCCTCCCATGCTCTTATTGCCACTTTTTATGCTGTTAGTATAACACCAGCAGTCAAGTCAGGCAATGCTACTGCTAAAGTGATGCCACATTTAACTAATGCCGCTCTCAGTCTAATGCCACCCATAAATTTAAGCAATGCCATTTGATGTCACTGGATTATTTCAGGGTTAGCTGTTGATTGTGGATGTATTAAAGATTTTTCAGCTAAGGCATTCTAATGCTGTTGCACAGCCAGTATACCAATGATGAAACTTGTTACTACCTTCAGATTTTTGCACTGTTAATGCTTATAGATTACATACCTCATTTTCATGAGATAAGTTAATTTTTTTGTACAGTGTCACCAAAATGCCAAGGCGCTGATGTCATTTTATTTTGGTTAAACTACACAAACAATTATGAAGACAAGAGGAAAGGTCAAGAGTGGGAACCTCCTCCGGCTGTTCTCTTGAGGAGGTCTGCATATTTGTCTCTAATGCATGTCGATTACATACCTGACATCATGATGTAATGTTAAGTCATTGCCTTTTGTACAGTGTCACTGAATCTCAAGGCGGTGATGGCATTTTATTTTAGTAGAACTGCACAAAATTTTCCTAAAAGAAGAGGAAAGGTCAGGAATGGCTCACTTTTCCAGAAAAAACTATGTATGCCTTCCTAACATCAGCCGATGTTGCTTTATTTATTCCTTCAAACAGGTGGTTAGAAACAGTCTTGCTACCTTTTCCCATTAAGAAATTGGAATGCTTATATTTGTGAGTCTATGCTTCAACTAGTGCCACTTTTAGAGCAATCACACTTTCAATATCTATGCAAACAGGGATGCTCGATTTTAGTGGAACTGCACAAAAAGTCCAACTGGTTCAACATTAGGAGCATGTTTTTTCCAAACCTTTATATCCAATTGGTGGCACTATGAGCTGTTCATTACGAAGGTACCTGGTTTGCTACTATCTTGCTACTCTTTTTGTACTGTCATTAGATAGTAATACTAGTGGTTTGCATGTGAATTTATTGGCAGGGTGGACCTACATTGGAGTTGCAGGACAGGATTCAATGATTGGATGCTCAATTTCGGTTGTATCGATTTCACCTCTTCCATCACTGCGAACATGTATATCCTTGGTCTGATGAAGAATAGGCACTATATTTCTGCTCTGAACCAGCAAATCAATTCAGTATGAAATTGTCCAGGGCAAAACATAACTGTATCAGATTGTCCAGTGCAGAACATGACAGATGCTAAGCGGAAGAGACATGTTTAAACCGAAAATACAAGGTGTGGTATATGTTTACTAGCTGCTTGATATTTGTGTAGACAGATATGTCTGCCCGTTGCTATTTGGCAAACAAACAAAGTGCCCGCAATTTTGGTTGAACTGCACAAGAGAATAGTATAGTCACTTCATGCAGTGCCATTTGAAAATAGACACAGAAATATTGGATAGTCACTTCATGGACTGCAGAAAAGTAGTACTGTACTATTTATTAGCCAACACTAGGTCCTTCATTGCTTTGGTCTAATTATACAATGGGCAGCATTTTGCCTAAGTTAAAGTTTGTATTCCGAAAATAGTCTCACCGTGTGATCGAGAGAAGACCAAATCATATTGCACTGGATGTTCCTCCATCATGTGTGGTTCATTCTCATGGTTCCAGCTATTGGTGAAACCACTTACGTTTGTAAGAGGAATTGTAGACTTCACAAACAAATTTGTCTTTCAGTCTATACTGAGTGTTGGCCATCAGAAGCATCCATGTTAGTAGGAAGAACAGATGTTTTTTCTAGATCTTTGCTTTTGGAGCTACATATTTGTATATGATCTGTGAATCATTGAGATGCATTAACATGTTGATCTTATGTATGGGAATCGTACTAGTTAGTTTTAGTTGCGACGTAAGATCTGAAGTGGCTGGTCTTTGCTTTTGGAGCTACATATTTGTATATGATCTGTGAATCATTGAGATGCATTAAGAGTTACTTATTTCTGTTCGCTCAGAGTTTACAAGTTACTGATCGATCACTAGCTAGCCTACAAATGCGCTCCTTGCAGTTTTATTTGCGACGCAAGATGCGAAGTGGCAGTTTTTTGAATAAAAATGCCTACCTCTGAGGAAACTGACAGGATACACTATCGATCCTACACGGATAAAAATGCCTACCTCTAAAGAAACTGACAAGCTACACTATCGATCCTACAGGGATAAATAGCAGATCACGCACGTACTACCTCCTTTCCGGTTTGCAGGGCTAATTCAAGAAATGACCTACTCGATCCTACACGAATAAATAGCGGATCACGCACGTACTAGTACCCCTTTTCCGGTTTGTAGGGCTTAATTCAAACCTCTCACAAACCAAGGTACTCCCTTCGTCCGGGATTTATTAGTCCCGTGAGCAAAGCAGCAAGACCAAGGCATGGCAATAATTAACGGCATGCAGAAGTTTAAGCCTAATTAATTCCAGCGATTTAAGTGGCTACATGTATGCCCTCGACTGCGACTCGTTGCATGCTACTTCGCGTACTGCCTGCGAGCGATTCTGAGTGCCTGCATGCAGCCGGCCGTAATTAAGGCAGCGAACTGATGCGAAAAAAGATACGCTTTAAATCCGTGGAATCATTATTGACAAGGAGGGAGATGATTCGAGTGCACTCGTTTGACCGCCATGCCGGCGTGCGACCCAGACGGGACGGGACGACACAGTCATAATTTCAGTTTCTCAAGTTTTCCACGGCAAGCTGGCGCGCTAAGACATTATGCATTGAAATCCGATTGTAAGTGCATCTAGTGCCACCCCTAGTTGGTTTTGGAGTATTGACGACAAACCTAGTTGAGGGACTAATGTGTTTGTGAGAATTGCAGGATAACACAGGTAGAAGTCCCTCATTGATTCGGTTTTACTACCAGAGATGACCCCTAAAAATGTATGAAGACATTGAAGCCAAAGGTGGTATATGAAGATATTCACATTGAAGACTATGACCAAAGAAGACATGTTATGAAGCCTATGGAGCTCGAAGACTTAGATCTTTCGTAGTTCTTTTTCTTTTGTGTTGAGTCATAGGAACCACCGTACTGTTAACTGGGGTCCAGGAGAACCAGTCAGAATGACTGAAGTGATGCCTAAACCAAAAACCTATGTCTTCGAGTGAAGACAATGAGAGCGAATCTTGTCCAGAGCCGGACAAGTCAGCTTTGCTTGTAGCCCAAGTAAAGTTGCCATGAGAGTTTGAAATCTGACCGTTGAGACACGTGTCAGTTCCTTAGTGACCCAGGGTCATTTCGAACAAATCAGGTCGGGTTGCCAAGTGGCTATAAATAGCCCACCCCCTACAACCATAAACGGTTGGCTGCTCATATTTCAGTGCACGGCTTTTGTCGTTTGAGAGCAACCCACCTCGAAGCCTTTGAGAGAAAATTCCTAGCGAGGAGAAAAGCCCTAACCACCCAGAGCCAGAGAACATTGGGCATCACTTAAGTCTTCTTGTCTGTGTGATCTGAAGACTTATTACACTTGAGGACTGTGAATCCTCCAGACGGTTAGGCGTCGCGTTCAGAGCATCCAAGAGACATTGGGGATTGCCAGTGAACGAAGTCTGTGAAGGTTTGGGAGTCTACCTTGAAGACTTACCAGAGTGATTGGGCGAGGACTATGTGACCTTAGCTCAAGGAGAATACGGTGGGGACTTGGTGTCCTGAGCTGCATGTTCAGGACTGGGTGTCCGGGACTGTGTGTCCTAAGGTTTAAATACCTAGCCGCTCCAACCACACGTACAGTTATCACAGCAACTAGAACTGGTCCAACACATCATTGTCTTCAACGAGTCACCGGTTTCATCTTCACTTCCTTTTTCCTTATTGTCACTCATTGTGAAGCCATTGCATGCTTGCTCTATCTTTTGTCTTCACAACGTGAATGTATGATCTGTTTGGCTTCATAACTTCTTCCTACCTGATCCTTATTACACTGCAGCTATTTGTCTTTGTGCTTTCACTCTATTGAATACTTGACCATGGCTTGCCTGGTGTAATCTAACTTCCGCTGCATAGTAATAGGCAAAATCTTGGCTGTTTGTCTTCATAACTCTCACGTTTTGAAGACTTTCATAAAAATCGCCTATTCACCCCCCTCTAGTCGATATAACACACTTTCAATTGGTATCAGAGCAAGGTGCTCCCTTGTTCTGTGTGATTCGGTTTAACCACCTGGAGTTTTACCTATGTCGACTGCAGGGATAATCAAAGTCTCCGCTGCGTGCCCCGTCTTCGATGGAACTGAATATCCCTACTGGAAGAATAAGATGCGCATGCATCTTGAATCCATTGACGTCGACCTATGGTATGTCGTCGAGAACGGCGTTCCCAAGGCTGGAGAAGGTGTCACTGCTGCTGATGTCAAGAAGTTCACTCAATTGGACTCTACTGCCAAAAATATCATCTATGGTCATCTGACAAAAGGACAGTATGGCCGTGTGAGTGCCTTGAAGACATCCAAGCTGGTCTGGGACTGGCTCTCCAAGGTCAATGAAGGAATCTCAACCCAGAGAGATCAGAGAATCAGTGTTCTTTGCAACCTCTTCAACCGCTTCAAGAGAAATGACAATGACAATGTCCAGCACACATTTGACCGGCTCACTGACATCACAAATGAGCTTCAAGCCCTCGGCGCCACTGAGATCACCAAACATGAAATCGTCAAGACGCTGCTGAGATCACTTGATAGTTCGTTTGACATTCTAGCCCTGATGATTCAAGAACGTCCTGATTTCAAGACACTCGATCCGTCTGACATACTTGAGAGGCTCAACACACATGAGTTTCAACTTTCTGAGAAAAGAGATATCTACGGTCCAAACTATGGGCGAACTCGTGCCTTGAAGGCAAAAGCTGTTTCCTCATCTGAAGAAGAATCTGACAGCAGTTCTGATGATCCTGAAGACATTGGAAGGGAACTTGCAATGCTAGTGAAAAAGTTCCAAAAATTCACCAAGAAGAAAGGCTTCAGAAAATCTTCACGATCAAGCTCAAGGAATGATGAAGCTTCTGTTCATGACTACAAGAAGAAAACATGTCACAAGTGCAAGAAAACTGGACACTTCATCTCTGAGTGTCCACAGTGGGACAATGAGAACAGAAGGAAGAAGAAGAGCAAGGAATATGATTCTGACGACAAGAAGAAGAAGAAATACTCAAAGTCTTCTTCCAAGTCTTCCTCAAAGTCTTCATCACACAAGAAGAGCTCATCTGGCAAGGCACGTGCGTTTGTTGGCAAGGAAATGGATTCAGAGGAGGAGTCCGCTTCTGAGGAGGCAGAGGTGGAATCTGAGGAGGAGTCTGATTCTGGCATTGCGAGTCTGGCTAAAACATACGTCGCCAAGTCCATCTTCAACACTGAAGACAATGACTTCATCACCGACACTGATGCAAATGACAAGAACGACTCCACTCCTACCTACTGCTTCATGGCACGCGGTGCCAAGGTAAACACACACACTACTCGCTATCAAACATTTAGTGACGATGACTCTGACTGTGATTCAAAACCTAGCTACAAAACACTTGCTAAAATTGCAACTGAACAACAGAAAGCTATGGAACATATTCAAAAGCTGTTAGACAGAAGCGATGATCTGTTGGGTGCTGAAATGACTCGATCCGAATCCTTAATTGAAGACATAAAAAATCTTCACGTTAAGTATCAGGAACTTGAAGATCGTCTTGATACTCTCTCAACAACTCATGAAAAGCTTTCCTATGATTATCTTCAAAGGAAGCAAGAACTTGAGAAATTGAGAGCGGCTCATGAAGATCTTCGAAAGGAAAATGAATCACTTCGCGCTGAACAGATCAGTTCCGCTCAGGAAGGATTTGAACCACCATGTCTTAAATGCATTGAGCGTGATAATGCTACTTCTGTTGCTGAATGTTCCACTGCTACTGCTGTTGCAATATCTTCAACTGTTGATGTGGTAACTAACCCCTCTGCTGAGGATACCACTGCTATTGCTGATGAGAATGCTAGGTTGAAGACATTGCTTGAAACAGGGATGTACAAAAGTCTTAAAGGACATCAGACATTATGTGATGTCCTCAAGAAGAAGATTCTGAACCGAAACCCTAGGAAAGAGGGTGTTGGGTTCGTAAGGAAAATAAATGAAGATGGCTCTTACTAGAAACCTGAGCAGTACCCCAAAACCACATGGGTTGCTGCAAAGGAACCTTCAGCAGATCCATCCAATTTATCTGGCTTCACATGTGCTAACCCCATTATTATTGATGAATCCTTTGATGCAAACTATAAACTATTTAAGAATCAGAATGGTGAAGTGTTTGCCAGGTACATTGGTACTAACTGCAGGAATGGACCGCCTATGAAGAAGATCTGGGTTCTGAAAAATTGTCTGGAAAATCTTCCTGTGAATGTCTTCATGACACCTCACTTAAAGAAGACAATCCTCAGACCAAAGGCTTCATACGGTCCAAAGGCTTCATACAAACAGAGGACTCACCTGAGTCACACTAACGCAAATGTTTTGCAGGGAAACCATACTCAGGCATGTGAATATGAGAGCGGTTCATCGAACCATCATGTTCATATGACCAAAAGTTATTCTGCTTATTCCTATGAGTATTATTGTCCACCTGCAAGACTGTTTGCTAAGGCTTCAAAGCCAAAATTCTCAGATGCTGCACTTAGACTTATTTCTTATAAACCACCCTTGAAGATGTGGGTGGTTAAGAAAGCTTAACTCTCTTTTGCAGGGAAAGGTCTCCAGCAGAAAAACAAAATCTTCTAACGCTATTGCTGGGGACCTTAAAAATCTTGTAGTGCGCAAGATAAAATGCCTGAACGGCATCATTATGTACTTCGTTCCTGAATCGCATGCTACTCTCCCTAGTAGTCCCAATCTGGATCTAAGTTTTCATAACCCACTGGTTCTTCAAATGTTTTTGCTTCACAATTCTCTTCGTGAAGCCTATCCCCCTAACTGCACTGTAGGGTACGACACCAGCGTCTTCAAAGTCTTCAGAATGGATTATTGACAGTGGGTGTACAAATCACATGACTGGCAAAAGAAGCCTTCTTATGGACTCAACCTTACATCCATCCGACAAGAGCCACATCACATTTGCTGACACTAGTAAAAGTAAGGTATTGGGTCTAGGTAGAGTTGCAATCTCAAAGGATCAACACATGGATAAAGTTATGCTTGTTGAATCCCTTGGCTTCAACTTAATGTCTGTCTCAATGCTTTGCAATTTGAACATGATCGTAATGTTTGGAAAATATTGTTGCCTGGTACTAATGGAATCTGACAAGTCTCTAGTGTTTGAAGGGTATCGAAAAGATGATCTGTACGTGGTAGATTTCTCAGCAGGGCCACAACTTGCAGTATGTATTCTTGCAAAAGCTTCAGAATGCTGGCTTTGGCATCGGAGGCTTGGGCATGCTGGCATGAGGAACCTCCACACCCTTGCGAAGAAGAAGCATGTCATAGGCATCGAGGGCGTCAAGTTCAAGAAAGATCACTTATGCAGTGCCTGTGAAGCAGGGAAGATGACAAGGGCAAAACATCCTTCGAAGACAATCATGACTACTACTCAACCCTTCGAACTGCTCCACATGGATATTTTCGGCCCCACTCACTACTCAACTTTTACTACTACTGCTTGCCTCTATGGCTTCGTCATTGTTGATGATTACTCTAGATATACTTGGGTGCACATAATCCTTTACAAGACTGAAGTGCAGGATGTCTTCAGACGCTTCGCTAATCGTGCTATGAACAATTTTGGCGCCAAGATAAAACACATCAGAAGTGACAATGGCACTGAATTCAAGAACACTGGCCTTGATACATATCTTGATACCATGGGCATCACACATGAATTCTCAGCTCCGTACACGCCACAGTAGAATGGCATCGTCGAACGCAAGAACAGAACACTCATTGAGATGGCCAGAACAATGCTAGATGAATACAAGACTCCAAGAAAATTCTGGACTGAAGCCATTGACACTGCATGCCATACAATCAATCGTGTTTATCTTCACAAGCTTCTGAACAAGACATCTTATGAACTTCTAACTAGCAAGAAGCCAAATGTCAGTTACTTCAGAGTATTTGGCGCAAGGTGCTAGATCAAGGACCCACACCACACCTCAAACTTTGCACCAAAAGCACATGAGGGCTTTATGCTTGGATATGGAAAGGATTCGCACTCCTACAGAGTCTTCAATCTCTTTCATTACAAAGTGGTTGAAACAGTGGATGTGCGGTTCGATGAGACAAATGGTTCACAAAGAGAGCAACTGCCAAATGTGCTAGATGAGATTCCAGCTAGTGAATCAATCAAGCTAATGGGAACTGGAGAGATTATACCTTCTGAAGCTCATCCTGAAGAAGAACTTATCATCTCAGCACCTGATCAACATGAAGACAATGCTCAGCCTGAAGACATTCCTCCCAACAACAACACAGATCAGCAAGAGCAAAGTCTTCGCCCTGTACATCCTCGTGTTGCCAATGAAGTGTAGATTGACAGAATAATTGACAGCATCAATGCACCTGGTCCACTCACTCGTTCAAGGGCAACTCAGCTAGCAAATTTCTGTGGGCACTTCACATTCGTCTCAATATCAAAACCCAAGAAAGTTGAAGAAGCCTTCATGGAACCTGAATGGATTCAAGCTATGCAAGAAGAGCTTCAACGGTTTGAGCTGAATAATGTATGGGAACTGGTTAAGCGTCCTGATCCACGGAAGCACAACATAATAGGCACCAAATGGATATACCGCAACAAACAAGATGAGCATGGTCAAGTTGTCAGAAACAAAGCTCGTCTCGTTGCTCAAGGATATACTCAAGTGGAAGGGCATTGACTTCGATGAAACATTTGCTCCTGTGGCTAGGCTTGAAGCCATACGCATACTGCTGGCCTATGCAAATCATCATAACATACTTCTATATCAAATGGATGTGAAAAGTGCCTTTCTCAATGGCAAGATTGAAGAAGAAGTGTATGTTGCACAACCCTGGCTTTGAAAATCCCAAAACATCCTGACATGGTATACAAGCTCAACAAGGCACTATATGGCCTCAAACAAGCCCCTAGGGCCTGTTATGACACACTCAAATACTTCCTGAAGAGCAAAGGCTTCATACCTGGTTCCCTGGATCCCACTCTTTTCACGAAGACATATGATGGTGAACTGTTTGTGTGCCAAATATATGTGGATGACATTATCTTCGGCAGCACCAATCAGAAGTACAGTGAAGAGTTTGGATATATGATGCAAGAGCAATATCAGATGTCCATGATGGGGGAGCTGAAGTTCTTCCTTGGTCTTCAAATATGACAACAACGCAATGGCATTTTCATATCTCAAGAGAAGTATCTCAAAGATTGCCTAAAGAAGTTCGGTATGCAAGACTGCAAAGGCTTCACAACACCAATGCCAGCCAAACATCATCTAGGTCCTGACGACAATGGTAAAGAGTTCGATCAAAAGGTATACCGCTCCATGATTGGTTCTTTGCTTTATTTATGTGCATCTAGGCCAGATATTATGCTTAGTGTTTGCATGTGTGCTCGATTTCAAGCGGCACCAAAGGAGTCGCATCACTTAGCTGTGAAGCGAATTCTTCGATATTTGGCTCACACCCCAACTCTAGGATTATGGTATCCAAAGGGCTCAGAGTTTGATTTGGTTGGATTTTCGGATGCTGATTATGTTGGTGACAAAGTTGATCGCAAGTCTACATCAGGCACATGTCACTTTCTGGGACGATCACTTGTATGTTGGTCTTCAAAGAAGCAGAACTGTGTATCTCTCTCCACTGCTGAATCTGAATACATTGCTGCTGGATCTTGCTGCGCTCAGCTTTTGTGGATGATGCAAACACTCAAGGATTATGGCATTCATCTGAAGCAAGTACCACTTTACTGCGACAACGAAAGTGCCATCAAGATTGCCAACAACCCAGTTCAGCACTCGAAGACAAAGCACATTGAAATTCGACATCACTTTCTCAGAGATCATGTTGTGAAGGAAGACATTGATATCATACACGTCAACACTGAAGAACAATTGGCAGATATCTTCACCAAGCCCTTGGATGAGAAGATGTTTTGCAAGTTATGGTGTGAGCTAAATATCCTGGAATCCTCAAATGTCCTGTGATCAGGCACACATCCTAACCCTTATGCATATTGATGACTTAGATGTGCAACACACGAAGTGAAGTATCTCTTCAAATCAATGAAGACATACATTCTAAGTGTGAATACATTAATGTGGAATTTGACTTCAGAGCGCCACGATAAGTGTGCGCCGTGTCTGGGTTTAATACTTCCTGTACGGTGGGTAACGCCACCACCAAATGTTATGTTGTGAAGTGTTTCACTCATGACGTTACCTTGCAATGTCTTCACATTTGATTTGGCTTCGAACTCAACATATCTTCATGATTATCTTCACCATGTTGACTACAGATAAATATATATATATATATATATGCTAGTGTTCTGTCCTCTACAGCATTCACTTATAGCTATGTCTTCTTGGTTGAATCTTTCTGAACTAAGTGAATGTGATTGGACCCCAACATCTCTATGCTTTCTATCTCAAACTCTATCTCTCCAAGTCATATGCATTCTATTGAAACTGTCGAATGTCCTCACTGCGTCCTTGTCAGCAGAAGATATAGAGACAACCATAAAGTCCATTTTCAATGCTCATTCCTCCACATAAAATCCAGAGAAGCAGGAACGACCGCCCGACAAATCAGGCGTGCGTGGGACGTGGAACAAACCCCAAACTTCCGCAAACAGGGCACGCGTTCCTCAGATGCGAATTGCCAGGGGCACCTGTGTAATAGCACAGTGCCGCCCTTGTGCCTATAAATTCACACTTACCGCGGTCATTATCTCCTTCTTCCACCCTCGCACGAACCCTAGCGCCACCGCTAGCTCTCGACGACGCCGGTGACGAAGCGCTTCGCTGCCGCAACCTCTCCGACGCCGTCCTCACGCCGGCCGCGGACATCGTTCTCTCTGCCGTCGCCGTAGGTGTCTTCCGTCGCCAAGTTAGGGCATGGAGGACTGAACTGCTCGGCATCATCTCCCACTTCCGTCTAGCAGTTCCAAGTGTGGTAAATAAAACTTCTTTTTACAGCCCCTTTTGATCTCATGGTTCTGTCACTTTCTACCATAAGAAGTTTATCTTCACACAAGTTAGATCTCTCAATCTGCATCTCATAACATGCCTAGTATATTCACTTGTGCTTCATGAAGTAGTTAGATTCCTCACTTGTACTGATCTGTGGGTTCGTACAAATCTGGAACCAACTTCTTATCTATGAGTGAATGTCTTCACACGATGAGGTCAATGTCTTCTAAACTGATTAATCTTCAAAACCTTCTGAGAATGCATATGACCTCTTCCCCTTCCCTCGCACCTTAATGCTGTCACAGGTACATGTCCGTGGGAGAATCCTTCAGTTCTCATAGTCTGCATTCATTTGCAGAATTCCTACAGCATCACATAAATTCTCCTGAAGCCAGTTCCTGTTGGTCCAGCAAAAGAAAGCCTTTGAAGCCTTTGAAAGTTTTGAAGCCTTTCAAGTTAAAGTTTATGGCTTCAGAAGCAGCAGCAAGAAAGGGGGGCAGACAGCGACGTGAAGGAACTTCCAAAGATCTGCCTGAAGACCTGGCAGAAATGTATAAAACAGATCCTGAAGAGAATTATGGGCAGCGCAAGACCCGAATCCAATGGATTCGACGCTATTGGGCTGAACAATGGTTCGAATACCGCTTCACAACCCTAGAGTATGCTGAGAAAAGTGCCATCAAAAGACCATGGAGAGACATCTTATACAAGAACCTTGTACCCAGGACCAGAGATGAAGCTATTGCCGAAAGCTTCTATCCATGCATGGTTCGTGGGCCACAGCCTGATGATGCACATCCGTCGTCACTACTCTGGTGTCGTGACGACAATCTATTCAAGCGCAACTTCCAGTTTGCCCAACAATCAGTGAAGCAGAACAAGAAGAAGTTGGGATTAGACTTCAACCCTGGTCCCTCAGCACCAAGGGCAGATGGCACACGCTACGCCGAACCCAATATCATCGGTCCGTATGCCAATCTTGAGGGCCTCATCACCCGCATCTTAGTCCAAGGGACTGCCGTGAATGTCCCTCCAGCTGATTCTGATTCTGATGAAGCTCCTTCTATACCGAAGCCAAAGCAGTCGAAGAAGCCAAAAGCTTCAAAGCCAGCCCCTTCATCAAAATCTCAAGGGCGAAGCCATTGGCAACTACACCTCCTGAAGACAGTGTGCAGTCTGAAGACGTATCCCGCGTCTCCAAGCCCCAGAAGGCTAAGGTGCCTCAGCCACACACCGGCAAAGAGCTCACTGCTGCTGACATTCTGCGCAGCGAAGCCATTGATCTGTTAAGTGATGAAGATCTTGGAGATGACGCTCTAGAGCAGCTCATCAAGAGCAAAGAAGAAGCTGAAATCTTCAACAATTTGCCTCTCTTTGATGTCGCCATCATCCACAACTTCATCGACGAATGGTTTGCCACACTAGACATAAGCTTCGAAGATCTGTAGCTGCCTGTTGGCCTCAGCGTCGCCTTCCAAGGCGCAATTGCTTCAGAACTTGCCATTGCCCAGCGCATTGTTGAACTGAAGCAGAAAATTGATCATGAAAAGGCTCAGTTCAAGAAGAATATGGCCAAGCTCAGCGTGTAGGAAGTGAAGAGCTTCAAGATCATGTTGCATGAGCTTAAAGAAAAATTTCTGAAGAAGCGTGCAGAAGCTCAGGGCTCACGTTAGCGGATGAAGTCTCTAGCTGAAAGATGTGTACAAGCCTACAATGAGGCTGAGAAGCGCAAGGCACTTGGGCGTCCTGGCATCGACCCCAAGATGGCCGCGAAGAAGAAGAAGAAGCCTGCTATGGCTGAACTAGAGGCATCTAGGCAAGAAGCAGTTCCAATTGTCTTCCCAACTGCAACGACTGGCTCGAAGGCAAAGAGCCGGTCAACAGCTTCAGAGCTCAAGAAGACAAGAACCGCTGAAGCTGAAGGCAGAAAGAGGAAAAGCTCTGAAGCCTCTCCTACTGCCCCTAGCAAGAAGAAGCGAAAGATCAAGAAATCTCGGGCTGCTCCCACAGATCCCTTTATAGTTGAACCTATCTCTATGGTTCACCCCAACGCAGAACGACAACTGACAGTTCATGAGCCTGCTTCCACAGAGGCTCTTGAAGCTGAAGACATACCAGCAGCCGACCCCATTGCTGCTGAAGACATTGGTCATCAGGACAATGTACAAGATGATGCAGCCCTTCCTCGGTATGAACAAAGCGAGCTCATCAGCATTGGTCGTCCTCTGACGCCAATTGCACAAGATGCGTCATGGGAAGATCGCCCTCAAGAGGAAGAAGACATTGAGGCCCAGACCACTCCAACCCTACAAGCGTCGTCTGCATTCCGCAGGCTTCACAAAGGTCCAAGGCCTCAAGTCTATGCTGAAGACATTCCGGCTACATCAGCCGAAGAAGAAGCACCACAAGAGCCCACTCCAATGCTCCACCAAGAAGCAGTTCTCCAGGAGAACGTGCTTGTGACTGACCCTCCAGCTAGTCAAGCGGAGGCTGAAAATGTTGAGGCTGCCACAACCAACACTGAAGGCAATGTGGAGCCCTCCCCACCAAAAGCTTCAGCAGACAGCGAAGCTACTGAACCAGACACTTATGTTCCTGAGTCTGCTACAGGTCCTCAATTTGATTACCATGTTGAGCACAGGCCTCATGTCCAGAAGCCAGTCCCAAGGCTGCCAAGGTTCCCAGGTCCTGCATCAGCACCTGGCTCCTTAGACATCAATAGCTTCAAGGCAGACAATACGTTCTTCAACAGCTCCAAGAACCCCTATTCACGGGAAAGGATTTCATCAGATAGGTTCTGGAGCTATCCTCAGCGCAGCTACTATTCATGCATCCTATACAACCAAGGTCGCATCTTCCCACACAAGCGCCTTGATGTTGAAGCTATTGCTGGTCTGCCCTGTTTAGAGGAAGCGCTGGATTGCTTCAAGCAAGTGGGTCTGCTGCAGTTTATAACTGATGAAGAGCACTGGAATGAAGAGCTTCTGTTGCAATTCTATGCCACCCTACACATCAAGGGATACAATAGAGATGCGAAGACTTGGGCCCTGGAGTGGATGAACGGCAATGTCCATCACGAAGCCAATGCATTCGATATCATTGAGCTCACCAGCCTGCCCACTCCTGACAAACTCTTCGAGGAAGGTTGTCCACTACACACTGAAGCTCTTGAGAGCATATTCCAGAGGCCTGAACCAAATATGAGTCAGATGCTCTCCATGATGAAGCCACTGCCTCTCGATGCTCCTTATCCAACAGAGTTCTTCGTTGAAGACTTTGAGTACCTGCCCAGAACAATCTATCACATTATCAGGCGGACTCTCTGGCCTATTAAAGGGCACTCCCCAAATGCCAAGATTGAGGGTGCAATGAAGACTCTGATATTCTGTATCCTTCATGGCAAATGCTTCAACGCACAGGATTTCTTCATACGCCAACTCGCTGCATCAGGCTCAGATATGTTTGGTTTAAAGTTCTATGCTCCTTGGGTAATGAGACTGATCAAGCTTCACTCTGCGATCTCATATCAGCCTTCAGCCCGCAACCATCGGATCTTCTTGCCAGATGTGGATACCTCTGCCGAAGCTATATATCCTGAGCCTGCCAAGCAAGTTTCGAGTCTTCAGAATGCAGAACACCAGAGCTTCACTCAAAACGATGAAGGTGTTGAAGCCATCTCCAGGGTGTATCCTTTGGCTGGCACGACACGTGCGCCACACCCTGCTTCAACTGAAGCCACTGATAGTGCAACTGCTTCAAGACCCAAGAAGCGCGCTCGTGTTCTCAATGACCGAGAGCTTCTTGTGGCCCTTCATCAAAAACAAGATAGGCATCACGACTGGCTAAAGCGTCAGATGAAAAGCCTCTTGGTGGATGTTAATCGTCTTTGAAATCTTGCCACCAAAAATGCTTTCGTCACTCATGAAACCTGTCATCGTACATGGAAAGGGCTATCAATGATGTGTACTGAAGCTGAACTTGAAGAGGATGGCTTCACTTAGCGATTCAAGTTTAAAACCACACCCCCTAGAAGGGATGTGATGCGCAACACACCATCCCTTGAAGACTCTGAGTTTTCTTCATCTGCTGCCACAGTCACTGCCAGAATCATTGATGAAGAAGACGATGCTACATCACCGCCACCTGCTTCAGCACCTCCAAGCTCTTCTGCACTGCCAAACACCTCCAATGACCCTGCTGCTCCTGGGAACGAGTAGACACTCTATGTCTTCAAACCTTTTTGGTCCTTGCTGACAAAAGGGAGAGAAGCATATGGGTTGATAGTCTTCAAGCGGGTCCATATGGGCGGGTGCTTTATGTTTTGCTATATTTTGCTTCGTGCTTACAACTCTTGCTTCATTTGGTTCTTATGAGTTGTAACACTTAAACCAGATGGTCGTCTGCTACTTGTTTTCCACCCTATTTTTGCGAAGATAAATTCCGCATGTGCGACGATAAATTTCGCACTTAGCTCATTCTGCAGACGTCCATTTTCCATT
Source organism: Triticum urartu (assembly GCF_003073215.2). Lineage (NCBI taxonomy): Eukaryota > Viridiplantae > Streptophyta > Magnoliopsida > Poales > Poaceae > Triticum > Triticum urartu. The sequence continues at coordinate 189,664,222 of NC_053022.1, forward strand.
ATGCATGTCATTATCTTCATATACTTTCACATGCATAGTGGATAGTCATCATAAGCTGAAGTGGATCTCCAAGTACAACCTGCCATGTGCATTTGCATTCCAAAAGCAAATTAACTTATATGCACATCTTCAGGGGGATCCCTTGCAACTTATGAAGACAATTCCTTATCCTTTACAATTTCACAGACTATATTCCCCGTTGAAAACTTCAACTAGTTTGTCATCAATCACCAAAAAGGGGGAGATTGTAAGTGCATCTAGTGCCACCCCTAGTTGGTTTTGGAGTATTGACGACAAACCTAGTTGAGGGACTAATGTGTTTGTGAGAATTGCAGGATAACACAGGTAGAAGTCCCTCATTGATTCGGTTTTACTACCAGAGATGACCCCTAAAAATGTATGAAGACATTGAAGCCAAAGGTGGTATATGAAGATATTCACATTGAAGACTATGACAAAAAAAGACACGTTATGAAGCCTATGGAGCTTGAAGACTTAGATCTTTTGTAGTTCTTTTTCTTTTGTGTTGAGTCATAGGAACCACCGTACTGTTAAGTGGGGTCCAGGAGAACCAGTCAGAATGACTGAAGTGATGCCTAAACCAAAAACCTATGTCTTCGAGTGAAGACAATGAGAGCGAATCTTGTCCAGAGCCGGACAAGTCAGCTTTGCTTGTAGCCCAAGTAAAGTTGCCATGAGAGTTTGAAATCTGACCGTTGAGACACCTATCAGTTCCTTAGTGACCCAGGGTCATTTCGGACAAATCAGGTCGGGTTGCCAAGTGGCTATAAATAGCCCACCCCCTACAACCATAAACGGTTGGCTGCTCAGATTTCAGTGCACGGCTTTTGTCGTTTGAGCGCAACCCACCTCGAAGCCTTTGAGAGAAAATTCCTAGCGAGCAGAAAAGCCCTAACCACCCAGAGCCAGAGAACATTGCGCATCACTTAAGTCTTCTTGTCTGTGTGATCTGAAGACTTATAACACTTGAGGACTGTGAATCCTCCAGACGGTTAGGCGTCGCGTTCAGAGCATCCAAGAGACATTGTGGATTGCCAGTGAACGAAGTCTGTGAAGGTTTGGGAGTCTACCTTGAAGACTTACCAGAGTGATTGGGCGAGGACTATGTGACCATAGCTCAAGGAGAATACGGTGAGGACTTGGTGTCCTGAGCTGCGTGTTCAGGACTGGGTGTCCGGGACTGTGTGTCCTAAGGTTTAAATACCTAGCCGCTCCAACCAGACGTACAATTGTCACAGCAACTGGAACTGGTCCAACACATCATTGTCTTCAACGAGTCACCGGTTTCATCTTCACTTCCTTTTTCCTTATTGTCACTCATTATGAAGCCATTGCATGCTTGCTCTATCTTTTGTCTTCACAACGTGAATGTATGATCTGTTTGGCTTCATAACTTCTTCCTACCTGATCCTTATTACACTGCAGCTATTTGTCTTTGTGCTTTCACTCTATTGAATACTTGACCATGGCTTGCCTAGTGTAATCTAACTTCCGCTGCATAGTAATAGGCAAAATCTTCCCTGTTTGTCTTCATAACTCTCACGTTTTTAAGACTTTCATAAAAATCGCCTATTCACCCCCCTCTAGTCGATATAACGCACTTTCACCGATGACCGTCGCGCTACCTTCTGGCTATAAGTACTGTTTCCCGGCCTTCTCAGGTGCCACTGTGACCCAACTCGTCATATCCTCATAAGCCCCCACCGGCCCGACGTTGCTCGTCACGTCCGCCATGCCCCCGCCCGTCCGCGGTAGGCAACGCCGGAGGCGGTCACCGCTGGAACTAGTGTTCAGGTTTTCACCAGAAGGCAGACGGAGGGAGGAGGCATTCTATCTGTCTTTAGATGGCAATGCGGAGATCGAGGAGTTGTTGGAGCGCGACCGCATGGCGGAGGAGCAGGAGTTGTTGGAGCACGACCGCCTGGCGGAGGAGCAGCGTATAGCCGATTTGCGCCGCCAGCGGGACATGGAGCAGCAACGCACCGATGCTCTGAGTCACGAGCAGAGCGCCCGCAACTGGGCCGACTACGTGGAGGCCGGCGCCTGGCAAATAGCACCGGAGGCTGTCGGGCACGCACATGTTCACGACGCCGATTTTTACTACCATCTCGTCAAGTGGGTTTCCCGCTTGGAAGCCGAAGCTTCGGTGGACCACGCCGGCATGGAAAGGGCCAACACGCGCGAGCAACACGCCCTATCGCACCTCTGGCAAGTCCGAGGCGAGGCGGAGGGTGCCAGTGCCGGCGTTTAGCATGGACAGCAGATGGAGGCCGGCATCGTCTAGTTAGCTAAGAGTAAGTTAGTACTTGTATGCTACTAGAGTGTTAGTGGGAGTAGATAGTTAACTTGGCTATGATGGTTGTCAACGTGGAAGTTCAGTACTCTATATGTGGGTCAGACCTGTTACTTTGCTTTGAATGTTGAACTTTCCGTTTGAACGTATGGAATGGGCTGTTATTTTTTTAAATGGGTTGTATTTGTCCTCCATGGTTTAGAGGCTGACTTGTGGGCCTAGCAAGTTGATGCATACACAATCAGGAGATGATTGTACGTGGAGGATGACAGCAGGGACCTGCCAAGGTCATGGCAGTACGCAAGCAAGTGCCTCCTTATTTCAAGCCAATAAAAAATGGCTCCTCCTAGTGGATTTCTGACATCTGGGTCCCATGCCATTGTCAACGTAGTCAAAAAACGAGAGAATTGCACAACGAGTGGCTGACACCAGGGACCCAGCAGCTCGCCCAGTTATTTTTGTTTTGGGTTAATTTGATAAATGCCACTCCAAATCTGGTGTATCCGAGAAATGCCACTGCAATTTCCAAACTTTGACAAATGCCATTTCTAGTGGCATTTTTCGAAGTCTGGAGTGGCGTTTTTCAAAGTTTGCAAAAATTGCATTGGCGTTTTTCAAAGTTTGCAAAAATTGCATTGGCGTTTTTCAAAGTTTGGAAAAATTGCAGTGGCATTTTTCAAAGTTTGGAAATTGCAGTGGCATTTTTATGAATCTCCATAATTGGAGTGGCATTTATCTAATTTGTTTTTGAGACAGAAGCAGGGTGTCAACTGGGCTGTGCGGGACACTCTAGCCTGTCTAGACATCCTTCTCTTTTATGTTTACCACAGACCATCCCAATAGTTTTTTTTCTTTCTGAAAATAGCTAGCCCAGTTCTTTTGTGATTTGTCATGTAAGTCGCTTTATCAGGCCTGTTGGGCTGCAAATCTTTCAAGACGAGGAGAGCTTCATTCGGCTGGCCGAGAAAATGGCCTATCAGTAATGAGAAATGGGCTGTACATTTTTAAAACACATCAAACCGGCAATTATTTTCAAATATCTTTTTTTCATTTCAAGATTTTAAATTGCATTGATTTTTATGCATGGACAATTTATTGGATTTTATATTGATATACATTTATTTTTAAAATCAGTCTGAATGTGACTCGAAATTTCGGGATTAAAAACAGTTCAGACCGCACCGACATATGCAAAATTTCGTATAATTTTTTAACCGTGGCCATAATATGGGCTGTAATGCTAACATAACGAATATGGGCTCCAAGAAAACCCGTAAGAATTAGCAAATGGGTTATAAATTATTTGAAATAATGGCAGATGGGCTGTATGCTGTTTCCACAGATTTGAGGCTATCCACAGATGGCCTGTATACTATTGGATGTCCATCCAACGGCCGTCGTGCTTCTTCAATCTCTGCTCTTCCTGCTCCAGCCGCTCAAACAAGCGTCGGCGGGACTGCCTGCTCCCTCCTCCCCGCGGCCGGTTGTGCTGCCGCGCAGGTCTCACCGCCCCACCGTACTCCCATCGCTGGCCTAGCCATCCCTCTACTCACCAACACCTGCTGTTATTCTCCGGCGACGGCAGACGAACCAGTAAACCCTCGTACAGTCGTACTCCCCTCCGCGTGGGAAACAAAAACAACGGCCGAGTCTTCCCTGCCTCCATGTCATTCCCTTCCTAGGCCTCTCCGTCGTCCACCACCCCGGTGCTCTCGGCGTGGCGTGGTCAGCGTGGTCAACGGCCGACATGCATCTGAAGTGGACTGTACGTGGAGAGGCTGACAGCTGGGTCCACAGCCGCATGCAAGGAAATGCCTCCTTATTACGCGCAAACTAATGATTTCCTCCACCTGACATCTGGGACCGACCGAAACGGCCTCTGTATTTCGTGAAAAAAACGTTACCGCCGCTGACAGCTCGGACCCACCAGCTATATCTTCACACGCAAGGAAGTGCCTCCTTATTACGCACAAAAAATGAATACTCCCCGTGCTAGCTGGGACCCAGTATAGTGGGCCTACTAAGTTGACGGGGACGAAGGGCTTTGTCAACTTAGTCAATATGCACGATTCTAGCTCGACTTACCGTACGATATCCATCCAACTGCCGTAGTGCTTCTTCAACCTCTGGTCTTCTTCCTCCAGACGCCCAAAGCAGCGCCGGTCGTGCCGCCTGCTCCTGCCTCCCGTGGCCGGCTGTGCTGCCGCGGAGGCCTCACCGCCCCCATACTACTCCCACCACTGGCCAGGCCATCCCTCCACTCCACTCACCCGCACCCCCTGTTATTCTGCGGCGACGGTAGCGCAGCCGAACCAGTGAACCCTCGTACTCCTCTCCGCGTGGGCATCCACTGCCGCGTCTTCCCCAGCTTCGCGTCGTCCCCTTCCTAGGCCTTGCCGTCGTCCACCACCGTGGTGCTGTCGGCGCGGCATGATCAATGTGGTCAACGACCGAATTCCATCGGAAGAATACTATACATGGAGAGGCTGACAGCTGGGTCCACGGCAGCTGCAAGGAAGTGCCTCCTTATTACGCGGAAAATAATTATTCCTCCACCTGACAACAGGGACCCATCGAACGCCCACCAGTATATCGCGAAAAAACGTTTGCCCATGACTTCGGGGACCCACCCGACGGGCCACCGTATTTCGCCAAAAAAATGTTCCCCCTGTTGTCAGCTCGGACCCACCGGAAGTGCCTCCTTATTACACACAAAAAATGAATACCCCCTGCTAGCTGGGACCCACCTTGGTGGGAGGCTGACTTGTGGGCCTACTAAGTTGACGGGGACGGAGGGCTTTGTCAACTTAGTAAATATGCATGATTCTAGCTCCAGTGACCATACGATGTCCATCCAATGGCCGTAGTGCTTCTTCAACCTCTGGTCTTCTTGCTCCAGCCGCCCAAACCAGCGTCGGTCGTGCCTCGTGCTCCAGCCTCCCTTGGACGGCTGCGTTGTGGCGGAGGCCTCACAGCCCCCAACTACTCCCACCGCTGGCCAGGCCATCCCTCTACTCACCCACACCCCCTGTTATTCTGCGGCGACGGCAGCCTCACACTGCAGCAAACTAGTGAACCCTCGTACTCCTCTACGCGTGGGCAGCCACTGCCGCGTCTTCCCCGGCTCCGCGCCGTCCCCTTCCTAGGCCTCGCCCTCGTCCACCACCCTAGTGCTCTCGGCTCGGCATGGTCAACGTGGTCAAGGAACGGCTTCCATTGGACGTGGACTATACGTGGAGAGGCTGACAGCTGGGTCCACGGCCGTAGCAAGGAAGTGCCTACTTATTACGGGCAAAATAATAATTCCTCCACCTGACAGCGGGGACCCACCGGACGGGCCACCGTATTATGCGAAAAGATGTTTGCCCCTGACTGCTGGGACCCACCAGCTACATCTTCATACGCAAGGAAGTGCCTGACAGTCGGGACCCACCTGGTCGAAGCGTACGTAGCGTTGTCATTCTGGTCGCGAACGTGTATGTACACATATACTGGTCGATGTAGAGGCGCGCACGTGTCATAGTAGAGGCGCGCACGTACCATGTACACGTACGTACAGCGGCCAGGGTGCAAGAAATAAAATACGGCCACGTATGTGTACATACGGGCGGGGTCTCAAACGCCTACTCGCGCATACGTACGGCCAGGGCTCGTGTACATGGCTGGGTCGGAATGGAGAAATAGCATTGTCGTCGTGTTCATGGGGAGGCAACGGAATGCGTCGTGTTCATGGGGAGGCAACGAAATGTGTCGTGTTCATGGGGAGGCAACGGAATGCGTCATGTTCATGGGGAGGAAACGGAATGCATGGGAGCCAACCGGCTGGGTCGTAATGGAATGCGTGGTCGTGTTCATCGGGAGGGCTTGGACGGAACAGGCGACGGAAATGATTCCTGGCGTACCGCAAAACGGAGGAAACGACCTTGTGTTCGACTGGCCACGTTCGAAACGGGATCTTGTTCATCGGGAGGGGTCTGGCGTACCGCAAAACGGAGGAAACGGACCTCCTACGGTCGAAACGGGGGTCCTGTTGATCGGGAGGGGTGTGGCGTACCGCAAAATGGAGGAAACAGACTTGTGTTGGAACGCTACGGTCGAAACGGGGGTCCTATTCATCGGGAGGGGTGTGGCGTACCACAAAACGGGACTCCACGGGATACTGTTCATCTCCACCGTCGACCCCCTCCAGCCTCCACAAGCTAGTGTTCATCCACCGTCGACCTCCTCCAGCCTCCACCTGTGACTGTTCATCCACGGGCTCCTGTTCATCCAGCCTCCGCCGCGCACTACTCCACCGGCTACTGTTCAACCATCCCTCTCCACGGGCTCCTGTTCAACCACCCCTCCACGGGCTACTGTTCATCCTGCCGTCCACCGTCTACTGTTCATCCTGCCCTCCACGGGGTGGTCCTATTCATCCAGCCCTCCACGGGGTCCTGTTCATCCAGCCCCAACCGGCTCGATCGATCGGGGTCCTGCTCATCCAGAGGCAACACCATGGGGTCCTGTTCATCCACCCCCACCGGGAACTGTTCATCCCCCCCCCCCCCCCGCAACGCTCACTGTTCATCCAGAGGCAGCATCGATCGGCTTCAGTTAGCAGCAGTAGCGAAGGAATCGCTCGATCAGGTTCAGTTAACAGCCCTCGATCGGTCGCTCGGGTTCAGTAACGCGTAGCCTGCAGTGCAATCGCTCGGGTTTAATTAGAGCCCAACGCCTCGCTCGGGTTCAGTTAGAGCCAACTCCTCGCACACACGCGCGTACGTGTACGAGAGAAGCGCGCATTGCTCGGCCCTCGACCTCCCATCGTAACCGGGAACTCCCCAAAATTTTCCTCCCCCTCGCTTCTACCACGGTTTTTTCTGTCCTGGACGGCCCAAAGAATGTCATCCAGCTGCGTCTCCGGCCCGCCCAGGACGAAAAGCCCATTTTCTGTCATGATTGTTTGTCATAGAAGTAGGAGACCACCACATCTATGATGATACCGGGTTTTGTCACAATTATCGTCATAGAAGTGCCATATCTATGACAAAAAAATTTCGTTCGGCCCAAAATGTCACGGATGTGTCTTTTTTTTGTAGTGATGAGCTCGAACTTTGCTCGGACATGTCACGATGACTCGTCGTAACACGAACCAAGAGGAATCTATTCATGGCCAAACCCCCTCATTGTCAGTCAAAGGGGTGATATATATAGACCCCAGGAGCCCACAGATAGGCATGTCATTAAAAACTGCACAAGGAGATGATATGTCTCCATCGTATATTTTTTTTATTGTTCGACGACAATATTCTGCAACTTTCATATACTTTTGCCAACATTTTATATTATTTTTGGGACTAATATATTGATGAAGTGCCAGTGCTAGTTCCTGTTTGTTGCATGTGTTTTGTTTCACGGAATATCCATATCAAACAAAGTGCAAACACGATAAAAAATTACGGAGATTTTTTTGGAATATATGTGATTTTTGGGAAGGAGAATCAACGCAAGATGGTGCCCGAGGGGGCATGGGGCACCTGGGCGCACCCGTGTGGCTCATGGGCCCTTGTAAGTTGGTTGATGCCCTTCTTTCCTTGCAAGAAAGATAATATCCGGAAGAAAATTGCGTTCAAATTTCAGCCCAATCAAAGTTATGCATCTCCAGGAATTGAAGAAACGGGTTTCAGCCAGAAAATATGAACGTGGAACAGAAGAAAACACACACACACATTGATACGTCGATTTCGCATCATGTTTTCATACTGTTATTTATGATGTTTTTATACATAATAATGCTTTTTGGAGTAATTCTAATGCCTTTTCTATCATAATTTGCAAGGTACACATAAAGAGGGAGAATTCCGGCAACTGAAAATCTGGACCTGGAAAAGCTATGTTAGGCTACCTATTCTGCACAACTCCAAACAAGCTGAAACTTCACGGAGAATTTTTATGGAATATATGAGGAATATTGGAGAAAATAAGTACATTAGGGGGCCCACCAGGTGGGCACAACCCACCTGGGCGCGCCACGCAGCCCAGGTGCGCCCTGGTGGGCTGTGCTCACCCAGCCCATCTCCGGTACCCATCTTCTGGTATATAAGTCATTTTGACCTAGAAAACATAAGGAGAGGACTTTTGGGATGGAGCGCCGCCGTCTCGAGGTGGAACTTGTGCAGGAGAACTTTTTCCCTCCGGCGGAGCGATTCCGCCGGGGGAACTTCCCTCCCGGAGGGGGAAATCATCGTCACTATCATCCAACAACTCTCCCATCTTGGGTAGGGCAATCTCCATCAACATCTTCAACAGCACCATCTCATCTCAAACAATAGTTCATCTCTTGTGTTCAATCTTGTTACCGAAACTATAGATTGGTGCTTGTGGGTGAATAGTAGTGTTGATTACATCTTGTAGTTGATTACTATATGGTTTATTTGTTGGGAGATTATAGGTTTAGATCCAATATTCTATTTAGTGCCTCTCTGATCTTGAGCATGATTATCATTTCTCAGTAGTTACTTTTGTTCTTGAGGTCACGGGAGAAATCATGTTGCAAGTAATCATGTGAACTCGATATGTGTTTGATATTTTGATAGTATGTCTGTTGTGATTCTCTTAGTGGTTTCATGTGAATGTCGACTACATGACACTTCACCATATTTGGGCGTAAGGGAATGCACTGTGGAGTAGCAATTAGATGATGGGTTGCCAGAGTGATAGAAGCTTAAACCCCAGTTTATGCGCTATTCTGTAAGGGACCGATTGGGTCCAAAAGTTTAATGCTATGGTTAGAATTTATTCTTAATACTTTTCTAGTAGTTGCGGATGCTTGCGAGAGGGTTAATCATAAGTAGGAGGTTTGTTCATGTAAGAACAACACCTAAGCACCACTCCACCCACATATCAATGTAGCGAACACAAATCGAACCAACATGGTGAAAATGACTAGATGAAATTCCCGTGTACCCTTAATAAGGCTTTGCCTATTATAAGAGACCATTTTGCCATGTGCTTTGCCTCAAAAGGATTGGGCTACCTTGCTGCACTTTTGTTACTACAACCGTTACTTGCTCGTTACAAATTATCTTGCTATGAAACTAATCGGTTACTTACAATTTCAACACTTGCACACATTACCTTGCTGAAAACCACTTGTCATTTCCTTCCGCTCCTCGTTGTGTTCGACATTCTTACTTATTGAAAAGAGCTACAATTGATCCTCTATACTTGTGCGTCATCAAGGCTATTTTCTGGCGTAGTTGTCGGGGAGTGAAGCGCCTTTGGTAAGTGGAATTTGGTAAGCAAACATTTATCTAGTGTGCTAAAACTTATTGTTACTTGCTACTATGGAAAACAATCCTTTGAGGGGTTTGTTTGGGGTATCTTCACCTCGACCGGAACCAAAATTAGCTTCCCCTCAACCCACTGCACCTACTGAAAATATTGAATATGGAATTCCTTCGGGTATGATAGAACAACTGCTAGATAATCCTTATGCAGGAGATGGAACCAAACATCATGATATGCACTTGATATATGTGGAACAAATTTGTGGATTGTTCAAGCTTGTAGGTTCACCTGGAGATGAAGTTATGAAGGTTTTCCCTTTATGTTTGAAGGGAAAAGCCTTTGCATGGTATAGGCTATGCTATGATATTGGATCTTGGAATTGGAACCGATTGAAATTGGAGTTCCACCAAAAAATTTATCCTATGCATCTAGTTCATGATCGGAATTATATATATAATTTTTGACCTTGTGAAGGAGAAAGTATCGCTCGAGCTTGGGGGAGGCTTAAGTCAATGTTATATCCATGCCCCAATCATGAGCTCTCAAGAGAAATTATTATACAGAATTTTTATGCTCGGCTTTCTCATAATGATCTATCCATGCTCGATACTTCTTGTGCTCATTCTTTTATAAAGAAGACTATTGAATTCCGGTGGGATATTTTGGAAATAATTAAATGCAACTCTAAAGATTGGGAACTCGATGAAGGTAAAGAGTCGGGTATTAAGCTAATGTATGATTGTGTTAAATCTTTTATGAATACTGATGCTTTTCAAAAGTTTAGCACTAAATATGGACTTAACTCTCAGATAGTAGCCTCCTTTCGTGAATCATTTGCTACTCATGTTGATCTCCCTAAAGAGAAGTGGTTTAAATATCACCCACCTATTAAAGAAGAAATTAAAAAACCGCTACTAGCTAAAGAATAAACTATACTTTATAATGTTGATCCAGTTGTTCCTACTGCTTATATTGAGAAACCACCTTTCCTTGCTAGGATAAAGGAACATTCTAAAGTTTCAACTATGGTTAACAAAAGGTATATTAGAACACCTAAACCTAATGAACAACTCAAAGTAGAACCTAGTATTGCAATGGTTAAAGATCCCCTGGAAGAAAATATAGATGGGCATGTTATTGACTTCTGTAATGAAGCTACTAGAATTGCTAAACCTTATAAAGAAGATAAACATAGACCTGTTGTTGGCATGCCTGTCGTCTCAGTTAAAATAGGAGATCACTATTATCATGGTTTATGTGACATAGGTGCTAGCGTGAGTGCTTTTCCCTTTACCCTTTATCGAGAAATTATGAAAGACATAGCACCCGCTGAAATAGAAGAAATAGATGCCACTATTAAACTTGCTAATAGAGATAAAATCACACCACTTGGGATTGTTAGAGATGTTGAAGTCTTGTGTGGGAAAATAAAATACCCTACTGATTTTCTTGTTCTTGGTTCCCCACAAGATGACTTTTGTCCCATTATCTTTGGTAGACCTTTCTTAAACACCGTTAATGCTAAGATAGATTGTGAGAAACAAACTGTCGGTGTTAGTTTTGGTGATGAGTCTCATGAGTTTAATTTTTCCAAGTTTAGTAGAAAGATTCATGACAAAGAATTGCCTAGTGTGGATGAAAAAATTGGTCTTGGTTCTATTGATGTGCCTCCTGCTGATCCTTTAGAACAATACATGCTAGACCATGAAAATGATTTACATATGCATGAAGGAAATGAAATATATACGATTTTCTTTGAAGAACGTCCTCTTCTTAGACACAATTTTCCTATTGAAACTCTAGGAGGTCCTCCTCCACCTAAAGGTGATCCTGTATTTGAATTAAAACAATTTCCAAACACTCTGAAATATGCTTATCTTGATGAAAAGAAGATATATCCTGTTATTATTAGTGCTAACCTTTCAGAACATGAAGAAGAAAGATTATTGAAAGCTCTAAGGAAGCACCAAGTTACTATTGGATATACTATTGATGATTTAAAGGGCATTAGTCCCACTCTAGGTCAGCACAAGATTAATATGGAACCTGATGTTAAACCCATTGTTAATCTCCAACATTGGCAAAATCCAAAAACGAAGGAAGTGGTAAGAAAGGAAATCTTAAAACTTCTAGAAGCAGGTATAGTCTATCCTATAGCTGATAGTAGATGGGTAAGTCTTGTTCATTGTGTCCCTAAGAAAGGAGACATTACTGTTGTTCCTAATGATAAGAATGAACTTATTCAACAAATAGTTGTTACAGGTTATAGAATGGTAATTGATTTTAGAAAATTGAACAAAGAAAATAGAAAAGATCATTACCCTCTGCCATGGAAACCCGAGGACAAGATCCCTTCTTCATCACCAAAATAAAATTGAGTATCTGTTATGGGCACTCCCCTTGGCTTCTGCCAAGCTTGGGGGAGGTGCCCCGGTATCGTATCATCATGACTATCTTTTGCCTTTACTTATTTTAGTTTGATCTTTTGATTTACATGAATAAAAGTTTAGTTCGTTCCTTTCTTTTCGAGAGTTTGCTTAGTGATCTATCTTTGTAATCTTGTGCGATATATATAATAAAGTTTAGTTTGAGTTTTTGCTTTCTTTACTTTCATATTGCAATAATAAGAAAGGAAATAAATAAAAGGAAAAGAAATAAATCAAGAAGATCATATGCTAATCTTATGGTAGGTGATGACACCACATAAGGAAAAGTATCAGTAGGAAATTTTATTAGAGATTGACAAACATAGCATTAGTCAATGATGCAACTCATGAAACAATTAATAAGGGAAGAGAAGATTCACATATAAATATACTATCCTAGAAATCTTTTGTGATTGTGAGCCCCCATCAAAATATTATATGCAAAATTGTTGACGTTGGACAAGGAAGACAACTTAAAGATTTATGTTTGTTCATATTCACATAAAAGTTATATTTTCATAGATCCTTTAACATGTGGTGATTGCCCCTATCTTTCCTAGCCAAAAATTCCGCAATAAGTAGATATACTACTTGTCCATCCAAAAAAAATCCTTAAATCCAAATCTTATTTTTCAAGAGTCCACCATACCTAACTAGGGATTGAGCAAGATTCCTCAAGTAAGTTGTCATTGGTGCAATAAGGCAATAAAAATTGCTTCTACAAATGTGAGATCATTTAGTGTAAGAGAAAATTGAGCATTGTACGAACTTTTGATGGTGAAGAATAAAAGTGACAAACTGCCTAATAAAGGTTGCCCTCCCAAGGGGCAATACAACGTAACGTTCTTTTGCACTAAGGGGTAGAGCATACAAACAAATAAGCGCATGGCAACCTCTGCTTCCCTTTGTGAAGGGCCTATCTTTTACATTTATGTATTTACTTTCATTCAAAGAGTCAAAGTTTTATCTCTATTCCTTTTTATTTTCTCCTTCGTCAAGCATCATGTGGTGAGGAACGATCTAGGCATATATGTCCGTTGAATATGGGTAGCATGAGTTATTATGGTTGAGATCACCCTTAAGGTGAATACGTTGGGAGGCGATACTATAAGCCCCTATATTTCCATGTGTCCGGTTGAAACATTTTGCTCATGTGTATGCGGTGAGTGTTAGCAATCATAGAAGACTATATGATGCTTGAGTATGTGGACTTGCCTAAAGGCTCTGATACGTGACCCCTCGTGAAGAGATGGTGAATTGTAGTTGCAGAGTTGACTGAGAACATAGTTTGTTGATTTCTAATAGAGTTTTTGCTTTATACTTCGATAGTGTGATGAATTATCACTTATTCATGAGAATTCTATGATAAACGTCTTATGTTTAAGTTTGCCGTTGTTATAATAATCTACATGATTCTGCTATGTCCGTATTTTGTTTTTATCGACACCTCTCTCTCTCTCTAAGCATGTGGACATGTTTTTCAATTTCGATTTTCACTTGAGGACAAGCGAGGTCTAAGCTTGGGCGAGTTGATACATCCATTTGACATCATGTTTTCATACTATTATTTATGATGTTTCTATACATAATAATGCTTATTGGAGTAATTCTATTGCCTTTTCTCTCATAATTTGCAAGGTACACACAAAGAGGGAGAATTCCGGTAGCTGGAAATCTGGACCTGGAAAAGCTACGTCAGGCTACCTATTCTGCGCAACTCCAAACAAGCTGAAAGTTCACAGAGAATTTTTATGGAATATATGAGGAATATTGGAGCGAATAAGTACCCGAGGCGGCCCACGAGGTGGGCACAACCCACCTGGGCGCACCACGCAGCCCTGGCGTGCCCTGGTGGGTTTTGCTCACCCAGGCCCACCTCCGGTGCACATCTTCTGGTATATAAGTCATTTTGACCTAGAAAAAATAAGGAGGGGACTTTCGGGATGGAGCGCCTCCGTCTCGAGGCGGAACTTGGGCAGGAGCACTTTTGCCCTCCGGCGGAGCGATTTCACCGGGGGAACTTCCCTCCCGGAGGGGGAAATCATCGTCATCATCATCACCAAGAACTCTTCCACCTTGTGGAGGGAAATATCCATCAACATCTTCAACAACACCATCTCATCTCAAACCCTAGTTCATCTCTTGTGTTCAATCTTGTTACCGGAACTATAGATTGGTGCTTCTGGGTGACTAGTAGTGTTGATTACATCTTATAGTTGATTACTATATGGTTTATTTGGTGGAAGATTATATGTTCAGATCCAATATTCTATATAATACCCCTCTGATCTTGAGCATGATTATTGTTTGTGAGTAGTTACTTTTGTTCTTGAGGTCACGGGAGAAATCATGTTGCAAGTAATCATGTGAACTCGATATGTGTTCGTTACTTTGATAGTATGTATGTTGTGATTCTCTTAGTGGTGTCATGTGAACGTTGACTACATGACACTTCACCATATTTGGGCCTAAGGAAATTCATTGTGGAGTAGCAATTAGATGACGGATTGCGAGAGTGACAGAAGCTTAAACTCCAATTTATGCGCTATTCCGTAGGGGATCGATTGGATCCAAAAGTTTAATGCTATCGTTAGAATTTATTATTAATACTTTTCTCGTAGTTGCAGATGCTTGCAGGAGGGTTAATCATAAGTAGGAGATTTTTTCATGTAAGAACATCACCTAAGCACTGGTCCACCCACAAATCAAATTATCAAAGTAGCGAACACAAATCTATCCAACATGGTGAAAATGACTAGATGAAATTCCCGTGTACCCTCAAGAACGATTTGCCTATTATAAGAGACCGTTTTGGCATGTCCTTTGCCTCAAAAGGATGGGCTAATTTGCTGCACTTTTGTAACTACTATCGTTACTTTGTCGTTACAAATTATCTTGCTGTCAAACTACTATGTTACTTGGAATTTCAGCGTTTGCGGACATTACCTTGCTGAAAACCACTTGTCATTTCCTTCTGCTCCTCATTGGGTTCGACAGTCTTACTTATCGAAAAGAGCTACAATTGATCCCCTATACTTGTGGGCCATCACACACAGACACACACACATGCACATAGAGAGAGAGAGAGAGATCCAATCTCGGAGGGACTCCTACCCTCCGGGACCCATGTATAGCATGGACCAGAGGGGAAACCCTCCTCCCATCTTGAGGGGAGACCAAGGAAGAAGAAGAAGGAGGGGGCTCTCTCCCCCTCTCTACCGGTGGCGCCGTAACACCGCAGGGGCAACCATCATGCCTGTGATCTACACCAACAACTTCTCCGCCGTCATCACCAACTCCCCCCGCCTCTATGTAGTGGTGTAACCTCTCTATTCCCGTTGTAATTCTTACTTAAGGATGGTTCTTAATGCTATTTATTATTATACAATGATGTATGTCTATCCTGTGATGTTTGAGTAGATTCGTTTTTTCCTCTGGGTTAACTGATGATCTTGATTGGTTTGAGTTGTATGTTTTATTTTGGTGTTGTCCTATGGTGCCCTCTGTGTCATGCAAGTGATATGTCACAAACGTATACTTGTACAAACACTTCCGCTCTTGTTTTGGTCCCTAGTTTGCATGATTTGAATGGAACTAACCCGGACTAACCCTGTTTTAAGCAGAATTCCCATGGTGTTATTTTTTGTGCACAAATAAAATTTCTCGGATTGAGCTGAAAATTTACGAAGAATTATTTAAAAATATATAAAAAATGTTGGCGAAGGAAATTACCAGAGGGGGCCACCAGGGCGCCACAATCGTAGGGGATGATGACCCACAAGTATGGGGGATCTATCATAGTCCTTTCAATAAGTAAGAGTGTCAAACCAAACGAGGAGCAGAAGGACATGACAACTGGTTTTCAGCAAGGTATTCTCTGCAAGCACTAAAATTATCGGCAACAGATAGTTGTGTGACAAGATAATTCATAATGGTTAGCAACTAACAAAAGTAACTAAGGTGCAGCAAGGTTTCCCAATCCTTTTTGTAGGAAAGGACAAGCCTGGACGAACTCTTATATAATGTAAAGCGCTCCCGAGGGCCCATGGGAATTGTTGTCAAGTTAGTTTTCATCATGCTAATATGAGTCGCGTTCGTTACTTTGATAATTTGATATGTGGGTGGATCGGTGCTTGGGTGCTATCCTTACTTGGACAAGCCTCCCACTTATGATTAACCCCTCTCTCAAGCATCCGCAACTACGAACGAAGAATTAAGATAAATCTACCATGGCATGAAACATGTGGATCCAAAACAGCCCCTTACGAAGCAACACATAAACTAGGGTTTAAGCTTCTGTCACTCTAGCAACCCATCATCTACTTATTACTTCCCAATGCCTTCCCCTAGGCCCCAAAAATGGTGAAGTGTCATGTAGTTGACGTTCACATAACACCACTAGAGGAGAAACAACATACATCTCCTCAGAATATCGAACGAATACCCAATTCACATGATTACTTATAACATGACTTCTCCCATGTTCCCAAGAACAAAGGTAACTACCCACAAAGCATATTCATGTTCATAATCAGAGGGGTATTGAATAGCATTAAGGATCTGAACATATGATCTTCCACCGAATAAACCAACTAGCATCAACTACATGGAGTAATCAACACTACTGGCAACCCACAGGTACCAATCTGAGGTTTTGAGACAAAGATCGAATACAAGAGATGAACTAGGGTTTGAGAGGAGATGGTGCTGGTGAAGATGTTGATGGAGATTGACCCCCCCTCTTGATGAGAAGGTCGTTGGTGATGACGATGGCTTCGATTTCCCCCTCTGGGAGGGAAGTTTCCCCGGCATAACAGCTCCGCCGGAGCCCTAGATTGCTTCTGCCGTAGTTCCACCTGGAGACGGCGGTGCTTCGTCCCGAAAGCTTCCTCCTAATTTTTTTCCTGGTCAAAACACATCATATAGCAGAAGATGGGCACCGGAGGTCTGACAGGGGGCCCACAAGGCAGGGGGCGCACCCCCCACCCTTGTGGCTACCTGGTGGGTCCCCTTTGGTACTTTCTTTGCCCAGTATTTTTTATATATTCCAAAATAATTCTCCATAAATTTTTAGGACTTTTGGAGTTGTGCAAATAAGTCTCTCGGATTTGTTCCTTTTTGGTCCAGAATTTCAGCTGTCGGCATTATCCCTCTTTGTATAAACCTTGTAAAATAAGAGAGAAAAGGCATAAGTATTGTGCTATAATGTGTAATAATAGCCCATAATGCAATAAATATCAATATAAAAGCATGATGAAAAATGGACGTATCAACTCCCTCAAGCTTAGACCTCGCTTGTCCTCAAGCAAAAGCCGAAATCAAAAAATATGTCCACATGTTTAGAGATATAGGTGTCTATAAAATAAAATACGGACATGAGGGCATCATGAACATCTTTAGAACAACAACCTTTATTGCCATATAATTTCTTATGCCAAGGTAACAATTCATTCACAAGGTAAAGTATGAATCAGAAACTTCATTGAAAACTAACAAACTATGATCTCAGTCATTGAAGCAATTGCAATTTATCATAACATTGGAAAGAGTCAATACAAGACCTTTTCAGAAAGTCCACATACCCAACTATCACTTAGTGTTTCACAATTGCTAACACTCATGCGATACTTATGAGTTCAAACCTTTAGTCGGATACAGAGAAAGATAGGGGCTTATAGTTTCGCCTCCCAACCTTTTACCGCAACCGTAATGTCAACAATACTACTTTATGATAAATAACATCCGAGTGGATATATATATATATATGCGGATCTTTCTCCAACACATAGTGATTGCCAAAAGAAAAGGTGTAAAAAGGAAAGGTGAAGATCACCATGACTCTTGTATAAGGGTAGAAGATAAAAGTAAAAGATGGGCCCTTCGCAGGGGGAAGTAGAGGTTGTCATGAGCTTTTATAGTTGGACGCACAAAATCTTAATGTGAAAGAACGTCACTTTATATTGCCGCTTGTGATAAAGAACTTTATAATACAGTTTGTCGCTTTTATTTGTTCCGTATCACAAGTTCGTATAAAGCTTATTTTCTCCACACTAAAAGATCATACATATTTAGACAACAATTTTTATTGCTTGCACCGATGACAACTTACTTGAAGGATCTTTCTCAATCCATAGGTAGGATGGTGGACTTTCATGGAAAAACTAGTTTAAGGTATGTTTGGATGCAAAAGTAGTATCTCTAATTGGTGCAAAGGATTTGGATAGCATAAGAAGGAAAAGCAAGCTCAACGTGTTGGAGGATCCATGACAATATAACTTCTATTCGGATATAAGAAAACATAGCCTATTATGTTGTCTTCCTTGTCCAACATCAACTTTTTAGCATGTCATACATTAATGAGTGCTTAGAATCACAAAAGATGTCCAATATAGTATATTTATACGTGAAACATATCTTTATTTATTACTTCCTATTAATTGCAATGATGACCAAAACTATGTTTGTCAACTCTCCACAAATTTCATTCATCATACTCTTTATATGTGAAGTCATCACTCTCCATAAGATCATTATGTGATGTTTTTATTTTTCTATCTCTTCTCTTATTCCCTCAAGGTCATAGCAAGAAAGCAAAGCCCTCAACTCAAACCTACTCTTTATTTTATAACTCACGGACTCGATTACATAGATAGATCTCGAAGCAAAACTCAAAGCTAGATCATACTAAAAACTTTAGTCTACTAGATCAAGATATAAACAAAAGGATCGGACTAAGAAAAACGGTAAAGGTAAAGATGTGATGGTGATACGATACAGGGGATGTTGGCGTTCTGGGAAGGGGGGTCCCCAGACTTGCCTGCCTGCAGCCCATGGCGTGGCTTTGCTAGCAGGCCTGTATGACCCATCTTCATCAACAAGGCATTCAAGACCCTTGCGAGGGGCCAAGCCTTGCAAGGCGGATGACGCAAGACCTCCTCAGGAGCGGCCTCACTAGGCAGGCTCGCGAGGGGCGGAGAGATCAAGGCATGGCAAACCTCGTGAGGTTCCCATGACGTGAGCCTTGACGATCGAGACCAAGAGGACGCCAGTGCGCACAACGTCCTTGTTTCCTCTTTGGTGCTTAGGGGGAAAGCACAGGCGCGGAGTACCGAGGCATCAAGCAAAGGTTTTCATATTGGTGCAACAAGACCAAGACCAGCATGACGACAAGACGGAGGTCACCATAGAGCCCAAGGCGGCGTCACCACCAAAGCCTTTTGCAGGCGAAGACCAATTTTGTTAGGATAAGCTGTACTAGTTGTCCCCTTTCAAATTGGCCGTTGTTGGCTCCCTTCCCGCTCAATATTTGTGGAGAGGACTAGGGCCTCTATAAATAGAACTAGCCACCACCGTAGCTAGGGCGACCTCATCTGAGATTAGGGGAAACCTGATCTTAGACAAGAACTAGTTCATCCCCACAATAACATCCACCAAGCATAAGAGCACCCCTCCTCAGGAGGTTGTTCTTCCCCCTGTACTGTTCATCCTCAGCCCGAGAGGCAATCCACCACCACCACACTGGCTTACGATATTACGCCACAATGGTGGCCCGAACTAGTATAAATCTTGTGTCCTTTGTGTTGCGAGTTCGTCGAGTTAGTTCGTAAGACCTTAGCTGAGTTAGAACGTGGATCGGTAGGTGGAGATCTTCGCACGCACCCCAGAGTTTGAACCTTAAGGGTTTTGCCAGAACCCGTGATCCGACATTTGGTGCACCTGGTAGGGGTGCGCCGAAGCTTCCCTTCCGCCGCTCCGCGTCACGTCGCTTCATCGTCTCCATGGCGGACGCACGCCACGCCCACATAGAGCGCCGGACTGCCCTCGCCACCCGCGTTGCTCAGACGGCCCCTGTCGGTAGGCCACCCCGTCGCTCCTCGTCGCTTGCCGCTAACGCCGCAACCGGCCCGACAGGGAGCGAGCAGCAAGCATCCTCGATGCACCCCTCGGTGCGATAGGACGGCCGCACCACCACTCCATCACTGACTCCCGCTGGTTCGTCGTCTCACCCTCGTCGCGTTCCCATGGATGCACGGGCCACACTCGTCATGGCGCACGAGATCCTGCGCTACCGCCCAGTCGACAACCTCTACGAGGACTGGCTTGACTACATCGCCGAGCTTGTCCGTGCTGTAGGGGGCTCCCCTGCGTCATCCCTTTCTCTGCCTCGCCCTTCGCCAGCCACGGGCGACATAGCTCACGAAGCACCTCCACCACCTCTGCACCAAGACGGCGCCCTAGCACCAAGGCGTGCGGCTCCACAGCGTGACCCATCACGTCCGACGCCCGCGCGTGAAGAAAGAAGCTGTCAAGAAGTCCCTCGACCGCAAGAGAACGCTCCGCCACTCCTCGCACTGCCGCGCCAAGATCGTTTGCTATGGTAAGGCCCCGCGTCGCTTGCTGTAGCAGCACACGGGCGCCAAGACCAAGTTCCACCTCCAAGGCAGGCCCTGGTGACCACGGCCGGCTGCTGCACCTTCACCCCCGAGCTGCGTAGCGTCGCCTGGCCGGGCAAGTTCAAGCCAGATCTCCCTCCTCGCTACGGCGGCAGCCCTAACCCCACGGAGTTCCTACAGCTCTACGAGCTGAGCATCGAGTCGGCCAATGGTGACGAGGAAGTCATGGCGAACTAGTTTCCCATGGCTCTCAAGGATGGCACCCGCTCCTAGCTCCTGAACTTGCCTCCAAGCTCGATCTCCTCCTGGGACGAGATGTGCGACCGCTTCGTCCCCAACTTCCAGGGCACTCGCACCGCTCCCTGGCCGCGGGTGACCTGCGTTGCGTCAAGCAACAACCAGGAGAGACCCTCCATAAGTACATCCAGTGCTTCACCCCAAGGTGACGGATGAGGCCATCATCTCTGCGTTCTCTGATGGCGTCCGTGATGTCAAGATGAAGGAGGAGCTTGCCATCCACGAGGAGCTGTGCACATCTCTGGAGTACTTCAACCTGGCGACCAAGTGCGCCAGAGCTGAGGAGGGGCGCCTCTCCCTCCTCGAGCTCCCGGCTACGGACCCGGGGGAGAAGGAAGCCAAGGCCATTGACGTGAAGCTCAAGGGAGCAGCCGTGCTCGCAGCGGAACCAGACACCAAGCGCGGCGGAGACCAGCATGAGTCATCCAAGAGCAGCCAACCGTTCTGCGCCTTCCATAACCTGCATGCCCACAACACTAGCGACTGTCAAGAGCTCAGAGCCATTCGAGAAGGATGCTTCGGTCGACGCCCCGAGCGTAGCTACCGGGGCTAGGATGTGGTGGCGGACGCTTCGATGACTGTGGCCCGCGCCAGGAGTGGCACGACCAGCCTCGTGAGGACCGCTGGCAGGATCAGCCTCGCGAGGGTGCCTGGAGGGACCAGCCTCGTGAGGATTGTCCTCAAGGCAACGCTATCCTTCCTCCACTACCGCCACCACCCAGAAGGAATGACGACCACCATCAAGATGAGGGGGCGGGGGGATTCTAGGAGTCGTGCGCTATCGACTGCATCTTGGGCGGAGCTCAAGGCCCAGCCTCACAGCGTATCTTCAAACAGTTTGCTCGTGAAGTGAATGCAGTTCTCGCCAAGCTTGAGGCCACACGCCCCTCAGATGGTCCAAGTGCCCCATCATGTTCAGTTTGGCAGATCAGCTCAAGTGCGCAGCTACTGCTGGCGTCCTCCCAATGCTTTGTTCACCAGTCATCATCAACGTGCAAGTTACCAAGACCCTCATCGACGGTGGCGCAGGGCTCAATGTCCTGTCCGTTGACACGTTCAACAACCGCCAAGTGCCATATGACCAGCTTCCGCCTGCCAAGCCTTTCTCAGGAGTGACCAATGGCTCTAGTACCCTGATCGGGAGGTCCGCCTCCCCGTTACCTTCAGAGAACGCAAAAACTACCGCAGCGAACTCATCGACTTCGACATCACCTAAATCCGCCTTCCATACAATGCCATCCTTGGGTATCCAGCCCTGGCCAAGTTCATGGCGGTGACCTATCACGGCTATAATGTCCTCAAGATGCCGGGAAGCGGCGAAATCATCACAGTCCCATGCGAGGAAAGAGACGCGGTGTGCTCCCTCGAGTGTGCCTTCCAAGCTGCAGCAATAGACGACCCCGATAGCTAGGGCGAGCGCCCTCCGGAGGCCACCCCCAAGAAGAAGAAGTAGTTGCGCCACGCATGGCCTCAGGCAAGTGGCGCCTCGTCAGGATCAGCGCCCGCGCCTGGGGCGCCTCCCTCCATCACATAGGAAAGCGTGCCCAGCGCACCTCCCAGACAAGGCTCAGGGGATCTCTTCTCCAGGGCCTTAGACATTGCCAACATCACGAGGGAGGTTCTTGGGCACCACTTGGAGGCGTGCTTCATGGCACGTTTCCCTCACGAGAACACAGGGCAAGGAGTGCCCATCGTCTAGGAGTTCATCACCAAGACCACTCAGGAACTGCAAGACGCAAGGGCCATGGGCGGCGGCCACTGCTCACCAGGCGCAGCCCCCCATCCAGGAAGGAATGCCGGGCTGCGCGTCTGCATCGATGTCCCAGGGCTCAACTGGCCCGCCTCTCAGGAGCTTTTCTGGCCTTCGCGCGTGGGACGCTACGAGGGCCCACCTCACAGGTACGTTCGCATGGCTTTTGGCTTGCTGAGCGTGGCAACCGCCTATCAGCGCAACCTGCGTAGCATCCTGGTGGCTTAGGAGGCCAGGCACCACGCTGTGCTGACGGAGATGAAGACGGTCCTCAAGGAACCCCCTGGACCCCCAGAGCCTCCCGAGGCTCAGGGCCCCGGTGGCTCATGAGGAGTAGCCCCTTCGCCGCATGCCTTCAGCTGCCCCAACTCTCCTTCATCAACATAACCAGGTGACATTTTCCAAGTTCATTCAGCTGGGAGCGCCCCCAGGGCTGCATCATTCCCAGGCCGTGTGGGTCTGTCCTTGTGGCATGTATCCCTTTTTATGTATTTACCTTACCTTGTTGGGGGTGCCCCTCGGGCTACATCATCCCCAAGCCGCTCGAGCCTGACCTAGTGCCATGCATCTTCCCTGCATTTACCTGAGCTATGTTGCCTTTCATGCTTAATCTATCTATGACTATCACCTGCTTGATTGTCGCCCATCGCGGGAGCCGTGTGCTGGTCATCTTTCTTCAGGACCCTTCGCGTGAGTAAGTTAAGCACGGCGTCTATGCTCGGGCCCGTCCCTACAACTTTGATAAATCCAGCGACTGAGCTCTGTCTGGTGGGCCGGCCCTGTTCGCATCGCCTCCTGGGGCCATTGGTGCTTATCTTTCTCACGCGATAACCTCAGGAGATTCGTTCGGCGCAGGTTGTCTGACCACCTTGTACGACCAAGACAGCAAACAAGAACCAAGACCAGGCGCAACCCACCTTGAGGTAGGGCCTCGTTAGTCCCACGCTGGCTCACGAGTGCCCAGACACACCTTGTCTAGCCCTGCCGTGCAAGCCGTGTGTCAGGGCGGGGCTGTACACGCCCTGGGGGCTCTCCGCCGTAGGGAGTCCCCTCTCATGCAACAGAAGTGAATCAGCAACCGCCACGGCGACCAGTGCCCTTCCTCGCGCTAACTTGCAGGAACTTCCTGAGGGTCACATCAGGCGGTACCACGG
This sequence comes from Triticum urartu, assembly GCF_003073215.2. Classification (NCBI taxonomy): domain Eukaryota; kingdom Viridiplantae; phylum Streptophyta; class Magnoliopsida; order Poales; family Poaceae; genus Triticum; species Triticum urartu. Next base: position 189,687,828 of record NC_053022.1, read on the forward strand.
ACTCTCCCTCTTCTCTCATGCAATCTGCTGGCATGTTAAAACGTGGGCTCCTGAGCATCACATCCCAGGGGCTCCTACAGGCTCTCCTGCCCTCACTCCTTGGCCTTGACCATGGCACGCGACCTGGCATACCAGCGGCGGCTGAGCTCGCTCGAGCGCCGGGACCTGAGGACGTAGAGCACGAAGGAGAGCGTGGGAGAGGGGGAGACTCGTATGGGCCTGACCTAGCTACACTACGGTGGCCGACGTACGTGTTCGACACGACTCGAGGAGCCGACCCCGGACAGCCAAGATAAGTTCTCGCTCTGGATCCACCAGTTGCTAAGGCACGAGACCCTCGCTCACTCCCTTCGCTGCCCTACTGCGGTAGTGTTTTCTTCCTTTCCCATACTAAGACAGCTGCTTGCGCGCTAATGGGGACCTTTTGAGCATCGCACCTCAGGAGCTCTTACTGGACCTCGGGCCGCTCACCTCCTGGCCTTGACCAAGGCATGCGACCTGGCATACCAGCAACGACAGCAACCTGCCTGGGGACCGGGACCTGTCAGCGTAGAGCACCAAGCTGACAGCAGGATTGGAAAGGGGAGACCGAGCCTCGGCAGGATAAGCGCATGCAAATCTTCGTAATGAGGGCTATATTGACAAAAGGCATTACAGACGCTTTACACGCCCCCACGGGGTTCATTTCTTGATTCCTCACAGGGAACAAAAGGGAAGGAATTCCTAGGAGTTCTATCTACATGCACCAGATGTCGCCGACGCCATCATCAGCGGCGACAGCGACTGGACGCCGCAGCCCTGCTCCGGGCTCGGCGAGACCTCGGGGGCACGTAGCTTTCATAGCTCGTCTTCGGAGACTCCACAAGCTCAGGAGAGTCACTGGACCACCAGGAGTCGCCGCTGTTGTTGGAGGAGCTACTGGCGAAGCCTGCGGCAGGCCCATCGCTCACCATGGTGCCGTCCTGGCGACCTCCTTCAGAGCAGCATTCCAGGCGGCGGCCTACTTCGTCGAAGACCTTGAAGAACAGCACGGAGGCGCTGTCGTACTCGAAGTGGATCACAAGGGCGCCCTCCGCATGGCAGACTCGGGCAATCTCGCCCCAGCCTCGGGTCATGAAGATCCTCCCGGTGGTGACGGCCTCAATCTCCGCTACAGTCGCCGGGGCGTCGCAGTCGGCGTGCTGTAGCCAAAGCTCGAGCGGGCCCCTCGGCGGCATCTCGGCTGAGTGGAACTGTGGGAAGCGAATCCAAGTGCTCGGGGGCATCGCCGCCCACAGCATGAACTTGCGCAAGGAGTCCGCAGCGTGGACCCCTGGGGCGATGGCGTGCGCCTTCGCGGCACGGTGACCACGGCCTTGGCGCGGGCTGCGCCGCTCACCGCTCCTCCCTCCGGAATCATTGCCGTGAGCGTATAAGGGCAGTGGGTACCCAGGAGGCGGCCTTTCGTACCAAGGCTGCGACACCACCGGCCTCACGACCATCTCGCGAAGGTGTAACCTCCTCTTCTTCGGCGGGAGCAGCTCGGGCTCGTTGGGGGGATCCTTGCCCTTCTCTGCGGCCGAGAACCTCCGAATCGGTGCCATGACTGCACCAGCATGGAGTGGAGCAAGGAGGAGAAGCGCGAGAGGCAGAGGAGAGACGGGTGATGGGGCTCCGCCCCCACCTCCAATTTATAGCCAAGGGGAGGCCAACCGCCGGCCTCCATGATCCAAGGTAATAATGATGGTTTTTCCTTGCATGTAGTAGGGACTTGTCAAGTCGGGGAGTTGCCGAGGAAGCATGGGGAAGCGGAGATGCCCACCTCCAATCAACCGCCACGCGTCGACCAAGGCCGCATGCTATTGGGGCCCGCGGTGCTCCGCACTTGACCTTTGGCTTCGCCTCGAAGCCAAGCCCGAGCGCACCTTGGGCCCGGGGGCTACTGTCGGCATTCTGGGAACGGGGGTCCCCAGACGTGGCTGCCTGCGCCCCACAGCGTGGCTTTGCTTGCAGGCATGTACGGCCCATCTTCATCAACAAGGCATTCAAGACCCTCGCGAGGGGCCAAGCCTCGCGAGGCGGATGACGCAAGACCTCCTTAGGAGCGGCCTCACCAGGAAGGTTTGTGAGGGGCAGAGAGATCAAGGCATGGAAAATCTCACGAGGTTCCTGTGACGTGAGCCGTGACGATCGAGACTAGGCGGGCGCCAGCGCGCGCAGCGTCCTTGTTTCCTCTTTGGTGCTAAGGGGGCAAGCACAGTCATGGAGTATCGAGGCATCAAGCAAAGGTTTCCATATCATTGCAACGAGACCAAGACCAGCAGGACGGCAAGACGGAGGTCACCATGGAGCCCAAGGCGGCGTCACCACCAGAGCCTTTTGCAGGCGAAGACCACTTTTGTCAGGATAATCTATATGAGCTGTCCCCTTTGAATTTGGCCGTTGTTGGCTCCCTTCCCGCTCAATATTTGGGGAGAGGACCAGGGCCTCTATAAATAGAACTAGCCACCACCGTAGCTAGGGCGGCCTCATCTGAGATTAGGGGCGACCTGATCTTACACTAGAACTAGTTCATCCCCACAATCACATCCACCAAGCATAAGAAGACCCCTCCTTAGGAGGTTGTTCTTCCCCCTGTACTATTCATCCTCCGCCCGAGAGGCAATCCACCACCACCACACTAGAGTAGGGTATTACACCACAACAGTGGCCCGAACCAGTATAAATCTTGTGTCCTTTGTGTTGCGAGTTCGTCGAGTTAGTTCGGAAGACCTTAGCTGAGTTAGGACGTGGATCGGTAGGGGGAGATCTTCGCGCGCACCCCAGAGTTCGAACCTTAAGGGTTTTGCCGGAACCCGTGATCCGATAGGGGAACCTCCCCCAAGCTTGGCAGTTACCATGGGGAGTGCCCATACCCATGTATTTATGTCGGTTTCTTTGGAGGTGGTGATCCAATATTCTTGGCAATAATACACTTCAGGATGTGATTTTCCTCCTCGATCTTGTTGACTTGTTGTTTAAGATCCATTATTTCCTTACGGAGTTTTCCTGTGATAGCTAGAGCTCCGATCACCCATGGATGCTTCCCGGCTGCGGGGGAAAAAGCAACAGTCTTTTTCATGTTATCATAAGAGAGAAATCTAGCATTGGGATGTATAACCGAATTCGGTATTGCTGATCTTTGGAGTTCCTCAAGCATGGCTCCTGGTTGAAGGCGAGAGGTAGCTTCTTGGTCCTCCTCCATGGCATCCGCTCTTTTCAGGTTATCCTCCATTTGTTCCTCCGTTGACCAACCAAAGTGGTCAGCTTCACTGTATGCTCTTGGGCCAGGTGTTGGGTGAGAAACCCGACTCTCCCCGACCGACTCTTGTGATGACATCTTGCTCCAAATCTACTACAGAATTAGCTAAACACAAGAATAGAGGAATTCATTATGGTACGGTGGTTAAAACCATCGAGACATAACCATCCTTCTACGTGCAATGAAGAATCACTCCAAAGTTCGTATCTAGCGGATAACATAAGACAGACTTGTTTGTAGGGTACGAAACCACCTCAAAGCTATTATTTCCGATCAATCTATCCTAGAGTTCATACTAAAATAACACGAAGTTATTCTTTCCGATCGATCTAACCAAGAGTTTGTACTAAAATAACAACAAAGCAAATTCAGATACATAATATTCTATCCAACACAAAGAACTTCAAAGAGTGCCCCAAGATTTCTACCGGAGAAACAAAGACAAGAATGTGCATCAACCCCTATGCATAGATTACCCCAATGTCACCTCGGGAATCCGCGAGTTGAGTGCCAAAACATATATCAAGTGAATCAATACGATACCCCATTATCACCACGAGTATTGAGTTGCAAGACATATATCAAGTGTTCTCAAATCCATAAATGTATTCAATCCGATAAGAACAAAATCTCAAAGGGAAAAAACTCAATTCATCACAACAAGATAGAGAATGGCGCATCTTTGTACCCCTTTTCCTATGCACGGGTAGTCAAAGCCGCGCCCACGGCCACACCAAGCAGAACAAGGGAGGTGAGCCAAGGTAAGATTGAAGCCCAAGGCAATCAAAGCAACGCCAAGGCCAAGACCACAAAGAGTAGAGGGACGAAGAAAGTTCCCCCGGAAGACCCTTGCCGGGTGGCCTCAGCGGCCCCGGCAAGACTCTTGCTGGGAAAGCTCGCCCCGCACCAACAGAGCGAGCCACCCTTGAGCCCACGGCCCCAAGTGCCATCATCAGCGTGGGGCCAGGACTCGGGAAGGCACCCCTGGGGTGGCATATAGATCTTTGTGAAGACATATTCAAGATCATATCAGAAGGCGATGATTCTCGGCAAGATCCTTCCCAAGGATGGCCACTAGACCCCCGGCAAGATCCTTGCCGGGGACGACAACACGCCACGACGAGACCCTTGCTGGGCCACCGGCAAGGCTCTCGCCAAAGACGCAGGCAAGGCCACCGCCAAGCGCACGTCAACCAAGATTCCACCGCCGTTCACATGCAGCTTCTAGCCCAACCAGTTTGACGGGCACCTGCGTGGCAACATGCAGCTCCCAGGCCAACTCATCAAGCACATGTGTGGCGGCATGCAGATCTTCATGAAGGCTCCACTACCGCGCCAACTCAGCCGCCTGCCTGCCTATATGGCACCGCACGCATCCCCGGTTGAGGCGCCTATCGAAGAAAGGAGGAGCGGCGATGGACGGGACGGGCCTCACCCCCGTCCCTGATAAAGTACGAGGACACCCAAGCGATGCATTAAATGCACCTTGTCTTGTAATACGAGGGATCACCTCGTGGCACTGTAGACCTTTCCACGTCTCGTGTGCCACTGTGGCAACCCCTTTTTCCTATAAAGGAGGCCCGAGGCGACGAGGAAGGGGATTCGGCTCTTTGGAACCACACGCTGACCACACCTAGTTCAGGAGCTCAAGAAGTCTCAGAAATACACCCACCAAAGCAGGACTAGGGTATTACGCATCCTCGCGGCCCGAACCTGGGTAAACGATCCTTGTGCTATCTAGTAGCCCTGCTCTCCTCGCAACCCTGCGCCCCGGCAACCGTAGTAGGGATTCTCGTGATCCCATAGATGTCGTTCCACACCGACATCCTTGGCGTGCCAGGTAGGGGGCGCAATTGTGAGAATCTGCTCTTGTAGTTAGCCTACCAGTTCTTCGTCGCCATGGCCCCTAAGAAGAAGACGGCCATGGCGGCCGATTCGGTGGGAGCCCAACGACCCGTGCTGGTGCGGACGAGCAGTGGACCGGTCGCAAACAGGACCCGGGCTGCGGCCCGCGAGCACCAGCATCGCCCAGGCAGTCGGAGCCTGGCGAGCGGCGTCTTTCACGCGCTAGACGACTGGCTACACTTCACCGGATCCATGGATGGAGCTGGGCCCCCCGCGGGCGGCGTGGGGCCGTCCAGGGGCGTCGTTGTGCAGACTTCGGGCGGTGCGGCGAGCTCCAGGACACCTACACCGGTGACCACCGCGCGTTCTTCCCATGGTGTGTGCGCCGAGTAGCGTTACCACGATGGTGACCCTGGGCACTGCCGTGGGAAGAGCCCTGTGTGTTCAACGCGCTCGTCGAAGCACTGGCAAAAATGGCGCGCAGCCGCTGGGTCGTGACGGAGCTCCTTCTAACGTAGTTAGAAGTCGAGGCGCACCGCGATCCACGCAGCTGTCACCGCCGCCCACGCCAGTGGAAGCTTTGGCACGCGCACAGCTGCTCCTCGACTTCCCTATTCATGCGGAGAAGCTCGACGAGTGGAGGGCCACCATCCGGAGCCTCGTCGCCGTCGCAAACAAAGACGATCCGTGACCAGCGGGGCCCTCGGGCCGGCGCTCCACCGAGCCACTACATGCTGGCGCTGCGAGGACCGGGGGAGCTGCGGCCACGGTGCACTCCCCTCCTCCTTGCCTCCCGCCGCGGGCGTCGGCCCGTCGCGACGACGCTTGTGACAACATCTCCATAGCATCGTCCGACCCGCGAACCCTTCGCGACCAGCGCCAGGTCCTTCGGGAGCGAGCTCACGAAGACACTCGAACCACCATCGAGTGCCGGTGTGAAACGCGCCGCCAGTCGGACAAGTGGGCGGCACCCACTATGGAGCACCCGGCACCGGGGGGCCTCGGCGGCCTACCTTACGAGGTGGCTGCCTAGCTTTTACCCGTGAGCTGAGGAAGTTCCAGTGGCCGTCCCACCGCATGTTAAAGCCCGACGTCAGCGAGAAGTACACCGGCAAGGTCCATCCGTCCGAGTTCCTCAGCATCTACTCCATCGTGATGCAGGCCACTGGGGCTCGCGACGACAAGGTGCTTGCCAACTATTTCCCACTGACGCTCAAGCCCAATGTGATGTCTTGGTTGATGCACTTGCCGGCGGATTCCATTTCTTCCTGGTTAGATCTGTGCCATGAGTTCGTTGGCGCCTTCACAGGAGGCCACCAGGCTCATGGCCAGGCCAGTGATCTGCATATCATTCCCCAGAAGGAAGGGGAGACCCTGTGCAAGTACATCCAGAGATTCAGCCGGGTGCAGTACAACATCCCCGACGTTCATCCCGCCGCTGTGATTAGGGCATTCAACCAGAACATACGCAATCGCAAGATGCACGAGGAGCTGGTGATGACCAAGGTTAAATATGTGGCCGAGCTCTACATTCTGACCGATAGGTGCGCCCGAGCTGAAGAGGGAAGGAAGTACCCCGGCGAAGACGCCGGCGCGAAAACAGACTCTACTGATGAAGACGCCGCCACCTCGACGAAGATGAGCCCACGTTGCAACAGGAAACGTAAAGGCAAGGCCGTTCTTGACGTTGCGGGATCTGACGATACTAGTGCCGGCATGAAGGTCAAGGCAGACACCCCCGGCAAGGAGATTGCCGGGTGTGCCGCCTGTCGGGCCCTGGCGGCTACCGACAAGCCAGGAAGCTTCGACAACCAATACTACAAGATCCATCGCACCAAGAGCCATGACCTCCAGAACTGTGACAAGTCGAGCTTCTTGCTGAGAAGGAAAAGGCTGAGTACGAAAGGCGGGACAAGGAGAAGGACCAAGACGGTGCTGGCGGATCCGGCAAGAAGCATGGTGGCCAAGGAGGCCACCCCGGAAAGGACAACTAGCAAGAGAGGCCCGCCCGGGGCCGCGACAAGAAACAAGAAGATGACGGTCACGACAAGGGCGACGAGTCTGGTGAGCAAGGGTTGCAGAAGGCTACGGAGGCCATGTGCGTCGATGGCGGCGCCTTGCTGCATACCTCTCACCGCCGGCTCAAACAGTGGGCACGTGAGATTACAACAGCAGAGCCGTTGTTCGACGCTCAAAAGCCGCTGAAGTGGTCCAGCACGCCCCTCGTCTTTGACGCCGAGGACCACCCTGACCACACTACCGCGGTCGGGTGTTTGCCATTGTTGGTCTCGCCAACAATATGCAACCTCAGGGTGAACAAGATGTTGGTTGACGGCGGGGCCTGAACCTGATCTCGCCTGTCATGATGAAAAGGATGCAAATCCCTGATGGAGACCTCGAGGAAACGGGCACGTTTCAAGGGGTCAATTCGGGGAGGAGCCATCCGAAGGGAAAGGTCACACTGCCTGTGACATTTGGAGGAGAGTTGAACTATAGGACGGAGAGGATCGTCTTCGACGTGGCCGAGATCCCCTTGCCCTACAACGGGATCCTCGGCCGCCCGGCATTGGCCAACTTCATGGCGGCATCACACTACGCCTACAACATGCTGAAGATGCCCCGGCCCTTGACCATCATCTTTGTCCCCTTTGACAAGAAAGACGCGCTGATCTGCGCCGATGAACTCTACCGGGAAGTAGTTGCAGCAGCTGCCGTCAAGGCACCTGCTCCTGCCGCTGACGGCCCGGGAAGGAAAAAGGTGCCCGGCAAGACCTCTCGCACCCACCCCGGCAAGTGCACCTCCTCGGAGTGTTGTGCTACCGTTGAGGATGTGCCATAGAGCTCTACCGACAAGAGAAAGAGATCCAGAGCCGAGCCGCCGCAGACCAAGAAGGTGCCCGTCAAGGAAGATGGCACGGGAGGGGCCTTCATCATAGGCTCCACCATCGACAGCAAATAGGAAGGCGCGCTCGTCACCTTCCTGCGGGCAAATGTCGACGTGTTTGCATGGCAAGCGTCTGACATCCCCGGTGTTCCTAGGGAGGTGATTGAGCACCACCTAGCTATCTGCCCCCACCCACGGCCCGTCAAGCAGAAGGTTAGAAAGCAGGCTCTGAAAAGGCAGGAGTTCAACACAGAGGAGATTAGGAAGTTGGAAGCGGTAGGTTTGGTGAGAGGGGTGCTCCACCCGACGTGGTTGTCCAATCCAGTAGTGGTGCGCAAGGCGAATGGGAAGTGGAGGCTGTGTATTGATTACACATATATTAACAAGGCTTGCCCTAAGGACCCCTTCCCGTTGCCGCGCATCGACCAAATTGTTGACTTCACGGCCGGGTATGATCTATTATCATTCCTGGATGCCTACTCAGGCTACCACCAAATCTTCATGACAAGAGAGGACAAAGAGAAGACATCATTCATCACCCCATGTGGTATGTATTGCTTTTTACGGATGCCTTTTGGGTTGAAGAGTGCCGGCTAAATGTTTGCAAGAGCAGTCCAGATTGGTTTTGAACCTCAGCTCCATAGAAATATGGAGGCCTACATGGATGACATAGTGATCAAAACCAAGGACAGGCCAACTCTTGTGCAAGATCTGGAAGACACATTTGCTAACCTGCGCAAGATCAACCTCAAGCTGAACCCTGAGAAGTGCGTCTTCGGTGTTCCGTCCGGCAAGCTTCTCGGATTCTATGTGTCGCAGTGTGGGATCGAGGCAAACGCAGACAAGATCAAGGCTATTGAGCAGATCGAGGCACCCAAGCGGATCAAGGATGTGTGTAGGCTCACCGGCTGTGTTGCCGCTATGAGCCGGTTCATCTCCAAGTCCGTCGAGCGCGCCCTTCCCTTCTTCAAAATCTTGAAGAAGGCAGGCCCAATAGAGTGGACACCAGAAGCCGAGGCAGCACAGCATGAATCAAGTGGTTAGCGCCGCACTGGTGGCACAGAGGGAGGTCGACGAGGAGGAAGCAACGGCGGCAGAACCAGCAGATGAAAAGACAAAGATTCCCTCGGCAGGGCCTGGTGCCGACAAGGCATGGCCCCCGGTAGAGTCTGGTGCCACCAAGGCAATGCCCATGCAGTCGAGTGAAGTGGTGCCAAAGAAGAAGATGATGTAGCACCCGGTTTACTTTGTCAGCGCCCTCTTGTAGGGGCTAGGTCGAGGTATTCCGGCATGCAAAAATTGCTTTTCAGCCTCCTTATGGCCTCGAGGAAGCTGCGTCACTACTTCCAGGCCCACGAGATCACTGTCGTCACCCGCCTCCCGTTGCAACGGATACTGTACAACCCGGACGCAACCGGAAGGATTGTGGAATGGGCCTTGGAGCTGTCAAGTTTCAGTTTGAAGTTTGAAAGTACCTCAACAATTCAGAGAAGAGTCTTGGCGGAATTCATCGCAGAATGGACCTCGACGCCCGACGAAGACGTCCAGGAGACCACTCTCCCCGACAAGGAAGCAGACCGCGACTGGATCATGTACTATGATGGGGCCTTCTCGCTGCAAGGCGCCAGTGCCGGTGTGCTACTCGTCGCACCCACTGGAGAACACCTCAAGTACGTGATCCAGATGCACTTCCCCAGGGAGATGTCCACCAACAACACCGTCGAGTACGAGGGATTGCTTGCCGGTCTCAGGATCGCGGCAGACCTCGGGGTTAAGAAGCTCATCGTCAGGTGCGACTCACAGCTCGTTGTGAGGCAGGTCAACAAGGATTATCAGAGCCGATTGATGGAAGCCTACGTAGATGAGGTGAGGAAGCTGGAGAATGCTTTGATGGTATCCAGGCAGAGCACGTCCCCCGAGCAGAGAACGACATCGCCGATTACCTGTCAAAGCGTGCCACATTCAAGCTACCTGTGGAACCAGGTACCTTTTTGCTCCAGTAAACTCAACCATCTATCGAACCATCAGCGGGGCAGAACAAGTGGAGGAAATAAGGTCCCGACAAGTACTTTCCTACCGAGCCCCTCGGGCTGCCAGAAAGGGTGCTGACACAGACGCTGAGCCTGCCCAAGAGCGACTAGCTCCGATAGGGCGTCAAGCCCTAGCCGTAGAGACAGTCGCTCTCATGGCGGAAGAAATGCCTTTGGTCCTTGCCATCCATCCCAGGCTCTGGCATGGGCACAACATACCGTCCACTTCCTCCAAACAGGGGAGCTTCCTGAGGAGCAGGAAGAAGCAGAGAAAGTAGTCCGTCGGTCCGTCCTATACCAGTTCGTCGATGACATCCTGTACCGGAGGAGGCCTAATGGTGTGAAACTCAAGTGCATCCCCTGGGAGGAAGGACTGGAGCTGTTGGCGGAGATACATGGAGGCATATGTGGCTCCCACATAGGGTCAAGGGCCCTTGCCGGGAAGGCATTCCGACAAGGTTTCTTCTGGCCCACCGCCCTCCAGGATGCGACGACACTAGTAACCAAGTGTGAAGCGTGCCAGTTCCATTCAAAGAAGCTTCATCAGCCGGCTCAAGCCCTTCAGACAATCCCTCTCTCCTTTCCATTCTCGGTCTGGGGGCTCGATATACTGGGCCCTTTCCTCCGCGCTGTCGGGGGCTTTGAGTACTTGTGTGTTGCAATCGACAAGTTCACAAAGTGGCCGGAAGTGGAAGCAGTGAGGAAGGTGACTGCTCAGTTAGCCGTCAAGTTCTTAAAAGGACTGGTCTGCCGTTTTGGTGTGCCAAACAGAGTCATCACTGGCAACGGCACGCAGTTCACAAGCCACACCTTCTTGCGGTACATCCAAGACCTCGGCAGCAAGGTTTGTTTTGCTTCCATGGCACATCCACGGAGCAACGGCCAAGTAGAGAGGGCAAATGCTAAAGTGTTGCGAGGCATGAGAACGAATACCTTTGACAAGCTGCACAAGAGTGGAAGGCGCTGGATTGATGAGTTATCGACGGTTCTTTGGTCGATCAGAACAACGCCAAATTGAGCCATCAGCCAGACACCTTTTGCCCTGGTATACGGGGCAGAAGCAGTTCTCCCCACGGAACTCATATACGGGTCACCTCGAGTGCTCTCTTATGATGAGCTTGAGCAAGAGCCGTTGTGCTAAGACGACGCGATGCTCCTTGAGGAAGATCGTCTTCAGGTGGCTATGAGAGCGGAATGCTACCAGCAAGCCTTGCGCCGCTATCATAGTCGCAAGGTTCATGCCCGAAGCCTTGAGGAAGGCGACGTTGTTCTTCCGTGTGTTCAGTCGGCCAAGAATTCCAACAAGTTGACACCGAAGTGGGAATGCCCTTATTGGGTAATGCGAGTCACCCGGCCCGGCGCAGTCCGCCTGGAGATCGAAGATGCCGTCCTAGTGAGCAACTCTTGGAACATCGAGCATGTTCACAAGTTTTACCCATAAGGCGCGGCTTGCCGGGCCTCCCGGCAAGCCACCTTTTGTACAAGCTTTGCCGACAAGGCATGTGACCCTTTGTACAAAGCCAGGCACAGACCCTGAGCATACATAAATGAAGCGCTGGTGCCCTAAGTTATAGCATGCATGCTAGGTCGAGTCTCTTCCTTGGTTAGGGTTGATAGTGCTTAGCGGCGACTAACCCCTAGCCTAGAGGTCGAGTGCACGTCTGTCTGTTCCTTTTCTGTCCTCCTTTGGTTCATAGGGCACGTGAGCACTTCTGCTTAGCTACTCAGAAAGAAGGAAACACACTGCGCCCCGACCCCGGCAAGCCAGAGTTGCCGAAGGCTGCAAGCACAAGGATCCAACCGCAGAAAGATGAGATTGCCAAGGGCTGCGAATTCAGATAAGTCTTTTATCCCCCGTCATGCATTTTGGAACCGGACTGGGCATGTGAAACCTCGTTTTTATCTCTAGGCTGCCTTGCTCCCCTTTTTCCTATACCTAGGGATTATTTCCTGGGTCCGGATTTGGTCATAGCCGCGGCAACAAGGGTTGGGACGAGGAGCCTAAAGCCCACTTCATCCCTGCCTCCGCCAAGAGCACGAGAACAGTCGAGTGGAGTGGGGGGACGGCAAGGCCTGTTGCCTGGCGAAAAACGTTTATCTTAAAACAATAACAAGGATTCGCTCCTTGTCGCGGGATTTACCCGCGAATGAAAAACCTGGCAAGCATCCCTTTTTCATTAAAAACATCCCATAGAGGTACAGTTCATGCAAGATGAAAAACATGAGCAAGGGGATTACAAGTTTTAAATTTAACAAAGGCCCGCAGGCTTACAAACTAAAAAAAAGATAAGATGCCCATAATCCCTTTCCTGTCCCTCTCCTCAGGAGGCAAGTCAAGGAGGCGAAAGGGCAAAAGGGTGCCTAGGCGAGCTACGAGCAGCAGAAAGCACCATGAGAACATCTCGGTGGCCACCCACGGGCGGGCCGGTGATGACGGTGCCAGAAAAGGAGCTGGAAGACGAGGCGCCAGGACCAGCAATAAGCGATGAAGGCGTCGGTGCCCGCGTACTCTGAGTTGACGGCCTTGCCGCCCGCCCTCTTCCTCTTCCGCAGCCTCCCGACGCCAGCCACCCAAGGAGATATCCCCGCAAGGTTCAAGGAGCTGGCCCTGCCCCCGGCCAGCTTCTGTCGGAGGAGTGGCCAAGTGCAGATGTTGCTGCTGTCGCACCCGCCCAGGCGCGGGGCGTCCGACGCCTAGTCGGACTCGTCACCGCTGTCCGCCATACTATCTTCCTCGTCGCTCTCGCTTGAGGACGAGCTTCCATCGTTAGAATCTCCATCAGAGGAGCTCTCCACGCAGCATTTCAGACGAGTTCCCAAGTCTCCGAAGACCTTGACGGAGAGCATGCCATCCACCGTTAACTTGAAGTAGAGGACGAGCCCCGCCGTCAGGCTGTGGATGCGGGCGAACATCTTCCATCCACGGCAGAGATACATAACTCGAGCAGCCGGGAAGTCGACGTCGTCCCGCGTGCCCCAGTTCCCGCAGCCCCTCATGTGCAACCTGAGAGTCTGGGCGCGGCATGCTCCATCACCCAAGCGAACGGAGTGGGGAGACGAAGACGACGACGTGGGGCCGATGGAGCCTAATGAAGAATTCACAAGGCTGGTCTTCAATGTGGCCCTCCATAGGAAGGGCATCGTTGGCAGGGCGAGGCCGGCGCGCCGCCCCGTCCTCCTCTTCCCCGAGCGCTACGGCCTCTTCCCCGGCCTTGCCCCCTCCGCCTTCCCCTCGCGGTCGGTTCCACCACCACGGGTTCAGGAGGGGGAAGGACGCGCTGTTGAGAGGCGACCCTCACCGCCATCGTCGAAGGACCAGGGTTCCCTTTCTCCATGGCGGAAGAGAGGAAGGAGCAGAAGAAGAAGGAGATAGAAGATGGAAGAATGTGGGGTGTCATTTCCCCGTTTCTCCTCTTTATAAAGGAATGGGGTTGAGGCTCGGCCGCCCCGCTCGGCCAATCCAGACACCGGAGGCGCGGGGAATCAGGACCGACCCGCCGCCCAACCAGCGGCAGCCCGGTTTCTCGCCTCCACCGTTTGCCACCACAAGGACGCATCGCAGACATGCAGAACTGAGGGGACGGGTGAGGCGACCTCTCCCCACCCCGTGATCGTGGGAGTGGATGCCTTGAAGACCGCACCCCGACCCCGCTCAGTAAATGAGCCGCGCCTCCACGCCTCCCTCTTTTTACATGGAAGACGCGAGCCGTCTCTTTACTGCGATGTGACGCATGCGTGTGGAAACCGTCCCACGCATGCCGCCCCCGTCACGCACACCCCTCCATGCCGCACCACGCGCGCGGGTCGTGGGAGGTGCAGCGCGCGAAGGATCTTACCACGGTAAAAACCACCCCACCTGCCCGCGCACCGTTTTGGGCCTGGCCCAACGACGCGTAGCACTTATGTGTGGCCCAGGCCCGGGGGCTCCTGTCAGTGTACAAAAATAGGGGCGCATCTTTGTACACCTTTTCCTGTGCACAGGCAGTCAGAGCCGCGCCCATGGCCACACCAAGTAGAACGAGGGAGGTGAGCCAAGGTAAGATCGAAGCCCAAGGCAATCAGAGCAACGCCAAGGCCAAGACCACAAAGAGCAGAGGGACGAAGCAAGTTCCCCCGGTAAGACTCTTGCCGGGACAGCTCGGCCCGCACCAACAGAGCGAGCCACCCTTGAGCCCACATCCCCCAGTGCCATCATCAGCATGGGGCCAGGACTCGGTAAGGCACCCCTGTGATGGCATATAGATCTTTGTGAAGACATATTCAAGATCAGATCAGAAGACGACGATTCTCGACAAGATCCTTGCCAAGGAAGGCCACCAGACCCCCGGCAAGATCCTTGCCGGGGACGACAACACACCACGGCGAGACCCTTGCCGGGCCACCCGGCAAGGCCACCGCCAAGCCCACATCAACAAAGCTTCCACCGCCGTTCACATGAAGCTGCCAGCCCAACCAGCTGGGCGGGCACCTGCGTGGCAACATGCAGCTCCTAGGCCAACTCATCGAGCGCCTGCATGGCGGCATGCAGATCTTCGTGAATGCTCCACTGTCGCGCCAACTTAGCCGCCTACCTCCCTATATGGCACCGCACGCATCCCCGGCCGAGGCGCGTGTCGAAGCAAGGAGGAGCAGCGACGGACGGGACGGGCCTCGCCCCCGTCCCCGATAAAGTAAGAGGACACCTAAGCGATGCATTAAATGCACCTTGTCCTGTAATACGAGTGATAACCTCGTGCCACTTTAGACCTTTCCACCTCCTGTGTGCCACTGTGGCCACCCCTTTTTCCTATAAAAGGAGGCCTGAGGCGATGAGGAAGGGGATTCGGCTCTTTGGAACCACACGCTGACCACATCTAGTTCAAGATCTCAAGAACTCTCAGAAATACACCCACCAAAGCAGGACTAGGGTTTTACAGATCCTCGCGGCCCGAACCTGGGTAAAAGATCCTTGTGCTATCTACTAGCCCTGCTCTCCTCGCAACCCTGTGCCCCGGCAACCATATTAGGGATTCTCGTGATCCCATAGGTGTCGTTCCACATCGACAACACCATATGCTGCGACTATATTAACAAAGCCCACGGTACATCAAGATTGTGACATCTCAAGAACACGAGAGATAGAGAGAGAGAGAGAGATTAAACACATAACTACTGGTGCAAACCCTCAGCCCTGAGGGTGTACTACTCCCTCCTCATCATGGAGGCCACCGGGAAGATGAAGATGGTCAACAAGGTCTAGATTGGTTTTTGGTGTCTACAGAGGCCTGCGGCGGCGGAACTTCCGATCTTGTTTCACCCCGGATGGTTTCTGTATTTATAGGATTTTTTGGCGTTGGTTTGACACTAAAATGGGCCTCCAGGTGAGCACAACCCACCGGGGCACGGACAAGGGCCCAAGGGCTCTCCGGTGTCTTGTGCCCTACTCCTTCACCTTCTGGTCCTTCCTCGAAGCTTCGGGGGTCTCTTTTGTTCCAAAAAAATCGGCAAAAAGTTTCAGCTCATTTGGAGAACTTGCATTTCTGCACAAAAAACAACACCATGGTAGTTCTGCTGAAAACAGCGTCAGTCCGGGTTAGTTCCATGCAAATCATACCAAAACCATATAAAATTGTTGTAAACATGGCATGAATACTTCATAAATTATAGATACGTTGGAGACATATCAACTACTTTTAAATTTCCTAATTTTTTGAATATTCCAAAACGGATAAAAAATGCCATAGGAAACATTCTAGAGTTGGTTTACTTACCATACCACATAACTATTCCCTTTCGGAGTCTGAAACATCCTGGAAAGTATCCCTTATGTACTCCTCCGGTGTTATGTTATTAATAATATTTGTCTCGACATTTATGGGACTACCTGAAATATAATGTTTGATCCTTTGACTGTTTACCACCTTCGGGTTAGTGCCTTCGTTGTTGTGGATCTTGCTGGCACAGTAACGATAAACCTCCTCGATAATGTAAGGACCCTCCCATTTAGAGAGAATCTTTCTTGTAAAAAATCTTAAACGAGAGTTGTAAAGTAAAACGTGATCACCTACATTAAACTCACGTTTTTTATCCTTTTGTCATGCCATCTTTTAACTTTTTATTTAAACAACTTCGCATTTTCATAGGCTTGGGTTCTCCTTTCATCATGTGAGCTAATGTCAAATAACCTCTTCTCACCGGCAAGATTGAAATCATAATTGAGCTCTTTGATTGCCCAATAAGCTTTATGATCTAGTTCAAGAGGTAAGTGACATGCTTTTCCAAAAACACATTTTATACAGAGACATACCCATAGGATTCTTATAAGCAGTTCTATAAGCCTAGAATGCATCCTCAAGTTTCTTAGACCAATTCTTTCTAGATCTATTTATAGTCTTTTAAAAAATCAATTTAATCTCTCTATTCCTCAATTCTACTTGACCGCTAGATTGAGGGTGATAAAGAGATGCAATTATATGGTTGACGTCATATTTAGCAAGCATTTTACGGAAAACACGATGAATAAAATGTGAACCACCATCAGTCATCAAATATCTAGGGACTCCAAATCTCAGAAAAATAGCTTCTCTAAGCATCTTAATAGAAGTGTTATGATCAACACTACTAGTTGGAATAGCTTCTACCCACTTAGTAACGTAATCAACAGCAACTAAAATATGTGTATACCCATTAGAGGAAGGAAAAGGTCCCATATAATCAAAGCTCCAAACGTCAAATGGTTCAATAACGAGTGAATGATTCATAGGCATTTCATGAAATCTACTAATATTGCCAATTCGCTGGCATTCATCACGACATCAAATGTTTCAAGAAAAACTTATGAGCATCCTTGAAGAGAGTAGGCCAATAAAAACCGGATTGTGTCGCGGGATATCCACGACCACCCATGGGACCAGGAGGCCCCTTGCTGGTTTGGCAGACAAGCACACGACAGCACGAGGAGAGCACACGAGCAGTTTACCTAGGTTCGGGCCGCCATGAGGCGTAAAACCCTACTCCTGCTTTGGTGAATTGTTGGTGGAATGGAGATGGTGAGGCATAGTACACTTGGCCGGCACGCGTTGCCTATGGGCAGTTGTGACCATGCGTGTATAGGTTGGTCAACTTTCTAACCTCTTAACCTCTCCTACGGGTGCCATGGGCCTCCTTTTATAGATCAAGCGGTTGCCACAATAGCGAAGTATTCATTATTCACTGATATGATAGCAAATAGTGCTATGATACCTAACTTTGCGGGCTGACAGGGTGCATTAAATGCATTGCTTAGTGTCACATCATTGGTTGCCCGGCAAGGCTTGCCGGGCTATCTTGCCAACTTCACTCCTGTTCTCTTGACACGTTGCAGGACGGGTGTCATCTGCTAGTTTCTTCTGTTGGAAACTACTGCCATGTGGCGAATGGATGACACTTAATCACACTGCGGCTTCACACCGCACTGATAGACGATGTGGGTCATGCTTGAGTGGTTGATGGGGTGGTTCTTCCCTCACGAACCCCGGCAGACCCTACCGGGGTGCCTGGTTGATTGCTTCTGGCGGTGGCCTCGTCCCTTGCCGGGCTCTCCTCCTCGGCAAGGGAGGCCATTCTCTTTTCAGCATCATGTCTACATGTTTTAGGAGCATCTTCATTCCATCTTTAAAGTGGTGCAATCCATGTATTTTTACATGCCTTGTGGTGAATAGCACAAGCTTGTGTAGTGTGCCACTTGAAGTTTGTTGTTTTCTGAGACTTAGTGATTTTTGCTAAGCCTATAACTCTTACTTTAAGTTGCCATGTTAACTTGATGGTACCATCAATTCCATGCATAATCTAGAGATGCCTAGTTGACATTCTTTTATTTCCATGTTATGCTCTTTCATGCCATGCCTTGTGATGCCTCGTATATGTCATGTAGCATATGTTTTCGTTGACATGAACAAGCCTAAATGATGTTCTAGTTTTCTGTTAACTTCATGATGCCATGTTGTGAGTTTGTTATTGGATAATCTATGCCTATTTTGGAGTTTCTCCAATTACGGGATTTGAAGTATGCTATGAGAACTTTGTCGACATGCCAAGTTTGATAATTTTGGACTACATGTGACCTCTGTTCCAAGCTTGCAAACATGTTATGCTGATGTTGTTGTTTTACACTTGCTAAAACTGTTACAACATTCAAACATGTCTTGTTGGTTCCCACTAGTCCATGAGTCATATGGTTATGATGACTTGATGTTATTTGCTCCTTATTATGTGTACTTGGATGCCATGTCCTTGGTTTCCTTATAACTTGCTGTAATTTGTCTCTTTCTTGCTCTCAAGTTTCCATCATGCTAAATCTGTCATCCTATTAACAACATGTTCCCTTTTGCATGAATCATAGTAATTACTCCATGCATCATATGAACTTGTTCCCATGGACTAAGTTGAAGTATATCATGTCTACTACATGCCCATGTCTTTTGCATAATCTTTAAAGTTGCTATGCTTGCTGTAATGTGCCTCCAAATCAGCATCACAATGTTATTGTTTGCATTCCTAGATTTCCTCCAAGTCTGAGAATCATCTTATATCATGTTGCATCTTGTCTTGTTGATTGTCATTGATCTAGGGGTTATATGGAGATGCTTAGTAAGCATGTTTTGCCATGGTTAACCTGTACTTTAATGTCATGCTTTAGTTTGCCATGTTCTTGCAATGTAGCTTAATTGTTTCATGCCTCCAACATGTCAACATGTTATTTCTGCTCATGTATGCCATGTTTCACTACAACAATCTGTGTTATTAAGTTGCTTTTTGCATTAATCATGTTGGATTAAACCTAATACCTATGAACTTGAACCTTAATGTTATTTGAAGCATGTTATCTATACTTGAAGTGCATATCAAGTTTGTGCTCATATGTTTCCTGTAGCATGTTGGTTCCTTGATTGCAAAGTGCTTAATTGTTGTTTTGGGCAGATTGTGTTTAGAACTTGTATTGAGTGTATGTGTTGAACCGTTGCTCCGTTTTGAGCATGCTCTATATGAAACTTGCTTGATTTTGCATGTAGTTTCATGTTACCTTGTTGCATCCATGTTTTCAAGTGTTTGTGATGTTATTTGAATGCATTTTGCATCAATGCCATGTTTAACTTGTTTTGCTCGTATCTTCTAGGCCGTAGCTCCGACTTAAACGCACTTTATATGTAACTTGACTAGAAAACCATGTAGATCATCTTGATGCACCTTAACTTGATGTAACATATTTAACATAATGTTTTGGTCAGATCTGGACCAATTTCGAAATTTGCATATGAGGACTTACCAGAATTGTTATATGTTGTTTCTGGTCTCATTTAAACTTGCTTTAATGTGTTGGTCTTGTATGCATCATCTCTTGCCATGAGTAGCATAATCTAGCCTTATCATGCATTATACTTGGTTGAGCATCTTGTCATGTTTATGTGTTGTGTGTTTACCATGTTGTTTGCTTCTTTCCGGTTGTGCTTCTTCTCGATAGTTCCTGTTTCATTGCGATTATGAGGATTTGTTCGACTACGTGGGATCATCTTCTTCATGGACTCGTTCTTCTTCCTAGTGGGATTTCAGGCAAGATGACCGTCACCTTGGATCTCACTACTATCTTTGCGATGCTAGTTATCTCGGCGCTATCGTTATGTTGCGCTACCTACCACTTGTTTATCAAGCCTCCCAAATTGTCATGATAGCCTCTAACCTTTTCACCCTTCCTAGAAAACCGTTGTTTGACTATGTTCCCGCTTTGCTCAGCCCGTCTTATAGCGTTTCTAGTTGCAGGAGCAGTTGCAGGTTGTTCCATGTTGGGACATGGATATCACAATATATCTTATTTAATCAATGCACATATATACTTGGTAAATGGTGGAAGGCTCGGCCCTATGCCTGGTGTTTTGTTCCACTCTTGCTGCCCTAGTTTCCGTCATACCGGTGTTATGTTCCTTGATTTTGCATCCCTAACATGGTGAGGGGTATGGGGCCCTCTTGACAGTTCGCTTTGAATAAAACTCTTCCAGCATGGCCCAACATTGGTTTTAGCATTTTCCATAATAATACTTGAACTAAATAATCAATTGTCATAGGGCGTCATGAACCCGAGGATTTTCTACATAGCAGGGGGGGCCAGTGTTGATGGTGTTGGTCCCAAACGGGCAGACTACGGGGCCACCTCAGGGAAACTCGAGCGCTGGTTTTACTCGTAGCTTGTCCCATCCGGTGTACCCTGAGAATGAGATCGCGCAACTCCTATCAGGCTAGGTCGGTGCATCGGGAGGTCTTGCTGGACTTGTTTTACCATTGTCGAAATGACTTGTGCACCGGGATTCCGAGTCTGATCGGAGGGTCCCATGATGAAGGATTGTCTCCACGGATCGTGAGCTTGTCATGGCTAAGTTGGGACAACCCTGCAGGGTTTAAACTTTCGAGAGTCGTGCCCGCGATTATGTGGCAGATGGGAATTTGTTAATATCCGGTTGTAGCGAACATGAAGTAAACTCAATTAAAATACACCAACCGCGTTGCGTAACCGTGACTGTCTCCTTTGGGTGAAGTTCGAGAGGAGAACACAGTTAGCTTATGTTTGAATGTAAGTAGTTCAGGATCACTTATTTATCATTACTAGTTTTTGATCGTTTGCGTAGTTTCTCATCTCACTCTTGTGCTCGTAAGTTAGCCACCATACATGCTTAGCCGCTTGCTGCAACCTCACCACGTATCCTTTCCATACCTATTAAGCTTTGCAAGTCTTGATACCCATGGTAATGGGATTGCTGAGTCCTCGTGGCTCACAGATTACTACAACAACAGTTGAAGGTACAGGTATTGCGGTGATCATGATGTGAGAGCGATGTTTTGCTTGTCTTGGAGTTCTTCTTCTTCTTCTTCTTCTTTTTCGATCTTGGGTTAGGTTCCTGGTCGACAGTCAGGGCTAGGAGGGTGGATATCGTTTGAGCTTCTGTTTGTGTTTTATCCATAGCCGGATGTTGTTCTGATGTTTGATGTATTGATGTATTCCTGTGGCTTTGTATGCCTTTTGTATGTATCCCAATTATTATGTAATGGTTTGAGCTAATGATATACACCTTGCAAAAGAATGTCAATATGTGGTTCTATCCTTGGTGGGACCTTTGAGTCTCTTTAGGATAGAGTCACATATTGGGCGTGACAAGTTGGTATCAGAGCCTCGACCGACCATAGGAGCCCCCTTGTTTGATCGTATAGTTTGGCCGTAGTCGAGTCTAGAAGAAAAGTTTTTAGGAGTCTAGTTATATCAGCGAGTAGGAATTCTTTTTACTCCTCAGCCCCTTCGTCGCTCTGGTAAGAAATCTTGATGTAGGTGTTTTGATTACTCCTCTTCCCCTTGAATTTTTTTAGGATCACACAGTTGGTTTTCGTTCGTTGCAATGTCAGATCTTTTCATCCGGCGCACTTCTCATCAAGATGATTCGATCTCTTTGTCTTTTGAAGGATCAGTCCTCGGTTTTCTCTACGACGTTGTTCCCTAGTATGAAATTGTCTTTTTTTTCACCCGCCCACCTGTAGCGACCCGACCTTAGACGGACAAGTCTCTGTGCTTCAGTGTCATCAGTGGATCTGTATTGCTGTCACACACAGTACTCGAGGATTTATAACAGAGTTCAATCACAAACTTATTACATCGAATGTCTCAAAAGAGAACTTATTACAATAATATGGCTGAAGGCCATCTAAATACAGTAACGGTGGATGCTTCGAAGGTAGAAGAGTCCATCCAACTCCATGGAAAAACTGAGTGCATGACAATGACCTAGCGCACCTTACTCTTCTTCTGAAAATTCTGTAACATAATACGTTGCAGCCTGTGTAGGTCAGCACATAGAATATGCTGGCAAGATAACACTATAGAGCAATGAACAAATAACAACTATCACTACATGCATATATGGCTGGTGGAGGCTCTACGGTTATCATTTGGATAAAGCTAATTTTTCCCTACAACAAATGAACATATTTTATTTAACTACCAAGTTGGTTGACAATTATTGATAAGTGTCATGGAATTGTCACAGAAGATGACCTAGCAAAAGGACTTAGTCGTAGGGCCATCGCAACTAGGAAGCTTAAAGGGGTTAATCCGGACAAAGGACGTGAGAGGTTTTATACTAGTTCGGCCCCTTACGATGAAGGTAAAAGCCTACGTCTAGTTGGGTTGGTATTGCTGGGGTTTCGATCACCAGGAGGCTAGTTCGCCGGCTTGGTTATCGATCTCTTGTTTCTTGCCCTAAACCGCCACCAGGTCGTCCCCTTATATACACGGATTGACGCCTAGTGGCCTACAGAGTCCCGGCCGGCTCATAAATCGTGTCCGTCTTGGTGACTTCTTTTACATTCCTTTCCTTACAAGTCTTTCCTTACATACGGCAGTTTACAATATTGGGCCTTAAGCTGCCTCTAGGCCTTTTAGGCCTTCTATAAGGTTTAATAACCTATCACCTTGAATGTCTATTGGGCTTCCTTTGTGACCCATCATTGGGGCTGACCCGGCACCTCCTGGGCAGGTCATAACTGATAGCTATATCCCCAACATTATGCCCCAGGTTGATTTGAACTTCGTTATTGTCAATCTTCAATACTTAGAAAAAATCCACCTATTATTGTTTTGCGAAAGCTTTGTAACCCGCCATGACGTCACCTCCGGATTTTTCGGTAATCCGCCATCATGTCATCTTTTTTTAACGGATCTTTATCTTTAATGCCTTCCCAAAAATCGAGGCGCCTGGGTAGCTGGATAATCATGTTTTGGTCTCCTCATTTTTCGCGCCCACTGATCAGTCTTCTCCTTATAAATAGGCACGACTAGCCTTTTTTCATTCTCCCCTTTTCCATCATCTTCTTCCTCTCTCGCAACCCTTATGTTGCTCGATCTCCGCCGCCGCCGCCGCGCTCATTGTCGTCCTCAAGCTCGGCCGCTGCATCACCCTGAACTGTCCAGAGAAACGGCGATGACCCTCCGCAACAGATCTGCATCCGTACGTTCTTGCCTTCTCATACCTTTAGATCTGCATTAGGGTTTGCGAGTTCATCGGTGTTCTTCGCTTGTCCTCTTGAATCTGCTGGTAGTTATTCCTCCGCAACCTCTCTTGATCAAAAAGGAACACCTAACTCATGCGGTAGTGGTTTTACACCCATTTTAGATGTTAGTAGATCCTTTTCCTTTGCACAGATACCTTCTTAGAGCTGATGAACTCATCTGAGCTATATTTTTAGGTCTAGGAAATTTTTCATTTTGAACGGCCATTTGATCCATATGAATATCCAGAAGTTAAGGAACCTGTTTGTCTCCATACTTAACCAATTTCTGCTGCTAGTATTTCTTAAATGTGTGTAGTCATGGCGGCTTACTGTGCCGGCTTACTTTTCCTTATATGACATTAGCCCTTAATTAAGCCGCCATTACTCCTCTGTATCATCTTTTACTTCATCATATTTATTGAATTTAACTGGCATGTTACCTTCCTTTCAGTACGTTTGTGAACACCATGTCGTCCAAACCACCGACTGTCTGCAACTGGGTTCCCTCAACCGTAACTGAGGAACGTTTGAAGGAGTTCTTCTCCATAGGATTTTTTCCAGGAAAAAATGTCATGTCTTACCATGCACCACACCCGAACGAAGAACGGCCCAACCCAAAAGATGGTGAAGTCATTGTCTTTACTGACCACATGAACCGTGCCTTTTCACCGCCCGGCTCAAAGTTCTTCAGAGATGTCCTCCATTTTTTCAAACTCCATCGTCAAGATATCGGGCCCAATTCCATATCCAATATCTGCAACTTCCAAGTGCTCTGTGAGGTGTACCTTCAGGAACAGCCGATCGTGGAACTGTTTAGAGAGTATTTTTATCTGAACCGGCAGAATGAGTGCACCAACGGCCTTAGCTTGGAGCTTGGAGGCATCTCAATTCAGCGTCGGCAGGGCGCTGTCTTCCCCCTCATTGTCTTTCCGAGTCATCCAAAAGACTGGAATCGAACTTGGTTCTATTGTCAAGACACTTCACCAACAAATGAGAAGCCACTACCGAGTTATCGCGCCGAGCGTCTTGACTCCAAATTCGTGCTCCCTGACAAGATTTCTGCTGCCGAATGCAAGAAGCTGACCCCATCTATAAAAAGGATTAACGCCTTATTAGGGAATGGCTTAACCGGAGTTGACCTGACCCGCTGCTGGATCTCATGGCGAGTTATCCCTCTAAGTCATCGATCAAAATTGATGTACGAGTATGGTGGAGGCCCAGATGACTCTCTTCGTCACAGCTCTGTTCAATTAACAGAAGAAAATATTGTTTCAATGTCAACTCTTCTGGTGAATGGAAAATACGAAGACTGCAGTAAAGTAGGGTTAAACCCCTTTTGCAAGCTTAACCCGGTGCCAGAAGTAAGGAAACTCTGATCTCTCTCCTTTGTATTTTCTCCAGCCGTATTGTTTTTAAATACTTGCCTGACCTTTCATCTTGTTTTTACCAGTTTACAGGCCAAATCTGGTTTCTGGAAAGTTAAATATGACCACGAAGCTGCTGAAAGCGAGAGTCACCGCCATAAACGCCAAGAAGACGACCCGGAGGTCAAAAAAGAAGAAGAAGAGCACCGCTGAAGACATGATGAAGCTTGACGATACTCCTGAGTCGCAGGTAGCCCTTGAATCCCTTGGCCAACTTTTTAATAATCTTATTAACACTGATCATTACTAGGACGACACTGGGGCCAGTCAGGCCGTGGAAGAAGTGGTAACTATTTCCTCTGACTCAGCCCATTTGCCAAGACAGAAACTACGAGTCGTAACCCGGAAAGTAAGGTTTTCACACCCTTTGGCTTATCTGGACCCTCATTTTCTTTTGAAAAAGCAGCAACATCAAAGCCGCCATCAGGCCCGGAATGATGATGAACCACCTATTGTTCTTCAAAAAACTCCTCAAAAACGTCGGAACGAGGTTTACTTCTTTGTTCTTGACTCCCTGTTTAATGGATCCTTTCCCTTGCATGACTTAACTTTACTTTATCTTTGCAGGAGGTGTCTCGCTCTTCTGGCGACTCATCTCAGACCCAATTTCTGGCCTTCAAGACTACCCCTGGGTAAGGAAAAAAATCATCTTTCCTCCGTGTTTTTCAAGCTATATCTTTATACTGACAGTCCTATAATATTTCTCTTAGTGGTCAAGCTAAATCCAAGAAGGCAAAGGCAACTAAGCCGGTGGAAGACCCGCCAGTTCTTGTCCCTGAACTGGCCATGCCCTCTTCTCCTACGTTAACTAACACTCCAGAAGACCTGCCTGCCAACACAGAAGCAAATCCTCCTGAGCTGTCAGCCAACAATACCACCGTTAACCCTTCTGCCACTGGACCATCCAGCTCGGCTAACCCGCCATCGCCGTCTTCTCAAGACGTTCTGATCACTGGGAGCCGCTTCATTGAACCGGGGAATCCCACCATGTTGACCCGTCATACTGCAAAACAAGAGGCGCTGGAGAGACAAAAAGTGTGTTTTGATATTTAGCATTATAGCCATCTGAATGCCAATGATATATTATCCGGCTATCTCAGCCACGTGCACTCCAGCCGCGTCTCAGAGATCGAAATGGTCAAGCCGTTGCAGCTAAAATATGAGGTATATTCTTCTGGCTTACTTACATTCTGCAAGTCCCCAAGTCTTCAGATTATGAGAGAATCGGAATGATCTGTAGACTTTATGATATAGGCGAAGACTGTACCTTTAGATTTTCCTGAAATCCAATAAAATTTGAACCAAGCTTCACCTGTAGTCCCCAAGGGCCGGTTCATTTAACCATAAATGAACCGGTACTTTGAATTTTATAACTCTCTTGTACCGAATCCAACAAATACTGTAATCCGGCTTAACCTTGAGGAACTTTGCTGAATAACATAAATTAGCCCCCAAGTACCAACTGATGTTACTTTGTAAAGTATTTGGGACTTGAAGTATTTTAGAGTCATAAGAAATTGATTTGGCATACATTAGCCCCCAAGTGTCAAGTGGTTTTGCAGTGCAAAGGCACTCAAGACTTGAATCTTGAATCTTAAACTTTAATTGAAATCTTGACTCATCTAGGTATGTTTTGCAGAATGCCTTATCTGAACTGAGCTCACAATTAACTGATGCGATGACCCGGCTGGCGGATCAGGTGGCAGAAATCAAGTCTGCTGACTCCAAACTGCAACTGAGTGTTGCTGAGTCAGAAAATTTGAAAACCAGCTTGACTGTCAAGAAGAAAAACTGGGCTGAGGAAAAAACGTTGTTGACACAACGCGTCGAGAAAGCTGAGGCAACCCTTGAAGAGGTTACAACACAGCTGACCGGATTAAAGGACCGGGTGTCTCAAATGGTGGCCGCCATCTTTGGTAACCCATCTGTATTTGATATTGTGTATTTTCTGTTGATCCGGAATATAAACCGCCAGCTTACTCTTTGTTTACAAAATATGTGCAGGCCCATGAAGCAAGAATCTGAGCCAAGACAATACTTTAGTGGAGCAATTGTATATTGGCGCTCAACAGGCACTTGCCGCTATCTCTCCTGTCAATCAAGGACCCAACCGGCTCAGTGATGTCTTAAAAAAGCTGTTAATCTTACCTGCCAGGTTCCAAGAAGTGAAGCACTCCTATGCCAGAGCCGGAGCTTTGACTGCCCTGAGCCACTCCAAGGCTTGGGTGCCAGATCTAGACCTGGCGGACGTAGCCAGAGGGTATACTACCATGAAGGAAGACGGATATCCCTTTGACCAAGATGACTTCATGGCTTGCGTGCGCGCAGTTCGACCTCAGGCGACTATTCTTGGAGATGAAACCAATATCGACAAGTATCAGCCCGGTTTTGACTTGGATAATAAGAAGATGGCGACTCACTCCTACAAAGTGACCGATTTATTCCCACCTGTTCGTGAACATACATTTGCCCCGGAAGTTGATCCGGCCGGCCTGATTGACGAAGAAGCAGAATTTATTGCTATGAACGGCTTTGATTGGTCAAAGCCCAGCTTCCAATCAGCAGAGGGCGGTGAACTGGCGAGGGAGGAGTGATGACCATCTTCATGGGCTTGTAAAAGCCTTGTAATAGATTAGTTTTGAAAACACTGCATATTCTGCCTATGCCATCGCGCATAAGACACCGTGTGTTACTCTGTGCTTTCTGACGTTAATATATGCATTATTTTTATGGTTGCCCTGCAATACTTCAACTATGTTCCTGTAGATAAAAAGGAAACAACTGGCTTGGCGGCTTAGTACCAAACTGGTTAGAACACCCGGTTTGTAGCCAATATATTGATCATAGTAAAAAACAGAACCAGATGTAAAAAGAAAACAAAGCTGAAATAACCTTTGATTAATACAGAAAGCAACTGTTCATAAACAATAGCCACACCTTACCTTTGATCTCCTGACCACCGGTTTAAATAACCCGGGTGATGAAGTTGATAATCCTATCTTTTTTGAGAAGTCAATGCTTCTGAATACTGAATGATTATCACGCCCTGGCGTCTTGTTGTCAAATAGTCCAGCCAGTGAAAAGACCATACTGATTATTTGTGAAATTTAGACAACAAAAAACCAATAAGGCAAATAACAAGTGGTAGACAAAATTGACCTTATAATTAAAGGTTGGGGGTTTCTGATTCAAATACGATCACTAACCCGGACCAAAGGGGTTAAGCTAAGCTTCAAATACGACCATATAGCCCTGAGTGGCTTTGGTGTTGCGCCGATCAAGAGGGTACCGATAGCTATGTTCTCTTTCGTTCGAATACGACCTATGTTTGAACAGGAAGCCCCCAGATGACCTTGAGAGGTTTTTAACGGCCCTGATTCAAATGCGATCCAAGTCAGACCCAAAAGGGGTTAAGATGTGATTCGAATGCGATCAAGAAGCCCCCTAGTGAGTTTGGCTTTGAGCCGATCAAAAGGATTACGATAGTTATGTTCTCTTTGGTTCGAATACGACCTATGTTTGAACAGGAAACCCCCAAGTGACCATGATAGTTGCGGCTAGATTCGAATCCGATCATAAGCCGGACCAAAAAAAGGTTAGACTTGATTCAAATATGATCAGCTCCTTAATAGTCATTTGAAAAATAGTAGTAAAAAATAATAAAGATGTGTAATCTTTCTAAAAAGAAAAGAGACCGATGGTCATGCTTTATTACTTATCATAATATATATAACGTCAACGTATGTACATGATGAGAGCCGGTGGCTCAGGTGTAGTATGGCCGAAGTTGAGCAATGTTCCACGGCCGGCGGGTCTCCTCTTCTGACTTACGTGAGTCTTTGTGCTCTCGAACGTCAATGAGGTAATATGACCCATTGTTTAACTTTTTGATGACCACAAAAGGTCCTTCCCAAGGTGGGGATATCTTGTGTGCGTCTAATAAATCCTGGATGAGCCGGAGCACCAGGTCACCTTCTTGAAAAGTCCTAGACTTAACCCGGCGGCTGTGATAACGACGTAGTTCCTGTTGATAAATTGCTGATTGAGCCGCTGCTAAGTCTCTTTCCTCATCTAACAAGTCAAGTGCATCCTGTCTGGCTTGTTCATCATTAGCTTCAACATAAGCCGCCACACGGGGCGAGTCATGACGGATGTCACTAGGTAACACTGGTTCTACTCCATAAACCATGAAGAAAGGTGTGTAACATGCAGATCTGTTAGGAGTGGTCTTAATACTCCATAGCACGGAGGGTAACTCCTCTACCCAACAACCCAGCGTTCGGTGCAAGGGAACCATAAGCCGGGGCTTGAGACCTTTTACGATTTTCTGATTTGTTCTCTCAGCCCGACCATTGGATTGAGGATGAGATACAGACGAAACATCAAGCCGGATATGCTCGCGCTGACAGAACACCTCCATAGCCCCTTGGGATAGATTAGTGCCATTTTCAGTGATAATGCTGTGTGGAAAACCAAAACGGAAGATCACCTTTTTCATGAATTGAACCGTTGTGGCCGCATCACACTTACTCACTGGTTCTGCCTCAGCCCACTTTGTGAATTTGTCAACTGCCACAAAAAGATGTGTCTTTTTATCCTTAGACCTTTTGAAAGGTCCAACCATGTCAAGCCCCCAGACCGCAAACAGCCAAGTGATTGGAATCATCCGCAACTCTTGAGCTGGCACATGTGCTCGTCGTGCGAATTTTTGACATCCATCACATCTACTGACCAGATCTTCTGCATGAGCGTGAGCCGTCAACCAATAAAAACCATGACAAAAAGCTTTGGCCACCAGAGACTTTGACCCGGCGTGATGACCACAATCACCTTCATGGATCTCATGAAGTATTTCTTGGTCTTCTTCAGGGGAAACACATCGCTGAAACGCTCTAGGGACACTGCGATGGTATAGTTCTCCGTCAGAAATCGTCATTGACTTCGACCGCCGGGTTATCTGTCGGGCCAGGGTCTCATCCGCTGGCAGCTCGCCCCGGGTACTGTCCAATCTGGGATGATGTGAAGAGCCGCCACCAACTGCGCCTCCGGGTCAGGAACGGCTAGATCTTCTTCTGTAGGTAACTTAACAGACGGGTTATGCAAAACATCCAAAAAGGTGTTAGGTGGCACCGGCTTACGCTGAGATCCCAACCGGCTTAAAGCATCAGCCGCTTCGTTCTTCCTATGGTCAATGTGATCCACCTGATAACCTTTGAAATGTCCTGCAACAGCATCAACTTCGCGGCGATAAGCCGCCATGCGAGGGTCTTTGGAATCCCACTTGCCTGACACCTGTTGAGCTAGCAAATCTGAGTCGCCAAGACACCGGACCCGGCTCAGGCTCATCTCTTTAGCCATTCGAAGACCATGGAGCAACGCTTCATATTCTGCTGCGTTGTTAGTGCAAGGAAACATCAGCCGCAATACATAACAAAAATTTTCACCTCGAGGGGAGGTTAAAACAACCCCAGCCCCCGAGCCTTCCAACTATCTTGACCCATCAAAGTGAATAGTCCAATATGTGTTGTCAGGTTTTTCCTCCGGCATCTGCATCTCTGTCCAGTCATTAATAAAATCAACTAGTGCTAGAGACTTGATCAAAGTACGTGGTACATACTTCAACCCATGAGACCCAAGCTCAGTGGCCCACTTGGCGACTCGTCCAGTGGCCTCTCTATATTTAATGATGTCTCCCAAAGGAGAAGAACTAACCACAGTGATTGGGTGACCCTGAAAGTAATGTTTTAGCTTCCGGCTCGCCATGAACACCCCATATACAAGCTTCTGCCAATGTGGATATCTTTGTTTAGATTCAATCAACACCTCACTGACGTAGTAAACCGGCCGTTAAACTGGATGCTCCTTGCCGACCTCCTTGCGTTCCACCACAATTTCCACTCTAATAGCTCGTGAGTTGGCGGCTATGTATAACAA
Source organism: Triticum urartu (assembly GCF_003073215.2). Classification (NCBI taxonomy): domain Eukaryota; kingdom Viridiplantae; phylum Streptophyta; class Magnoliopsida; order Poales; family Poaceae; genus Triticum; species Triticum urartu. The sequence continues at coordinate 189,718,269 of NC_053022.1, forward strand.
TAGCAGCTCTTTCTCAACGGGAGCAACAAGGACCGGCGGCTCAGCAAGTTGTTTCTTCATATCCTCAAAAGCAGAGTTCGCAGCATCGCTCCAAACAAAATCATCCGTTTTCTTCATCATCTGATACAAAGGCATCGCCTTCTGCCCTAACCGGCTTATGAACTGGCTAAAAGCAGCAACACGACCCGCCAGCTGTTGAGCATCATTGATGCATGTTGGCTTGGCCAGGGATGTGATTGCCTTAATCTTCTCTAGGTTAGCTTCAATACCTCGGTGGGACACCAGAAAAACCAAGAGCTTGCCAGCTGGGACTCCAAAAACACACATGGCCGGGTTAAGCATCATTTTGTAGACCCGCAGGTTATCAAAGGTCTCTTTCAGATCTGTGACCAAGTATTCCTATTTCCTGGATTTTACCACTATATCATCCACGTAAGCATGAACATGACGCCCAATCTGATTGTGAAGGCAATTCTTCATACACCGTTGATAAGTTTCCTGGGCACTCTTGAGCCCGACGGGCATAGACACATAACAGAAGGCTCCAAACGGAGTGATGAAAGCTGTCTTCTCCTGGTCCTTGACTGCCATCTTGATCTGATGATAACCTGAATAGGCATCCAGAAAACTCAGACGCATGCAACCCGCCATAGCATCAATAATCTGATCAATATGGGGGAGAGTGAAAGGGTCAGCTGGACAAGCCTTATTTAAATCGGTGTAATCCACACACATACGCCAGGTGTCGTTATTCTTGAGTACAGGCACCGAGTTTGCTAACCACTCCGGGTGAAAGACTTCCACAATGAACCTGGCCGCCAAGAGCCGGGCCACCTCTTCTCCGATGGCCTTGCGCCTTTCCTCGTTGAATCGTTGGAGAAACTGCCTGACCGGCTTAATCTTTGGATCAATATTGAGAGTGTGCTCAGCGAGTTCTCTCGGGACACCCGACATGTCAGAAGGTTTCCATGCAAAGATGTCCCAGTTCTCACGGATGAACTCGATGAGCGCGCTTTCCTATTTTTGTTCCAAATCGGCACTGATGATGAACTTGGATGAGTCGCCAGGCACAAAATCAACCGCCTTGGTGTCATCAGCTGACTTGAATTTCAACACCGGTTCATGCTCCGTTGTTGGCTTCTTTAGAGACGTCATGTGTGCCGGGTCAACATTATGTTTATAAAACTTCAGCTCCTCCGTTGCACAAACAGACTCAGCATATGCAGCATCTCCTTTTTCACATTCCAGGGCTATTTTCCGGCTTCCATGTACTGTAATTGTGCCCTTATAACCTGGCATCTTGAGCTGCAGATACACATAACACAGCCAAGCCATGTACTTGGCATAAGCCGACCGTCCAAACAAAGCATGATATGGGCTTTTGATCTTAACCACCTCAAAGGTTAACTTCTCTGCTCTGGAATCATATTCATCTCCAAAGGCTACTTCCAGTTCAATCTTGCCAACTTGGTATGCCAATTTGCCAGGTACCACACTGTGGAAAACAGTGTTAGATTGCTTAAGAGTCTTATCAGTCAGACCCATCCGGCGAAACGTCTCATAGTAGAGGATGTTGATGCTACTGCCTCCATCCATGAGCACCTTAGTGAATTTATATCCACCAACCTGAGGCGCTACTACCAACGCCAAGTCACCCGAATTGTCAACTCGGGGAGGATGGTCCTCTCTGCTCCACACAATAGGTTGTTCTGACCACCGTAAGTAACGCGGGATCGCCGGCTCAACGGCATTGACAGCCCTCTTGTGAAGCTTTTGGTCCCACTTGCACAAGCTAGTGGTAAACACATGATATTGCCAACTATTCAACTGATTTGGGTTGCTTTGATATCCGGATTGCTGGTGATTACCTTGGCTGGGTTGTGGATTATAACCTCCTTGGTTACCCGCATGTCCCTGACCATGAAAATCGCCTCCACCTGATCCGGCGCCCGGGCCTTGAAAGTCGCCTCCACCTGAACCGCCGACAGGGTCGTGACTTTCGTCGAATGCATTTGAATTCTTGAATGCCTTCATGATTGTACAGTACTTCCACAGATGGGTGGCTGGCTTCTCCCGGGTGCCCTGTCTTGGACAAGGTTCATTCAATAGTTGCTCAAGGGTGGGACCTGACCCGCCCGACCGAGGGGGTTGCCTACCCTTGCGCCGTTGATTGTTGCCCTGCGCATTGGTGTTAGCCACAAATTTGTCAGCCTTACATTTATTACCTCCTTCATTTGCCGGGTTATGTTGGTGACCCTTGCTGTTGTCGTTCTTCTTTCCCTTCCCTGTCTTTTCTTCATCAGACACAGGGTCCTTGGTACTATCCGAATCAGCATTCATGTTTAAGCCGCCCCAGCTTCTGCTTCAGTGGTTCAAAACGGAAATTTTTCTCCAACATTAAGACTGCCGAACCGGCATCCATCTTATCAGATGAATGAATTATCTCCTTGACCCGGCGCACCCAATGGGTTGTGGACTCACCTTCCTCTTGCTTACAATTGGTCAGGTCCACGATTTACATAGGTTGTTTGCACGTTTCCTTGAAGTTCTGAATGAACCGGGCTTTTAACTCCGCCCATGAGCCAATGGAATTGGGGAGAAACCCTTTTAGCCAAGTACGAGTCGTTCCATCCAACATCATGGTGAAATATTTGGCCATTGCCACGTCGCTGACCACCAACAGCTCCATGGCCATCTCATAACTATCAATCCAGGCCCCAGGCTGCAAGTCGGCCGTGTAATTAGGCACCTTACGAGTCCCCTTGAAGTCCTTTGGCAAACGCTCATTACGTATGGCAGGCACCAGGCAAGGGACACCTCCGGTTCTCGTGGCCACTCCTGCCTCAACCGAGGTTGCTGGATAAGCCGGAAATGTCTGGTGAGCCGCCTGCTCTGTTTCCAATTGAACCGCTCGCTCAGCCTCTTGTTGGATGCTCTCCTGATCCGCCAAATTAAGGGCTCCAGCCTGTCCCGGATCATGCCTGTGCGGCTGGTTGCGGCATTGAGCATTCCTTGACATGTCAGCTGAATCCATATGCCTACTGTAGCTTGGGATCTGGCTCGGGCGAGGGGTTGAATGGATCATGTCTCGACTATAAGAGTACGCATCCTGCTGTGCCAGAGCCGTTTGAAGAAGTTCTCTCACCCTTCATGTTTCGATCGCCGCCAGAGAGTCGCACTCCATCGGGAGAGCCGCCAAACGGGCCGAAGCTGCAATGAGGTTTTCCAAGGGATTAGAGAAGTGACCCAGCGGTGTTGGCACATAATAAGGCCGAGCGGTGTGTACAAGAGGTGGTTCCATGGTGCGCGGCTGAAACGGTGCCCCGGATGTCATGATCCGATTTGCCTCCGGCGGGTTACTTGCCCCGACCCCGGGTGTATGAAAAAGGTTCCTAGGATCGAGTGTCAGAGGTAGACCTGACTGAGTTTTCTGGTGCCTTCTTCTCATGACCTTGTTCGACGCATTCAGATCCACCGAGAGTCGAAAATTCTCTGCCTGAAGCTGCTGAGCATGAACTTCCAAAGCCGCCCGCTCCGCGGCCATCCTGACCTCCTCTGCTACTAAGTTTTCTTTGGCTTGTGCCATCTCCTCATGTACGTGGGCCACCTCTGCGTCATCCTGAGCTTGATTCGCCAGTTCTACCACGACAGTCAACAGGGTTGTCAGTTTATCCATGAGGTCCATCAGAATCTGAGCCGGGGGGCATGCGGGGTCTCCTGACCCGGCTGCGGCCGCCCCGGTGGCTGTTGTTGCCGCTGCTGTGGAGTTCTGAACCGGCTGTGTTCCTGCCATGAAGACTCCAGCCCAATTCGGCGGCTTAAGGGGGTCCGGAATACTGCTGCCATCGGAACAGCCCCCGAGCATGCCATCCTGCAGCTGATACAAGGAGTTAGTCTCTCCCGTTAATGATGTGGTGTCAGAACAGACAGCCATCTCACTGCCATCCACCGATTCTTCAGAGTATTCACCGCCGTGGATGCAACCTACGAAGTCATGCTTCATGGCGGATTGAACATGGGTGGACCTCATGTGCTGAGCCGTTTCGATGAGGTTGGTGTGGACGTCCGGCTCAGGGCCCAACTCACCGATCCGGCCAATGAAGACATGAATTCCGCTGAAGGGGACCCGGTACCCGTACTCAATTGAGCTGGCCTCATGGCCCCAGCCTTCGTCGTCGATGTAGAGCTTGTTGCGACGACTCTTGGTCATCCGGCCCATAGCGTATCCCTTGAGCCCTTCGAAGTTGCCCTTCAAGAACTCAAATCCATCGTGCGGTGGCCCCACGGTGGGCGCCAACTATCGTGGAATTGTCATGACATATTTCCTAGCAAAAGGACTTAGTCGTAGGGCCATCGCAACTAGGAAGCTTAAAGAGGTTAATCGGGACAAAGGACACAAGAGGTTTTATACTAGTTCAGCCCCTTACAATGAAGGTAAAAGCCTACGTCTAGTTGGGTTGGTATTGCTGGGGTTTCGATCACCAAGAGGCTAGTTCACCGACTTGGTTATCGATCTCTTGTTTCATGCCCTAAACCGCCACCCGGTCATCCCCTTATATACACGGGTTGACGCCTGGTGGCCTACAGAGTCCCGGCCGGCTCATAAATCGTGTCCGGCTCGGTGACTTCTTTTACATTCCTTTCCTTACAAGTCTTTCCTTACATACGCGGTTTACAATATTGGGCATTAAGCTGCTGCTAGGCCTTTTAGGCCTTCTCTAAGGTTTAATAACCTATCGCCTTGAATGTCTATTGGGCTTCCTTTGTGACCCGCCATTGGGGCTGACCCGGCCCCTCCTGGGCGGGTCATAACTGATAGCTATATCCCCAACAAGTAGGTTCCTCCAACTCAATACCAAAATAATAATAATAATAATAATAATAATAATGACCCAACAAGTAAATTAAATAGAGTGACGAGATCAAACCAATAATTCAAGTACCAGATACTCAAACTTGTCCATAACCGGGGACACGGCTAACCATGATTAGCTTATACACTTTGCAGCGGTTTGCGCACTTTTCCCCACAATACTCGATCTCCTCCGTTGGATTTTCTCGCACAACATGATGTTTGAGAAATGGATGACCGAGACACAGTCTTTTAGAAGCGTTAACTCTTTACTCTTGGTAGACGGTACCACCTGCATCCCCTACATCTTCTAGCCTACCACTGAAAGAGGTCACACAACTTACTCAACTATGTCAGAGCCCATAATGGCTTGTGGCTGCACACAGAAGTTTCTAGCATGAATAATCTTATGATCCCTTTGAGCCTGGGTGGCAAACCATAGGATGATCACACGGGTTCTCCGGGATATCCTAGGACAACACTGGATTGCTCCAGGTGCCCGCAACCAATCCACCCAGATATATATTAAACTAGCCACCTTAAGTTTAACCATTAATTAATAGTAACTCTCCCATCTGCATGGATCACTCAAACCAAACAACATCTACGACCATAGCATAGCAGTATAAGCATAACGTAGAACTCCCAGGGTTTGAATAAAGGTCAATAGGTTCCTACCTCATTAACTACTTCCCAATTAGCCACATGTTGTCAAATCCTACTCATGCAATGATTGAGGGTTGAATCTAATGCATAAAAACTGGGTAATAAGGGATCTGATCAAAGTGTTACTTGCCTTGCTGACAATCGGAAAACCCTAGTGATTCGTAGTACCAAGCCTCGCAGTCCGGAAACTCTATCGTGAACAAACAGTAGCATACATAAGAACTCAAGCATAAGATGCAAAGGTAAAAGATAAAAGAAAATATCCAAACTGAAAGTTCATGTGAAGATCTTCGATTTGCAAAAAGAATCAACCGAATCGGAGCTACGAAACTCAAACTACGATCAAAAGAAGTTTGAAACCAAATCTGCTTGAAACCAAATTTTAAATTTTCAAAATCATGTCCAAGTTGATTATCTGGAAAGGGGGGAACAATACGAAGATTTTGGCGTTGGTTTCACTGGATTTGGACAAACGAGCAAAAAGTAGCAGAGGTTTCAAGTTCAGGGACTAATCAGCGATAAAATTATTACAGATAGGTCCCTGGCCGAAAATAAAACTTAAAATAAAAATCTATTAAACAAACGTTCGCTAACAGAGTCTAACGAATGAAAAACGTTCGTCAAAACGATCAAACCAGCAAATGTTTACTAATTAGACTAAAAAAAGAAAAAACCGATCCTAAACTAAACCGATCTAAAAAAATAAAACAGGAAAACCGAACGATTGTTATACCATTTAATGGGAGAACACCGACGGCGGGATCCGGCGGTTCTTGGCGACGGGGTGGCGACGGCGAGGCCGGGCGGCGGTGCGGGGAGGCGACGCGGGGCAGCGGCGCCGCGGGCGGCGTCTTGGCAGGGGCGACGGTGGCTTGGAAGCGGCTTGCGGCGGCGGCGCTGGCAACGACGATGCTGGGTGAGGAGAGAGAGGTCGGGGGCGGAATTTCTTGGAAGGGGCAAGTCCGGCTTGTGGGAGGGGCAAGCGGGGCGGCAACGGTGTCTCCGACCCAGACTCCAGCGGGAGTCCGGCGCGAGCACGGGGACGAGGCGCGGCGCAAGGAGCCGTGGCCCGGCTACAGCTGGGCCGGCCCAGGAACTATTTTTTTAATTAAATTTCGCCACGAGGAAAAATCCTAATAAAATACAAAAAAATTCTAGAAAAATTCAGAAACAATTTTCGCCGTCCAAACCTAATATTTAGGACAAGATGAACATTTTTATGGACTAAAATGCAATTTTTAAAAATGCATGTTTTTTTCTAATTCAAATAAAATAATAAACTCATTTAAAAAATTTCTTCTCCAATATTTATTTTTATTTTTATTGTTGGAAATAGTTGGAGAGAAAATATTAAAATCAAATATATCCTCTTTACAAATTTGAAGATATATTCAAATATGAAAATCTATGAAACCTCCAACTCTCTCCTTGGGTCCTTGAGTTGCGTAAGATTTCTAGGATAACAACCAAATACGAATAAAAATGTAATATGCATATGATGATCTATGTATAACATCCAAATTGAAAATTGGGATGTTACAAACCTACCCCACCTTAAGATGAATCTCGCCCTCGAGATTCGGGTTGGCTAGAAAATAGGTGTGGGTCGTATTTCCGTAGGTCTTCCTCTCGCTCCCATGTGGCTTCCTCCTTGGTATGGTGGCTCCACTGAACTTTGCAAAACTTGATAACCTTGTTGCGTGTAACTCGGCTGGCAAACTCGAGAATCTTGACAGGTTTCTCCTCGTAAGTTAGGTCACTCTCCAATTGAATTGCTTCCAGGGGCACCGTATCTCTCAAAGGAATATCGGCCATCTCGGAATGGCACTTCTTCAACTGGGAAACGTGAAACACATCATGAACTCCTGACAAACCTTCGGGTAATTCCAACTTGTAGGCCACTTCTCCCATACGTTCCAAAACTCGATATGGTCCTAAAAATCTTGGGGCTAACTTTCCTTTGACTCCAAATCGTTTAACTCCTCACAGTGGTGACACACGGAGATATGCTCTATCTATGATTTCATGGACAACCTCCTTGCATTTAGTGTCAGCATAACTCTTCTTCCTGGACTGAGCTACCTTCAGTCTATCATGAATCAACTTAACCTTCTGTTTAGACTCCTTGATTAAATCTGGTCCGAACAACTGACGATCTCCAACTTCATCCCACATCAACGGTGTCCTGCACCTCTTACCATACCAAGCTTCGAAAGGGGCCATCTTAAAACTAGCCTGATAGTTATTGTTGTAAGAGAACTCTGCGTAAGGCAAATTATCATCCCAACTAGATCCATAATCTAGCGCACAAGCTCTCAACATGTCTTCCAGAATCTGATTGACTCTCTTGGTATGTCTATCTGTCTACGGATGAAAGGCTGTACTGAACTCTAACGTTGTACCCAAAGTCGGGTGTAACTGATTCCAAAATTTTGAGGTAAACTTTGTTCCACAATCTGATACAATGGTCCTCCGAACTCCATGCAAACATACGATCCTGGTCATATATATCTTGGCCAACTTCGCGCTCGTATAGGTGGTCTTCACGAGAATAAAGTGAGCCACTTCGGTCAAGAGATCTACTACTACCCAGATAGAGTCATGTCCTGATCGGGTCCTGGGTAATCCGGTGATAAAATCCATGCCAATTTTATCCCACTTCCATTCGGGTATAGGCATAGGCTGTAGTAACCCTGCTGGCTTCTGGTTTTCTGTCTTAACTCTCTGACATACATCACATATTTCTACATACTCGGCAATATCTTTCTTCATACCGGTCCACCAGAAATGTTCCTTCAAATCCTAATAAATCTTAGTGTTTCCGGGGTAAATCGAGTATGACGAGTCATGAGCTTCCTGAAGTATTAATTTCTTGATCGCTGGGTCATTGGGCACATAAATACGATCCTTGAACCATAAAGTTTCATGTTCGTCGTCATGAAAACCCTTGGCTTTTCCTTTACTCAACCTTTTCTCTATTTCTACAATCTCCTTATTAGTCTTCAGGGCTTCTTGAATCTTTCCCAATAACGTGGACAGAACCTCCAATGCTGCAACAAAACCTCTTAGAACTATCTCTGAACGAAGTTCCTTGAGATCGTCGGCTAACTCCTGTGGTAGTCCTCCGGTTACGAGAGTGTTGACATAACTCTTGCGACTCAAAGTGTCTGCTACAACATTGGTGTTTCCTGGATGATAATGTAGCTTCATGTCATAATCCTTTATGAGCTCCAACCATCTCCTCTGCCTGAGATTCAACTCCTTCTGTGTGAAAATATACTTCAAATTCTTATGGTCTGTGTATACATCACAACTGTTTCCAATAAGAAACTATCACCAGGTCTTGAGCGCATGCACTACGGCTGCTAACTCCAAATCATGCGTGGCATAATTCAACTCATGACGTCGGAACTGCCGTGAGGCAAATGAAACAACTCTTTCGTGCTGCATAAGTACACCTCCAAGTCCCAGGCGAGAAGCGTCGCAATAAACATGGAAATCCGTGCCTATATCTGGAAGAATTAGCACTGGGGCTGTAACCAAACATTTCTTCAATTCCTGAAAACTGGCCTCACATTCCTCGGTCCATTTGAACTTGGTGTCCTTCTTTAACAACTCTATCATGGGCTTCGCAATCTTGGAAAAATTCTCAATGAACCTCCTACAGTATCCCGCGAGTCCAAGAAAACTGCGGATCTCTCCAACTGAGGTGGGTGCCAACCACTAAGTGATAGACTGAACCTTGGTAGGGTCGACTGCTATACCTTCTCCTGATATAACATGTCCAAGAAATACAACTTCCTTCAACAAAAACTCACATTTGCTGAACTTAACGTATAGCTGATGTTCCCTGAGCTTCTCAAGAACTAAGCGCAAATGTTCCTTGTGTTCTTCTTCATTCTTCAAGTACACCAATATGTCATCAATGAACACCACAACAAACTTATCCAAGAACTCCACGAACACCTTATTCATCATACTCATAAAATAGACAGTGGCGTTAGTCAATCCAAAAGACATGACCGTGTACTCATATAGCCCATACCTTGTGGTAAAGGCTGTCTTCTGTATATCTCGTTCTCTGATTTTCAGCTGGTGGTATCCTAATCGAAGATCGATCTTGGAGAATACTTTAGCTCCCTGCAGCTGGTTGAACAAATCATTGATCATCGTTAGTGGGTACTTGTTCTTGATCATCACCACGGTGATGATAATCAACAACCATTCTCAAAGATCCATCCTTCTCAACTAAGAGCACTTGGGCTCCCCACGGTGATGAACTGGGTCGAATATAACCTTTCTCCAATAACTCCTTAATCTGTTTCTTAATTTCCTCTAGATCATTCGCGGGCATTGAATACGGTCTCTTTGATATTGGTCCGGTGCCAGGAAACAACTCTATAAAAAATTCTATGTCTCGATCTGGTGGTATGCCTAGTAATTCCTCTGGAAATACATCGGGGTAATTCTTCACAACTGGCACTTCCTCCTGAACAGCTCCCGAGAGGGAATTTACTTGGGTCCTCCTTCGCGCATGCCTAGATACATACTTGATCTTCTTTCCCTCAGGGGTGGTGAGTAGTATCGACTTACTATTACAGTCGATGTTTCCTCCATACTTTGATAGCCAATCCATGACTAGCTAGTATTATATCCAATCCTTGTGACTCCAAAATTATTAGGTCTAAGGGGAAAACATGGCAACCAATGGTTAATGGTAACTGATCACACCATCGGCAGGACATATACTCTGCTCCTGGCGAGCTTACTAACATGGATGACCTAAGGGCTAAGGTTGGCAACTTAAACTTGTCCACAAATCCCCTTGATATGTATGAATGCGATGCACCAGTGTCAAAAAGAATGAGAGCGGTAAATGACTTGATCAAAAACTTACCAATTACTACATCAGGCTGCTCTTCAACTTCCTCCACGTTGATATGGTTCACCTGACCTCTAGTGAAGGGATTTGGCTTCTTCCCTGAGCTTCCATTGCCATTTCCATTCTTTGCTTCAGTACACTCGGTGGCGTAGTGTCCAGTCTTCCCGCACTTGAAACAAGTAATGTGACTTAGATCCTTCTTGGCGGATGTAGTGGGGCTGAAACGGTTTTGACCGTTGTTTCCTCCATTCCCATTACCATTCTTGGGGCCATTGTGGTTATATGAACTCCCTCCATTATGTGTGTGGCCTCCATGGTTATGATGGGTATGTCCTCCCGAATTTGGGGTAAAACGAGGCTTCTGTTGAGCTCCAGAGTTGTACTTCCCTTGTCCATACTTCCTTTTGCGGCTCTCTATCTATTGTTGCTTGCCTTCAATCATGAGGGCCCTATCTACCAACTCCTGGTAGTTGGCAAATGTTGCCCCCGTCAACTACATACTCAGCTCGTCATTCAGCCCTTCCATAAACTTCTCCTGCTTCACGGAATCTGTGGCCACATCATTTGGGGCATAGCGAGCTAACTTACTGAACTCATCCACGTACTGCCCCACGGTACGATTTCCCTGGCATAAGTTGCAAAATTCACGTGTCTTCATACTTATAGCTCCGGTTGAGATGTGTGTAATGCGGAATGCTTGCTGGAATTGATCCCAAGTGACATTTGCTACGGGGAAAGTGGTTGTGTAATTATCCCACCATGAGGCTGCGGGTCCATCCAATTGGTCTGCGGCAAAGCGCACCTTCTCAGCATCTGTGCAACCTGCGGTGGTCAGCTCCCTTCCAATCCTGTAGAGCCAATCATCAGCCATAATCAGCTAGGTGCTACTAGAGAACACTGGCGGATTCAACCTTAGAAAACGGGCTAAATTGTCAACTGATGGCGGTGGCGGTGGCGGTGGGTTGTTGTTGTTGTTCTTGCCTTGGTTCTGGACTAGCACTTGCATCAAGGCATTCTGCTGTTGGATCAACTAGTTGAGCTCCGGTGGAAGACAAATCCAGGGTCACGTCTCGGAGGCATCTGATGGTTTAGAGGGGTGAGAACAGAATAGAGTGAGGTCTAAAGAGAATTTCACTACCCATATGCACATGACACAAACACACTCATAACACACCACTCAATTGAAAGAAGATCATACAATCGATCTAAGCCACTGTTACAAAAAGCTCGGGCTATTAGTATGTACATGGCAGAATACTACTGATAATATGGTGGTCGACTAGAAATTTTGATCGGTGGAAGATTCCATGATATCTTCTCCAGCTTCGTCTTCATAATCATCATCACTATCGGGGTCGGAGTCGATGTCGCCAATTATGATTTAGTCTTTAGGATAGTTGTCCTCCTCTGGTTCGGGATCTCCCATGAATATTCCTAGCTTCTTATTCAGGTCTTCATTCTTTTCCAGTAGTACTGGAATTTCCTCTTCATATCCATCCCGTGTAGACTTGATTTCCTCTTCTAGCTCCATGTTCCTGGTCATCACTTTCTTCATGTCTATCATGCTGGCACACATCTGGTTCTCCTGATGGCGAATGTTCTAGTTTAACTCCTGGATGTAGGCTGCAATGGATCTATCCTTCCTGGTGCAAATCATCTCCCATTGCTCATCTGAGTGTCCACATATATGGTAGATGGTGTCCTTAAGATCCTTGTGGTATACCTCGCCTATGCGTCCAATGGCGATGTGGGCGGCCATGCTCTCTCATATACCCCAGGTTGGCGCATCAAAGGAAAACTCTATGGGCTCAGTAACTGGCCTGAATGTCCTTCATGGAACATTAACTCGAATCATCCATTGCTCTTCTTCAAGTAGAGTGGCGGTGTAGGTCCCGGTGAAGCTTGTTATTCCGATGCTCAGGTACCTAGTGACTTCCTTCAAGTGTCGTCCAAAAGGTGTGTCGTCATCCGGTTGAGTGAACTTGTTCCTTGGGTCCCCCATCTATAGAGTAGAAAATGGAGAGAAGTCAGAAATGAGTAGAGAAGAGTATCCTGTGGCTACTCCTAGTGGTCGCGTCCTATAGTCAGCGCGTGCTCTGATACCATATTGTGCAACCCGACCTCAGATGGCCAAGTCTCTGTGCTTAAGTGTCATCCCTGGATCGGTATTGCTGACACACAGTACTAGAGGATTTATAACAGAGTTCAATCACACACTAATTACATCGAATGTCTCAAAAGAGAACTTGTTACAATAATATGGCTGAAGGCCATCTAAATTCGATAACAGCGGAAGCTTCGAAGGTAGAAGAGTCCATCCAACTCCACAACAAAACTGAGTGCATGACAACGACCTAGCGCACCTTACTCTTCATCTAAAAATTCTGCAACATAATATGTTGCAGCCTCTGTAGGTCAGCACATGGACTATGCTGGCAAGATAACACTGTAGAGCAATGAACAAATAACAACTATCACTACATGCATATATGGCTGGTGGAGGCTCTACAGTTATCATTTGCATAAAGCTAATTTTTCCCTACAACAAAGGAATATATTTTACTTAACTACCAAGTTGGTTGAAAATTATTGAGAAGGTTCCTCTAACTCAATTCCAAAAAAATAATTATGACCCAAAAGTTAATTAAATAGAGTGACGAGATCAAACCAATAATTCAAGTACCAGATACTCAAAAATGTCCATAACCGGGGACACGACTAACCATGATTAGTTCATACACTCTGCAGAGGTTTGCACACTTTTCCCCACAAGACTCGATCTCCTCCATTGGACTTTCTCGCACTACATGATGTTTGAGAAACAGATGACCGAGACACAGTCTTTCAGAAGCATTAACTCTTTACTCTGGTTAGACAGTACCACCTACATCCCCTACATCTACTAGCCTACCACTGAAAGAGGTCACACAACTTACTCAACTATGCCAGAGCCCATAATGTCTTGTGGCTACACACGGAAGTTTCTAGCATGAATAATCTTATGATCCCTTTGAGCCTGGATGGCAAACCATAGGATGATCACACGGGTTCTCCGGGATATCCTAGGACAACACCAGATTGCTCCAGGTGCCCGCAACCAATCCACCCAGATTTGTATTAAAGTAGCCACCTTAAGTTTAACCATAAATTAATAATGACTCTCACATCTGTCATGGATCACTCAAACCAAACCACGTCTACGAGCATATCATAGCAGCATAAGCATAACTTAGAACTCCCAGGGTTTGAATAAAGGTCAATAGGTTCCTACCTCATCAACTACTTCCCAATTACCCACATGTTGTCAAATCCTACTCATGCAATGATTGAGGGTTGAAACTAATTCATAAAAACTGGGTAATAAGGGATATGATCAAAGTGTTACTTGCCTTGCTCACAATTGGAAAACCGTAGTGATTCGTAGTAGCAAGCCTCGCACTCCAAAAATCTATCGCGTACAAACAATAGAATACATAAGCACTTGTGCATAAGATGCAAAGGTAAAACCCAAATAAAATATCCGAACTAAAAGTTCAAGTGAAGAGCTTTGATTTGCAAAAAGAATCAATCGAATTGGAGCTACGAAACTCAAACTACGATCAAAAGAAGTTCGAAATCAAATTTTAAATTTTAAAAAACATGTTCAAGTTGATTATCTGGAAAGAGGGGAACAAGGCGAAGATTTTGGCGTTGCTTTCACTGGATTTGGAAAAACGACCAAAAAGTAGCGGAGGTTTGAAGTTTAGGAACTAATCTATGATAAAAAATAGTACAGATAGGTCCCTGGCTGAAAATAAAACTAAAAAGAAAAATCTATCGAACGAGCGTTCCCTAACAGAGTCCAACGAACGAAAACGTTCATTAAAACAATCTAACCAGCGAACGTTTACTAATTAGACTAAAAGAAAAAAATGAAAAAACCGATCTAAACTAAACCGATCTAAAAAATAAACCTAGAAAACAAAATGGATTTTATACCGCTTAACCGGAGAAAACCGACGGCGGGATCCGACGGCGAGATCCTGCGGCTCCTGGTGACGGGGCGAAAACGGCGAGGCGAGGCGGCGGTGCGGGGAGGCGACGTGGGGCAATGGCGGCACAAGGCAGCAATGGCGGCGGCGGCGCTGGCGATGGCGGTGCGGTGTGAGGAGAGGGAGGTCCGGGGCGACATTTGTAGGAGGGGGTGAGTCTGGCTTGCGGGAGGGGCAAGCGGGGCGAAGGCGGCGGCTCCGACCCGGACTCCAGTGGGTGTCCAGCGTGAGCACGGGAACGAGGTGCGGCACGCTGGGCCGGCCCATGAATTTTGAAAAAAATAGCCGCGAACAAAAATCCTAATAAAATACAAATAAATTCTAAAAAAAATCAGAAACAATTTTTCACCGTCCAAACCTAATATTTAGGACACGATGAATGTTTTTCTAGACTAAAATGCAATTTTCAAAAATGCATGTTTTTCTCTAATTCAAATAAAGTAGCAAATAAAATGCAAATAATATAATAATTTGATATTAAAAATTTCTTCTCCAAAATTTATCTTTTGTTGAACAAGTCATATTATCTTCTCTCATTTATTTTTACTGTTGGAAATAATTGGAGAGAAAATATAAAAATCAAATTGATCCTCTTTTCAAATTTGAAGATAAATTCAAATATGAAACTTCCATCTCTCCTTGGGTCCTTGAGTAGCTTAAGATTTCTAGGATAACAATCAAATGCAAATAAAAATATGATATGCATATGATGATCTATGTATAACATCCAAATTGAAAATTGGGATGTTACACCACCCCTTTTTTCTTCTCGGAGCTGGAGTCCGTGATCGAGTATCCATCCTACTCGTGTGAACCCTCTACATTCTTTCTCAATTATTTCAACCGTTTTTTCTCTTCAAGTTATTAGTCAGTTCCCCATTCCAAGTTGCCTTTGTTTTACCCAACCTCCCACCCCTTTTATTCCCGGAGTCTGAGCCTCTATTCGAGCATCAATTTCATCCGTGCGGAGCCTCTTCAATCTTTCCTTAATTGTCTGAACCGGTGAATTCTCGCCTAGTTCATCATGTTTCGTTTAGTTTTCTTTTGGGTGGATTCAATTCATGTGTTCTCGGTTGATCATATTCCTTTCATTGGTTCTAGTGTTCCCCCTTGCTCGTTCACATCTCGCTAGTTTATCCTTTCGGAGTGCCAAAGACATATCAGAAGATCCGTATTTGCATTCAATTGTGTCAAGGTTGTCACCTCATTCAAGTCATTGAGTTGTTCCGGGCATTGTCTCTATCTCAACAATCCTTTCCAACGGTGTTTCTTTTCAGTGGGCCCTAACCCACATGTCTTTTCCCAGGATCTTACCTCACTCTTCTAATTTCCACGAAGTTATTCTCAAATTCTTTTCGAAGTTTGATGTAAGAATGAATTTCAACAGTCAGATGCTTTTCCAAAATCGATTTCAAGTTATTTTAATTGTTGGTTCATCCTCTTCGCTTTTCATTCCGCCGGAGTGCCTCAACAATTTTGGGTGGTGTTTCTCGTCGTCATTCTCAACATTTGAAGACCGAAGAAGATTTTTCCTCTAAATCTTGTCCGTTCTCCCAGAGATTTGTGGTGCTAGCTTGTTGTTATCCTCTCAAATTGTTACGAATCATGTCATTCTTTACTTACCCATTCGTAGTATTTCAGGAGCTTTCTTCCGTTTCGATTATCCAGAGGCCATCATTTTAGAATATTCCTTTGTTCCAAGTTTTCACCTTCGTTCATTCCCATATTTGTACCAGTGCTTCGTTCAAGCATTCTTTAATTAGTTCGCGATCTCTTCGTTCTCTTGCATCTTGGTTCACTCAAGTATCTTCGCTCGTTTTATAATTCTTTCTGGCGATTCGTTCTCTTCTCTTCGTTCATTTTCATTCTCATGGCGGTTTGTTTAAGATTTTCACTTCCATTCTTATCAGATAAATTCATTCATTCTCTTCAATCCTACCGATGGTTCATGTAGACCTTCTCAAGTTTGCGCTATATCTTTCTTCAATTTTTTTCAAGAAGAATAGGTTGCATGCCAAATCCATTTGTCATCAATTAAATTTTATGAAAGATAAGCATAATGTAATTCTTATTCTCATTTCATCGTGGCCAAGTAATTCCTTGCTTTGGAGATTGTTCATGATGAATAATTTCTCGGTTCTAAGTCGTTCATCTTTTCTTTTCCATAGTTCCATGTTTTTTTTCTCGCTTGTCTCGTCGCGAAGCTCCATCTAAATCATCGCAAGGCGTCATCTTATTCTTTTCATCCTTCAGTTTTATCTCATCATCCTTTTGTTAATGGAGTTCTTCATGGTGGTTCATTAAGGATTTAACTCATTCTCGGCAAGGAGTTAATTCATTCTTCAAGTGTTCATCAAGATTCTTGTTGGTGGAGCGCAAGTATCTTTTCCTCTGGCGTCTCGAAGTGTAATTAATTCTCTGTATTCTTTTGAAATGGAGTTTTGCATTTCTTCGTTCTTCTCAGCTATTCAATAATTTCTGTTTGTGGCTGGTTATCACCTCATAATTTTGGAGATGTTTTCCATAAGCCCGCAACAAGCTTATTCTTTTCGTTGTTGAATTCCCAACAACTTCGTTCAATCCTTCCTTCTAAGGATGCTTTCAAACTCAATTGTGGTAGAAGATGTCATTTCTTTTTTGTTGTTTTCATTCAACTTTTTCAACTCTGCTGGAGGTATTGTGTTATTACTCTCGTCAAGTATAGTTCCATCTTGCCAAGATTATGTTCTATTCCATTCCATGTTCAACTGGGATGCTATCACAATTCTTTCGTTCTTGTTCCTTTTCTATCTTCTTCTAACCGAAGTGGTTTCAGACTCTATCTTATTCCTTGAGCTTTTGATTCTCGTCATATTCCTCGTTCCTCTTTTCTAATCGAGTGTTCTTGATTTTGTTCATCTTCTCTCTTGCACTCTTGGTTACCTCATCCTCTTTTCTTCAGTCTTGTTCCTAAGATCTCCGGACGAGATCTCCTGTTAGAGGAGAGGAGAGTTGTAATGCCTTGAGTCTGATGCGCCAGGTGTCTTCAAGTTGTTCGTCGTTGTTACCATGCCATTTGCTTGCGTGTTGCACTTTGCCATGTTATCATGTGCATTGCATCCTCATGTTTTAAAAACTTGCATCTGGTCACTTCCTCCGTTATTCATTTCAGCATCCGACACTCTCACATGCACCCGTTGCACCCCTCAGATTTTGTTTCAGCTGGAGAAAAACATTCACAGAATGGGCCAAGATTTGGCGAGTGGTCTTGGTATATCACCAGTAGACCGCCTGTCTAATTTAGTTCCATTTGGAGGTCGTTTGATACTCCAACGGTTAACCGCGTTAACCGAAACCCTCGTTCTCTTTGCAGCCTAGCACCCCTTCATAACATCCCACAAGCCCATCTAAACCCACTCCATGCTCTCTTTCGTTGGATCATGATCGTGTGGGCGAAGACCGCACCTCATTTGCACTATGCTAGCTCCCTCTACCTATAAATAAGCCTCCCCGTCCGAAATTTCGGGACCAAACCCTAGCCTTCCCCTTCCTCGCGCCACCGGACATGTCCACCCTCGCCGGACATGTCCAGCCACCATGCCCCTTCGGCCAATCAAAGCATGACACGTCAGCCCCCACCGCCTCTCGCCCAACCATGTCAGCCGCGCGTCGCCATCCGAGCGCCCCGCACCGAACCCTGCTACCTTGTCGCTCGCCGCCTTCGCCGCACCCCGCGCCAGACTACGCTGCCCCGCTGCCTCGACCATGCGTGCCACCTCGCTGGAGCTGGTCCCAGAGCAGCAACGAGCTCGCCACACCACCACCTTCAATCTCCACTGTCTTCGGCGCTCGTTCCCGCACCGGATCAGGCGACCCGTCGCCTGGATCCATCCATCCTCGATGAGATGCGCTCCTCCCCGTCGCCGGAGCCTCGCCGGCCGCCGTGCCATCTCCGAGCAAGCTCCCCATTGACTCGAGCCTTGCCCGCCCCTGCTTCTCGCATGGGACATGCCTCGCGTGGGCCCCGCAGCCGAATAGAACCGGCCCAGCTCCCGCAGCCTCGTCTAGGCCAAGTCCGACCTCCACGCCAGCCCGATGGGTCTCTGGTGAGCACACCCCACCTAACCCTTTCCCAATGCACTGTTTACTATATGATGCTCACTTCGTGTTTTTTTAATCCCTAGAAATTCGTCTAAGTCCCTGATTTCCAGCATTATGTTGGATCTTCATCATATCATAACTCCGTGCATGTTGCTCCGATTTGCATGCATGTTATGTAAAATTGTTCATCTCTGAGTGCTCTTCATGCTAATGTCTTTTGCATGCATGTTACTATTCATATGGATGCCTTAATCATCATTGCAAAAGCGCTAAATGTTATAACCCGCTGAAATTGTCATAACTTGCCGATTTGTCTTTTTCGTAGCATTTTTTGTGTTTATCTTTTGAGCATCATGTCTACATGTTTTAGTGGTGCAATCCATGTATTTTTATGTGCCTTGTGGTGACTAGCACAAGCTTGTGAAGTGTTCCACTTGATGTTTGTTGTTTTCTGAGACATAGTGATTTTTGCTAAATCTGTAACTGTTACTTTAAGTTGCCATGTTAACTTGATGCTACCATCAATTCCATGCATAATCTAGAGATGCCTAGTTGAGATGTTTTGATATCCATGTTATTCTCTTTCATGCCATGCCTTGTGATGCCTCATATATGTCCTGTAGCATATGTTTTCATTGACATGAACATGCCTAAATGATGTTCCAGTTTTCTGTTAACTTCATGATCCCATGTTGTGAGCTTGTTATTGGTTAATCTATGCATCTTTTGTAGTTGCCCCAATTACATGATTTGAAGTATCCTATGAGTAATTTGTCCACATGCCAAGTTTGATAATTTTAGACTTCATATGACCTCTGTTCCAAGCTTGCAAACATGCTATGCTGATGTTGCTGTTTTACACTTGTTGAAACGGTTATAACATTCAAACTTGTCTTGTTGGTTCCCACTAGTCCATGGGTCATATGGTTATGATGCCTTGATGCTATTTTCTCCTTGTTATGTGTACTTGGGTGCCATTCCCTTGGTTTCCTTATAACTTGCTATAGTTTGTCTCTTTCTTGCTCTCAAGTTGCCATCATGCTAAATCTATCATCCTATTAACATGTTCCTTTTAGCATGAATCATAGTAATTACTCCATGCATCATATGAACTTTTGCCCAGGGACTAAGCTAAATTATACCATGTCTACTACATGCCCATGTCTTTTTCATAATCTTTAAAGTTTCTATGCTTGATGTTATGTGCCTCCAAAGTCAGCATCATAATGTTATTGTTTGCATTCCCAGATGTCTTGTTGATTGCCATTGATCCAGGGGTTATATGGAGATGCTTAGTAATGATATTTTGCCATGGTTAACCTGTACATTATTGCCATGGTTTTGTTTACCATGTTCTTGCACTGTAGCTTAATTGTTTCATGCCTCCAACATGTCAACATGTTATTTATGCTCATGTATGCCTTGTTTTTCTGTGTCATAATCTGTGTTATTAATTTGGTTTTTGCATTAATCATGTTGGATTAATCCTGATGCTTATGAACTTGAACCTTAATGTTATTTGAAGCATGTTATCTGTAATTAAGGTGCATATCAAGTGTGTGCTCATATGTTTCCTGTAGCATGTTGTTTCCTTGATTGCAAAGTGCTTAGTTGTTGTTTTGGGCTGATTGTGTTTAAAACTTGTATTGAGTGTATGTGTTGAACCGTTGCTCCGTTTTGAGCATGCTCTATATGAAACTTGCTTGGTTTTGCATGTAGTTTCATATTACCTTGTTGCATCCATGTTTTGGAGTGTTTTTGATGTTGTTTGAATGCATTTTGCATCAATGCCATGTCTGACTTGTTTTGCTCATATCTTCTAGGCCGTAGCTCCGAATTAAATGAACTATATATGTAACTTGATTAGAAAACCATGTAGATCATATAGGTGCACTTTAACTTGATGTTAAACAACTTTAACATAATGTTTTGTTCAGATCTTTACCAATTTCGAAATTTGCATATGAGGACTTACTGGAATTGTTATATGTTGTTTCGGGCCTCATTTAAACTTGCTTTAATGTGTTGCTCTTGTATGCATCATCTCTTGCCATGAGTAGCATCATGTAGCCTTGTCATGCATCATACTTGGTTGAGCATCTTTTCATGTTTATGTGTTGTGTGTTTACCATGTTGTTTGCTTCTTTCCGGTTGTGCTTCTTCTCGATAGTTCCTGTTTTGTTGCGATTGTGAGGATTCGTTCGACTATGTGGGATCGTCTTCTTCATGGACTCGTTCTTCTTCCTAGCCGGATTTTAGGAAAGATGACAGTCACCTTGGATCTCACAACTATCTTTGTGATGCTAGTTGTCTCGATGCTATCATTATGTCGCGCTACCTACTACTTGTTTATCAACCCTCCCAAATTGTCATGATAGCCTTTTCACACTTCCCAGCAAACCGTTGTTTGGCTATGTTACCGCTTTTCTCAACCCCTCTTATAGTGTTGCTAGTTGCAGGTGTAGTTGCAGGTTGTTCCATGATGGGACATGGATATCATGGGATGTCACAATATCTCTCATTTAATTAATGCACATATATACTTGGTAAAGGGTGGAAGGCTCGGCCTTATGCCAGGTGTTTTGTTCCACTGTTACCGCCCTAGCTTCCGTCATACTGTTGTTATGTTCCTTGATTTTGCGTCCCTAACTTGGTGAGGGGTATGGGGCCTTCTTGACATTTCTCTTTGCATAAAAACTCTTCCAGCAAGGACCAACATTGGTTTTAACATTTGCCATAATAATACTTGAACTAAATAATTAATTGCATATGGCATCATGAACCAGAGGATTTTCAACATAGCAGGGGGGCCAGTGCTAATGTTGTTGGTCCCAAATGGGCAGCCTACAGGGCCACCTCGGGGAAACTCGAGGGCTGGTTTTAGAGGTAGCTTGTCCAATCCTCGCGCAACTCCTATCAGGCTAGGTCGGTGCATCGGGAGATCTTATTGGACATGTTTTACCATTGTCGAAATGTCTTGTGCACCGGGATTCCGGGTCTGATCGGAGGGTCCGGCGATGGAGGATTGTCTTCGCGGATCGTGATCTTGTCATGGGCTAAGTTGGGATACCCCTGCAGGGTTTAAAATTTCAAGATCCGTGCCCGCGGTTATGTGGTAGATGGGAATTTGTTAATATCCAGTTGTAGCGAACGTGAAGTAAACTGATTTAAAATACACCAACCGTGTTGCGTAACCGTGACTGTCTCCTTTCAGGGAAGTTTGAGAGGAGAGCACGGTTGGGTTATGTTTGAACGTAAGTAGTTTAGGATCACTTATTGATCATTACTAGTTTGCCACCGTTTGCGTAGTTTCTCATCTTACTCTTGTTCTCGTAAGTTAGCCACCATACATGCTTAGCTGCTTGCTGCAACCTCACCAGTTATCCTTTCCATACCCATTAAGCTTTGCTAGTCTTGATACCAATGGTAATGGGATTGCTGAGTCCTCGTGGCTCACAGATTACTACAACAATAGTTGCAGTGTCACAGCCCTTGCTTAGCTTTGCTTACTCTTGCATGATCATCATGGCATCATGTTTATTTATTTTTATGAAACTTAAATGGGGATGATCAAACCCCTAACACCAAAGAAATGCAAATAGGCCCAACTTTAAATATTTACAATGAACCCAATATGCCCTTAAAAAATGTTCATCATTTTTGGTTCTGGCTAAAACCTCTGCCAAAAATGGGTTCACAAATTTTGGAGCCATTTTGGATTGTTGAATTAAGACATAACTATTTGCATTTGGGCATTTAAAATACTATAAATACTTTTAAATGCCCAAATACTTTTGAAAGTAATTTTAGGCAGTTGGGAGTAATTCCAAAGGCGCCTATGATTATATTCAGAATTTTCTAAAATGGATTAGTATTTCTACTAATTCAAAACAAACAACAGAGAATTAAATAAATGAAAACAGAAAAGAGAGAGAGAGAGAGATAGTACCTGGGCTTACCGGGCGGCCCAAGTGGCCGGCCCAGCCCACCACCGCAGCCTCCCTGTCGTCTTCCTCCCCGGACAGAAGGACGAGCGCGTGCTCGCCGCGCGCTGGCCACGTGCCGAGCCACCTCCTGCTTCCCGCCGCTTCCTTGACGCCCTGGGGGCGCCACGCAGAGCCTTGGACCCCCTCGACCGCTCCCCTCTCTCCCTGCCTCGTCTCTCTCCCTCTCTCTCTCGAACCCGAGCACAGCCGTCGCCGCCGACGAGCAACGTCGTGGCCACAACCACTGCCTCGCCTCGCCAACATGCTTAGAGGCTCCGCCTGGTGCCCCTCTTCCTCCTCGCCAAGCCACACAAGCCGAGGATCACCATGCCGTCGTCTTCGAGCTGGTCACCACCGCTTCTGCTCGCCGGACTTCGCCGGTCGATTCGTCGCCTCCGATGCTTCCCCGAGCACGTTGGCCATCCCTACATCACCACAGTGAGCCCCCGAGTCATTTCCCCCTTCTCCCGTGGTCATTTTCGACCTCTAGGCCATAGCCCCATCTTGGCCGAGAACTCCACGCCACCGGCGATGTTGCCGCCATGTTTACAGCCACCGCAGCACGTGTCCGAGCACACCATCGTGCTCAGCACGATCCCATGAGCCCGCAGACAACCGCAGCGCCTCCTCCCGTGCTCTGTAGCGCTACCCCGAGGATGCCCAAGCTGCTGCCACCGCTGAACCTCGTCGCCGGCCACTTTTCCGGCCACCCCAGCTCCTACCACCACCACCAATGGATGCGCCTCACTCCCAGGAACCCGTAGGTGCAACCCACGGATCGAATGGTGCCCTGTAGAGCATTTCAGAGCCGCCCTGCCATCTCTGTCATCGCCGGCGGCTGAACACCGGCGACCCCTGACCCGTTGACCGACATGGGTTGACCCCACTGCCCGGTTTGACCTCCCCCTCTCTCTCACTGACTTACGGGCCCCGCCCGACTAATTACTCTAGCTAGCGCTAATTAGCTAATTAGGTTAGTTACTACAGTCGCTGACCAGTGGGCCCAGGCTAGTTAGTTAGGGCAACTAACTTAGTTAGTTGACTGGGTCACTGACCAGTGGATCCCACTGGTCAGGTTTGACCTGGTCGACGCCTTTGACCTGCTGACATGACCTTGACATCATGCTGACCCAGTAATACATTTTCTGGATTTAGTTTAAATTATAATAATTCAGAAAATTCCAGAAAATGCCCAAAACTTCTAAAATTCGTATAAATTAAACCGTAACTCCAAATGAAATAATTTATATATGAAAAATTATCAGAAAAATTCAAGGAATCTGTTTATGGCATTTTCATGCATGCTAGAACAACTTATGGCTGCTGATTAGGACAATTCATATAAATGGAATTTAAACTCTCACATATGAGGTTTGAATTTGAACCTAGGGTTCAAAGCAACTCCATTTAACATGTTGGTAGTTGCATTAGCTCAAACCACAGCATATTGACATGTCATGATCGTGCATCATATTGTGCATTGCATTGATTGTGTTTCTTTCTCTGTTGCCGGTATTTGTCCCCTCTCGATAGACCTGGTTTCGACGATGAGATCGATGACACCGATGAAGAACTATGTTATCTTCAGAAGTGCCAGGCAAGCAAAACCCCCTTGTTCATTCCGATACAATCCCACTCTCTCGCTCCTGCTCTCTTTTACTGCATTAGGACAACAACGATTCATCTGTTACTTGCTGCGGTAGTTGAACCCCTTTCCTCTGCATGACCTGTCATTGCCACAGTAAATAGATGAAACCCACTAGCATGAGTAGGAGTTGTTTGAGCCCTGATGTGCCTACTCATTCATGCTTGTTGTCATGCCTGCTATTGCATAGAGTTGTGTCGGGTCTGATTCATCGGGAATGCATTGGAATGGTGATCAACATGTCCTACTGTGTGTGAGCTAAGTGTGTGAACACGATTTGGTAAAGGTAGTGGTGAGAGGCCATGTAGGAGTACATGGTGGGTTGTCTCATTGAAACCGTCCTCAGGAACTGAGTTCTGTGTTTGTGATCCATGAACATCTACTACCATGCATTGGGCCCGAAACCAATGGACCCTCTCGACTTATTAACTGCCCTTGCCCTCTGTCTAGGAGTTGCAACTAGTTTCTGGTGTTTGTAGGATATGTGTTGGCGGCCGTGCGTAGCGCTGACCCTAGGGGTGGGCTATGATGCAGTAGATACACCGTGGCACGGTGTACCGGGTGCCCGTTTGGTGTCTCGGGAACCCTGCACACATCGTTTGGGGCTGTGAGCGAAACTCCGACCGGATCTCCTCGCGGATGGAACCCGAATAGGCGATAAACCTGGACTAGAGACTTGTGTGGTTAGTCAGGTCGTGGCCGACTCCCTCGCCAGGCTTCCGCTTGAAGGTTGCCGAGATACACGACGTGTACATGGTGGTAAGTGGCGAGAGCGTGTGTGAAGAAGTACGCGCCTGCAGGGTTATAAATGATCTATTCGAATAGCCGTGTCCGCGGTAAAGGACTTCTGGGTTGCCTATAATAGTTCATAGAGAAGTGAAAGTGTATTGAATGGTGAATATGTGGACTCGTGTGCGCCACCTCAAAAGAGTTGCTTGCAATCGTAGTTCAGGTTAGCCACTGAGTCAAAGCTGGCTTGCTGCAGTTAAACTCCACCACCCCCCCTTATTGATACCGATGCATATGTAGCTAGTTCTGATGTACCCAAGGACACATATTTGATTTGCCAGCAATCAGTGGTGCCCTGGTGTTTGAAATTCATTCCTATTTCTTGCATGGGACCTAAGCATGCACCCAAGGACACATATTTGATTTTTCAACCAATTTATATGCATTAGAGCATGTGCATGTAGTTCAAATTTGAATTATGCACATAAATGCATTGAAAACCCAGTTAATGCATAAAAATGTCCAAACGAACCCTGAAAAATCACAAAAATTCACACAACACTCCTGTTGTTCTATGTTGACACGAGAAAAAAATGAGCAGCAATAAGAGGCAATGGATATCGTTTCGTCCCAAAGGTGGGTCGTTCCCTATCGAAAACCATCATGCTTGTTGTGAGAAGCATATACCCAAACCTGCCCCAAATGGGACAAAATTTGTACCACGACATGTTGATGCCGGTCCATGATAGCATGCCAAGTTTCATGAATTTCAGACGAGTTTTGGATTTACTAGAATTTAAAAACCAGGCATCTCAATGTTTTGCTAGCAATTAACGGTGCCCTGGTGTTTGAAATTCACTCCCATTTCTTGCATGGGACCTAAGCATGCACCCAAGGACACAGATTTGATTTTTCAACCAATTTATATGCACTAGAGCATGCACATGTAGTTCAAATTTGAATTATGCACATAAATGAAGAAAACTCTGTTAATGCATAAAAATATCCAATCGAACCACGAAAAATCACAAAAATTCACACAACATTCCTGTTGTTCTATGTTGACACGTGAAAAAAAATTGAAAGCAATAAGAGGCAATGGATATCGTTTCGTCTGCAAAGGTGGTATGTTCCCTACCGAAAACCATCATGCTTGTTGTGAGAAGCTCCAGTTTGTGAGATGCATATACCCAAACCTACCCCAAATGGGACAAACTTTGTACCATGGCATGTTGATGCTGCTCCATGATAGCATGCCAAGTTTCATGAATTTGAGATGATTTTTGGATTTACTAGAATTTAAAAACTAGGCATCTCATTGTTTTGTCGGCAATCAACGGTGCCCTGGTGTTTGAAATTCATTCCCATTTCTTGCATGGGACCTAAGCATGCACCCAAGGACACATATTTGATTTATCAACCAATTTATATGCACTGGAGCATGTGCATGTAGTTCAAATTTGAATTGTGCACATAGATGCATAGAAAACTCAGTTAATGCATAAAAATGTCCACACGAACCCCGAAATATCACAAAAATTCACACAACACTCTTGTTGTTCTATGTTGACACGAGAAATTTTTTTGAAAGCAATAAGAGCCAATGGATATCGTTTCGGCCCCAAAGGTGGGACGTTCCCTACCAAAAACCATCATGCTTGTTGTGAGAAGCTCCGGTTTGTGAGAAGCATATACCCAAACCTGCCCCAAATGGGACAAAATTTGTACCACGGCATGTTGATGCCGCTCCATGATAGCATGCCAAGTTTCATGAATTTCAAACGAGTGTTGGATTTACTAGAATTTAAAAACCAGCCATCTCAATGTTTTGCTGGCAATCAACGGTGCCCTGGTGTTTGAAATTCATTCCCATTTCTTGCATGGGACCTAAGCATGCACCCAAGGACACAAATTTGATTTTTCAACCAATCTATATGCACTGGAGCATGTGCATGTAGTTCAGATTTGAATTATGCACATAAATGCATTGAAAACTTAGTTAATGCATAAAAATGTCCAAAGGAACCCCGAAAAATTGCAAAATTGAACACAACACTCTTGTTGTTCTATGTTGACACTCGATTTTTTTTGAAAGCAATAAGAGGTAACGGATATCGTTCCGTACCGAAACCATCATGCTTGTGGTGAGAAGCTCTGCTTTGTGAGAAGCTTATACCCAAACCTGCCCCAAATGGGACAAAATTTTTACCATGGCATGTTGTTGCCGCTACATGATAGCATGTTAAGTTTCATGAATTTCATACGAGTTTTAGATTTACAAGAATTTAAAAACCATGTATCTCAATGTTTGCGGCTGAGTGACAGTGGTAGGGTGTTTGAAATTCATTCCCATTTCTTGCATGGGACCTAAGCATGCAACCAAGGACACATATTTGATTTTTCAGTAAGTTTATATGCACTGGAGCATGTGCATGTTGTTGAAATTTGAATTATGTGCATAAAATGCCTGGTAAACCCAGTTAATGTAAAAAAATGTACAAACGAACCCTGAATAATTCCAACTTTTTAACGACACACCTATAGTTGCATGTTCACTGCAGATAAAAGTTCTAACAATTCAAACACCATCCTTTGTAGCTGTGACCCCATTAGGTAATTCAAATGATCAAGACGGTAAACGAAGTAGATCGCACACAATTTATTATCACAAACCGTGTGAGATGCAGCACAAAATATCTTGGAGCACCGTCGGTGTATAGTACTATAAATCAAGTGGATTGCACACAGTTAGTCTCCTTTGTGTACCCAAATTATGCAATGACGTGGATGGCCACTGTAACTATGGAATTTCGAACCAAAATTTTTGACGTTCAAACTCAACACACACGGGTTAAGCTATCTGAATCGTTTCTGATGTTCACATATCGTACACAGTTCTGAATAAGGGACCATGTCTGATCACACTTTGCGCGCCAGTTTTTTGGCTGAAGCGATTCCAAATTTTCGGCTTCCGCGGAAATATGTACCTGGCTGCCCCCTCCCCCTTACCAAA
Source organism: Triticum urartu (assembly GCF_003073215.2). Taxonomy (NCBI): domain Eukaryota; kingdom Viridiplantae; phylum Streptophyta; class Magnoliopsida; order Poales; family Poaceae; genus Triticum; species Triticum urartu. Next base: position 189,746,153 of record NC_053022.1, read on the forward strand.
AGCCACATTTCTCCTCTTTCCACCATCCTTTCCAAGTTGAAACCTTCACTCCTTGCTTGCAGCGCCGCCGCCTCCTCGCCAGCGACCCTCCTTCATGCTCCTCAGCCTCGCCTATCCAAGCAGGTAATCCACACCCGACCCCATGCTCCTCATACTTCCACATCCCACATGCCCCTACCGCCGGCGTGAGCGCGACACCTTCCACCCAAATCACCGAACCATCCAACAAATAAGCGCCAGCCTAAGCCATTGTGCACGCAGTATAGCCAGGACCTCAAGGAGCATGTGGGAGCGGAGAAGCAAATCACGGCCGCACGCACGTATGAGGTCGTGATGGCTGCCATTCGTGCCGACCCCCAGATCATGAAGGAGCACATTGCCATTTGCTAGCTATGCCGGTTAAGCATGCTCGGTTTACCCGTTGCATGTGCTGCTCCTGCCTTTTCTTCACAAATTCTTCTAAATTGTGCTATCTAATTTTGCAATGCAATCTGTTGCTCTAGTGTATACGTTCTATATGTCGTGCAGTGTGGTGCTCACTTATTAACTGTTTTGTTAATTGATTGTCGTCTTCAGTTAACTGTTTGGTTTAATTCTGCAAATGTGATGTTCAATTCTTCAGGCTGCAATTTTGTATTGTCTTCCATGTGAGAAATAAATCGAATTTATCTTTACAAAATTGTGGGTGCATTATGTTATTGTATACCATGTGAGGAATAAATTGAATCTGGCTGTAGTATATACATGAGAAACAAATACAACTGCTACAATTGGCTGTAGTTAACTGTTTGGTTAACTGTCTGATCTTCTATTAGGAGTATGTTATATTGTGTAATGTGGTGCTCAGTTAATGTTTGGTTCATTTGTTGTGGTGTTTAGTTAAATGCTTGGTTCAATTCTGCAATGCGATGTCCAATTGTCGTGGGTAGAATTTTGTGTTGTTGTGCATGTGAGGAATAGATCGAATTTGGCTGCACTTAATACATGAGAAACATATACATGTGCTATATTTCCTAGTTCTTAATCATGCTTGGTTTGGATAAATGGGTTTTCCGTGTGGCTTCAATTAATTTGATGAATCTTCAATGTGATTATTTTTCATCAACATATTGTATTGATAGCATGCAAGCCCTTACTTAACCTGATGACTAACTACCTTATATGTGTTGCAGGGAAACAATGGGAAGCACTGAGGTTTCCAATTGAGGTTACCACGTGCATGGTCCGTTGTCTAATAGCACATTATTGTGCAATTGCAGGAACCATTCTAATATTTAGGATTTTAAAAATTTGGTCTTGCACATGTAGGTCCTGCTGTCAGAGGTTTTGACCAACTGTTCGACCCTTTTTGCATATGGGGAAATGAGTTGTCCATGAATATCAGTCAAGTCAAGAAACTCAGAAAGATTGTTATGATAAAGAAATTAGCGACAAAAAACAACAAGACCTTTGTCCGCACAATGAAGAAGACATCAGTTCACTATATGATGGTACTAACTATTATACATTGCCTTTTTTATTCCTTTTCCCCATTTCCAATATAGAGAAGATATTTATGCACATCCTTGTTTTCAGGCCTTTCCAAAGTAGTTCACTGATGATTACCTCTCAAAACACCTGTATGGTCAGGAGGTGAGGAAGGTATTCATACAATACCCATGGTTCAATATAGAAGTGTTCCTAAACAGGACGAAGGATGGACGGTCAATCATCCACAGGCACTGGCCTAAAGTTACAAAGACCTTCAACATCAATGAAGGCTCAATATTTGCCTTCTGCTTCAGCAGTTTTCCAGATGAGATACATCAGTCTATGTACCATCGGTGATGCTAATTTTGAAAGGTTATAGATGTTGCATGTGAAACTTGGCCTTGGTGTAGTTGTGTAATATGGTAACTGAGCGCTGAAGCTACATGATGTTGTACTTTGATGTAATTCAATTATGAAAATGCAATATATTGTGTGCTTAATATGAACTAACAATTAGATTACTAAATGGATTATGAATAATCAGATAATTAGCCTGCTAATTGGGTTTTGCTATTACAAACGGTTGTTGAAAAAATACCGTGGGCGATGACCTCAGGCAACGCAGACAGTTTCTATGAATGAACCATGTTTGATCAATGAACAATCACACATGACTTTCTCTTGAAAACTGTTTGCATTAGGCCACCTTGCGCAAATGTTTACCACATGAAAACTGTGTGTGATGGGCAACCTTTGCCACATAGTTTCTTCCACGGACCGTGTGTGATATATGCAATAACACAAGCGATTTAATGGGAGAAATTGTGTGTGATGTACCTATGAATGGAAATGTTTTCCTTGGAGAGAGTGTGTGGGATGTACATATAAACGAAAATGTTTAGCGGGGACTGACTGTGTGGGATGTACTTGCGACCGGAAACAATTTTGCCGTATAATTGTATTTTTAGCTCTACTGTATGTATTTCCATATTTGAGCGCTCGCCGGTCGCACACAACCTCATTTTGCTGAATGTGTGTGCCAGGAGGGCATATCCCCAACGGTTTCTAGGTCGTGTGGGAAAGGGGTTAAAACCGTTTGTTTAGAGGCTCGCTGTATTAGTGCGTGATAGTCAGCTTTTGGCTTTCTCTACTGAGATGTTTATCCGAATGAGCTGGAAACACAATCGCAGTAGTTCTCCCTTTACTGCCTTAGCCGAACAAGCAGACCGTAAGGCAATAACCAAAGGAGCCGGGCAACCCAACTATTGACCAAAGACATGATTATGAGCCGATGCATATAATGCTATATTCGTGACGCCGAATTTGCACAGTAAAAGTGTTTCAAACTTATTTTAGTTTTAAGACATGTACGTGGCCGAATGGAGCCCCTGGCGATTTAGGTTGTACCAAGGTGTACATGGCAATCAGATGAGAAAAAAAGAAGGAATAGAGGTTAAGAAATAAGCTAGTACCGAATAGGTTGGGTGAGAAACTATTTCCATTATAGTTTGATTGATACGTCCAAACGTATTTTTACAGATGATGCGATAAGCATCGATGCTATTTTACATGCCGTGCACCAGGGAAAGCTGTGTGCGGGTCCTAAAAAGGAAGAGGTGATCTTTAAAGATCCTTTAGATATTCTGCCACACGTCTATGTTGCTTTTCCTCCTTGGTGTATTATCCTTCGAAGGGATCAACGATCGGGTTCTCATGAGGGACCTAAAAAGGGCCCTTGATACCATCGAAAGGTGTTGGTGGTTGTAAGGAACCTAGAAAAGAGAAAATAAGAGAAAAAGAAACATGAGGTTCCAGGTAGGGTCGAGTCATATTGTGGACTTTGTCTTTACTATGCCTCCGTCTTGCCAGATGGTATCTTTAGTGCATAGTTATGTACGCGTGGCACATATGCCGCAATTCAGCTAGGCCTGAGACGGAGGCCAAATTTCAAATTGAGGACCGGATGAGCCGGACCGTCACTCTGCCGAGTAGTCCGGATGCGTTTAAAAGTGTACGAGGGCTTGACTGCTGACGTAGTGTTTGGCTTGATAGGGCCGCCCTAGACCTCCGCTGCAAGGTCTGGGCATCTTTATCTTGAGATATGTATAATGCGGGATCGCATTGATGCAAGCGAATGCGGTTCGTCCGACCAATGCATGATAACCACTACGGAAAGGGACGATTTCAAAGATCAAGTCCTCACTTCGGAAGTTGTCTGGCGAACCGAAAACTATTTCCAATGTGATTGAGCCCGTGCAACGGGCCTCTACACCAGGTATTACTCCATTAAAGGTAGTTTTGGTGGTTTTAATTCTTGATGAATCAATACCCATTTTGCGGACCGTGTCCTGATAGAGCAGGTTAAGGGTGCCGCCGCCGTGCATGAGGACCCGCTTTACGTGGAATCTGTCGATAATTGGGTCAAGTACCAACGCGGTCGAGCCTCATGACGGATACTAGTCGGATGGTCTCTCCGATCGAAAGTGATCGGACAGGCTGACCATGGATTGAATTTTGGGGTGACTGGCTCTATTGCATAGACGTACCATAGAGCGCGCTTGCGCTCCCGCTTGGGGATGTGAGTAGCGTATATCATATTCACCGTTTTGACCTCCGGGGGGGGATTTCTTCTGTCCCCCAGTGTTCGGTGGGTGAGGCTCATCATCGTCATCCTCACTGGTCGACCCTTCTCCTTATGTCCGGTGCTTAGCTTACCGACTTGTTTAAAGACCCAACAGCTTCTGTTGGTATGGTTGGTAGTCTTGTCGGGGGTGCCGTGAATTTGGCAAGGTCGATCGAGTATTCGGTCCAGGCTAGACGAGTCGTCTTTATTTCTTTTAAATGGCTTCTTCTGTTGACTGGATTTGGAGCAACTGAATCCAGCATTGACCGCTGTGTCTTCAGTATTATTATTGTTACTTTGACGCTTGTGTTTGTTATGTCGGGGCCTGCCACTGCCGTTTCTGGTTTCAGAAGTACCAGGGTCGCTGGTAGCGTTCTTGCTATGGGCTAACCAGCTATCCTGTCCCGCACAGATGCGGGTCATGAGTGTTGTAAGTGCTGCCATGGACTTTGGCTTCTCTTGTCCGAGGTGTTGGGCGAGCCATTCATCACGAATGCCATGTTTAAAGGCCGCTAGAGATTTGGTGCCCGGACAGTCGAAGATTTGGTTCTTTTTAATTAAGAACCTTGTCCAGAATTTTCGGGCTGACTCTCCGGGGGCTGTACAGAGGTACCTTGGAAGTTGTCTCTAAAGGCATCTTCCAAAACTTCCCAGCTGCCAATAGAATTTTATGGGACGCTATTTAACCAGTGTTGAGCTGGTCCCTTAAGCTTTAGGGGGAGGTATTTGATGGCATGTAGATCGTCACCGCGGGCCATGTGAATGTGGAGAAGAAAATCTTCAATCCATACCGCGGGATCTCTTATACCGTCATATGATTCAATGTTCACAGGTTTAAACCCTTCTGGGAACTGGTGCTCCATTACCTCATTGGTGAAGCACAGGGGGTGTGGGGCGCCTGTATACTAGGCGGCATCGCGACATGATTTGGACGAGGGACGTATGCAGTTTTCGTCCCGTGCGAGGTTGTGTCTCTCCCACCAAGTCCGATGGCCGCCCTTGTGCGTTGGAGCATGCCCCTGGATCCGTAGATTGTTCTTGCTAGACCGTCTCTATTGTCTAGGTCCTTGCGTAAGTCATAGGTATAGACCGAGGCCGTTACCTCCTTGCCTCGAGGGCGGGGTGGTGCGGGCTCGTGTTCGGTATGAGTAGCCGATTTGTCCCGTCCCCGTGGGGGTCGGTCGGGCTCGTCAGTAGCTTTATGATTTGGCGGTATGGGCTCAAGGGCCTCATCATCGAATTGAGTAACTCTTAGTTGGGCGCTCGAGGCCGTATTCCTCGGCCGCCAGGACATTAGTCCATCTGTCATTGAGTAGATCCTGATCAGCTTGACGCTGCTTCTGCTTCTTTTTCGGGCTTCTTACAGTGGCGATTAACTGTCATTTGAAGCGTTCTTGTTCAAGGGATTCCTCCGGCATGATGAAATCTTCGTAGCCAAGGCTCACATCCACTTCGAAGATCGGTAGGTAATTACTGTCCACCGAGTCTCCGTTCCCGATAGGATCATCTGGATTAACTTTCCCATCCTCCCAATCATCATGTTCGGATGTTGGCTCGACAGGTGCTTTGGGGTCTTCAGTGTTCTCCGGAGTGTTATTGTCTTCGGTGCCGGTATTACTGTCTTTTTGGCGACACGATTTCGAGCGGTGCCGCTGACGTCAATGTTTTGGAGGTGCTTCGGGAGGCTTGTCCTCAACCGGATTTTCCTTGCCGTCGTCGCCATCCTCATTGGGTGTGTCCACCATGTACACGTTGTATGCGGAGGTGGCTGTCCATCGTCCGGTAAATGGAGGGTTTTGGCCTTGTTCATCTCCGGCGTTGTCGTCCATACCGTCGATGTCTTCAGCGGCATAGTCCAGCATGTCAGTTAGATCCCCGACAGTGGCTATGAAGGGGGTGGTGGGTGGGAAGTAAAATTCCCCGCTCTCAGCCCTTAGTCTGGGTTGGGCATAATTCGGAAGTGATCCTTCCATAATGGCGAGTGATCACATTAAGTCCAGAGCCTCGTTTAAAGGCGAGGGTTGGACAGAGAAGCTAGAGTCCGTGGGGCTGTCCGGAGTTGGGGCCTCCTGGCGGCGCCCACTTAACACAGACCTCGAGAGCTCAAACTTAGAGTCTGGCAGAGTGTCCGGTGCTTGAGTGACAAGGGGAGATTCGTTTGTCTTCGGGTTAGCCGACGATGTCGTCCCCTCCAAATCTCCGGTAACAAGTTCCGTAATTGCATAGGATCCAGCGGGTACTAAAGTTCTGTCTTCAGACCAGACAACCTGCTCCTAATCTAACACCGGAGCGGTGATCGGGGCCGCGAACCCTTCGAAGATCAAATCCCATCGGATATCGGCGACATAGTTTAAGTTCCCAAAATTGATCTGATGACCAGGGGCGTAGCTGTCGATCTGCTCGAGGTGGCCAATCGAGTTGGCACGCAGTGCGAAACCGCCGAACATGAAAATCTGGCCTAGGGAAAATACTTCCCCCGAAACAGCATCATTGTGGATGACTGAACGAGCCATCGAATCCTTTATCGACAGCACAGAGGAACTCTCAATGAAAGCACCAATGTCGGTGTCAAAACCGGTAGATCTCGGGTAGGGGATCCCGAACTGTGCGTCTAAGGATTGAAGGTAACATGAGGCAGGCAAAACGATGTTTACCCAGGTTTGGGCCCACTTGATGGAGGTAAAACCCTACGTCATGCTTGATTGACTTTGATGAGTATAGGGTTACAAGAGTTGATCTAGCTCAAGATCGTAATGGCTAAACCCTAGAAGTCTAGCCTATATGATTATGACTATGATTGCCTCTACGGATTAAACCCTCTGGTTTATATAGGTACCAGAGGGAGCTAGCGTTTGTATAGACTCGGTTTACAGAGAAAGGAATCTTCATATCCGAACAACAAGTTTGCCTTCCACGCCAAGGAGAGTCCCATCCAGACACGGGGGAAAGCCTTCTATCTTGTATCTTCATGGCCCACCAGTCCGGCAAACGTCACATAGCCCGGACGCCCGGGGACCCCCTAATCTAGGACTCCCTCAAAGCTCTTTGGTTTTCTGGTCTTTGAGAGAGGTATTGTAGCTAACCCGGAGAAAATCAAGGCTATTGCTTCATTGGTAAGCCAATGTGCATTAATGATGTCCAGTGTTTGGAGGGTGGTATTGCAGCCCTAAGCCGGTTTACAAGCCGCCTGGGAGAGAAAGCTATTCCTCTTTACTAGATGATGAAGAAAACAGATCACTTTGTGTGGAGTGATGCTGCTAATGAGGCCTTCGAGGCGCTTAAAAACAATTAGCTGACCCATCGGTTCTTGCAGCTCCTGTTGAGAATGAGACCTTGCTTTTATATGTGGCTGCTAACAGCAGAGCCGTCAGCGTGGCGGTTGTAGTGGAAAGGAAGGAAACGGGTAAGGAATATCCGGTTCAAAGGCTGGCTTATTATGTCAGTGAGGTCTTAATTGAGTATAAACAGAGGTACCCACATTGGCGAAAGCTAGTCTATGGGGTGTTCATGGCCAGTCACAAGTTGAAGCATTATTTCCTTGGTCATCCTATTACTGTGGTCAGTTCTGCTCCCTTAGGGATATTATTCAAAAAAAGAAGCCACACGCCGAGTGGCCAAGTGGGCCATTGGCTTGGACCCCATGGTTTCGAATATATGCTTACGACAGCTATCAAGTCTCGGGCTCTTGTGGATTTCATCAATGACTGGACAGAGTTGCAGATGCCTAAGGAGAAGCCTGATAATACATATTGGACTATTCATTTTGATGGGTCTAGGCAGTTGGAAGGCTCGGGGGCTGGAGTTATTTTGACTTCCCCACGAGGTGACAAATTTTGCTATGTTTTACAGCTCATGTTTCCTTGTACTAATAATGCAGCTGAGTATGAGGCCCTTCTCCATGGTCTTCGGATAGCCAAAGAGATGAGTTTAAGCTAGGTGTGCTTTGGCGACTCAGATTTGGTGGCTCGACAAGTCTCAGGAACTTGGGATTCTAAGGTACCCGCTCATGGCATCTTACCGCCGGGCGGTTGACAGTATTGCTGTTCATTTCAAATGTTATCAAGTGGAACATGTTGATCGCACAAAGAATGAGGTGGCCGATGCTTTAAGATGGCTAGGGTCTCAGCGTAAGCCGGTACCACCAAATGTTTTTCTTGATATATCAAATAACCCTTCAATTAAGCTACCAATAGAGGAGGATCTTGCAATTCTTGACCCGGAGGCACAGTTGGTGGCGGCTCTTCATGCTACTCCTGATTGGACAGTGCCGTACTTGGCTTATATGACTCGGGGCGAGTTGCCTGAGGATGAAACTTTGGCCAAGCAAATAACCCGGCGGTCTAAGTCCATGACCATCATTAATGGCGAGTTACACCGATGCAGTGTCACAGGCATGTTCCAGCGTTGTGTTTCTAATGAAGAAGGCCATGAGATTGTAAGGGAAATCGATGAAGGGGATTGTGGACATCACGTTGGCTCTAAATCTCTGGTGGCTAAAGCTTTTCGTCATGGATTTTACTGGTCGACAGCTCATGCTGATGCAGAAGATCCGGTTAGCAAGTATCATGGTTGTCAGAAATTTTCTAAACGAGCTCATGTGTCAGCTCAAGAATCGAGGATGATTCCAATTACTTGGCCATTTGCAGTCTGGGGGCTGGATATTGTTGGACCTTTCAATAAGTTTAAGGACAAAAAGACCCACCTCTTGGTGGCGGTTGACAAATTTGCCAAGTGGGTTGAGGCATAGCTGTTCAATAAGTGTGATGCGGCAACAGCTGTTCAATTCATTAAGAAGGTGATTTTCTGCTTTGGCTACCCTCATAGTATCATAACTGATAATGTCACTAATCTGTCTAAGGGTGCTTTGAAAGAGTTCTGTCAGCGAGAGCATATTCATCTTCACGTTTCTTCGGTGGCTCACCCCCAATCCAATGGTCAAGCTGAAAGGGCCAATCAAAAATCTTGAGAGGAATAAAACATCGGCTTATGGTTCCTTTGCAGAGGATGCTGGGTTGTTGGGTTGAGGAATAACCATCAGTTCTTTGGAGTATCAATACCACCCCCAACAGACCAACATGTTACACGCCCTTCTTCATGGTCTATGGGGCAGAGGCGGGTCTTCCAAGCGATATCCGGCTTATGTTGAAGCTATCAATGAAAAGGCACGTCAGGATGCTCTTGATATGTTGGATGAGGAGTGTGACCTTGCAGCGGTTCGTTCGGCAATATACCAGCAAGATCTACGTCGCTATCATACCCGCCGGGTTAAAACCCGTACCTTTTAAGAAGGCGACTAGGTGCTCCGGCTCATCCAAGATCAAACAAATATGCAGAAGTTCTCCCCACGTTGGGAAGGACCTTTTGTGGTCAGCAAGAACCTGAACAACGGTCATATTACCTCATTGATATTCGAGACCACAAGGACTCACACACATCGGAGGAGGAGACCCGCCGGCCTTCGAACACTGCTCATCTTCGACCTTATTATACCTGAGCCATCGTCTCTTGTGTTGTACATAGTTTCTTCAGTGTAAAAATTATGTTCACTATAATAAAGCCGGCATCCATAATAATTCAAGGCGTCCGTTGGTTCAATCCTAAAGTGTCTGAGCCTTTATTACTTCTTCATAATGTCAATTGGGGGCTTTCTTCTCAATGATCAGAGCCATGCTTACCCTCTTCATCAGGCTTACATACCTTCTCGCGGGTCACTTGGGGGCTTCCTGCTGAATGAGCATAGCCATGCTTACCCTCTTGATCATGCTTACATGACTTTTCGAAGGTCACTTAGGGGCTTCCAGCTCAATGATCTTAGCTATGCTTACCCTCTTGATCATGCTTATATGCCTTCTCACGGGTCACTTGGGGGCTTCCTGCTCAATGAGCATAGCTATGCTTACCCTATTGATCAGGCTTACATGCCTTTTCGCAGGTCACTTGGGGGCTTCTTGCTCAAAGAGAATAGCTATACTTACCCTCTTGATTAGCTTACATGCCAGGTGTAAACACCAAATTTTGGGTTAACCGGCCTGTATGTCGTTGTTACTCCCCCAGGTAATCCTGGAATGACCTACCGTGTTCTTGACAATCAATCTTTTAAATAAGACCTTGAGCTCGTTAAAGTTAAAACGACGGTTTTTCATGTGAGGGTCGGCTTACAGGTGTGCTGGAAAATAACTCAGTGGATGTGCGGCCCATGAAAGCACTTGAAGTTTTAGGCTTGGCGGCCTATGAAAGCCTTGTGTTTTCCAGTTTCCTAATTTTTCTGACAATTTTGAGTTCATATCCTTCTTCCATATTAATATATGTTTCTTTTGCAATTCAGTCCATGTAGCCTCGATTTTAGGACTCATACTTGAGTTTGTTGGGTTAATAACCCGCCCTGATAAGCAGACTTTAAGTCGCCAGGATAATTCGCCTTGAATAAATTCAAGTCATGATTCTTCATGTTTACGGGTTAACACCCATGCTGGATTACAATCATTACAACGTCATCATAATATCAATCTAGTGGTATGAGTTTTCATGTTTTAAATATTTAGGTTTTTTCAAAACCCGTCATGCCTTCGACCTTAAGTCGCCGGCATATTTCCGGATTAAATAGCCATTAGTCTTTCTATCAAAGACCATTATATCAGGGTTTCTTCAAATATATTTGTGACCCGCCCTGGCGTAAACCGCCTAGGCATATGTTGTTTTCTTATGTACAGGAAGCATGATGATGCTTGATCTAGTCCACATAACTAATAATATTGTACGCACAAGTGGCGTGTGATAAAAATCAAGCATGGCAGTTTAGACATTTAGATGATAACACATGCACGATGGCATGTCACATCATTGTTTCAACTAGCCTATTACAAGCCTTTTCAAAGCCCAAATGATTAAGAGTTTTTCAAAGAGAAGCGTCATGCTGCGATCTGAGAGCCGCCCCTTGGATCAATTATTTTGGTCCTCACGAGTTGAAGCTTCCGGGTTCTTCTTCTTCCTCCATCGTCTGGAAGTTAGGTGATGTCCAGTCGATGCCGGTTAAAGCTTTGAACATAGCTTCGTCATCTATAAGGGTGGATGGATCAACATCAGTAGCAAAAGTATGCTTACGTGTTGGAGGGATCAGATCTACAACTTCATAAGAAGGCGCGTTCACTTTTGAGATTTCCATTGTATAAGCCGCCTGATATTTGGACAAATCAGTATCTCCTGTCAATTTGCTCGCCAAAGGTCACATTTCTTCCACGCACTTGGTAAAATCTACTTCTTCAAAAGGTAATCCATCCTCCTAAAGCTTGGACAACCAGTGGACATTTCCATCGGGTCTAATTCCGCTTGCCATGCTTTGGCCCGGCTCAAAGCAGTGATGGCACCAGCTCGGGCGGATGATCACTTAATCTCTACAATTCTTTGAGGCATGATAGATACTTTGTCCAGTACCTCTCTGATGAGTGACGGTGGCTGCTTTTTGTGTGAGATGGCCGCTATGGTTTGCTGAGCGCCTATATATAGCTGTTCCACCAACGTGTAAGCCGCCTTTAGCTTCACCCACATGTCTTGTCCAAGGTTGGAGCTTCTGCGGCCTGCTTGCGCAAACATATGATAAGTCACCAGGCGGGTTAAAGTAAATTACTGGTGCAAGATTGCGATGCAAAGTCACTTACAAAAGATGGAGGCTATCATCTAATTTACATGTCGCTTTAAACCGGATAACTCTTCAGTCACTGACTTAAGAGCAGCTTCAACATCTTCAGCTCTTTTCAATAGAGCCGCTTTCTCGGTGTCTCAGCCGGCTCTCTGCGTGTGAAGTCTGTATTTAATTTGTCTGATAGTTCCAAGGCGGTTTTCAGTTTTGATTTGGCCTTTGAAGTTTCTGATTGTTGCAATTTGATTTTCTGCCGCAGATCGACCACCTGAGACTCCTTCATGCTTAATTCAGCCTACAAAGATAATCAAGCAACACTAGGAATTATGATAATCATTCTTTTGAAGTCCCAAGCACATTACAAGTACTGTACTTGGCACTCGGTGACTAATGTAGGCCATTTTTTCAAATAAATACTTAATGACCCGGCTCAATTTCTTCAAATTAAGCCGGCTCATGGGGGCTACATATTTGGATTTTTTACAACATGGTCTTAAGTCCCGGCTTAACTATTCAGCTTAAGTTGGACCTTGGGGGCTACTCATTGGATGTAATGGAGATATGGTAATTTTGAAGAATTGCAAGAAGGCTATCATTTAAGTCTACAACATTTTCAATTCTTTCATATCCTTTAGACTTGGATTTAATGGAGATACATGTGAGAAGGTTTTCTATTGCTTACCTCAAAGCGCTCCTTCATCAGATTCACCAGGATGGCTTCCATCTCACGGTTGTTCTGAAGGCGGTTCAAATACCCATCATGGATTTCATTGGCATTGAAGCTGGCATAGCGTTCCAACTCAAATTTTCATTTGCCATTGTCAGCAGCTAAAAATTCTTCTTGGCGTTGTGCTTTGCCAAGACAGTGGGGTTCCTTGGCTCCATATAGCTAGTCCTAGTAACTACAATGTCTTCGACATTTTCTTCAATAGACCTGGTGGGACTTGGCGGCTTAGCACTGGGCGGGTCAACACCCATTGGATCCACTATGATGTTGAGAGTCTCTAGTGGCGGGTCATCGACAGTAGCGCCAGGAGTTTGATGAGAAGCTTCAGATATGGTTTGTTTCTCTGGCTCAGTAACCTTGGGGTCTTCGGCCGGCTTGTTCATCTTTAGTTTCTTGCTAGGTTTGGCTATTCCGCTGAAAGTAAGAGATATGAAGATGTTAATATATCAATATGTAAAGTGCTAAAAAAACAAAGAGGTTAAATGCTCTCACCCAAGAGCGACTTTGAAGAGAGGAATCTAAGTCCTAGTAGATTTGCCGGAGGAAGAGTGAGAGGTGCCCTGATAATTTGAGTCGTAAGGATTAAGCGGTTGACGGATAAGACCCGCTTTTAGAAAACATAAATTTGAGTTTTGAGGCACCTCTGCTCGTGTTTGCGAGGGGCCAACATGTTGGGTAAGCCGGCATGAAGGTCTCCCTCTCCACTGCTCTGGGTTGTACGCCGAGCTTCATGCTGGTGTTCATTCAAAATAAAGTTTGGATCCAATAAAGCTAAAGGGTGAGAAAACCTTATTTCCAGGTCACGTACCGAAGTTTATGTCTTTGCGAATGCTTTGAGTCAGAGGAAATAATAGTTACCTCTGCAGAATTTGCCCGAATAGTCTCCACGTCATCCTGAGAAGTGTCAGCATCAATAAGATATGTAAAAAGGAGCCAAGGGAATCGAGTTCTACCTCCGACTCCTCATCATTCAGTGCAAATAGCTCTGTTGTGTTTGTTTTCTTCTTGCCAGGTTTCTTCGAGGCTTTGGTCTTGTCTCTAGCCTTTTTGGCTGGCTTTTCTTGCAACTTCTTGCTCCGAAAAAAAGAGTCAGCCTTAAAAGGAAGTAAATAAAGATAAGGAATGTGCAATTTTCAATATGAGTAATGGTTACAGAAAAGTTGATTTAAAGGACTTACATCTGGAGCCGGTTTAAGAGCGTAGAAGGGGTTCATCCCCATTTTCCTGCAGGTCCCTAGACTCTCATTCAGCAGTGTCTTTGTCATGTCATTAATTTCTTTCCCTTCCGGACACATTTAACAGTAACACTGTGGATCTTCGGCATCACAAGTATACTCACACATTAAGCCAGGCCGGCTGCTCAAAGGTATGATCCTCCAAGCGACCCAGCATCGAACCAAGTCAACTCCGGTTAGTCCATTGGCTAGCAAGGCCCTCACCTCTGAAAAGTTAGGCATATATTTTGCATGTTCAGTAGTGGTCAGCCGGTATGGAAGCGGATGTTTTGAGCTAAGCCAGCAGTCGCGGAAACCCGACAAAGTATTTTAATTTGATGGACATGTATCTTGGCAATAAAACCAAGTTTGATTCCAGTCCTTTGGGTAACTAGGAAGTGCGGCTGTGGGGAAGATAGCATCTCTTCGTCTCTGAATTGAAATACCACCAAGTTTTAACCAAGGTCCATCTGTAAACTCGGTCTGGTGGTTCAGATCATAGTATTCTCGGAATAGATTGACGCTGGGCTCTTCTTGAAGGTAAACTTCACAAAATAATTGAAAGTTGCAGATGTTGGAAAAGGAGTTTGGTCCGATATCTTGGAGGTGAAGTTTGAAAAGTGCAATACCACAAAAGAATTTTGAGCCAGGCGGTGAGAAACCGCGGTTCATATGATCACCAGAAACAATGACTTCGCCTTCCTTCAGCTAAGGTCTAACTTCAGTTCCTAGGGCTCGCCAGTGAATAACATCTTTGGATGATTGAAAGCCCACTTGAACATATTCTGTAAGTGTTTGCTCCATGAGGTAACAGTCTTTGTTATCTTTGACAATGAACGCCTGAGAAATACAGTATGGTGGATCAGTATTATGAGGAAGAACCACCCAATGTTTTCAAATTCATGTTTAAGTCATCCGTTTCATAGAAAAAGACTATCGATACTCAATTGGTGAGCCAGCTAAGGTTCTGGCAGGTTATGGAAGATTAATGGTTAAGCCGCCTAGCGAGTGAATGGTGGGTTAGTTGACTATCAAGATAGTTGAAATTTTCCTAAGTATGGAAGAAATATGTTCCACAATTTGCGGTTATATTTGCAGATCTACAACTGTTCAGGGAAGGAAAATAATTGCTAACCCTAAATATGACAGTGTAAGAGCATGCAACCTGGTTTTGAATCTCAGGAAGACAGGATGCATCTGTGATTTGGAATGGATGCTAAAACTGCTACTTTGCAAATCTCGTACTACTTTTTGGATCAAACTAGGCGTTAGTAGAGAAGCTACGACGAGCAGCGACGAACACCAACAAACACCGACGAACTAGGGTAACTTAATGCGGATTGAGAACAAGTTGAGATGAGTACCTGTTGATCCTGATGTACAGCGGAGGGGCACCCCGATCTCTGGTTACAGTCAGGTCAATGCAGCGGCCTCGGTTGGAGTTGTTGAGGAAGGTCGATGGTGGTGTCGGAGCTCGTGCTGCGGCAATTGGCATGAGGAAGACGAAGAAGAAGAGGCAGAGGCAGGGGTAAAAATGAAAAAGAGGGCCCCCTATCCCTATTTATAAGGAGGTCATAAGATGGCATTCGCAGAAATCGAGGAGGCAAAGTTATCATGCTGCGGGCGCCTCGATTTTTGGGAGGCCCATTAAGATAAAGATCCGTTGAGATATACTAGGCCATGTGCGGAATTAATGCACATGACGTCATGGCGGGTTACAATAGTTCTGCTTATGTGACATCATGGCGGGTTATAGCAGACTGATAAAGAATCGGCAATGATACATTTTGCTTAAGTTAAACAGTGGAGATTCATATGAACAAGTTCAAATCAACCTGGGGCCTAATGTTGGGGATATAGCTTCGAGGTATGACCCACCCAGGAGGGGCCGGGTTATACCATTGGTGGCTTAACATGAAGGAGGACTAGGGAGAGGTATGAAGAAAGTGGTTGTTAGAGGCATGCCTGCTAAAGGCCTAGGACCGGAGTTGTGAACCGCCATAGGAGGACCTGCTCTGTAAGACATGATTAGTTAGAAACCCAGCCGGTGACGTTGTGTGAGCCGGACGGGACTCTATAAGCCTCCAGGTCTCTACATTTGTATATAAAGGTGAGACCCAGCAGTGGGTTAACTCAAGAAACAAGCAATCGAGAACTAGGTCAAGCGTAATCACTCCATTGTAATCGAAACTCAAGCAATACAACCAGAAGAGGACGTAGGCTTTTACCTCGTTGAAAGGGGCCGAACATGGGTAAACTCCTTCTGTCCTTTGTCCCGTTCAACCCCTTCAAGCTAAACAAGTTGAGATGGCTCCACACCTAAGTCCTTTCTCTAGGGTATCTGTCGTGACAAATCCATGACACATCCCAATTGAATTCAATTGTCTTCTTCATCAAAGAACCAATGCAAGAAGTATCGATCATGGATTGATCATTACGAGAAAGTCGAGCATAAAATTTCCGAATAATAATTCCTCGTGAGAGCTCATGATTGGGGCATATATATAACATTGACTGAGGCCTCCCCCAAGCATGCGCGATACTTTTTCCTTCATGAGTCCAAAAAATATAAATATAATGCCGATCACGATGAACCAGATGCATGGGATAAAACTTCTGATGAAATTCCAATTTCAATCGGTTGTAGTTCCAAGATCCAATATCATCACATAGCCTATACCATGTTAATGCCTTTCCCTTCAAAGATAAAGGGAAGATCTTCTTCTTGACATCATCCTCGGGCAAACCTGCAAGCTTAAATAATCCACAAACATCATCTACATAGATTAGATGCATATTAGGATGTAGTGTTCCATCTCCGGCATAAGGATTAGCTAGCAGTTTCTCTATCATTCCCGAAGGAATTTCATAATACATATTTTCAATAGGTTCATTAGGTTAAGGAGCAACCCTTTGCTCTACCGGTCGAGGTGAAGATACCCCGAACAAGCCCCTCAGCACATTATTTTCCATAGTGACAAGTGACGGTAAATTTCAGCATGTAATATAAATGTTTCCTTACCAAATTCCACTCACAAAAGGCGCTTCACTCCCCGGCAACGGCGCTAGAAAAGAGTCTTGATGACCCACAAGTATAGGGGATCTATCATAGTCCTTTTGATAAGTAAGAGTGTCTAACCCAACAAGGCGCAGAAGGAAATGACAAGCGGTTTTCAGCAAGGTATTCTCTGCAAGCACTAAAATTATCGGTAACAGATAGTTGTGTGATAAGATAATTCGTAACGGGTAAGAAGTAACAAAAGTAACTAAGGTGCAGCAAGGTGACCCAATACTTTTTGTAGCAAACGACAAGCCTGGACTAACTCTTATGTAATGTAAAGAGTTCCCGATGACAGATGGGAATTGTTGTCAAGTTAGTTTTCATCATGTTCTCATATGATTCACGTTTGTTACTTTGATAATTTGATATGTGGGTGGACCGGCACTTGAGTGATATCCTTACTTGGACAAGCCTACTACTTATGATTAACCCCTCTCGCAAGCATCCGCAACTATGAAAGAAGAATTAAGATAAATCTAACCATAGCATGAAACATGTGGATCCAAATCAGCCCCTTACGAAGCAACACATACACTAGGGAGAAACCCATAATATACTTATTACTTCCCAATGCCTTCCCCTAGGCCCAAACAATGGTGAAGTGTCATGTAATCTACGTTCACATAACACCACTAGAGGAGAGACAACACACATCTCATCAAAATATCTAACAAATACCAAATTCACATGATTTCTTATAACAAGACTTCTCCCATGTCCTCAGGAACAAACGTAACTACTCACAAAGCATATTCATGTTGATAACCAGAGGGGTATTGAATAGCATTAAGGACCTAAACATATGATCATTCACCGAATAAACCAAATAGCATCAATTACAAGGAGTAATCAACACTACTAGCAACCCACAGGTACCAATCTGAGGTTCTGAGACAAAGATTGGATACAAGAGATGAACTAGGGTTTGAGAGGAGATGGTGCTGGTGAAGATGTTGATTGAGATTGAACCCCTCTCGATGAGAGGATCGTTGGTGATGAAGATGGCTTCAATTTCCCCCTCTAAGAGGGATGTTTCCCTAGCAGAACAGCTCCGCTAGAGCCCTAGATTGCGCCTTGAGACGGTGGCACGTCGTCCCGAAAGGTTCCTCCTTCCAGGTCAAAACACATCATATAGTAGAAGATGGGCACCGGAGGCCTGCCAGGGGGCCCACAATCTAGGGGGTGCGCCCAAGGGGGCGCCCCCACCCTTGTGGCTACCTGGTGGGTCCCCTCTGGTACCTTCTTCGCCCAATATTTTTTATACATTCCAAAATAATTCTCTGTAAATTTTCAGGACTTTTGGAGTTTTGCATAATAGGTCTGTCAGATTTGCTCCTTCCCGGTCTAGAATTTCAGCTACCGACATTCTCCCTGATCGTATAAACCATGTAAAATAAGAGAGAAAAGGCATAAGTAGTGTGCTATAATGTGTAATAACAGTCCATAATGCAATAAATATCAATATAAAAGCATCATGCAAAAATGGACGCATCAGGGGCGTGCCCACCCCCCTAGGGCATGCCTGGCAGGCTTGTGCGCCCCTTGCAGCTAATGCAACCCTAACTACAACTCAATAAGTACCTATTCATGAAGAAAAAAATTATAGAGAAGGAATCATCGCGTTTCATGATATGGGTCCGCTTCCACCTCCTGTTCTTCATCCGTAGGGCTGATCTGGAGTCCATTCTAGGCTCCAGAGAGGGGGGTTTGACGCCGCCATCATCATCAACCTCCTCCATCACCAATTTCCTGATGATCACCACTTGGAGTGAGTAATTTCTTCATAGTCTTATTGGACATTGATGGTTTGGATGAGATCTATCATATAATCAAATTAGTTTTGTTAGAGCTGGATCCCTTGAATCCACTATGTCCCAAGATTGATGTTGCTATGAATTTGCTATGCTTAAAGTTTGTCACTATGCCCCAAGTGCCATGATTTTAGATCTTAACCCTTTATGTTTTCACAAATATATTTGTGTTCTTGATCATATCTTGGAAGTTGCATGCACCTATTACGTGTTATGATCTGCATACCCCAAAGTAACAGAAATTGGGATTCCTTCCGTTGATTACCGTAGTTTGAGGAGTTCATGTATTCACTGTGTGCTAATGCTTTGTTCCAATTCTCTATTAAAAGTAGGCCTTAATATCCCTTTAGTTTCCTTAGGTCCCCTCTGCCACGGGAGGGTAGGACAAAACATGTCGTGCAAGTTCTTATCGCAAGCACGTATGACTATATACGGAATACATGCCTACATTACATTGATGAATTGGACCTACTTTTGTGTCACCCTAGGTTATGACTATTACATGATGAATGCCATCCAACATAATTATCCATCACTGGCCTACGAGCTTTCCGCATATTGATCTTTGCTAAGTTACTTTTGTCACTGCTGCTGTTACAATCACAATAAAACTGGTATTGTTACTGCTACCATTGCTATTGCCACCGTTACTACTACTATCAAACTATCATATTATTGTGCTACTGATCACTCTGTTGTAGAATTTTAGTTCTCCAGGTGTGATTGAATTGACAACTCAACTACTAATACTTGCAAATATTCTTTGGCTCTTGTTGGTGCAACAAACCCCTGGGTCTGTTGCCCAAACTGTGCACATGCACGAGAGCAAGATTATAGCACCAAGATCGGACTGAAGCACAAGGGATCAGTCCTTCAAGGGACCGGCGTGCAGCACAGGAAGATAAAGAAGAGCAAGATACTGCTAAGGGAAAACCTTCCTTTGCCGGGCAAGCGAGCCTAGCAAGGTTAGGGTTACGCCTGGAAGCACGCATTCGGGTCGTCCCGGCAGGCTTGCTGGGGTTTACGGAGGCAGAACCACCTCACCGCACCACCTCATCACAACACACGTCATCGATCGGTGCGGTGTCAAGCTCCAAAGTGACTATGTGGCTTGTATTTGCCACATGGAAGCCACTTCCAATAGAAAATCCCTACAAGCATGCGACGTGTCGATCAAGCAGGCGCGAAGCTGGCAGCCCTGCCATGAAAGCTATGATGTGACGTTGAGCTGTGCATTTAATGCCCTTTGTCAGCCTGCAAAGTTAGGTATGATAGCAGTGTTAGCTATCTAATCAGTGCATAATGACTGATTTGCCACTGTGGTGACCCTTTATCTATAAAAGGAGGCCCAAGGCAACCGTAGAAAGGGTTGGCTAATCCACACCCACAAACATTCATACGCGCGTAGCCTCTTGCGCTCCGAGGCAACCCTGCCGGGCAAGCATGTTGTGCTAACCACCATTTTTCCACCATCAATCCACCAAAGTAGGAGTAGGGTTTTACGCCTCACAGCGGCCCAAACCAAGGTAAAGATTGCCCGCGTCATCTCTGCCATGCTGTTCCATGCTCCTTTACTCTTTGTGCAACATGCCATCCCCCCGCCGAACCAACAAGGGACCCTTGGTCCCATAAGTGGTCATGGTTTCCTGCGACATTTTTGGCGCGCCAGGTAGGGGGATCACTTGCGCGAACCTGAAAGTGTGAGCAACGCGACATCTTCATCGCCATTTTCATCATCAACGGCTCCATCGACTATGGAACCCAAGAAGAAACCATGTGCTTCAGCTCACCAGTCCACTTCGAAGGCTCCGGTGCCCGCGGCCACCAACGCCATGGGAGGTGCGGAGGCCCACGAGGATGTGGGCGCTGCGGGAGACATTTTCGGCGCATGCGGCATAGTCACCACCTCCCCCGCGGCCAAAGCAGGAGTGGGAGGCACCCGAGGAGAGTAGCATCAGCAAGACTCCACTGGTCATGCTCCACGAGGTACGAAGAAAGTGGTTATACCGTCTATACGTCCACTTTGCATCATGTTTACCTACTGTTATTTATAATGTTTTAATGCATAATAATGCTTTTGGAGTAATTCTAATGCCTTTTCTCTTATAATATGCAAGGTTCACAAAAGGAGGGAGAATTCCGACAGCTAGAAATCTGGACCTGAAAAAGCTACGTCAGGCTACCTATTCCGCGCAACTCCAAATGAGCTAAAATTTCACGAGGAATTTTTATGGAATAAATAAGAAATACTGGAGCAAATAACTACTGGAGGGAGGCCACCTGGTCAGCACAAGACACCAGGGCGCACCAACCCCCCAGGCTCGCACTAGTGGGTTGTGCTCAGCCCAACCCACCTCCAGTGCCCATCTTCTGGTATATAAGTCATTTTGATCTAGAAAAAATAATGAGAGGACTTTCGGGATGAATCGTCATCGTCTCAAGGTGGAACTTGGGCAGGAGCACTTTTACCCTCTGGCGGAGCGAATCCACCGAGAGAACTACCCTCCCGGAGGGGGAAATCATTGTCATCATCATCACCAACAACTCTCCCATCTTGGGGAGGGCAATCTCCATCAATATCTTCAACAACACCATCTCCACTCAAACCCTAGTTCATCTATTGTGTTCAATCTTTGTACCGGAACTATAGATTGGTACTTGTGGGTGACTAGTAGTGTTGATTACATCTTGTAGTTGACTACTATATGATTCATTTGGTGGAACATTATATGTTCAGATCCAATATGCTACTTAATACCCCTCTGATCTTTGTCATGATTATCATTTGTTAGTACTTACTTTTATTCTTGAGGTCACGGGAGAAATCTTGTTGCAAGTAATCATGTGAACTTGATATGTGTTCGATATTTTAATAGTATGTATGTTGTGATTCCCATAGTGGTGTCATGTGAACGTCGACTACATGACACTTCACCATATTTGGGACTAAGGGAATGCATTGTGGAGTAGTTATTAGATGATGCGTTGCGAGAGTGACAGAAGTTTAACCCTAGTTTATGCGTTATTCCGTAAGGGACCGATTGGATCCAAAAGTTTAATGCTATAGTTAGAATTTATCCTTAATATTTTTCTCATAGTTACGAATGCTTGCGAGGGGGTTAATCATAAATAGGAGATTTGTTCAAGTAAGAATAGCACCTAAGCACCAATCCACCCACATATCAAATTATCAAACTAGTGCACACAAATCGAACCAACATGATGAAAGTGACTAGATGAAATTCCCGTGTACCCTCAAGAATACTATGCTTATCATAAGTGACTGTTTTGGCCGTTCCTTTGCCTCAAAAAGATTGGGCTACCTTCCTGCACTTTTGTTACTAGTATCTTTACTTGCTCGTTAAGAATTATCTTGCTATCAAACTAATCGTTACTTACAATTTCATTGCTTGCTGAAAATACCTTGCAGAAAACCACTTGTCATTTCCTTCTGCTCCACGTTGGGTTCGAAACTCTTACTTATCAAAAGGACTACGATTGATCCCCTATACTTGTGGGTCATCAAGGCTCTTTTCTGGCGCCATTGCCAGGGAGAGAAGCGCTCTTGGTAAGTGGAAATTTATAAGGAAAATTTATTTCTAGGTGCTGAAATTTGTTGTCAATTTTTACTATGGAGAACAATCCTTTGAGCTGCTTGTTCAGGGTATCTTCACCTCGACCGGAACCACAATTTATTGAATATGAAATTCCTTTGGGTATGATAGGACAACTGCTAGCTAATCCTTATGCAGGACATGGAACCGAACATCCTGATATGCACTTGATATATCTGGATTAAATTTGTGGAATGTTCAGGCTTGTAGGTTTAACCGGAGATGAAGCTAAGAAGAAGGTTTTCCATTTATATTTGAAGGGAAAAGCACTGGCATGGTATACGCTATGCGATGATATTGGATCTTCGAATTGGAATCGATTGAAATTAGAGTTTCACCAAAAAAATTATCCTATGCATCTAATTCATCGTGGTCGGAATTATATTTATAATTTTTGGCCTCGTGAAGGAGAAAGTATCGCTCTAGCTTGGGGGAGGCTTAAGTCAATGTTATATTCATGCCCCAACCATGAGCTCTCAAGAGAAATTATTATTCAGAATTTTTAAGCTTGGCTTTCTCATAATGATCGATCCATGCTCTATACTTCTTGTACTAGTTCATTTATGAAGAAGACTATTGAATTCTGTTGGGATCTTTTAGAAAGAATTAAACACAACTCTGAAGATTGGGAACTCGATGAAGGTAAAGACTCGGGTATTAATCTTAAGTTTGATTGTATTAAATCATTTATGAATACCGATGCTTTTCAAAATTTTAGCACTAAATATGGACTTGACTCTGTGATAGTAGCCTCATTTTGTGAATCTTTTGCTACTGATGTTGATCTCCCTAAGGAGAAGTGGTTTAAATATCACCCACCTAATAAATAAGAAATTAAAGAACAAGTAATAGCTAAAGATGAAACTATTATTTATAATGTTGATCCAGTTGTTCCTACTGATTATATTGAAAAACCACCTTTCCCTGTTAGGATGAAGGAACATACTAAAGCTTCAATGGTGGTTAATAAAAGTTATATTAGAACACCTAAACCAGCTGAACAAATCAAAGTAGAACCTAGTGTTGCTATGGTTAAGGATCTACTTGTTGAAAATATAGATGGGCATGTTATTTACTTATGTGATGAAGCTGCTAGAATTGCTAAACATGATGAAAAAGATAAACATAGACCTGTTGTTGGCATGCCCATTGTCTCGGTTAAAATAGGAGATCGTTGTTATCATGGTTTATGCCACATTGGTGCTAGCGTGAGTGATATTCCTTTTACCTTATATCAAGAAATTATGAATGATATACCATCGGCTGAAATAGAAGACATAGATGTTACTATTAAACTTGCTAATAGAGACACCATCACACCACTCGGGATTGTTAGAGATGTTGATGTCTTGTGTGGGAAAATAAAATGCCCTACCAATTTCCTTGTTCTTGGTTCCCCACAAGATGAATTTTATCCCATTATCTTTGGTAGACCTTTCTTGAACAACGTTAATGCTAAAATGGATTGTGAGAAACAAACTGTCGGTGTTAGCTTTGGTGATGAGTCTCATGAGTTTAATTTTTTCAAGTTTAGTAGAAAACCTCATAAAAAGAATTGCCTGGTAAGGATGAAATAATTGGTGTTGCTTCTATTGCTGTACCTCCTACAGATCCACTAGAACAATATTTGCTAGACCATGAGAATGATATACATACGCATGAAACAAATGAAATAGATAAGATTTTCTTTGAACATCGTCCTCTGCTTAAACACAATTTACCTATTGAAACTCTAGGAGGTCCTCCTCCACCTAAAGGTGATCCTGTGTTTGAATTGAAACAATTGCCAGGCACTTTGAAATATGATCATATTGATGAGAAGAAGATATATCATGTTATTATTAGTGCTAACCTTTCAAAACATGAAGAAGAAAGATTATTGAAAGTTCTAAGGAAGCATTGAGCTACCATTGGATATACTCTTGATGATCTTAAGGGCATTAGTCCCACTCTATGTCAGCACAAGATTAATATGGAACCTTATGCTAAACCTGTTGTTGATCACCAACGTCGGTTAAATCCAAAGATGAAAGAAGTGGTAAGAACGGAAATATTAAAACTTCTGGAAGCAGGTATAATCTATCCTATAGCTGATAGTAGATGGGTAAGTCCTGTCCATTGTGTCCCTAAGAAAGGAGGTATTACTGTTGTTCCTAATGATAAGAATGAACATATTCCACAAAGAATTGTTACAGGCTACAAAATGGTAATTGATTTTAGAAAAGGTCATTACTCTCTGCCTTTTATTGATCAAATGCTAGAAAGATTATCTAAGCACACACATTTTTCCTTCCTTGATGGATATTCTGGTTTTTTGACAAATTCTTGTTTCTCAACCTGATCAAGAAAAGACTAGTTTTGCTTGTCCTTTTGGAACTTATGCTTATTGACGTATGCCTTTTGGTTTATGCAATGCACTTGCTACCTTTCAAAGATGTATGACTGCTATATTCTATGACTTTTGTGAAAAGATTGTTGAGGTTTTCATGGATGACTTTTCTATTTATGGGAAGTTTTTTGATGATTGTTTAAGCAATCTAGATCGAGTTTTGTAGATATGTGAGCAAACAAATCTTGTGCTGAATTTGGAGAAGTGACACTTTATGGTTAACGAAGGTAATGTTTTGGACCATAATTTTTTTAAAGAGGTATTGAGGTGGACAAAGCTATGGTTGATACTATTGAGAAAATGCCATGTCCTGAAGATATCAAAGGTATTCGTAGTTTCCTTGGTCATGCTGGTTTCTATAGGAGATATATCAAAGACTTTTCTAAAATTTCTAGGCCTCTTACAAATCTTTTGCAAAAGGATATTCCTTTTGTTTTTGATGATGATTGTTTCGAAGCCTTCGAAACAACCAAGAAAGCCTTAATTGCTGCACCTATTGTTCAACCACCTAATTGGAACTTGCCTTTTGTAATTATGTGTGATCCTAGTGATTATGTTGTTGGTGTTGTTCTAGGACAAAGAGTGGATAAGAAACTAAATGTTATTCACTACGTAAGTAAAATTCTAGACAGTGCACAAAGAAACTATGCTACTACTGAAAAAGAATTTCTAGCAGTGGTGTTTGCTTGTGATAAATTTAGATCATACATTATTCACTCTTAAGTAATTGTTCACACCGATCATGTTGTTATAAAATATCTTATGGAAAAGAAAGATGCTAAACCTAGACTTATTCGATGGGTACTCTTGCTACAAGAATTTGATTTGCATATCAATGATAGAAAGGGAGTGGAGAACCCCGTGGCTGATAACTTGTCTAGGCTTGAAATTGTTCTTGATGACCCACTACCTATAGATGATAGTTTTCCTGATGAGCAGTCAGCTGCAATAAATGTTTCTCATAACACTCCATAGTATGCTGACTATGCTAATTACATTGTTCCTAAATATTTACCACCTAGTTTCACATACCAACAAAAGAAAAAAATCTTCTATGATTTAAGACATTACGTTTGGGATGACCCGCATCTTTATAAAGAAGGAGTAGATGGTATTATTAGACGTTGTGTACCTAATCATTAACAGGGACAAATCCTACTGGAATATCACTCTGAAGCTTATGGAGGACATCATGCGGGAGACAAAACTTCTCATAAGGTATTGCAATCTGGGTTTTATTGTCCTACTCTCTTCAAGGATGCTAGTAAGTTCATCTTATCTTATGATGAATGTCAAAGAATAGGTAATATCTGTAAGCGTCAAGAAATGCCTATGAATTATTCACTTTCTATTGAACCATTTGGTGTTTGGGGATTTGATTACATGGGACCTTTACCTTCCTCTAATGGGTATACTCATATTTTGGTTGCTGTTGATTATGTTACTAAGTGGGTAGAAGTTATTCGAACTAGCAGTGCTGATCACAAAACCTCTATTAAAATGATTAAAGAAGTTATTTTCCCAAGGTTTGTAGTCCCTAGATATTTAATGACTGATGGTGGTTCACACTTTATTCATGGTGCTTTCCGTAAAGTGCTTGCTTTGTATAATGTTAACCATAGAATTGCATCACCTGATCATCCTCAGTCTAGTGGTTGATACGTCTCCAACGTATCTATAATTTTTGATTGCTCCATGCTATATTATCTACTGTTTTGGATGTTTATGGGCTTTATTATACACTATTATATCATTTTTGGGACTAACCTATTAACCCAGAGCCCAGTGCCAGTTTCTGTTTTTACCTTGTTTTAGGGTTTCGAAGAAAAGGAAAACCAAACAGAGTCCAATTGACCTGAAACTTCACGGAACCCATTTTTGGAAGGAAAGAAGCCCAAAAGACTTGAAGTGCACGTAAGGGAAGCCTCGAGGAGGCCATGAGGTAGGGGGGCGCGCCCTCCACCCTCGTGGCCCCCTTGACGTACTTCCTATGCCTATATATCTCCATATACCCTAAAAACATCTGAGAGCACAATACATTGGGAGTTCCGCTGCCAGGAAACTCCATAGCCACTGAAAGCCAATCTAGACCCGTTCCGTCACCCTGCTGGAGGGGGCAATCCCTCTCCGATGGCCATCTTCATCATCCCGGTGCTCTCCATGACAAGGAGGGAGTAGTTCTCCCTCGGGGCTGAGGGTATGTACCAGTAGCTATGTGTTTGATCTCTCTCTCGTGTTCTTGAGGTGATACGATCTTGATGTATCGTGAGCTTTGCTATTATATTTGGATCCTATGATGTTTCTTCCCCCCTCTACTCTCTTGTAATGGATTGAGTTTCCTCTTTGAAGTTATCTTATCGGATTGAGTCTTTAAAGATTTGAGAACACTTGATGTATGTCTTGCCGTGCGTATCTGTGGTGACAATGGGGTATCACGTGATTCACTTGATGTATGTTTTGGTGATCAACTTGCAGGTTCCGCCCATGAACCTTTGCATAGGGGTTGGCACACGTTTTCGTCATGATTCTCCGGTAGAAACTTTGGAGCACTCTTTGAGGTTATATGCGTTGGTCGAATAGATGAATATGAGATTGTGTGATGCATATCGTATAATTATAACCACGGATACTTGAGGTGACATTGGAGTATCTAGGTGACATTAGGGTTTTGGTTGATTTGTGTCTTAAGGTGTTATTCTAGTACGAACTCTAGGGTTGTTTGTCACACTTATAGGAATAGCCCAACGGATTGATTGGAAAGAATAACTTTGAGGTGGTTTCATACCCTACCATAATCTCTTCGTTCGTTCTCCGCTATTAGTGACTTTGGAGTGACTCTTCGTTGCATGTTGAGGGATGGTTATGTGATCCAATTATGTTAGTATTGTTGAGGGAACTTGCACTAGTGAAAGTATGAACCCTAGGCCTTGTTTAAACGCATTGCAATACCATTTACGCTCACTTTTATCATTAGTTACCTTGCTGTTTTTATAATTTCAGATTACAAATACCCATATCTACTATCTATATACCACTTGTATCACCATCTCTTCGCCAAACTAGTGCACCTATACAATTTACCATTGTATTGGGTGTGTTGGGGACACAAGAGACTCTTCGTTATTTGTTTGCAGGGTTGCTTGAGAGAGACAATCTTCATCCTACGCCTCCTACGGATTGATAAACCATAGGTCATCTACTTGACGGAGATTTGCTACTGTCCTACAAACCTCTGCACTTGGAGGCCCAACAACGTCTACAAGAAGAAGGTTGTGTAGTAGACATCAAGGTCTTTTCTGGCGCCGTTGCCGGGGAGGTTAGCGTTTTATCACTAGTTTAGTTTATAAAAGAAAATTATAAAAAAATGGAATTGAGTTTGTCTCATACGCTTCACCTTTTTAATATCTTTTGTGAGTATGATGGAAAGGATAATTGTGCTCAAGTGCTAGAAGAAGAAATCTATAAAATGTTTGGCACTAAATATTTGAATGATGAGCATGATTGCAATGTTGTTAGTATGAATTCCTTGAATATCCATGATGCTAATGATATGCAAAGCCACAAGCTTGGGGAAGCTATGTTTGATGAAGATGATATTTTTTATCCCCCAAGTTATGATGAGCAAATTTATTATGATGAAAGCATGCCTCCTATCTATGATGATTATTGTGATGACACGTATGCTTTAAAGAATAATAATAACAATGAACTTTGTCATCTTGATCTTAATTTTCAATCACATGATAGTTATTTTGTTGAGATTGCTCCCACTATTATGAATGAGAAGAATTTTGCTTATGTGGAGAGTAATAAAATTTCTATGCTTGTAGATCATGAAAAGAATGCTTTAGGTTCTGGTTATATTGTTGAATTCATTCATGATGCTATTGAAAATTATTACGAGGGAGGAATATATGCTTGTAGGAATTGCAATAATATCATGTTTCCTCTCTATGTGCTTAAAGTTTTGAAGTTATGCTTGTTTTACCTTCCTATGCAAGATGATTCTTGTTCCCGCAAGTTGTTTGCTCACAAAATCCCTATGCATAGGAAGTGGGTTAGACTTAAATGTGATAGTCATATTCTTCATGATGCTCTCTTTATGTTACAATTCTTATCTTTTACTAGATCCTTGATGGCGCGCGTTGCTACGCCCGTCTATTTTTAGTGTTTTATGATAGAGATAGGAATTTGTTTAAGTACACAAAGACAAGATCAACTATGGAATATTCTACATTAGACTAATACAATTTTTTTTTCACAAATGCTTCCCTTTTTCTTTTGATATGAAAGATACTTCTGTAAGTAGTAAGTAAAAAAACTAAAAGATACTAAGCTACGATGGAGCAACATCTGCTTTCACTCGGTGAACAGTAACCTTAAGCAATATTGCAGGGAATTTCAAGAATGCATAAGAGATAGCATTGATAGGCAGCTATCATTTGCAGTGTTTACCCAGCTACAGAGACGAATATCTGAAAATGCAACAATTAGTGCGAGGATGAAAGAAAAATCTTCATATTATACTCTTAGCTTTGCATACAGGATACATCTTTTTCTGAGAACCATGTCCTCTATTGGACGCTCACTTAAATGATAAGAACACATTTTTAGCACAAACAAAGCAAGACAAAATCCTTTACTATTGAGGTCTCAAACATGCCATTTTTTGCAAGAATAACAAAGTCACTAAGTTACACACAAGAGGGAATCAAGTCTTAGGTAGATATTTTCTCTACCTTCTTCAAGTGCATAATCTGAATGGAAGCCCTATGGGCGCTCGTACCAGTGAATTCCATGGACATCCTCTGTTAGATCAGTAGCAATGCAGGCAGCAGCTCAATGGAAACAACGATCCACCACTGCATCCAACACTGATGGGAAAGAAGACAGCCAATCATCACATATTTTGTGCTAGAAAAAAGAACAGTATGATTTTGCTATGAGTACGACCTTCCGCACACCAGTATACATGAAATGCTCATAAGCCATAATCATCATCATCTAGCGCTTAGTGCTGTAAAAAAACCATTTGCAAGTACAACATGATAAAGAAAAGCTACATACTAAGAGAAGTTGCATAAAGCTTTTGTTCATTTCTTCACAAGCCATTTCAGGACCATGGATTGTCGGTGAAGATGGATATTTTTCCCCTCTTGATAGGAGATGTAAGTACCAAAAACTTGCTGAAAACTGATTACACATAAATGTACTAAACAAACCCGCTGCACTTGCACCGAGATTTCCTTCCCTGTAAATAGTATGAAACGTTCAGATTAATTAACTAAGGGTTTTGGATCGTCAAGGACATTAAAGTGAAATCTAACATAGACACCAATATAGAGCCAGATAAACATATTGCTTATCAAGATGGATGTATGGTTCAGAAGATACATATAGGAAGATGTCTCAATCCTAAAAAGTAAGTACATTGGTGCATCAACAAAGGACTAACTCATATATCGAAGGTCAAAATAACCAATATATTTATGAGCAAGCCAGCCGGTGCCATGGTTTTATACTAATTAACTACTTCATTAAGAATGTATTTATATATATGTTCTAAATAAGTTTTGAGTTTTATTTCCTAGCATATAAAAATTTCGGCAAATCGGCTATGGGGTTGACCATTCTAGCAAAAAATGTCATCACAGGTTTCCAGATCTCTAGAGACAACATGTGTACTAAAATATATCACAACTAAGCAACAGAATCAGGAGATGAATAATAGCAACAAAGAAGGAAGATAAGAACAGCCGATGGTACAAGTACAACACACTGACCTAACTTGTTGATTTTGTAGCACCATATCTTGCTAGATGCATGCTGGCCTCCTCATGACCAACCAACAGATGCGATGGTCTTATTAAAACAGGGTGGAAAATGCAAAACCAAGGAAAGGAAATCAAGGAGCCAAATTAAATTATGAAAAAAGGGACCTCACAATCAAACCTTGCAAGGGGCCGAGAAGTGCAGGAGGATGAAAGATGGGACACATCCAGATTTTGGCTGATGGTGAAGCTGAGGGACACAGGGTGCGTCAAACCCATTGCCTGGAAACAAGAGCAAGGCAATGGCCATGGTCATCGCAGTCTGTTGCAACCGAGGTGACCAGATGCCCCAGCCGATGAGGCACCCCAGCGTCCAGTGGGAGGATCATCTCGAGGATCTGCTCTCGCCCATGCCAGAGGAAAACGGGGAAGAGAAGTATAATCCAAACCTAGCCGGGGCGACCTGACTATCAGCGACACCTCCTTGCCCATGCGGATCTGTTGCCCTCTCATCTTCGCCGCTGATCATGGGAGTGCGAGAGGCTTGGCGATTTTCTAGTGGAGGAGGAGAAGAGGGGCGCGGCGGTGGCTCGGGAGATTGGAACGCAAGCAGAGCGGATGGTGATGCCGCAACGCCACCTGCGGGCCTGAATCAACCCGAGAGTTCCGATTTTTCTACGGGAATAGCGGCCCTCACGGCGTCAGCCCAGTCCGTTGCCCATTCTAGAGCAGATGATCCGTGGCCCATGCGCGCATTGACCAAGGCATCTAACGGCAATGAACGCCTAAAACAGCCGATCCAATGGCCGAAATTGCTAGTGCCCTGAGATGACTGGATTAGTGCTCGGTTATAATGTATTTAAATGTGAGCATCATTGAAATCATCATGCCTAGCTAGGGGCGTTAAACGATAGCGCTCGTTGGGAGGCAACCCAATTTTATTTTAGTTCCTTGATTTTTATTACTATTTAGTAATAAATAATTCATCTAGCCTCTTTTATGATTGAGTTTTTATGCTTCTAATTAGTGTTTGTGCCAAGTAGAACCTTTGGGAAGACTTGGGGAAAGTCTTGTTGATCTTGCTGTAAAAAACAGAAACTTTAGCGCTCACGAGAATTGCTGCCATTTTTATTTGGAAAGTGATATTTAGTTAATTATTTTTGAAGACGATTAAAAGATAAATTCCTCAGGTCCAGAAATTTATTTTAGAATTTTATGAGTTCCAGAAGTATACGTTTGATCCAGATTACTACAGACTGTTTTGTTTTTGACAGATTCTGTTTTCATTGTGTTGTTTGCTTATTTTAATGAATCTATGGATAGTCAAAGAGTTTATAAACCATAGATAAGTTGGAATACAGTAGGTTTAACACCAATATGAATTTAGAATGAGTTCATTACAGTACCTTATGATGGTGATTTGCTTTCTTATACTAACGGAGCTCACGAGTTTTCTGTTAAGTTTTGTGTTGTGAAGTTTTCAAGTTTTGGGTAAAGATTCAATGGACTATGGAATAAGGAGTGGCAAGAGCCTAATCTTGGGTATGCCCAAGGCACCCAAAGGTAATATTCAAGGATAGCCAAGAGCCTAAGCTTGGGGATGCCCCGGAAGGCACCCCCTCTTTCGTCTTCGTTCATCGGTAACTTTACATGGAGCTATATTTTTATTTACCACATGATATGTGTTTTTCTTGGAGCGTCAATTTATTTTGTTAGGATTTGATTGATTTTATTTAGAACATTGTTTTGCATCTTTTATTTCAATAAAAGTTGCATTAATAGTCTTTACTATGCCTATGTTACAAGTCTTCATGTTGCTGTTTGAAAACAGAAAGTTTACCTCTGTTGCAATAATTCCCTAGAAAATTCAGATTGTGATAAAATGTTGAAACCTTTTTCATATTAAGATCTGATAAATTTACTACAGTGGGAATTTTATTTCATAATTTTTGGAGCTAGGGAAGTATGGATGTTGCTGCATTCTTTACATACTGTCCTGTTTAGGAAGATTGCCCTTATGTTTGCATATGTTTGCTTCTTTAATGATTCTATTTGAGGATAGGACTATTAAATATGCAGAGGAATTTAGTATGAAATTTTGAATAATAATTTTAGTGATTTTCTACAGTAGAGTATGATAAGTTTTTGGCAATGTTTTATACTAACTTATCTCACTAGTCCTTGTTGAGTTTTGTGTGGATGAAGCTTTTGAGATTTAGGGAGACTGTGTTATGAGAGGAATTAAGGAGTCACAAAAGCTCAAGCTTGGGGATGCCCAAGGAATCCCAAGATAATATTTCAAGAAGTCTCAAGCTTCTAAGCTTGGGGATTCCCCGGTTGGCATCCCACCTTTCTTCTTCAACAACTATCGGTTAGTTTCGATTGATCCTAAGTTTTTGCTTCTTCACATGATGTTTGCTATTCTTAGATGTCATTTTTTTAGTTTTGCTTGCTGTTTGAATAAAATACCAAGATCTTAAATTCTTTAATGAGAGAGAGTCTTCACATAGTTTCATAATTATTCGACTACTCATTGATCTTCACTTATATCTTTCGGAGTAGTTTGTCATTTGCTCTAGTGCTTCACTTATATCTTTTAGAGCATAGTGGTAGTTTTATTTTGAAGAAATAGATGAACTCTCATGCTTCACTTAGATTATTTTGAGAGTCTTTAATAGCATGGTAATTTGCTTAAAATCCTAATATGCTCGGTATTCAAAGTTAGTAAAATTTTCTTAAGAGTGTTTTGAATACTAAGAGAAGTTTGATGCTTGATGGTTGTTTTGAGATATGGAAGTAATAATATCAAAGTCGTGCGAGTTGAGTAGTTGTGAAATTTAGAAATACTTGTGTTGAAGTTTGCAAGTCCCGTAGCATGCACGTATGGTAAACGTTATGTAACAAATTTGAAACATGAGGTGTTATTTGATTGTCTTCCTTATGAGTGGCGGTCGGGGACGAGTGATGGTTTTTTCCTACCAATCTACCCCCCTAGGAGCATGTGCGTAGTACGGAGGTTTTTGATGACTTGTACATTTTTGCAATAAGTATGTGAGTTCTTTTATGACTAATGTTGAGTCTATGGATTATACGCACTGTGACATTTCCATCCTTGCTAGCCTCTTCGGTATCGTGCATTCCCTTTCTCACATTGAGAGTTTGTGCAAACTTCGCCGGTGCATCCAAACCCCGTGATATGATACACTCTTTCACACATAAACCTCCTTATATCTTCCTCAAAATAGCCACCATACCTACCTATTATGGCATTTCCATAGCCATTCCGAGATATATTGCCATGCAACTTTCCATCGTTCCATTTATGACACACTCCATCATTGTCATATTGCTTTGCATGATCATGTAGTTGACATCGTAGTTGTGGCAAAGCCACCATTCATAATTCTTTTATACATGTCACTCATGAGTCATGGCACATCCCGGTACACCACCGGAGGCATTCATATAGAGTCATATCTTGTTCTAAGAATCGAGTTGTAATTATTGAGTTGTAAATAAATAAAAGTGTGATGATCATCATTATTAGAGCATTGTCCCGGTGAGGAAAGGATGATGGAGACTATGATTCCCCCATAAGTCGGGATGAGACTCCGGATGAAAATAAATAAATAAAAGAGGCCAAAGAAGCCCAAATAAAAAAAAGTGAGAAAAAAAAGAGGCCATAAAAAAAGGGAAAGGCCCAAATAAAAAAAAGTAGAGAAAAAGAGAGAAGGGGCAATGCTACTATCCTTTTACCAAACTTGTGCTTCAAAGTGGCACCATGATCTTCATGATAGAGAGTCTCCTATGTTGTCACTTTCATATACTAGTGGGAATTTTTCATTATAGAACATGGCCTGTATATTCCAACAATGGGCCTCCTCAAGTGCCCTAGGTCTTCGTGAGCAAGCAAGTTGGATGCACACCCACTTAGTTTCTTTTGTTGAGCTTTCATACATTTATAGCTCTAGTGCATCCGTTGCATGGCAATCCCTACTCCTTACATTAACATCAATCGATGGGCATCTCCATAGCTCATTGATTAGCCTCGTTGATGTGAGACTTTCTCCTTTTTGTCTTCTTCACATAACCCCCTCATTATTCTATTCCACCCATAGTGCTATATCCATGGCTCGCGCTCATGTATTACGTGAAAGTTTATAGGTTTGAGATTACTAAAGTATGAAACAATTGCTTGGCTTGTCATTGGGGTTGTGCATGATGAGAGCATTCTTGTGTGACGAAAGTGAAACATGACTAAACCATATGATTTTGTAGGGATGAAATTTCTTTGGCCATGTTATTTTGAGAGGACATAATTGCATAGTTAGTATGCTTGAAGTATTATCATTTTTATGTCAATATGAACTTCTGTCTTGAATCTTTCGGATCTGAATATTCATGCCACAATTAAGAAGAATTACATTGTATTGGGTGTGTTGGGGACACAAGAGACTATTTGTTATTTGGTTGCAGGGTTGCTTGAGAGAGACCATATTCATCCTACGCCTCCTATGGACTGATAAACCTTAGGTCATCCACTTGAGGGAAATTTGCTACTGTCCTACAAAGCTCTGCACTTGGAGGCCCAACAACGTCTACAAGAAGAAGGTTGTGTATTAGACATTAGTGGTAAAGTTGAACTTAGCAATAGAGAAATGAAATTAATCTTACAAAAAACTGTCAATAGGCCCCGGAAGAATTGGTCTAAGAAATTAGAGGATGCACTTTGGGCTTATAGAAAAGCATATAAAAATCCTATGGGTATGTCTCCTTATAAAATGGTTTATGGAAAAGCTTGCCATTTGCCTCTTGAGTTAGAACATAAAGCTAGGCAATTAAAGAACTCAACTATGATTTCAAACTTGCTGGTGAGAAGAGGTTATTTGATAGCAGCTCACTAGATGAATGGAGAACCCAAGCTTATGAAAATGCCAAGTTATTTAAAGAAAAAGTTAAATGATGGCATGATAAAAGAATCCAAAAGCGTGAGTTCAGAGTTGGAGAATATGTTCTTTTGTATAGTTCTTGTTTCAGAGTCTTTACAGGAAAACTCCTCTTCAAATGGGAAGGACCCTATGTTATCGAGGAGGTTTATCGATCTGGAGCTATCAAAATAAATAATGCCAAAGGTAGTAACCCGAAGGTTGTTAATGGGCAACGAATAAAACATTATATCTCAGGTACGCCCATTAATGTTGAAAGCAATATTATCCAAACTATGACACCGGAAGAACACATAAAAGAAACCTTCCGGAACACTCCAAAATCAGGAATAAAGATGAGGTACGTGATACGGTAAGTCAACGGACTCCAAAAAATCTACAAAAATATTTTCTGTCCATTTCGGAATATAAAAAAAATTAGGAAAAATAAGAAACTACCAGGAAGGTGACCCTGGTGGGCACAAGACACCATGGCGCGCCTGGCGCCTGGCTTGGCAGGCGTGCCCAGGTGGGTTGTGCCCACCTAGGGTCGTGCCCAGGTTTTTCTTTCGTTTCCTTGTTTCCCAAGATAAAATATCTTTATATACCCCTCGAGCCTATTGACCACCATTTCACGGAGAAATCTTCTATTTTCTTTTTTTGCTGTTTTCGGTCAGATCTGTTAAGCCAGGCATCATGTCTTCTCCCTCCTCCAACAACGTAGAAGGGGATGCTTGGTTGACGAAGATCGAGATAAAGAGAGATGAACCCGAAGAACCTCACGAAGGGGTCAAGAGCAAGGAGGCCATTGGAGATCAAGCACCGGTGGTCGAGCAAGCCCTGCCTGTCGAGGAGGAAGAAAAAGACATTCTTAAACGTTACTATGATCATCTTACCCCCACTGACATTGAGGCCTTTCAGATCATTGAAATGGTTCATGTGCAAAATAAATATCTCACTCGTGAAAATATTCTGTTGCAAGAGCACATCACGTTCCTATGGAGCGTCATGCGTAGAATGGAGAATCTTTTGATCATGAAGGACAAGATCTCCACTTCAATACCACCACCTCCTTCTTCATCACCAAAAGAAAATTGAGTATCAGGTATGGACAGTCCCCTTGGCTTGCGCCAAGCTTGGAGGAGGTGCCCCGGTATCGTATCACCTCCACTATCTGTTGCCTTTAGTTATCTTAGTTTGATCCATAGTTATCTTTTTCCTGAGATGAATAAAAGTTTAGTTCAATCCTTTCTTTTTAAGAGTTTTGTTGGTGATCTATCTTTGTAATCGTGTGCGAGATATGTAATAAAGTTTACTTTGAGTTTTGCTTTCTTTACTTTCATGTTTCAATAAAAAGAAAGGAAATAAATGAAAAATATAATTTGCTAATTTTATGGTAATTAATGACATCACATAATGAAGAGTATAAGTAGTAAAATTTATTGGAGATTGACAAACAAAGCATTGGTCAATGATGCAATTCATGAAAGAATTAATAAGGGAAGTGAGGATTCACATGCAAATACACTATCTTGGAAATCTTTTATGATTATGATCTCCCATCAAAATATTATATGTCAAAATTGTTGACGTTGGACAAGGAAGACAACGTAATGATTTATGTTTGATCATATTCACATAGAAGTTATATTGTCATAGATCCTTCAACATGTGGTGTTTGCCCCCCCCCCCATCTTTGCTAGCCATAAATTCTGCACCAAGTAGAGATAATACTTGTGCATCCAAAAACCCTTAAAACCAAATCTTATTCTCAAGAGTCCACCATACCTACCTAAGGATTGAGTAAGATCCTTCAAGTAAGGTGAAATAAGGCAATAAAAATTGCTTCTAAAAGTTTTATATCATTTAGTGTAAGAGAAAATTGAGCATTGTACGAACTTGTGATGACAAAGAATAAAAGCGACAGACTGCATAATAAAGGTTGCGATCATAAGGGGAAATATAACGTGATGTTCTTTTGCACTAAGGGATTGAGCATACAAACAAAAAGCGCATGGCAACCTCTGCTTCCCTCTGCGAAGGGCCGATGTTTTACTTTTATGTATTTACTTTCATGCAAGAGTCAAAGTTTTTCTCTTTATTCCTTTTTATTTTCTCTTTTGGCAAGCATCATGTGGTGAGGAAAGATCTAGGCACATATATCTAGTTGGATATGGGTAGCATGAGTTATTATTGTTGACATCACCCTGAGGTGAGTATGTCGGGTGGCAGAAACTATAAGCCCCTATCTCTCTATGTGCCCGGTTGAAATGTTTTTTCTCATGTGTATGCGGTGGGTGTTAGCAATCATAGAAGACTATATGATGGTTGAGTATGTGGACAAGCCTAAAGGTTCTGATACGTGGCCCTTCCTGAAAAGATGATGAATTATAGTTGCAAAGTTGCTTCTATGTCTGTATTGTGTTTTTATCCACACCTCTCTCTCAAAGCATGTGGACATGTTTTTCGATTTTGTTTTTCGCTTGAGGACAAGCGAGGTCTAAGCATTGGGGAGTTGATACGTCCATTTTGCATCATGTTTACGTACTGTTATTTATAATTTTTATTGAATAATAATGCTTTTGGAGTAATTCTAATGCCTTTTCTCTCATAATATGCAAGGTTCACACAAAGAGGGAGAATTCCGGTAGCTGGAAATCTGGACCTGAAAAAGCTACATCAGGCTACCTATTCTGCACAACTCCAAATGAGCTGAAACATCCCGAGGAATTTTAATGGAATAAATAAGAAATACTGGAGCAAATAACTACTGGAGGGTGGACACCTGGTGAGCACAAGACACGAGGGCGCGCTAGGCCCCCCCAGGCACGCCCTGCTGGGTTGGGCTCAGCCCAGCCCACCTCCGGTGCCCATCTTCTGGTATATAAGTCATTTTGACCTAGAAAAAGTAAGGAGAGGACTGTCGGGATGAAGTTCCACCGTCTCAAGGCGGAAGTTGGGCAGGAGCACTTTTTCCCCCGGACGAAGCGATTCTGTCGGGGGAAATTCCCTCCCGGAGGGGGAAATCATCGTCATCATCATCACCAACAACTCTCCCATATTGGTGAGCGAAATCTCCATCAACATCTTCAACAACACCATCTCCTCTCAAACCCTAGTTCATCTCTTGTGTTCAATCTTTGTACCATAACTATAGATTGGTACTTGTGGGTGACTACCAGTGTTGATTACATCTTGTAGTTGATTACTATGTGGTTTATTTGGTGGAAGATTATATGTTCAGATCCAATGTGCTATTTAATACCCATCTGATTTTGAGCATAGTTATCATTTGTGAGTAGTTACTTTCATTCTTGAGGTTAGGGGAGAAATCTTGTTGCGAGTAATCATGTGAACTTGATATGTGTTCGATATTTTGATAGTATGTATGTTGTGATTCCAATAGTCGTGTCATGTGAACGTAGACTACATGACACTTCACCATATTTGGGCCTAAAGGAATGCATTGTGGAGTAGTTATTAGATGATGGTTGCAAGAGTGACAAAAGCTTAAACCCCAGTTTATGCGCTATTCCGTAAGGGACCGATTGGATCCAAAAGTTTAATCCTATGGTTAGGATTTATTCTTAATACTTTTATCTTAGTTGCGGATGCTTACAAGGGGGTTAATCATAAGTAGGAGGTTTCTTCAAGTAAGAACAACACCAAAGCACTGATCCACCCACATATCAAATTATCAAATTAGTGAACACAAATCGAACCAACATGATGAAAGTGACTAGGTGAAATTCCCATGTACCCTCGAGAACGCTTTGCTTATCATAAGAGACCATTTTGGCCTATCCTTTGCCTCAAAAGGATTGGGCTAACTTCCTGCACTTTTGTTACGACTATCGTTACTTGCTCGTTACAAATTATCTTGCTATCAAACTACTCATTACTTACAATTTCAGTCCTTTCGGAAAATACCTTGCTGAAAACCACTTGTCATTTCCTTCCGCTCCTTGTTGGGTTCGACACTCTTACATATCGAAAGGACTATGATTAATCCCCTATACTTGTGGGTCATCACTTGTTGCGGGATATCCATGACCACCTATGGGACCCGGGGGTTCCTTGCTGGTTCGGCAGGGGGACGCCGTGTTGCACAAAGAGCAGACCAGCGCGGCAGCACGGTAGAGAGCACACAAGCAATTTACCCAGGTTCGGGACGCTGTGAGGCATATGTAACACCCATGATGCGGCTATATCTCCCACGTGTCGAGGAACGACTTAGAGGCATAACCGCATGGTGATTTAGTCGCAAGTGGGGTAATCTTCACACAATCCCATGTACTGAATAAGAAAGGGATAAAGAGTTGGCTTACAATCGCCACTTCACACAAATAGCAAGTTAAAGAATCATCATCCAGAGTACAATCAAGGTCCGACTACGGAACCAAAATGAAAGAAGACAACCCCAAATGATAGATCCCCGATCGACCCAACCGGGCACCACTACTGATCAACCGAAAAAGACACATAACAGCTATCAAGATCTTCATCGAGCTCCCACTTGAGCTCAGTTGCGTCACCTGCACTGGTATCAGCGGCACCTGCAACTGTTTGGAAGTATCTGTGAGTCACGAGGACTCAACAATCTCACACCCATGAGATCAAGACTATTTAAGCTTTTGGGTAGGGTATGGTAATGAGGTGGATGTGCAGCAAGCACCAAGAAAGTATGGTGGCTAACATACGCAAAGAAGAGCAAGAAGAGAAGCAACACAACGGTCGTGAAGATAGAAGTGATCAAGAAGTGATCCTGAAACTACTTACGCAGAAACATAACACAAGAACCGTGTTCACTTCCCGGACACCGCCGAAAAGAGACCATCACGGCTACACACGCGGTCAATTCATTTTAATTAAGTTAAGTGTCAAGTTCTCTACAACCAGATATTAACAAATTCCTATCTGCCACATAACCGCGGGCACGGCTCTCGAAAGTTTATACCCTGCAGGGGTGTCCCAACTTAGCCCATCACAAGCTCTCACGGTCAATGAAGGATATTCCTTCTCCCAGGAAGACCCGATCAGTCTCGGAATCCCGGTTACAAGACATTTCGACAATGGTAAAACAAGACCAGCAACACCGTCCGATGTGTAGAAAATCCCAATAGGAGCTGCACATATCTCATTCTCAGGGCAACACCAGATGAGCACTCCGTACAACTAAAACCATCTCTCAAGTTTCCCCGACGTGGCGCTGCAAAGGACTCTAGTTGGGACCAACACTGAGAGAACCACTGGCCCGGGGGCTTAAAATAAAGATGACCCTCGAGAGCGCGACTCCCAAGGGAAAAGTATAGGTGGTGGTGAGGCAAATGGTAAAACCAAGGTTGGGCCTTGCTGGAGGAGTTTTATTCTAAGCAAACTGTCAAGGGGTTCCTGAGGGAGTCCTGGATTAGGGGGTCTCCGGACAGCCGGACTATATCCTTTGGTTGGACTGTTGGACTATGAAGATACAAGATTGAAGACTTCGTCCCGTGTCCGGATGGGACTCTCCTTGGCGTGGAAGGCAAGCTTGGCAATACGGATATGTAGATCATCTTCCTTGTAACCGACTCTGTGTAACCCTAGCCCCCTCCGGTGTCTATATAAACTGGAGGGTTTAGTCCGTAGGACAACAGACAATCATACCATAGGCTAGCTTCTAGGGTTTAGCCTCTACGATCTCGTGGTAGACCAACTCTTCTAATACTCATATCATCAAGATCAATCAAGTAGGAAGTAGGGTATTACCTCCATCGAGAGGTCCTGAACCTGGGTAAACATCGTGTCCCCCGCCTCCTGTTACCATCCGCCTTAGACGCACAGTTCGGGAACCCCTACCGGAGATCCACCGGTTTTGACACCGACATTGGTGCTTTCATTGAGAGTTCCACTGTGTCGTCATCGTAAGGCTTGATGGATCCTTCGATCATCGGTAATGATGCTATCCAGCGTGAGGTTTTCCTCCCCGGACAGATCTTCGTATTCGGCGGCTTCGCACTGCGGGCCAACTCGCTTGGCCATCTAGAGTAGATCGACAGCTACGCCCCTGGCCATCAGGTCAGGTTCGGAAACTTAAACTACACTGCCAACATCCATGGAGACTTGATCTTTGACGGATTCAAGCCCATGTCAGGTGCGCCGCATGATCATGACAAGCATGATTTAGCTCTGCCGTTGAATAGTGTTCGGGAGATCACACC
This sequence comes from Triticum urartu, assembly GCF_003073215.2. Classification (NCBI taxonomy): domain Eukaryota; kingdom Viridiplantae; phylum Streptophyta; class Magnoliopsida; order Poales; family Poaceae; genus Triticum; species Triticum urartu. The sequence continues at coordinate 189,787,591 of NC_053022.1, forward strand.
TACAACTTCTCCGGCCTTCAATCCGGAGCAAATTGCGCCATCCGAGGATGGGTGGATAGACCCTACTATGGAGGCCGCACTCTTAGTGGTGATAGAGCCGGATACTGACTTCACCCCTTACGAGAGCCGTGTTGCCGAACCAATGAATTCATCTCCGGCCACGGACTCCGAGACGCCTGCATCCATGCCTATCGAATCCAATTGGGCGCCGATCATGGAGTTCACCTCCACGGATATCTTTCAACACTCACCTTTTGGCGACGTGCTAAATTCATTAAGGTCTCTCTACTTGTCAGGAGAACCTTGACCGAACTATGTCTGGCTAGAATGGGATGCGGATGACGAAGAAATTCGCTCCCCACCCACCACCCACTTAGTAGCCACTTCGGACGATTTAACCGACATGCTCAACTTCGCCTATGAAGACATCGACGGTATGGACAACATTGCAGGAGACGAACAGGAACCACCACCCACGGGGCGCTGGACCGCCACCTCATCATATGATATATACATGGTGGACACCCCCAAAGAAGGCAATGGCGACGAGACAGCGGGGGATGACCCCTCCAAGAAGCAACCCAAGCGCCGACGTCAGCGGCGCCGCTCTAAGTCCCTCCATAGCAAAAGTAGTGATACTGGCACAAGAGACAATAACACTCCGGATAGTGCCGAAGACGACAACAATCCCCTCCAGCACGATTTAGAGCGGGAGGGTGAACAAGCTAGCCCTCCAGAGCGGGCAGCAGATAGAGAATCGGAGGAGGTCAATTACATGCCTCTCTCCAAAGACGAGGTAAGCCTCGGCGACGAAGAATTTATTGTGCCTGAGGATCCCGTCGAGCAGGAGCGCTTCAAGCGCCGGCTTATAGCCACAACAAATAGCTTGAAGAAAAAGCAACAACAGCTTCGAGCTGATCAAGATTTGCTAGCAGACAGATGGACTGAAGTCCTTGCGGCCGAGTAATATGAACTCGAGCACCCCTCCAAGAGTTACCCAAAGTCCAGGTCACTACCCCGACTCGAGGAGGAAGTGTATGATGCGGCTGACCGGCCACCTCGTGGCCGAGACAGAGAGGTATTTTAGCCTAAAGTTCAGCCTGCACCGCGCCGCCACTCAAACAAAAAAACCAAGGCCCGGCGCAACACACGGGACCTGCGAGACGTATTGGAAAGCAGGGCAAAACATGCAAGGTCGATATACGGGTCATGGGGGCGCGCACCAACGCGGGACAATGACCGTCCCGTCGGATACACTAAAAGTAAATCCGGCCGGGCCGAATACAGCAGACAAGACTCATATGAACTGCGTCGTGATATAGCCCGGCACAGAGGCGCCGCACACCCCCTATGCTTCACTGATGAAGTTCTGGATCACGAATTCCCAGAGGGTTTTAAACCCGTAAATATCGAATCGTGTGATGGTACAGCAGATCCCGCTGTATGGATTGAGGATTTCCTCCTCCACATCCACATGGCTTGTAATGATGATCTCCATGCCATCAAGTACCTCCCACTAAAACTCAAATGACCAGCTTAGCATTGGCTGAATAGCTTGCCAGCAGACTCCATCGGCAGTTGGGAGGATTTGGAAGACGCATTCCTTGACAACTTCCAAGGCACTTATGTGTGACCACCGAATGCTGATGACATGAGCCATATAACTCAACAGCCAGAAGAATCGTCTAGGCAATTCTGGACACGGTTCCTAACTAAGAAAAACCAAATTGTCGACTGTCCGGATGCAGAGGCCTTAGCGGCATTCAAGCATAACATCGATGACGAGTGGCTCGCCTGGCACCTCGGCCAGGAGAAGCCGAAGTCTATGGCAGCCCTCACGACACTCTTGACCCGCTTTTGCGCGGGCGAGGATAGCTGGCTGGCTCGCGGCAACAACACATCAAGGAATCCGGCCACTTCGGATACCAAAGATGCCAACGGCAGACCACGTCGTAATAGACACAAGCGCCGCAACAACGGCGATAACGCCGATGATACGACAGTCAATGCCGGATTCAGAGGCTCTAGATCTGGTCAGCGGAAAAAGCCATTCAAAAGAAGTACTCCGGGCCCGTCCAGTTTGGATCGCATACTTGATCGCTCGTGTCAAATCCACGGCACCCCCGATAAGCCAGCCAATCACACCAACAGAAAATGTTGGGTGTTCAAGCAGGCCGTCAAGTTGAATGCCGAAAACAAGGACAAGGGGTTGCATAGTGATGACGAGGAGGAGCCCTGGCCGCCGAACACGGGAGGATAGAAGAGGTTCCCCCCACAAGTGAAGATGGTGAACATGATATACGCAACCCACATTCCCAAGAGGGAACGGAAGCGTGCATTAAGGGATGTCTATGCGATGGAGCACGTCGCCCCAAAGTTCAACAAATGGTCCTCTTGTCCGATCACCTTCGATCGCAGGGACCACCCCACTAGTATCCGTCATGGTGGATCCGCCGCATTGGTCCTAGACCCCATCATCGACTGATTTCACCTCACTCGAGTCCTTATGGATGGCGGCAGCAGCTTGAACCTGCTCTATCAGGATACAGTACGCAAAATGGGTATAGATCCCTCGAGGATCAAACCCACCAAAACCACCTTTAAGGGCGTCATCCCAGGTGTAGAGGCCCATTGCACGGGCTCAATCACACTGGAAGTGGTCTTCGGATCTCCGGACAACTTCCGAAGCGAGGAGTTAATCTTCGATATCGTCCCGTTCCGCAGTGTCTATCACGCACTGCTCGGGCGAACCGCATTTGCAACATTCAATGCGGTACCGCATTACGGATACCTCAAGATCAAGATGCCAGGATCTAGGGGGATCATAAGAGTCAATGGAAACACAGAACGCTCGCTCTGCATGGAAGAGCATACTACGGCCCTCGCAGTAGAAGCACAAAGTAGCCTTTTAAGGCAGACAGCCAATTCGGTGATACAGCCCCCGGACGCCGTCAAGCGAGTCCGGAGTAACCTGCAATAGGATCTCTTGGCACATTCAGAGCTCGCCTAGCAATTCGGCCCCCGTCCCAGTCCTAGTCATGCAACGAAATCTGTGCCGCGCGGACATAATTACGCACTAAAAATACCATGGGCATAGGCGGGGGAACGATCAGGGCACGTCCCGCAATGCGGCTTAACCGCCCTAGGGGCTACATACCTTTGTCATTTTTTCTCTTTCAGGACCTTACTCTCTAGAAGCCCTTTCCGGTAGTATGATTGCCGGACACATTACGGGAAGGAACAATCAAGGAGGCAAGAAGCTAGGACGTACAAGGGAACCCCTAGGTGGCCTCTAATAACAATTGATATACCCGCTTTTACTACCCATACGCAACTTGCCCTTGGATAGGACATGTCAAATAGTCCTATTTTTTGCTTATTGCACTACTTGTATCAGTACGCTTCGACGTATTATTTAAATAACAATGCATAGCATTAGTCTATTATTGCATTATCCATCACTTTTTCTTATATGTTCATTTATGACAACTTGCACCTGTACATTCTGGTACGATCAGTATGCCAGGGGCTTTCGTTTACCCCAGAATACGGCGTGAGAAGTCCAAACACTTTCGACATTGTGGCACCCCGAACTTATAACATTATATGCATCAGCTATGAATCATGTCTTGGGTCAATAGTTGGTTTTGCCCGGCTCCCATGTTTTGGTACCTTACATTCCTCTATATCAGCTAAGGTAGCGCTGGGAGAACTACTGCGATTGTGTCCCGGTTCTTCCGGACGAGCACCTCAGTAGAGAAAGCCGAAAACTGACTGTCATGATAAGGCGAGAGTTGGTCGCTGTTCGAGAGGTCTCCAGTCCTTAAAGACTTTTTCCGCTTCAGGTGAGGAGTCGGCCTTGCCCGACTTAGTCGTATATAGCGCCCCAAATTCGGCCTTCCGAATACTAGGGGCTTTGCTAAAATTTAAAATTGTAGACTTCTATGGCTAAGTGAGAGTGATAAAGCCTTATAGTCCGATTGCCTGGTTCGTTGTGCTGAACACCTTCCTCGAAGGACCAAAAATTGGGATAAAGAGTGCTCAGGTTTATCCCGAACACCCCAGTACTAGTTACATGGGGGCAGAAGCCGACGACTGGCCAACTCACAGATTTTATAAACGGCCGCATAGAAGGTAATATTTTAAATTCAAAAAGTGTTGCATAGCGCAAATGAACTCGTTTCACATTTCAGGATCACATGAGCATGTTCATTCAAAAATTACATCTCTAGCACATTCCTCCGCCACAAGGCGGGAACCCTTCAGGACACTATCATAATACATTTCGGGGCAGCGATGCTCCTTGCCCTCCGGCGGCTCCTCCTTCACCAGCTTTATGGCGTCCAGCTTTGCCCAGTGCACCTTCGCCTGGGCAAAAGCCCTGCGCGCACCCTCGATGCAGAAGGACCGCTTTATGACTTCAAGCCGTGGGCAGGCATCCACAAGCCGCCTCACCAGACCGAAGTAACTGCTAGGCAGGGGATCGCCAGGCCACATCCGGACTATAAGACCCTTCATGGCCTGTTCGGCCGCCTTGTGAAGCTCGACCAGTTGCTTCAGCTGGTCACTCAAGGGCATTGGGTGTTCGGTCCCAGTATACTGAGACCAGAACAACTTTTCTGTCGAGCTCCCCTCCTCAGCTCGGTAAAACTCCGCGGCATCCAGTACACTGCGGGGAAGATCTGCGAACGCTCCTGGAGAGCTCCGAACTCGGGTAAGTAAAAGGAAAGTTTCCTTCACATGCTTGCTTTGCATAATGAATGCCTTACCCGCTGCTATCTTCTTCACCGCATCAATCTCCTGGATGGCCTTGTGGGCTTCAGCCTTGGCGCTCCGTGCGCTTTGAAGCGCCTTTGCAAGCTTGGACTCTCGCGTCTTAGAGTCAAGCTCCAATGACTCGTGTTTTTTGGTGAGAGCCTCGAGCTCTTGCTGCACCTCGCCTACCCGGGCTTCTTGCTTTTCCTGATCAATGTGCTGCTTGGCCGCTTTGTCTTCGGCCTTGGACAGCGCCTTCTTTAGGGTTGCCACCTCGGTCGTGGCCCCTGGAAAATTCATGATGATCCTATTACTTCATAACCGAATTTCTTTTTAATAAATAGACAAGGTATTGCTTACCTTTGCTCTCCTCGAGCTGCCTCTTGGTAAGGCCGAGGTCATCCTCAGACCGCTCAAGGTCCTGCTTCAGTGCAGCGACCTACGCAGTACGTGCGGCAGCGGCCAGCAGTGAAGCCTGCATATGCACATAGACTCCTGAGTCATTATTTGATCCTCTATTCGGCCTTTCTTCGCGAACGCCAAACAGAGCATCATGGGCTACTTTCTATGCGATAATATTTTCCTATATTTTGATTGCTTACCTGAAAGCCTGTTAGGAGGCTGGCACAAGCTTCGGTTAGTCCGTTTTTGGCGGTCTGAACTTTCTCGATCACCGCACTCATGATAGTGCGGTGCTCTTCGTCGATGGAAGCACCGCGAAGCGCTTCCAGCAAGTTGTTTGGTGCCTCTAGATGGACAGAGGCCACCGGCACGGGCGGCTTGCCCCTCTTAATGGGGGATCGCCTCCCAGAGTCTGAAACCACCGAAGGTTCCGGCGCAGTGTTCGGCTGGGGGCCAAACTTGGAGCCCGTGGGAGTCTTGCTCCCTTTGCGCCCAAGGTCCAGAAGGTTGCCTCGAGGCGCCCCCAGGACTACCTCCCCTCGACTCGATGCCTTTTGAGACAACACCTCGACATTTTCCATAGGGCAAGGGGTGGAGGCGGACAGAAGTGAATCGCTATTCATATCCGACGAGTCTAAAGAACCGTCCGACTAAGATACGTTGAGACGGGCTTGGGACGGACTGCAGAATCATATTCAGTGTACGGAGAAGCAATGCAATAAAACATACCATGAATTACTATGGTATCCGGATACTTACGACTTCGCCAAAGGCTTGTCCCTAGGAAACCACTTGTCATCGCTGTAGGCGGCCGTCGTGGAGCAGTCCGGAAGGAGGGTCCTACCCTTCTTGGACCCTTCGGCCTCCCCGATTGGGGCGGCCTTCCTTTTCTTGTCTCCCCCGGCTGGGGGGCGAGAACTTTCCTCTTCCTCCTCCTTTTTTTTGTGGGAGGAGTGCGCTTCGGAGTTATCGGACAATGAGTCCGATATCACCTTGCGCCGGAGACCCTTTCGGGTTCCCATGGCCTTCTTCTTGGCCTTCTTCACCAGCACCTCGTAAGGCGCTAGAACCAGCATCTCCGTTAGGAGAGCATCTGCAGGATCTTCAGGCAGGGGGGCTGGGCAATCGATTTTCTCCGCTGTCTCTACCCAGTCCTCTTAATGGCATGGAAGCTTAGATCCCGCACATGATTAAACTTGGGCAAATAAATATACTGTGAGATATAAAAACTTACCGGATTGGCATGGCGCTTTGCGCTGAGTCCGCGGTCCTCGGTAAGGGGAGGAGGTACCTCGGCGCCCTTGAATAGCACCTTCCAGACGTCCTTGTGTGTTGTGTCGAAGAGCTCTCGTAGCGTCTGGTGCTTGGTCGAGTCGAACTCCCACAAATTGAATACCCGTCGTTGACACGGGAGGATTTGGTAGAAGAGCATGACCAAGACCACGTTGACGAGCTTGATTTTCTTGCTCATCATGTTCTTGATGCAGGTCTGGAGTCCGGTCAGCTCTACCGGGAACCCCAGGACAGGCCCTTCTCTTTCCAGGAAGTGAGCCGTGTGGGGATTCCGGATCGAAATTCGGGGGCCGCCACCCAGTTGGTGTCGCGCGGCTCGGTGATGTAGAACCACCCCGATTGCCACCCCTTTAAGGTCTCCACATAGGAGCCTTCGAGCCAGGTGACGTTAGGCATTTTGCCCATCATGGCGCCTCCGCACTCTGCTTGCTGGCTGACCTCCACCTTCGATTTAACATTGAAGGTCTTCAGCCACAGGCCGAAGTGGGGCATGACGCAGAGGAAGGCCTCGCACACGACGATAAATGCCGAGATGTTGAGGATGAAATTGGGGTCCAGATCATGAAAATCCAGCCCGTAGTAGAACATGAGACCGCGGAAAAACGGGTGTAGGGGAAATCCCAGTCCGCGGACAAAGTGGGTAAGGAAAACTACCCTCTCATGGGGTTCGGGTGTAGGGATGATCTACCCCGCATCTGGCAGCTGGTGCGCGATGTCCCCGGCCAGATATTTGGCTTCCTGTAGCTTTGTGATGTTCTCCTCCGTGACGGAGGAGACCATCCACTTGCCTCCCGCTTCGGACATGCTTGGAGTGGTTTGAGGAGAAAGACACGAACTTGGGCGCTGGAGCTCGAGTGTGCGAGAATGGATAAGTAAGGAGGAAGAAGGTGTGGGTAAAAGGGGTGAATCTTTGTCCCTTTATAAGGGCGGAAGAGGCGATTCGCCTCCCCACTTACCTGGTAAAATCGCTTATTCACCGAACGCCGTAATTGATGGCGCGGGTGGGTTACCCATACCCGTATTGATGAGAATCCTGTGATAAGGGGACACGATCTCAGCTTCGACAAGATGTGTCAAGAAAACCTCCTCGCGATATGTGCAGTACTGGTTGAGAAAAATGGTTTGAATAATGACCGGGCCATGGGATGATGTCATGTTGCTAAACGTGTCAGCAAATTAGATTTGTGGAAATATTATTCTCTCTACGGTGGTATATGGAACTTGTTTTGCAGAGTCGGACACTATCCTTGTGTTCAGTATCTTCTATGGAGTATTCGGAGGAAGAACCCACCTTGCAATGCCGAAGACAAACCTGCGCACCGGACTCATTGTCATTGAAGCCTGGTTCAGGGGCTACTGAGGGAGTCCTGGATTAGGGGGTCTCCGGACAGCCGAACTATATCCTTTGGTCGGACTGTTGGACTATGAAGATACAAGATTGAAGACTTTGTCCCGTGCCTGGATGGGACTCTCCTTGGCGTGGAAGGCAAGCTTGGCAATACGGATATGTAGATCTTCTTCCTTGTAACCGACTCTATGTAACCCTAGCCCCCTCCGGTGTCTATATAAACCGGAGGGTTTAGTCCATAGGACAACAGACAATCATACCATAGGCTAGCTTCTAGGGTTTAGCCTCTACGATCTTGTGGTAGATCAACTCTTGTAATACTCATATCATCAAGATCAATCAAGCAGGAAGTAGGGTATTACCTCCATCGAGAGGGCCCGAACCTGGGTAAACATCGTGTCCCCCACCTCCTGTTACCATCTGCCTTAGACGCACAGTTCGGGAACCCTTACCCGAGATCCGCCGGTTTTGACACCGACAGTTCCCATAGCACCCAACCGCGTAAGGAACGCAAAATCAAGGAACATAACACCTGTATGACGGAAACTAGGGCGGCAAGAGTGGAACAAAACACCAGGCATAAGGCCGAGCCTTCCACCCTTTACCAAGTATATAGATGCATTAACTAAATAAGAGATATTGTGATATCCCAACATATCCATGATCCAACATGGAACAAACTTCAACTTCACCTGCAACTAGCAACGCTATAAGAGGGGCTGATCAAAAGCGGTAACATAGCCAAACAATGGTTTGCTAGGAAGGAGGGTTAGAGGCTTGACATGGCAATATGGGAGGCATGATATAACAAGTGGTAGGTAGCGTGACATAGTGGTAGAACGAACAACTAGCAAGCAAAGATAGAAGCGATTTCGAGGGTATGGTCATCTTGCCTGAGATCCCGCAAGGAAGAAGAACGAGTCCAACAACTAGATGAACGGACGTAGACAAATGAATCCTCAGAACTCCAGAATGAAACTGGGGCTAACGAGAGAAGAAACCCGGAAACAAGCAACCAACATAGTAAACAACCATCACATAAACATGGCATGATGCACAACCAAGTATGATGCATGTCCGGTTTATCGAAACATGGCATGCCAAAGTGCACAAACAAAACTACAAGTTAAATGGAGCTCAATATGCAATGAGTTGCATATTGTAGAAACACCACATTCAATTATTTAGTTCTCTCCTATTTATGTACCCAACAATATTAAATGTTATTAAACATGGCAAGAGGTGAATCATAATAAAACTACCTATCTAGGCAAGTTTAAATGAGGCCGGAACAACAAGCAACAAGTCCGAAAAAATCCTCATGTGCATATTTTAAAGTTGGCATTGTTCTACCCCATGTCCTATACACAATTTTAGAGTTGTTAAACATGCAAAGTAAGTGCATCATGTTAAACTATGCATTTTTCTACCCCATGTACATATAAAGTTTATTAAGTTTGGAGCTTCGGTTATTTAGTTATGAAATAAAGCATTTTAACATGGCATTTGAGCAAATTTAATCAAACAGCATTTTATACAGGCATGAAAGTTGGATATTATGAAACTAGATGAAAATCTAAGCATTTTGCATATATAAAACATTTTAATTTGATGCACCATTTGTGAGTTATTAAATGCATGATCTAGGGTGACTTTTCTGTAAAACTGTTTACGCAGGATTAATAGGCAAATTTGCAGAACAGAAAAAAAATGCATGGTGGGCTGAATCTGGTGCATGTTGGGCCAACAGAAAAGAAAAGAAAAGAAAAGAAAAAAACAAACAAAGGAGGCGCTGGGGCCTCACCATGGGCCTTGGCCCATCTGTAGTGGAGGCCGGCTTGAGTCAGCGGGACTGGGTCTTGGCACTTGCTGGGACTTGGCAAAGGCGCAGTCAGCGCGATCGATGCAGGGGGAGCATGGTGCAGTCTTTTCTCGATAGGGAGCAGAAGCAAAGCAGCGGCGTCGGGGATCTCTGGCACGGCGGCGAAGGACGGAGGGCGAAGCAGTTAAAAGCGGCAGCGGCGGACCCGGCCGAGATGAGGCCTGCAGGCGGTGGATCCGGAAAAGGGGCAAGGTCCACGCGAGTGAGGAAGGCGCGGTCAACGCCCCGTTGTTGTGGCTGGTTCGATCGAAACAGGGCCCATGGCTGTCTTGTTCATGGTCGCCAGCGAGGAAGATGGCCGACGCGGGCTCACAGGCATGGGGGAGGTATGGGTCCGAGTGGGAGGCACCGGACCTCGTCGATTTCGTTCCGTTCCAGGGGTGCAGAGACATAGCATGGGGCGGTGGCGAACATGGGTCGGCGTCGGCCTCCTGTGAAGGAGACAGAGAGAGGGAGAGGGAGATCGAGGTGAGGTGGTGAAGAGAGTAAACAGAGGAAAACGGGAAGGAATGGCAACGTGGCGGCTTGCTCATCCGCGCACCACGGTGGTCGGCGGTCCTGCTGGCCCCATGGTCGAGGTGCTCTCCGACGGGTTCCTGTTTGTGAAGGAGAGAGAGAGAGATAGGCTAGGCATGATCAAAGGAAAAAGATAGGGGAAAGGAAATGAGCAAAGAGGGACAGGGTGCCGGTGGGAGGCGGAGCACGAGGGCGGAGATCCTGGTTCCGTGGTCGCCAGAGGGTGGCAACGGTTCCGCTCGTGGACGAGCTCTGGCTGGAGGAGCACCTACCCGAGCGCACAGCCTGCTGGCTGGTTATCGGTGGAATGAGCTACTGGCGATCCCCTCGGGGTCGAGCAGAGGAGGCTCTGGTCGGCTCGCGTGATGGGCAGAGCCGCGGTGGAGGCCGCGGACTGCACGCGGTTGTTCGGGTGGATCCCGAGCTGGGATAAGGTGGCAGCTGGATGGATCTGAGGTGGAGAGGCTTCTGATTGGTAGTGTTAGAAGGGAGAGAGAGATTGGTGGAATGGTTTGTTGTATTGCTTGAGCCTCGTGGGCATATATATAGGAGTACATGATCTACTTGGAGTACAAGGCAAGCCAAAATATTTCCTACTCTAACCTATGTTTCCTAATACAATCACGTTAGTCAACATCCCCCTTCAGTCAGAACGGTAGCGACGCAGACGGTGAGACTGGAGAAGAATCCGAAGGCAAGGCGACGGACACCCCCCAAAGTCGTAACGGTCGATGCATCGCGGAGTCGTGGCTGGAGTGAAAACCAACGAGGTTTCTCAAGAAGGCGGTAGCCCTTTGTGCCGTTTGTCGATGTAGCCAAGAGCATGGGTGGTGGAGCCGTGGTCGAGGTAGTCATGCGAATAATGCCGCGGTCGATGTCGAGTCGGGGTGGCCGGTGTCAAGGAAGTCGCCGTGGAGCCGCGGGCGCAAGAGGGAGCCGAGTTAGCATGGGCAAAGTGGTGTCGAAGTAGGGGTGCGTTGGGAAGAAAATGTTGTTGATGACGTGTCGCGGCAGGTTTGCCAAGCCCGGGGACACATCATGGACGAAGGCACGCACCGGTGTTGCCAGCACCAGGCATGCGTAGACGGACGAAGACAAAGTTGACGAAGTGCCGACCAGGCTTGCCAGGCCCGGGGGCACGTCGTGGATGAAGGGCATGCATCTGTGTTGCCAGCACCAGGCATGCACAGACGAGGGACCTGCACGAGCTATGCACCTTGTCGGAGAAGTCGGAGGGGCCAGCAGAGAAGAACTCGACGACGATTGTGGCGTCCATCGGCGTGGGGCCGATGTCACCAACGGTGGTCGAGTAGACGAAGTGTTCGAGGTAGATGATGGTGACGCTGCAACAGGCTGGTGCTTGGACAAAGACGAAGGGGCTGGACGGGCAGCGGCGGCGGCTACGAAGGTAGCGGCAGCGGCGGCTAAAGAAGAGCGGCGGCGGCGACTAGGTTAGGAATGCGGCGTCGGTGCTCTAAGTAGGCGAAGAACCCTGACAGCGTGATGAGGACCGGCGTGAACGGTGGCATTCCCGTGCCAAGGAAGACGGCGTGGCGCATACCACGGGAGGTCGACGCATGGTGACGGCGGAGCGGACCATGGGCCGCTGTGCTCCGGCCCGAAGGGGCGACGCAGCGGCAGCAGGCGGGTCGGGCGACGGCAGGGACCGCTGGCCATGACGCTGCGGCCTGAAGGGGCGACACAATGGCAGTTCGCGAGTCGGTGCAACCATGGGGACGACCTCCGGGCGGCGGCGTGGACCGCGTATCGCGACACTACGGCCCGAAGGGGCGACGCAGCAGTGACGCACGAGTTGATGCAGCCGCGAGGAAAACCATGGGGCGGCGGCGCTGCGGCCTGCCCGATGCTCGATCGGTGGAGAGGCGCGTTGAACTTGGGGACAATCTTCACGGGACCTGCGGAGGCGCGCGTAACCGACGGGCCAGGTCGGTCGCGCGGCGTAGATGAGGCAGATCACGGTGGCGAGTGGGTGATCAAGTCGATCGCGTGTGAGGTCGGGATCACCACTCGGTGGAGGCATGGTGGCGGCGTAGTCTGAGATGAAGCCGACGATGACGGACGGCATGGGACGTCATGCGGACGAGCTTGTCAGCACCAGCACCCGGGCTGCCAAAGCAACGCCGGCACCCGAGCAGCGAGGCCCGAGCAACCAACGGAGCAGCGGCGCCTGAGTTGAGGCAGCCGACGCAGCTGTCCCGACGCAGCCGAGGACGAGGGCGGTGAGGTAGACCGCTAGGCCGCCGTGCAGACGTCGCGGATGCGGATGATGTGGATCGATGGGGAGGCCTGCGCTCGAGCGACGGCTATGATTGGCCGTTGCATGGCGCGAGGATACCGGGTCAAGGCGATGCAGGTGTCCCGGTCAAAGCAGGGCGGTGACAGCCGGTGCAGGGCGACGGGCGAACCAACGCGCGGACGGCGGCTGGCCCTGACGAATCGCCTCGGCGCGTGTGGCCGTCGGGTAGGAGGAGAGGGCGGCTGGTCACGCCAGGGTCTGAGTAGAGGCGCTCGGGGTCGACGGCGGTAATGGGCGATGCAAACCGATCAAGAATAGATCGGGAAACCAAAAAGAAACCGAGCGATCAAGATGACTGGCGGGAGAGAGAAAACCCCAGAGCAAGGCTCGGAGAAAAGACTCTCTAGGGCAGCCGGTCAACACGACCGACGGACGAACCCTAGGTACGGGCGGCGCAGCCCCCGACGACGGTCATGGAGGCCGAACGCCCCGGGGGCGGCGCGCGGGTGCGGGAGCGGCGGCGGCTAGGGTTTAGGATCGACTTGCGATAGATACCATGTTAGAAGGGAGAGAGAGGTTGGTGGAATGGTTCATTGTATTGCTTGAGCCTCGTGGGCATATATATAGGTGTACATGATCTACTTGGAGTACAAGGCAAGCAAGAATATTTCCTAGTCTAACCTATGTTTCCTAAAACGAGGAGAAGGTAGGTGAGTGTGCTGCGGGATCCAAGTAGGATGGCGGTGCATGATGGGATGGATGGGACATCTCCTAAAAATTAGGGTTTGGTCTGGTTATAAATAGGTAGGGGAACTAGATGCTGGCGATTTGATCCCTCTGATCAAAATCGGACGTTCCGGGATAAATAGCTTAGGGGAGTCCAACAAAGAACCGATGATATTTAACGGATGTTTGGGGATGATCCGGACCCATCAGTAATGACTACTCGAGTCGGGTTCGGGACAACTTTCGAACGTGCACGAGGGGTCTGAGCACTGTGCAAGGCGGGGTTTCGGGGCCTGGCGGTTGGCAGATAGTGGGTTGGGCTGAGAAGAGAGAAGAGAAGGAGAGGCTCGGCACAGTCTTCGGAGATCGAAAACGTCCGACGTATGACCAGCTATATTGCCGCTATAGTTTAACGTTTGGGCTATCAAACGGACTCTGAATGCAATGAAACTTGGCAGGCGGTCTACCGACAAGATGACAACACCGGACGCCAACTCTCATCCCATTTTTAGAACATTTTCCGGACACTAATAAAATAATATTTCGGAGGTGCCGCGGGCGCGCGCAAGTGTGTTTGGGCTCAGAACGGACAACGGAAAGAACTTGGGAACCCGGACGGATGCAAGTTTTGAAAACATGATGATGCAATGCACATGATGACATGGCAAGATGCAACACAGAAGCAAAAGACAAGGCCACAACAGCGAATAACTCGAAGACACCTAGTGCATCGGTCTCGGGGCGTTACATCATAAAACCCTACTCCTGCTTTGGTGGATTGATGGTGGAATATGGATAATGCAACGCAGTACACTTGACCGGCAGAGGTTGCCGTATGGCAGCAGCGACTACGCGCATATGGGGAGCGCGTTCCTCAACTTCCCAACCCCTCCTACGGGTGCCATGGGCATCCTTTTATAGATTAAGGAGTCACCATAGTGGCAAAATGGTCATTACCCACTGATATGATAGGAAATAGTGCCATCATACCTAACTCTGTGAGCTGACAAGGTGCATTAAATGCACCGCTTAGTGTCACATCACTTGTTGCCCGGCAAGGCTTGCCAGGCTATCTTACTAGCTCCATGCTTGTTTGATTGACACGTCGTAGGACGGGTGTCATCTGTGTGTTCCTTCTGTAAGAAACGACTGCCATGTGGAGAATGGCTGCCACTTAATCACCATGCGGCTTGACACCGCACTAATTGACGACATGGGTTGTGCTTGAGTGGTTGGTTGGGTGGCTTTGACTCTGCGAGCCCCAGCAGGCCCTGTCGGGGAGCCTTGGTTTCTTGCTTCTGCAGGTGGCCCAGCCCCTTGCCTGGCTCGCCTACCCGGCAAGGGAGGCCCTCGTCTTGCCGGTATACTGCTCATCTGGCTTGATCTTGATCCTTCTGAGCTGCATGTTGGTTCTTCAAATCACTTGGTCCTTCAATCTCTGACTCCAGCTAATGCTTCAATTCTATTCTTGTGGCTGTGCATAGTCTGGGCAATGGAACCAGGGTCTATTGCACCGATAGAAGCCCACGGGCCTACCCCGAACGTGCTCCTGAGCATCGCCGGTGTAAGGCCTAATAAGTGCACGGGCAGGGTTGCTGAAGGGGTTGGCCCCTTGAGATTTCCATTGCTTCTTCATTAGCCTTGATTTCGGGCCAGTTTCTGGTTTCCCTGCACGTGGTGTAAAGCCAATAGCGGTGGGGCCACTCCAGTGATGGCCCGTGAGTGACTTTAACGAACGGGGTAGAAACTGCCAATTTACTCTTCCCACAACACGCCTTTATCCATGGCCACGTATGCTGCATGTATAGAGCAGGGTAGGTAACGGAGGCGCGTGGCGCGGGAGAGCAATTTGGAGGGGGCCCGCCTACCTTGAATTGGTGGAGGAGGACGGTGGCCGCCCATTGATAGAGCAGCTGCCCTCCTCCACCCGACCTATAAAAGGGAGGGGCGGAGGAGGCCGGAGTCGTCCACCTTCACATTCCTCCTCTTCTTTCTTTGTTTTCTGCTTCTGTCAGTAATGCCGAGGCTCCTTCTTGGGGCTATTATTGCCCCATGCTCGGGATGTAAGCCTGGTCCTTGGTGTGGCGAATCTCTTGATCTCTTCAAGGCTCGGCCGGGAGTCCAGGCTGGAGATCGCTGGTAATCTCAGCATCGCCCCTTCAGAGGTCTTGAGGCTGTTGTCGATGAGAGGTGCTCCTTCTTGTCCGCCAAGGTGGGGCGCGACGCGCCTCAAGGCCCCCGGCCGCCCCGGCTGCTTGCTATTTCTCCGTTGGAGGCGTCGGACTGGAGTCTTGGCGCTTCCTGGGAGCAGCGGTGGTGAGGAGAAAGCGTGGGAAGACGGAGAAGGCAAGTGGTAGTGGGTCAGGTCAGAGTATGGTGGCATGGATGCCTTCGCCTCCAACCATCGACCTGTCGCCTCATCTTTCCTCTCTTCCCCTCCCTTCCCGACACCGTCGTCACTAGCATCATCGGGTGATAGCCAGGGAGGGATGTTCCCTTGGTGCCTTCTCCTCACCTCAAAAGTCTTCTCGCTGAGCTTTGGTGGATGACTCAATCGGCGCTCAAGCTGCGGCTTCTCGCTGGCTTTGGAGGTGGCGGCCAGAAGGAGCCACCCCGTTCCTTGCACTCCTCCTTCACAGCCTCGCCACTCCTGGTCCCAACAGATCATGCCCGGCAGGGCCTAACGGGATCAGGGTGGGCTCCTGTTTGGGTGCTCCATTTCTCGTCTTTTCCTCCTTCCGTCGCAGTGCCTGAAGGAGGGAAAACGAAAAGAGGGGATTACGCGGCACTTATCTTTTTCAATCTTAAATATGTAGGTAATCACCAAATTTTAATTCAAATAAAGTAATCTGTCGATTCCACTTTGGTGTTCTGTAATGCTTGTACTTGTATCATCATATGAACGAAAACGATAAACTCTGCCGGGAACTATTGCATGTGTATGTCCATGTAGAAGTGGAATGCCTCTTTAATGTAAATAAACGGGTTTTCCCTGGTAGGATATCTTGCCAGCACCCTCTTTGTCTACCGGAGAGCTACGTCTGCCGAGGAATAGATAGAGGGGCCAGCCCCCCCCCCCAGCTCCCCCTTTTTACCAAAGGCAACTGCGACCATCCTGATCGAAGCATCGTTCGAGTCATGAATGGGAGTACTTAAGTTCCAAAGCAGGGGCGAGGTTTTCTCATGAAAAGTTATAGCCTTACCGAAAAATAATGGACAAATATAAAACTTATCCGTTTGGCCTTATTGGGGATCACCGTGCCGTGCAATCTTCTCGCCATTTCTCAAAGCCAAGTTCATGGCAGGAACCTGCAACTTCATATAGATAAGAATGAATGTAGGATGCAATCCTATCTATATGCATATGAAAATGCTCATGAAATGCTTATGCAGTGATCTTGGTGTGCTCATGCATGCATGCAATCTTAGTTGGGGCCCCCTCTACAGTGCTTCTTTATTTTCTCTTGCACGGGGTCATTGCCCCGGCTTTGTACAAGGGGTTACATCACTACAAAAAAATACACTTCTGTGATGATACGTGTTTGTCATAGTAGGTCACGTTTTCTGTCATGCATGTACATCCATGACAGATTTATGACAGAATCAAGATAGTCATACCTGTGCTGTCGTAGAAGTGTTCCATGACATTACCAAAATTATCATTACGGAAGTGTCCACTTCCATGACAATAAATCACGCGTCATAGAAGTGCTTTCGTCAAGGGTTACCGACATGTGGCATCCACCGTAACGGGGCGCTGTTAAGCTATCGGGTCCAGTTTTGGATCTGATAGCCCGTTAATAGCCTGGACTAATGGGAATTTTCAACGTGTAATATTCTAATTGGCCGGAGGAAACACGTGTCGGCTCAATGTTCGGACAGATGTCATCCACTCATTGGACAGGAGGCGCTTATGATACGTCAACACGGGGCACGGCCCAACAGAGGCCCATTCCGGTGAAAAGGCTGGCCCAGCTAAAGGCCCAGCATGTTTTTTCATACACTAATGGGCTAGCCCGTTAACAGCTGTCGTGTTTTGGGCCAAATTACGGCCCATATCGAATCAGGCCCATTCACAACCTACCGTGTTTTGGGCCAAATTACGGCCCATATCGAATCAGGCCGGTTAACAGGCCACTGTTCCTTTGGGCCCATACTAATACATGTTTATATTTCAGCCTGTTAAATGGTTGTTTACCAGTTCGGCCTGATAATAGTTTCGGCCTGTTAGCGGCCCATGGTGCATCTAGGACGTTGACGGCCTGGTTTAACTTTAGGCCATTTAACGGCCCATGCAGAAACTGGGATATTTCTTATCCGAAGTAACTTTAGGCCTCTTAACGGCCCGTAGACTTCGTGGATAAATTTCAGCCCAACTGGCCTATCGACCTGTTAATGGCCCGTGTAACAGTTGGGCCTAATTACAGCCCGCGTTGAATCCGGCCTGCTTACAGCCCATCTGATAATGGCCCATGACACTTTTAGGCCTATGGCCCGCGTAGATACCGGCCTGCTTAGAGCCCATAATTTTATTGGGCCAAACAGGCCCGAGATATATTTTGGCCTATTAACTGCTCGTCCTATTTGGGCCAAACATGGGCCTTAGGCAGTTTCAGCCTGTACTGGTCCGTGAATTTTTCGGCTCAATGCTAGCCCAATCTAGGTTTTAGCCTTTTAAAAGCCCATGGTATTCTCTGGCCCAGCTGGACAGAACTTTACTTGGCATGTTAATGGCGGGAAACAACTATAGGTTTATATCTGCTAATGGCCCACGATGTAGGCCCAGGTTTTGTCCCATATGAGTAACGGGCCGGCCTGAAGACCTACAACACTGAGATACACTAAACCTTCTGGCCTAAATTACAGCATACCGACCAAGAATAAACCTAGATTATACAATAAAGAAATTACAGCATATTACATCCCCTCGGCATCAAAGCTCGCTGCCAGTGATAATAAAGGGCAACCAGACAGTAGATTACATAAACTAGGCATGTCACCACCAGTGGAAGTTAACAGGCGGACAAAATAATAGACAGAACCGACAGCACTTCAACACATTTCAAGAAAGGTTACCCCGGCCAGGAGCTGCAACTCAAGCAGCTTAGCAACCTGGTGAGACTGCGCTTCTTTGGCGCTCATATCCACCAACTTAAGCTGCATAGCATCAATAAACGTCATGTACCTACGGTTAATCTTGCATAGAGATTTGAGTTTCAGTCGTATTTCAGCGGAAGCATGTATTTCTCCTTGAATTTCAGACTGAAGAAGTCAAACAGATTCAGGCGGCGACTTCATCGAGCTTGTGTCACAAAGTAAGTTCGACACTACATCAAGATGTGACTTCGTGATTGTATCCCTACCCTCAATATGTGTTGCCTTCTCCTCTGGAATATGTGTTAGAGGGGCAAACAATGGGGTCGTCTCACTATCATTGTGGCAATTCTTCCTATCAGTAGTGTTGTCACCCTGAAAGACACACAAGTAGGTAGATAACAGGTTTTCCATGTATAAGCATCAACGCTGTCAATCCATCTCATTTCTTTGTCAGAAATAAAGAGACATGGTTTAAAACAGCATTAACATAATAGACATTGTTCATAGTTAAAACGGCAGGAAATGGCGTTATGCAGGAGCAACCAGCTTCACCAGCCCACTGATTACAAATGAAGAACACAAGCATATATGTAGTTTTAAACAACGTATAAGCATGAATGGTGAGTGCACTGTCAATTTATACCATTTCGGATTGGTAAATAAAGAGACACGATTTAAATAACATTAATATAATATGGCATTGCTCATAGTTGAGACATAGCAGGATATGACATTGTGTTGTTTTTGGTAGTCTCACCACAACACTGGATTATAGATCAAGAACACAAGCATACACATAGTGCTAAAGAATATAACTTGCTATGTTTAGTCTAATTGACATGGTACGGATAAGGAACTAGATTGGAGAACTAACGAATGAAATTGAGAAGGACAGACTTATGTTTTGTACTTCAACTTTATAAACTTTGAACAAGCAATTTGATGCAGACGACAAAAATAAACAGCATTTGCACTCATAGCTATCCAAATATAAACAACAAAGTTTGAAGGCTAGAGGAGGACAAACTTACATTAGTAGTGAAGACAAGCTCTATAAAGGCCTTGTCCATATTGATGGGGGGGCAATTCAAAAAGTTTACCGCACACTCTTCTTCAAGAGTATTGCCTTTATTCTACATTTTGTTTAGAGTAAATATAGATGTGAAAATATAGGAACAAATGGCAATTATTTAACTTAAGATGCAGAGTACAAATGTAAATACAGCATACAGGCAGAAAGGCACTGACAAGGGCAATGCGGAGCTAAACTTCTTCGGTAACATCAGTTTTATTCAATATTTTGGCAAGAGTAAATGTAGATCTGATGTGTAGAAAAATGGAGGACAAGGGAAAATAAGATGCAAAGCGTACATGAAGAACTAGCTGACAAATATAAGTACAGTGATGAAGGACAACAGATACTTACAAGAACAATGCAGAACTAAATTTCTTCATAGGCATTGGGTTTATTCTACATTAGTTTAAGCATTAATATATATATGAGAATATGGAGCGAACAATGGATAAGCAAGCTATAATGCACAATGATGTCACATAATCCACTAGGTATGAATGTAAGGATAGCAATAGGACAATATGTACTCACAAGAGCAAAGCAGCGACCAGCATAGTTGCGATATCCTAGGTTTTGCGGCGCTGGTTCTATTGCCAATATACGTCGGGTGCTATGTGATTTCTCAAGTAGCACCACCTTTTTTAAGGACTTTTCTTGTACTCCTTCAGGTTCTGCAATCACCATCTTCCTTTTGGATGTGTGAAACACAAGAACATCATTTGAATGGAAAAACATGGTATGATGACAAATGGAATAGGTGTTCATAATGGATGGGCATGGCATCTTCACATATATCATGAATAAACTAAGCAGATGGCGGTTAAACCAAGCAAAAGAAATGCAAGACACCTTAATCAAGATATGTGCAAACAATAAAACCTTGCCAAATTAAAACAAGCACCTTATTGGGTGAACGGGATAGGCCACTGCCTTTGAGTCCTTGATCTCAGAATAGTCATTAGGATCATATTCTGAATACGAATCTATAGGTCGAGAGCATGTGAGTTTCATTGCTTCCATAATTGACCTCAATCCCTTGATGCCAGGTTTGTTACCCAATGAACTATTCCGCAATATTCTTATGATGTGCACATTCTTAAATTCATTGTGATTACGTACAATATCTGTAAAGCATGAAAACACAAATAGTAGTGATATTATCTTTGTAATGCAGAGGATATTATAATATAATAGAGGCTCCCTGTAAACCCTTGTGTGCTATCACTGGATTCTGATGAGAGAGCCCCTATGTGTTGTAATATGGTGAGTAGATTAATATAATCTAGCACAACTACAAAAAAATAAGCTCCCTCTTGGGTGCCCCAGATGTAAGGATAGTTGGCAGACAATAGGTTCATAATATACCGTATCGAAAGTTTATTGCCAAACCATGGTAACGACAGCGCAGAGCCAATAGGCAGATCGTAGTGTACATAATAGGGGTACACCATAACCACCATAAATATATCGGGAAAGCGGAACTGGCTGGAAAACATAGGGTTTTGCCGCTACTAATACGCAGCCTATCGATCACATACAGGCCAACTCTATTCATCTGAAGGCGCACAGCTGTTACTATCAGTTTAGTCTATCAAAGACCGCGTGGCTCCCACCAATTTCTGGGGTGTTATGGCAGACCAACTCGAAGTGCGAAATCATTTAGCAGAACTGGCCCAGTAGAGGTGTCGACTGCAGATGCCCCTGCTCCCCTTCGTGACAAGGAACATACTTTGCTTACTAAAGAAGAACATAAGAGGAACATGTTGAAGAATAGAAGAGGAAGCATATTCGGCATGTCTGCATGCAAGTCGCGTGACTTTTGTCATTTGGGTCAGTCGACCATTTCAGGCCGTTGGATGAAGATCCTACGTCTCCTAACCCTTCTTCCTCCTCGTCACTGATTCTTCCCATATAGAACACCGCACGGGCAGCCGGCTGAACCATCGACCCCGACCCCCCGCCCACCCCTGAACCGCCCCCACCGTCTGTGTTCCTCCGCCACCCCCACCCCTCCCCAACCGCGTCGAGTTTTCATCGTTCGGCGAGGCCCCACCACCGCCCCCCACAACCACCATCCCAACACAAGCCCCATCATTCGCACTGGCGAACTCCGGCGAGCTCTGAAAAATTGACTAACCCAGTTTTGAAATGCAGTCTAATATCATTTAACTAGTGTGGAATATAAAAGGGGAAACCATAAGCATTGCGAGTATAGTGTTGAGCGTGCCATGGCGGATCTGACGGTGCAAACCGGACAAAGGCAACTTCGCAACCAATGTTTGCTTTCAACTAGCAAGTAAGTGATGGACAAGAAAATCAGAGTAAAGCAGTGGCAATCTATTTTCTTGCTGCGATAAATAAGTTGAGCATATACGACAGAGTACCACCTCTGGTGCAGCGCCATGTATGCATCTGCTGAGAATTTGACGGTGCTGCGGTGGCGATGGCTGTCGACGGCGTGGAAGCAGATCTAGGAGGGTAGACAGTGACGGCGGGGTGCGGTGGACGAGACAGTCGTAGGAGCGGCGCCGACAAGGTGGACGATGGGGGGGATGAAGCGAGAGGACGGGTTGCAAGGATCCCGGTCCGAAGCCATGGATGAGAGAGGTCGATCTCTTGTAATGGAGGAGGCGTTGGGGTATCAGCTCCCGCATGGTGGAGGAGGATGGCGGTGGATGGGGTGGCGGATGGAGGAGGCTGTGGTGGAGAGGTTGTTTTGGCGCCCACAGAGTACGAATGGGGAAATGGAGGGAGAGAGGAAGGGGGAACCATGTCTTCAGGGCGCGCTTGTCCCAAAAGCGAGGAAATTTACAAACTTAGGCCCGGTTTAAAATTTCCTACATCACAACAGTATTAGTTGATTGGGGATAGGACGGTAATCTCGCATACACCAAATATTTGTCGACGAGAGTTTCTTTTTGGCGCCCACCATGTATGAATCAGGGAGGGAATCGATTTCGGCCGAGGAGACACTGTGTTTTGGCGGCCACCGTGTATGAATCTGGGTGAGAGGCGGTTATGTCATGTTTGAGTGAAGTTACAAACCTACCCCTATCGAAACGTATATAAATCGAGCCGATAGGCTTTGCGTGTCAGGGATAGGCAGTAATTTCCATCTCGCAGATTTTTGTTTCGGGCAGTTACTGCGACTTTTCCCGCTTCGTTCAAATTTTTGCAGAGCAAGAGTGCACATTTACCATGCCAACTCAATTCAAATCCAGTTTGTATTCTATTTTTTCAGCAAGGATCCATTTGCGATTCATATAAAATTCTATATACATCATTTTTATATATTATTTCAAAAGGACAACACCCTTTATACATAAATATGGTTTACAAATGGCATGATCTCCGATTCATAAGGCTGTATTCATCTTAATTTGGATTTCCAAATATTTGAAACCACTTTATGTTGAAATACAATGTATGCATTCATCGCTAACTGTCTCCTATTAATGTGTGTATCATGCGGTTTTTTTACATCTCAAACATGTATAATGTGCTTCACACACGCAACATATAGTGTAATCCTGTTTAGACATTAATTGCATATAAACCATGCAATGTCTCTAATTAAAGAATCTATGGATCACTAATATTGATAAACTATATAACATTACACGTGTCCCAAAATTCAAATGAATATGCATGTTTGAAACACCAATTTGCGTCATGATATTATCGATGTCGTGATCACTAGTTTAAATATTTGAATCCCCTATAATCCAGATATTCGTCTCATATAGCTCACTCATGCTTATATAGGAGTATCTCTCTAGACCTATACGCGTTCATCATCTCTCGGGTATCTCTCGTGCTACCTGTATGTCGACAATGATCTTTTATCTTCGTAACACACTGATGGTACTCTCTCCCTCAACCTTCATCACTCTATCTCTCTCTAAGTATATCTCGCTCCCTGCTATGTGTCTCTAACTATGATTCTCCATGTGAAATCTCTTTCACTCACACAAACACAAACTTCGTCTCCCGGGGTGTCATTTCTCTCTACTATTCCCCTGTGTGCCACTCGCACACCCACTCTCACACAGAGATGTCTTTCGCTCCTTAGATATGAGAAGCTATGACTCTTCCTCTTAAATATCTCTTTCTCACACACAAACACAAACTCTATCTCCCAGGGTCTCATATCTCTCCACCATTCTCTTGTATGTCGCTCACACACACTCTCTCCCCCTAGAGATATCTTGCGTTCCCTCATATGTCTCTCTAGCTATCACTCTCATTGTGAAATATCTTTCTCTCTCGTAGATACAAAAATTAGTCTCTCGGGATCTAATTTCTCTCCGATATTTGTTTGTATGTGACTCACATGCACATTCTCTCTATCTCTCTCACACCCACACACATAACTCAGCGCTATGATCCACTCGACTCCTATCTCTAACACACACTAGCTAGCATCTTTATCTTTCTCTTTATCTATTTCTCCATCAACCTTCTTTGTCGCCCTCACTCTTGCTTCCTATCATGCACACTATGTATGTTTCTCTCTACATGCAGTCATGTACCCTCATTTTATCTTTCTCTTACATAGACATAACTTCACCCTCTAAACCACCCATCGGTCATCTCCAACACTCAAACTAGCCGATGTCCCTCTAGCTAGCATTTATGTCTCTGTATCTATTTGTAATTTCTCCGTCAACATTTCTTTCTCGCACGCACTCTTGCTTCCTATCACCCACACTATATATGTCTCTCCATACATGCATTTATAGGTTGATCTCTGTTGCACAATCGTTGTGTCTTGCTCCCTCTGCAAGCCATAGATGCATGCTCCAGCCCATGCCACTATCTCTTAAAGACAAAAACACATGCTCAATTATCGAGCCTTCCTCCCTGCACTCTCACATGCATGCATATTGTCGTACCGATCTCTCCCATATCGTTGATCTTATGACTTTTGTCTTCTTTCTTTTATCTCGATCATGTTCACGCGCGCACACACACACATCGAACATATACATGTATACCTCTCGCACATGCACGTTAAAGGTCTCCTATGTCTCCATACATAGTTAATTACCCTCAACCCTAATGCCACATTGAATCATTCTCTTCTTGTGTGCACATAACTTCCGCCTGGATGGGTAAAACACACACTCACACATAACAATATCCTTCTAGCTACCCGCCGGCTCTCACTCTTCCCCAATATCCCTGAAACCAATAAGACCATCCCTTCGGTTAATTCCCACCTACATGCACCATCGATATATAGTAGTGTTCCTCGGTGTCTCTCGAACATACACATTCTCTCAATGTCGACTCCTCTCACGCGCACACACCTTCTCTTCCCTCTCTACGGGTGTTTTCTCTCTCGCACCCCCTCATTGGTGGCCTCTGTCATACAGTATGATGAAGTCACACACACTTAAATTACATCCGCCAACGAGGACCCCGCGTCACACACACACACACACACCCCACACACACACACTAAGACTCCATCTCACACACACATGCTCTAGGTGGAGCCTTTGTTCCTACCACCCTTCGTCCAACCTTACCCATATGATAAGCAATCGCCTTAATTTACTTGTGTAACATGGACAAATTCCACTTTACTTTAGTATTACCAAACTTATCATCTCTACCCTTATAAAAAACAAGTTGGTGATGATGGTTTGCCTGCCATCTTGTAATATAGACCGCCCGATCTATATCTGACGGATATAAAGCAAACTATGAAAATTTTACAAAAGATACCCGCACCTCTCTCCACATTTACAGACAAGGCTTGGCCTCGTTCATCGTCCTTATCTCCCACAACCTCATTGCTAAGCAATTAAAAAAGGAAGTCTCTGGAACACTCTAGCATGGTAGCCACTCCCGCCTGCCGGCGCCGTCCATCCCCATGCCTCCGCCCAGTCCAACCACCAGTCACCACCATCCTCCACTCCTCCTCACCTTATCTCTCATCTTTCATTTTTTTGATGAAATTGTCGAGATACCAGTTTTCTGATAAAATTCTCGAGATATCATTAGTTTCTACACATGGGATTACTCCTGCATGGGTCAATCACAACTGGTGTTTTGTAAAAAAAATGCATATTGATGTTCCATGCAATGCACGAGCATCTTGCTAGTAATTATATAACGCAAATCACGAGCAGGAAGAGACATTTTTTACACAACCACATTAACATGGACACGTAAATCAGTAGCTACAGTGTAATACCAATATACTTATATCCCGATGCAAAATGTTGGGTACATGTACGAAGAGTACAGTCGCACACACGCACTCTGTCTCTCATAATCTCTCACACACACCAGTTACGTGTCACCCACTTAAGCAGACACGTACTCCGTATGTTACATATTTGTGCACCCATGGGTACACGTGATGGTGCGCATTTATTTAAGCTGGACGGGGAACCCAAACAGTAGCCACATTCATTCCCCTTCCGCCGCCTCTTCTCTGGTTGCCATAGACTGGTAGCCATGGCCCGGCTGAAGGTAACGACATATGCCATAGTCCCGCCGGAGTGGCACTTTAATCTGGAAATTTTAATGGTCATGCATGCATCATTTTGTGCTAGCACTCCTATATAAGGGTTGACCGGTCGCTTCCCGCGGACGTGCGCGGGCGGTGGAAGAGGAAGGGGAAGGGAAGCGGACTATGGAGTAAAGTTTTTTACCACATTTTCTTTGGAAACTGAGTGCAATAATTGAGTAGTTTTGCAAACTACCATTACCACCACCACGCCCGCGTCTGACCGCCCTGGCCGACTCAACCCCCCTTCCTTGCCGGCGCGTGCTTCCCGCGTGAAACGGTCAGCATCTCCCCGGAACGTCAGTGCCACATTAATGTCCTGCCAGAGCGGAGAAGAGCTCTCACTGGTGCCGGCTTTGAAGCAGCGCGATGGCCGAGAGAGCGCCGCTTCCCGGTGCACGCGACTGCTCCGCGTCGAGGCTGGCCATAGTTTGGATGAGTCTCCATCATTGGGAGCCACACTAACTGCGATGATATGGTCTCCCGTTGCCCACAGTTGTGGATCGTTCCATCTATCAAGGACACGTGGGACTGGAACTATGAGATGGACATGTACCCAGGAGTGGACGTACGAACCTGGGTAATGTAGCGCAGTAAGTGAAGTAGAAAGACACAAATAGTATGAACATGCATGAAATATAGGTATTTGTCTCTTACTACCACTAAATGTTGTACATGCAATGCCCGGTTATGTTATGGAGTATGTGCCTACTCTACTACTACTATATTAATTGGAGGCACATATTAGGTTTTATATTCGTTTACGTGTATGCCGTGAGACCTTCCAACTAGACGTGTCTTTCTCTCCGGGACGCACTTTGTATCGTTCATACCACTAGTACTACTACGTGTGTGTCGGATTACGGGTTGAGGCAAACCCTTGAGGTTCGAACACTGGGGTGCGCATGAAGATCTCTCTCCCCCTAGCTCACACTCTCACAATGATCGCAAAGCCTAGCTCGCCGAACCGGAGGAACAAGGGACACAAGAGTTTATACTATTTCGGGCCACTGTTGCGGTGTAATAACCTACTCCAGTGTGGTGTGGTGGTTTGCCTTGTAGGCTGGGGATGAAGAAGTACAAGGGAAGAACGACCTCCTGAGGAGAGGTGTTCTTGAGCTCGATGAGCTTGTGTGGTTGGGGATGATCTGAATGATCCATATCTAGATGAGCCGATCCCTGACTACGGTGGTGGCTAGCCCTATTAATATAGGCACGGGTCCTCTCCCCAAATATTAGGCGGGAAGGGATCCAACAGTAGCCAATTTGAAGGGGACAAGGAGTAAAAGTGATCCTGACAAAAGGTCGTCTTCGCCTGCCAAAGGCTCTGGTGGTGACACTGTCGTGGGCTCCGTGATGACCTCCGTGTTGCCGTCCTGCTGGTCTTGGTATCATTGAACTGATATGGAAACCTTTGCCTGACGCCTCGAGACTCCTCGCCTGCGCCTGCCTCTTTAGCACCAAAGAGGAAACTGGAACCCTACGCCCACTGGCGCCCGCCTGGCCTTGGTCGTCATAGCTCACGTCATGGGAACCTCACGAGGTGCCCCTCGCCTTGATATCTCCGCTCCTCGGGAGCCATCCTAGTGAGGCTGCCCCTGAGGAGGTCTTGTATCGTACGCCTCGCGAGGCTTGGCCCATCGCGAGGGTCTTGAGCATTGGTTGATGAAGATGGGCTGTGTCGGGCCGCTGGTGGAGCCACGCCCTAGGCCGCAGGCAGGCAAGTTTGGGTACCCCCGTTCCTAGGACGTCGACAATAGTCCCTGGGCCCAAGGCACACTTGCGCTTCACTTCGCGGCGAAGACAAGGGTCAAGTGTGAAGCACCGTGGGCCCTAACAGCCTGCGGCCTTGATTGACGCGTGGTGACTGACGGGGCGTGGGCTCCTCCGCTTTCCCATGCTACCTCGACAACTGCCCGACTTGACAAAAAGGCTAGCACGCACCACTGTGTCTTCATTGCTTGCCTTCGTCTTGCTTGAGATCCCCTTTCTTGCTCCTCCCTCCCAAGTATCCAGATCTGCACCAATCCTCCTCTAAGCCCGCCATTGATGGCTCCTAGCAAGGCAAGAGCCACCCTTCTGCGCTCCTGGTATGAGCCGGCCCTGAGCTCGCCCAGCGTCTCGGAGAAGAATCTCGCTGCCACACTCCTCATGATGGCGGAGGGCGGCGATGAGAAGAGGAAGATCACGCTTTGGGTTGGTTCTGCTGAGCCAGAGGCCTCTAGCAACACCTTCTATCCATTCTTCATGAGTAGCGTTGTAGTGGGGTTGGTTCCCCCTTCTCGGATTTCTTCTACTCCGTCCTTAGCCATTACAAACTGCACGCCCTCCATCTTCATCCCAACTCTGTCCTCCTTCTGTCGATTTACGCCTTCTACTGCGAGGCATACGTCGGGGTGATGCCGTCCGTGGCGCTGGTTCGCCACTTCTTCTATCTCTAGTTCAAGCACGGCCATTTCTTAGGGTCCGCCAACTTTGTTGCGGCCAACAAGACCAATGCGGTCTCGAAGGCTGAGAAGAATGCTGAGGGCTTTAGAAGCAAGTGGATCCTAATGGACGCCAAGTGCTCCCATCCCCGACTTCTACTACCGACGGGGATGCCCGTGTCTCACGACGGGTGGTTACGTGCGAGGCTCACCGACCCCCGCATGGAGCATGTGCTGGAGAAGATGACCGCAGATCTGAAGCCTGACGACCCAAATGCCGCGAAGCTGATGGGGGCTATGATTGTCAAGGAATTCCTGTCGCAGTGCGTGGCTCCGCTTCAGGCGCGCTCGCACCCCATGTGGAAGCTTGGGGATGAGGGTGACGACCTCCGCCTACGTCCAGAGGCCTTGTCTGACGAGGAACTAGGCTCTGCTCTCCGCTCCCTAGTCGGGGACGACCAGGGGTACCCTCCTGACAACTTCGTTCCTTTGTACCGCCGTTCCGACGGAGCGAAGGTTGCTGCCACCATGCCCATCTTCGAAGAAGATGGGCTCGTGCCGCCGGCGTCCTCTGATGCCCCGGTAGCGACGACCCTGGTGGTGGTGTCCTCCAGCAGCTCTGACGAGGAGCAGGAGCAGGACTTCGCGGCGACCCCGGAGGGGCTCGGGGATACCTCCCCTCCGTGCAAGGCCGATCTCCTCCGCGCCATGCGTGATGACGACAACACCGGTGACCACCTGGTGAGGGAGGTCCTGCCCCCTGCTGTGGTCACCACAAGGTCCAAGGTCACCCTCTCGAAGAAGTCGCCAACGGTGGTTCCAATGAAGAGCAGGTCGGCACTGGTCTCTCAGGGTGACGCTCCTCCCCTGCCGCCGTTTGTTGCTGCAACCGGGCTTGATGCTGCCTCTTCACCTACTCCAGGATCCCACACACCGGCGCTCCAGACCATGTGGCCCTTGGGCTCCATGCTCCAGAAGAGGGCACATGACTATGCCACCGTGGACTAGTAAGCATCTCGCCCTGACTTTGTTCTTACACCCGCTTCCGTTGCTGCTTCCTGATGTTCCCCTCTTGCATCATCAGGCCGACGCTGTCGGCGAAGAAGAAGGGAGAGGGGGTGCCGACATCCTCACAAGCCCAGCAGCTTGGCCTAGACGCACCCCCTCCGACGCATAAAGGTGGCGAAGCCACCCACACTTCTCCCGCTCGATCGTCCTCGCGAGGCCCAGTGGATCATTCTCAGGAGAAGGCGATCTCCTTAGCCAAGCCGGCTCCGGGGGTTCCTATCCCCAACTCGCTTGTCAATACAGCCAAGGATCAGGAGCCCCCAGCTCCACTTCTTTTCATCCCCAGCTCACAAGTCTTGGCAACGGCGCAGCCTCCTCCTCCGGTCGAATCATTGGCTCGCAATCCTTCTGCTTTGCCCGACGCCTTGGAGGAGGCCCTTTCCGCACTAGCGCAGCTCCGGGGCGACCTCCAAGGTGCTGACCGCCGCCTGGTGGTGGGGCTCCTGGAACTGATCCCTGATTGGTTGCACTCTGACGCTGTCGGATTTCGGGTTCCGGCAAAACCATTGAGGTTCGAACACTGGGGTGCACACAAAGATCTCTCCCCTCTATAGCTCGTGCACTCTACGATCTCACGGCCTAGCTCGACGAACCCGAAGAACATGAGACACAAGATTTATACTGGTTCGGGCCACTGTTGTTGTGTAATACCCTACTCCAGTGTGGTGTGGTGGATTGCCTCTTGGGCTGAAGATGAACAGTTACAGAGGAAGACCAGTCTCGCGAGGAGAGGTGTTCTTGTGCTTGGTGAACCTGAGTGGTTGGGGTGCTATGGATTCTATCTAGCTCCAAACCTCCTTTTCCTATGGTGGTGGCTAGTCCTATTTATAAAGGCCCTCGTCCTCTTCCCAAATATTAAGCGGGAAGGGATCCCACAATGGCTAAATTCAAAGGGAGACAACTAGTACAAGCTATCCTGACAAAAGTAGTCTTTGCCTGCCAAAGGCTCTGGTGGTGACGCCGTCTTGGGCTCCACGGTGACCTCCGTCCTGTCGTCTTGCTGGTCTTGGCCTTGTTACACTGATATGGAAACCTTTGCCTGGTGCCTCGGGACTCCTCGTCTGTACTTGCCCCTTTAGCACCAAAGAGGAAAAGAGGACGCTGCACACGCTGGCGCCCGCCTGGCTCCAGTCGTCATGGCTTGCATCACAGAAACCTCGTGAGGTTCCCCTCGCCTTGATCTCTCTACCCCTTGCGAGCCAGCTTGGTGAGGCCACCCCTGAGGAGGTATTGCGTCATCCTCCTCGCGAGGGTCTTGAATGTTGCTGGTGAAGATGGGTTGTATAGGGCCGCCGGTGGAGCCACGCTACAAGCCGCAGGTAGGCAAGTCTGGGGACCCCCGTTCCTAGAATGCAGACAGTATCCCCCGTGCCTAAGGCGCGCTCGGGCTTGGCTTCGAGGTGAATACAAAGGGTAAGCGTGGAGTGCCGCGGGACCCATCAGCCTGTGGCCACGGTTGGCGCATGGCAACTGATTGGACGTGGGCGTCTCCGCTTCCCCATGGTGCCTCGGCAACTGCCCGACTTGACAGGTCCTTGCTGCATGCAGAAAAACATCATTACTACCTTAGATCGTGGAGGCCGGTGGTTGGCCTCCCCTTGGCTATAAATGGGAAGGGGGGGCGGAGCCCCCATCACCTGTCTATTCCTTGCTTCTCCCGCTTCTTCTTCTACCTTGCTCTACTATCGGCAGCGACACCCATGGCGCCTGCGAAGAGGCTCTCAGGTGCGGAGAAGGGGAAGGCTCGACAGGAGGGGCCTGGCTCACCGCCGCCCAAGAGGGGGCGTGACCGTCCCCGCAAGCACCGTTATGGCCCCTCGCGGCCGCGGCAGCGCCTCTTCTTGTGTTGGAAGCCTCCCAGGTCGTGGTAGTCCTGTTGATGAGGTGAGGCGTGCCGTGGTTGCACGGCCCCCTCGGCCACGCTTCCATTTAGTGGAGGTGATGCCGGAGTTTGTCGTGTGGTCGGAGAACCCGGCCGGCACTTGGCTTCAGCTCCCGCATTTCTTTATCGGCCAACTGCCTGTCACTGGCGCATGCGGTCTTTGGCTGCACGCGGATGGCTATAGCAGCAAGGCTTCCTGGGTCATGGTCGAGGTCTCCGCCGCAGGCAACGCGGTCCTGGCTTGCGGCTGGAGGACGTTCGCCCGCTCGCATAGACTGGGAAGGCAGTGCGCCCTCCACTTCAAGTACGACAGCGATGCGACCCTCTTCATGAGGGTATTTGGGGAAGATGGCCGCCGCGTCGGTTGCTGCCCGGGCAAAATGACGGTGACGAGGTGCTCAGCCTTGACGACGGTCGTGACGAGGAGGGAGACGGCTTCGTCCTCGGTGCCGGCCGCGCCCGCTTCAAAGGTGGCACCGGGTCATCTTGACGCCGCGCTCCTGTGAAGTGCGAGGAGGGGTCTGGCTAAACCCAGGAGAGCGCCACGGACCCGTCCTCGCGACCTGCCGCGGGAGCACGTTCTGCTTTTGTTTCGTTCTTCCTTTCCTTCTTGCATTAGAGAGAGACAAGTATGGGGCCCTGCTAGGGCGTGCTACAATTATGATTTCTAAGTGGCTGTGCTATGTTTATCATTCCTCTGTTGTGTTGCAGCGTCATGTTTTATGTATGCGCGTAGAATGACTTAGCTCGATGCGCCTGAGGTAGGTTCTGCCTCGCGAGACGCGCGTTCCCCAATGCCTGACGAGGCTTCCTATGCTCGGGAGGCGCCTGGCAACTACAAAACTTCGTTTGGGAATCCTTATTCTTCCGGACCCTGGTCGTAGGCACTGCCGACCGTAACCCAGTGCTTCGCATCGCGGTACCCGGGGGGCACGGATTGAGAGGGGAGCGCTAGCTTGCGAGCTCTAGCGAGGGTTCCTTGCGAAAGAAAAGCCCCTCGCGAAGCACGCGAAAGACAAGCCCCTTGCTCGGGAGGCGCCTTGCGAAGGAAAAGGAGGCAACAAGGACAATGGAACCAGGGCGACAAGGAACACTAGAAAGCAAATTCTCACTTAAAAGAAGGGGCAACCAACTTCGGAAAGCAAATGAAAAGTCGTGCCCGGCACCTAGTCTAGTCGTCTAATCTTCTCACCAGCGCCGAGCTAAGTGCTGCCACTAGGCGTGGGAAGGAGCCGCGTGGGAAGGAGCCCCCTAAGCCCAAGGGCGGCACTCCTGAGACTCCGGGGCGTGCACAGGCCCACTCATTATTACGTGAGAGTGTCACGAGCGGAGATTCTTCACAGGCACCAGGCCTTTCTTAATGGGTAGAACTTCCGGAGGTGATGGATGTTCCAGGCGTTCTGGATGGGAATCCCGTCCTGTGTCTCCAGGCGCGCGGCACTAGGCCTGGAGACGTGGGCGACCCTAAATGGGCCCTCCCACATGGGTGAGAGCTTGTGCAGCCCTTCCCTGGAGAGCACCCACCTCAGGACAAGAACACCCACCTCGAGTGTCCTGGAGCGGACGGTGCGGACGTGGTACCGCCGCAGCGCCTGCTGGTACCTCGCAGCTTCGAGCGAGGCTTCTCGGCGATGTTCCTCCCCCAGCATGAGATCCATCCCCCGCATGGCGTCCTGCTGGATTTCATCAAATGCCAGGACCCGTGCGGAGCGATGCCTGACTTTGTGTAGGAGAACCACTTGTGCTCCATAGAGGAGGAAGAATGGGGTCTTGCCTGTCGGCCTGGTGGCGGTGGTGCAGATGGACCACAACAAGGACTGGAGCTCGTCGTGCCAGCCCCTGCCGCAGGCCTCGAGCTTCTTCTTGAAGGACCATGTCTTGAGACCCCTCAGGACCTTCGTGTTGGCGCGTTCGGCCTGGCCGTTGCTCCTGGGGTGCGCCACGGAGGCGTAGCAGATCTGCGTTCCAAGGTTAGCACAATACGTTTTGAAGATATTGCTAGTGAACTGTGAGCCGTTGTCGGTGATGATGCGATTAGGGACCCCAAATCGGCTTACGAGGCCCTTGATGAACTTGACTGCTGACCCGGCTGGGATGGTGTGGACAGCTTCCACTTCCACCCATTTGTTGAATTTGTCAATGGCGACGTACAGGTAGCGGTAGCCTCCTGGCGCTTGAGGGAATGGGCCCAAGATATCCATCCCCCATACCGCGAATGACCATGAGAGCAGGATAGTCTGGAGGTCCCGAGCAGGCCAGTGGATCTTCTTGTCGTGGAACTGGCAGGCCTCGCAGGATTTTACCAGCTTAGCCGCGTCGTTGAGTGCCGTGGGCCAGTAGAACCCGCCGCGAAAAGCCTTTCCGACCAGGGTGCGCGACGACGAGTGGTGCCCGCAGTATCCGCCATGTATGTTGGCCAGCAGCTCCTTCCCCTGTTCCCTGGAACTGTAGTGTAGAGAAACATCGTTTGGCCGCTTCCTGTATAGCTCACTGTCTTGAATGCAGTATGCCATAGCCTGTCAGGCCACACGCTCTGCGTGCTCCTCCTTCTCCGGCAACGTGCCTTGCGTCAGGTAAGCCTTGAACTCCTCGATCCAGCACCCCTCCCGAGGCTCGAGCGCTAAGAGGAGGCGCGCTCCTGAGGTCAGCCCGCAGGCAGGGGCTCCCGAGGCTGGAGGCTAGGGGAGTTCCTCCTGATATGGTACTAGCTCCGCAGGGAGAGGTGCTGCTGAAGGCTTGAAGAGTCGCTCCTCGAAGACGCCAGGCTCTTGGGGCAGCCGCTTGGATTCTCTTCTGGCGATATCATCGGCCTCTTTGTTGCTGCCACAAGGCTCATGCTGTAGTTCCAGGCCTAGGAACTGCTTCTCCATTTTGTGCACCTCCGCGAGGTATGCCGCCATGTGCTCATCCTTTGACTCGTATACCTTGTTGGAGAAGTTGACGAGGAGCTGCGAGTCTCCCTTGATGGTGAGGCGCTTCACCCCCAGGGCCACCGACGATTTGAGGCCGGTGATGAGTCCCTCATACTCTGCGATCTTGTTGGAGACCTTCTTGCCCCGCTGGAAGTAGAGCTGCATGGCGTAGTAAAGCTTGTCCTGAGTGGGTGAGACGAGAATGGCTCCAGCCCCCGCACCCTGCCGTGCGAACGCGCCATCATAGTACATGACCCAACCGTCTGGTGCTTCACTTCCTGGCAAGAGGGATCGGTTCTAGCCTGCTTCGAGCTGCGGGGTGTTGATGCATTCCACTACAAAGTCGATGAGTGCAGCCCCCTTGATGACTCTGGTTGTAATGAACTCTAGGTCGAACGCTTGCAGCTCAATGTTCCATTTGGCGACCCTTCCCGCAACATTGGGTCTTCTGAGCACTCTCTCCAATGGGTAAGCTGAAACGACCTTGATGGGGTGACCTTCGAAGTAGTGGCGTAGCTTGCGATAGGCCACCAGGAGCGCAAGCAAGAGCTTAGGAGGCATTGGGTATCGCGCCCTCGCATCTCGCAGGACCGTGCTGACGAAGTGCACTGGGTGCTCGACAAGGTTGGGGGAGCTGACAGAGTTTTTGGCTCCCGAGGACTAAGGTGTTTCCTGCGGGTTTCCAGCTCCTGGGGCTTGATGACCTGTCGGGGCAGCCGCTGTCTCAGGAGCATCGCCTTGGTGATGAGCAACCTCATTCGGCTTGGCGACTCCACTTGGCGGGTCCTTGACCTCGGGCCCCTCCCTGAGGGCCACTAGCGCCGCGCTGGCAGAGTGGGGTGTGGCAGACCGATAGAGTACCAAGGGCTCACGAGGACAAGGCGCCACCATCATTGGCAGGCTGGTCAAGTATCTCTTAGGTCTTGAAACGCCAGGTTGGTCACAGGGGTCCACTCGAACGGACCCTTCTTCTTCATCATCTTGAAGAATGACAATGTGCGCTCCCCTAACTTGAAGATGAAGCGCCCTAACGAAGCCACGTAGCCTGCAAGCTTCTACATCTCCTTGAGGTTTTGTGGTGGGCTCATGTCTTCGATTTCCTTGACCTTCTCTAGGTTGGCCTTGATCCCCTGTGAGACACGAGGAAGCCCAGCAGTTTGCTCGAAGGGACACCAAACACGCACTTCTCTGGGTTGAGCCGCAGGTCCACCTGGCGTAGGCTCGCGAAGGTCTCCTCCAGGTCCTGAATCAGAGTTCTTGCCTCCAAAGACTTCACCACAATGTCGTCGACGTAGGCCTCAGCGTTTCTTCCGAGCTGCTGCCCCAAGGTGATGTGCATCAGTCACTGGAAGGTTGCTCCTCCGTTGCGCTGTCCGAACGGCATGCTAGTGTAGCAGTACACCCTGCATGGCGTCAGGAAAGTTGATTTCTCCTCATCTTCCACCGCCATCTTGATCTAGTGGTAACTTGAGAATGCATCCAGGAAACATAGCAAATCGCACTCGGCGATGGAGTCGACAATCTGGTCGGTGCGCGGCAGCGGGAACGGGTCTTGAGCGCAAGCCTTGTTGAGGTTGGTGAAGTCGACACAAATGCGCTCCTTCCCTCCTTTCTTCGGCACGACGACCGGATTCGGCAGCCACTCTGGGTACCGGACTTCGCGAATGACAACCGCTGCTTCCAGCTTGCGGGTTTCCTGAACAATGAAGGACCGCTTCTCCATGGATTGCCGCCTTGCCCTCTATTTCACAGGGCGCACATTGGGGCATACCCTCAGATGATGCTCGATCACTCTTCTCGTGACCCCAGCCAGCTACTTGGGTTCCCAGGGAATAGGGGAAGGAGCCTGCAAGAAGTCCACCAACTCTTTTTCTTGATCTCGTGCGAGGTCGGCGCCTATAGTATATGTGGCGCTAGAGGCCCTGTCCTCCTCGACCGGTATCTGCTTTGTCTTGGCTTGAGCCTGAGTGAACAACTGCTTCTTCTTGGTTGGCGCAGCCCCCTTGGTTCTGGACACTGCCTTGTCGGTCGAGCAAGATGCCGTCGTGGCCCTGAAGGGAGCTTGAGGGCCACCATTGTAATGCCCTCGATGCGGCTATATCTCCCACATGTCGAAGCATGATTTAGAGGCATAACCGCATTGAAAGCAATGTTGCAAGTGAGGTAATCTTCACAACAACCCATGTAATAAATAAAGGAAAAGATACATAGTTGGCTTACACTCGCCACGTCACACAAATAGCATGAATAACATTACATTCATCCAGTTACACTCAAGGTCCGACTACGGAACCAAAATAAAGATAAACCCCAAATGCAACAATGTCCCCGATCGCCCCAACTGGGCACCACTACTGATCATCTGGAAAGAAAACATAGTATCGTCCTGAGTCCTCATTGAACTCCCACTTGAGCTCAGTTGAATCACCTGGAGCGGTATCATCGGTCCCTGCATCTGGTTTTGGAAGGAATCTGTGAGTCACGGGGACTCAGCAATCTCACACCCTCGCGATCAAGACTATTTAAGCTTATAGGAAGGGTAAAAGTATGAGGTGGAGCTGCAGCAAGCGACTAGCATATATGGTGGCTAACATACGCAAATGGGAGCGAGAAGAGAAGGCAAAGGCACGATCAATGAACTATGATCAGGAAGTGATCCTAGAACAACCTACGTTCAATCATAACACGAGACCGTGTTCTCTTCCCGGACTCCGCCGAAAAGAGATCATCATGGCCACACACTCTGTTGATTCATTATAATTAAGTTTAGTTTAAGGTTTTCTACAACCCGACATTAACAAATTCCCATCTGCCCATAACCGTGAGCACGGCTTTCGAAAGATCAAATCCCTGCAGGGGAGTCCCAACTTAGCCCATCACAAGCTCTCACAGTCAACGTAGGATATTCCTTCTCCTAAGACAATCCGATCAGACTCGTCATCCCGGTTACAAGACATCTCGACAATGGTAAAACAAGTCCAGCAACACCACCCGAATGTGCCGACAAATCCCGATATGAGCTACACATATCTCGTTCTCAGGGCACACCGGATAAGCAATCCGTACAACTAAAACCAGCCCTCGAGTTTCCCCGAGGTGGCGCTGCAAGGGGCTCTAGTTTGGACCAACACTCAGAGGAGCACTGGCCCGGGGGTTTAATAAAGATGACCCTTGGGCTCCAGAAACCCAAGGGAAAAATAAGCTAGGTGGCGAATGGTAAAACCAATGTTGGGCATTGCTGGAGGAGTTTTATTCAAGGCGAACTATCAAGGGGTTCCCATTATAGCCCAACCGTGTAAGGAACGCAAAAAACACTAGGCATAGGGCCGAGCCTTCCACCCTTTACCAAGTATATAGGTGCATTAAGATAAACAAGATATATTAATGATATCCCAACAATAAACATGTTCCAAACAAGGAACAAACTCCAATCTTCACCTACAACTAGAAACGCTATAAGAGGGGCTGAGCAAAGCGGTAACATAGCCAAACAACAGTTTGCTAGGACAAGGTCTGTTATAGGTTTGACATGGCAATATGGGAGGCATGATAAGCAAGTGGAAGGTATCGTAGCAAAGGCATAGCGAAAGAGCGAGCATCTAGCAAGCAAAGATAGAAGTGATTTCGAGGGTATGGTCATCTTGCCTGCAAAGTTCTCCGAGTTGACTTGATGCTCGTAAGCGTATCAACGGGCTCCTCGATCACTTACTCGTCTCCCGGCTCTACCCAAGAAAGAACAACAAGCAAAGGGAGACACAATCAACCACGTGCAATGCACAAACAACATGATACGAAAGAATGCATGACATGTGGGATGCGGTATGCGATGCATATGCATGATTTGGAAAGGAATGATTGAACCTGGCCTCAACATGGAAATCCAATAGTGCCACTGGAAAGGGGAGTTGATTTCGGTCGAAATCGATATAAGGATCACCGGAATCAGATGCACGGTTTGGAAATGACAAACAAACAAATATGGCACCGGTTTGTGATAAACAACATGAGGCCATCTAAATGCATCAAGAACAACATGCTACAGCACCCTAACATGACAACAAAATACATGGCAGGGATCCACTCAAGATGCTTGACAAAAGATGAACACTGAGCTATGGCTAATTCACTCAATAGCAGGTTAAAACAAGCATGGCAAAAGTGCAAAAGTTTACTGGTTACAGACTTAGTGAAAATAACAAGTCAGGAATTTAACATCAGGAAGCAATGTTTAGAGCATGTTAACAACATGCTACAGGAACATATCATGGCAAAGAAAGGCATGGAATGAAGTTACTCAAAGCATAAAACAAAAGTCCCTTACTGACCATAAGCCAAAAGGGATCAGAAAATACAATTGCAACCACGTGAACATAGCAATTATCGTTAACACATTCAGACTTGGTGAAAAAAACTGGAACATGGCAAAACAGATATCAAGTAGGCATGTTTACGAGCTCGATGCACTCACCACAAGGCATTCCATGACAAACTAAGCATACACCCAGCATGTAGACATGGCATGAAAGCTAAACATGGCAAGAACAACAACATAGCATGCACGGATCAACTACAACAAGCTCGGCAAAATTGCTAAACATGTTAACAATCTACCAGGAACATTTTATAGCAAAAGTAGAGCTTGAATGACTCAAGCTAGGGTGCTCCATAAATGCAAACAAAGACATGGATGGGTAGAGCACCACAATATCTACAAAACATCCTTACGGATCATGCTGAAAAGAGGCATGGATCACTAGGTAGAAACAAGAACACATGGCATAAAAATTACAGCAGGGCAATGACTTAGAATATTTCTAAGTCCCTGAAATCAGCAACATTAAGTAAGCTACTTTGCATGCTTGTGCTAGTCACCACAGAGATCGCAAAAAAAATGGCATACAACCATGTAAAGATGGCATGGCATACTTCAAAACACATGTAGAGCTCAAGATCATAGCATGCACACATTAATCATGGCAAAAATGACAAAAGTGCATTTGCTGATAATAATCTGAAACTAACATCACATAGACCTCTTCCAACAGCATTTAGTGCATCAAGATGAGCTCAAATGAACATGATGCAATGAGATGAAATGAAGTACTCGTCGAGATAAACATTTTGATATGCTACACACACGAATCGGAGCCACGGATACAGCGTTATGGCATGTCAAAGTATGCATAAAATGTTAGGGTTTTGGGCAAAAGTCAACCGAGGGGATTGGATCTGGATCTGGCACTGTAGCAACACGCAATCCAAAGTTCGCCGGAGTCCTCGAGGTCGCCGAAGACATCGGGGATCGCCGGATCCGGGCCTCTCCAAGCCGGATCTGAAGGAGAAGATGGGCGCGGTGGCACAGGGCTTCGCTCCGGCAGCCTTGGCGACGAGGGGCGCGGCTTTCGGCGTCGGGCGCGGAGACGGACATGTCCGGCGGCGGCGCGAGCAGAAATTTAGGGTTAGGGGGAGAGGAGACCCGGGATTTTTGTGGAGGGACCTATATATAGAGGTAGTGGGAGCTAGGAGGCTCCAAATGAGGTGCGGTTTGCGGAAACGAGATCGTGATCGAACGGCCTAGGTGATGGAGGTGGTTTACGTGGGTTTTGGGCCACTTTGGAATGGTGTTGGGCTGCAACACACACGAGACCTTTTCGGTCCCTCGGTTAACCGTGTGAGTATCAAACGAAGTTCAAATGGCACAAAACTTGATAGGCGGTCTACCGGTAGTAAACCAAGGCCGCATGACAAGTCTCGGTCCAATCTAAAAACGTTTAACACCCGCACACGAAAAGAGGTAGAAAGGGACACCGTATGACATAGGAAACGAACAACAGGGAAAATGTTCGGATGCATGAGACGAACACGTATGCAAAAACAATGCACATGATGACATGATATGAGATGCATGACAAAGACACAAACACACGGAGACAAAACCCGACAACGAGGAAATAAAATAACTTAGTGCCGGAAATGGCAAGAGTTGGAATACAAATATGGCAGGTTACATACGGGGTGTTATAACACTCCACCACTACGAAAGGATCTCATCCCGAGATCTAGGACTGGAAAAACTCCGGGTACTCAGAACAGAGGTGATCCTCGCATTCCCAGGTGGCTTCACGGTCGGAATGATGTGATCACTTGACTTTCAGGAATTTGATAGACTTGTTGCGAGTCTTGCGCTCAATTTCTTGAAGAATAGCAACAGGGTGCTCACGATAAGACAGGTCTTCTTGGAGATCAATCTTTTCGAAGTGGACGGTGCGGTCAGGAGTCTTGAAACACTTGCGGAGTTGAGACACGTGAAACACGTCGTGCACGTTTGAAAAGTTGGAGGGAAGCTCAAGTTGATAGGCGAGATCGCCTCTTTTGCTGATGATCTTGAAAGGACTCACGTATCTAGGGCAAGCTTCCCTTTGATACCGAAGCGATGAGTACCTTTCATTGGAGAGACACGGAGGTAGACATGGTCTCCGATCTCGAAAGCCAAGTCAAGATGCTTGCTATCATAGTAACTCTTCTGGCGCGATTGCGTGGCTTTGAGATTATCACGAATGAATTTGCACATTTCTTCAGCCTCTGTGATCAAGTCATTTCCAAGAAGTTGACGTTCACCAGTCTCTGACCAGTTAAGAGGAGTATGACACTTCCTGCCATAGAGAATCTTGAATGGGGCCTTGCCCGAACTCGCTTGGAAGCTGTTGTTGTAGGAGAACTCGGCATATGGAAGACAATCTTCCCACTTCATACCGAAAGAGATGACACAAGCCCTGAGCATATCTTCAAAAATCTGATTTACTCGCTCGACTTGGCCACAAGTTTGAGGATCAAAAGTTGTGCTGAAGCGAATGCTGGTTCCCATGGCCTTCTGAAAAGAATCCAAGAACTTGGAGGTAAAGATGCTGCCACGATCTGAATATACTAGCTGCGGAATGCTGTGTAGAGAGACAATCCTGGAGGTATATAGCTCTGCCAACTGAGCTGCTGTGATAGATTCTTTGATAGGAAGAAAATGAGCCACTTTAGTGAGTTTGTCGATGACAACAAAGATA
This sequence comes from Triticum urartu, assembly GCF_003073215.2. Taxonomy (NCBI): domain Eukaryota; kingdom Viridiplantae; phylum Streptophyta; class Magnoliopsida; order Poales; family Poaceae; genus Triticum; species Triticum urartu. The sequence goes on from NC_053022.1 coordinate 189,828,808, forward strand.
GCATCATTGCCACGCTTGGACTTTGGAAATCCAGTCATAAAGTCCATCTCAATATGGTCAAACTTCCATTCTGGAATGGCAAGAGGTTGGAGGAGATCAGCTGGTCATTGGTGTTCTGCTTTCACTCTTCTGCAGACGTCACATTCGTTCATGAAATGAGCAATCTCACGCTTCATTCGAGTCCACCAATACGATTGCTTGAGGTCCTGGTACATCTTTGTACTTCCAGGGTGAATAGAGAGGAGTGAACTGTGAGCCTCGTTCATAATGACTTTGCGAAGGTCACCTTTAGGAACAATAATGCGATCCTCAAAGAATAGAGTATCCTTGTCTTCAAGGCGATAGCACTTGTACTTGGGTTGACTCTTGGCAATCCCAATCTTCACCTTCTTCACCATAGCATCAAGAAGTTGAGCCTCACGAATCTGATCTTCCAAAGTAGGAGAGACTTGGAGGTTGGCAAGAAATCCTTGAGGAACAACTTGCAGATTGAGTTTGCGGAAAGCTTCACAAAGCTCGGGTTGGTAAGGCTTGAGAATCAAACTGTTGTAGTAAGCCTTCCTGCTCAATGCGTCAGCAATTACATTGGCCTTGCCTGGAGTATTTTCGATACTCGGATTATACTCTTGAATCATCTCGACCCAACGAGTCTGCCTGAGGTTGAGGTTTGGCTGAGTGAAGATGTACTTGAGACTCTTGTGATCAGTGAAGATGTCCACTTTTCTTCCCAACAAGAGATGTCTCCAAGTTAAAACAGCATGGAAAACTGCCGCCAACTCGAGGTCATGAGGGGGGTAGTTCTTTTCGTTGGGCTTCAACTGGCGAGAGGTATAGGCCACAACTTTCTTCTTTTGCATCAACACTGCACCAAGACCTTGAAGGGAAGCATCACAAAAGACCTCAAACGGTTTGGATTCATCAGGAGGAGTCAGAACTGGAGCAGTGACTAACTTCTCTTTCAGGGTGTTGAAAGCGATGTCACATTCAGGAGACCGTACATACTTCACATGCTTCTGGAGAAGGTTGGAAAGAGGCTTCGCGATCTTAGAGAAGTTCTCAATGATCCTTCGACAATAGCTTGCGAGACGAAGGAAGCTGCGTAGTTGCTTCACGTTCCGAGGTGGTTCCCAATTCACAATTGCAGACACCTTCTCAGGATTAACAGCTATGCCCTTGGCAGAGATGATATGTCCAAGGTAGAGAACCTCATCGAGCCAAAACTTGCACTTAGAAAACTTCGCATAGAAATGATGTTCTCTGAGCTTATCCAGCACCAAACGCAAGTGCTTGGCATGATCCTCCTTGTTCTTGGAAAAGACTAAAATGTCATCGAGGTAGACCAAGACGAAGTCATTTGTGCAGGCATTGAAGATGAAGTTCATCATGTGAGAGAATGTTGGAGGGGCGTTGACGAGGCCGAAAGACATGACAGTGTATTCATATGAACCATAGCTTGTTCTGAATGCTGTCTTGGGGATATCTTCTTCACGAATGCGAATCTGATGATAGCCCATACGAAGATCAAGCTTGGAGAATACTTGAGCACCTTTGAGTTGTTCAAACATCTCGTTGATGTTGGGAAGTGGGTACTTGTTCTTTATCGTCTTCTTGTTCAATGGATGGTAGTCGACACAAAGTCGGTCCGTTCCATCCTTTTTCTTGAAGAAAAGAACACCACAACCACCTGGAGAAGAACTTGGACGGATGAGACCCATACGCTCTTGAATATCGAGTTGCTTCTTCAGCTCCTTCAACTCTTTAGGTCCAAGCTTTTAAGGATGTTTGCAAACAGGTTCCGTACCAGGCTCAAGATCGATGACGAATTCAACTGGCTGGTGTGGAGGCATTCTAGGAAGCTCTTCTGGAAAGACGTCTTGATATTCACAAACGACTGGAATCTGAAAGATGGCATCCAGCTCGCCTTTCTCATTGAGAGAAAACAGTTGAATGGTATCATCCTGAGTAGCAAAGACGATTACATCCCCAGACGAGTGTGTCAATTGAATCTCCCTGGCAGCACAATCAAGCTGAGCCTTGTGCTTAGAAAGCCTGTCCATTCCAAGAATAAGATCAATATCCGAGTCAGAAAAGACATTAGGAGAAGACAAGAACTTATAGTCGCCCAACGTGATAGAAGCATCCAGAACGAAAACTCGAGAAGTCATTTGTCGGGCCGGAGAAACAATAGCCAAAGGTTTCGGAAAAACTTGAGTAACCAATTCATGCTTAGATGCAAAAGGTCTGGAGATGAAACAATGCGATGCACCAGTGTCAAAAAGAACTTTTGCAGGAATATCGTTAACAGGAAGGTTACACATGATGACATCTGACGAGTCCTCTGCGTGAGCTGCATTCATCATGTTGACCTTGGCATGCTTGGGGTTATGCTTGACCACTGCGGTATTGGCAGATCTCACAGGAGGAGGAGGAGGAAGACGCCTCTGATTGAAGAATTTGTTGGCATAGTGACCCTTCTGCTCACACTTGTTGCACGTGACCTCCGAGAGCAGACGGTGATACGGAGCACTTGATCTTCGAGCATGAGACAAAGTCTTGTTCTGAAAGCCTGGTGAGGGAGTCCTGGATTAGGGGGTCTCCGGACAGCCGGACTATCTCCATTGGCCGGACTGTTAGACTATGAAGATACAAGATTGAAGACTTCATCTCGTGTCCGGGTGGGAATCTACTTGGCGTTGAAGGCAAGCTAGGCAATACGGATATAGATATCTCCTCCTTTGTAACCGACCTTGTGTAACCCTAACCCTCTCTGGTGTCTATATAAACCGAAGGGTTTTAGTCCGTAGGACAACAATCACAACATACAATCATACCATAGGCTAGCTTCTAGGGTTTAGCCTCTCTGATCTCGTGGTAGATCTACTCTTGTACTACCCATATCATCAATATTAATCAAGCAGGACATAGGGTTTTACCTCCATCAAGAGGGCCCGAACCTGGGTAAAACATCATGTCCGCTGCCTCCTGTTACCATCCGGCCTAGACGCATAGTTCGGGACACCCTACCCGAGATCCGTCGGTTTCGACACCGACATTGGTGCTTACATTGAGAGTTCCTCTATGTCGTCGCCATTAGGCTTGATGGCTCCTACTATCATCGATAGCGATGCGGTCCAGGGTGAGGCTTTTCTCCCCGGACAGATCTTCGTATTCGGCGGCTTTGCACTGTGAGCTAATTCGCTTGGCCATCTGGAGCAGATTGAAAGCTACGCCCCTGGCCATCAGGTCAGATTTGGAAGTTTGAATTACATGGCCGACATCCGCAGAGACTTGATCTTCGACGGATTCGAGCCACAGCCGGGTGCGCCGCACTGTCGCAATGGGTATGACCTAGCTCTGCCGCCGAACCGTACCCGCATCAGCTCCGACCCTTAGCTCGGAGCCAACTGCGCCAGTCGAGGACGGGTGGTTAGACACCGCCTCAGGGGCTGCAGTCTCAACGGCGATCGAGCCGAACACCAGCCTAACCCTCTGGGCAGCCCGTGACTCCAAGGTGCCGGACTCTTTTCCAGACTCAGAACCATCTGCGCCCCTGCCAATCGAATCCGATTGGGTGCCAATCATGGAATTCACCGTCGCGGACATCTTTCAGCACTCACCCTTCGGCGACATTTTGAATTCACTAAGGTCTCTCTCTTTGTCAGGAGAGCCCTGGCCGGATTATGGCCAACATGATTGGGATGCGGACGACGAAGAAATTCGACGCCCACCCACCACCCACTTAATAGCTAGTGTCGATGACTCAACTGACATACTCGATTTCGACTCCGAAGACATCGACGGTATGGACGACGATGCGGGAGGCGAAGAGGAACCACTGCCCACAGGGCGCTGGACATCCACCTCATCATACGACGTATACATGGTGGACACACCAAAAGAAGATGACGACGAGGAACAGAAGGACGCACCGAAGGCTTGTTCCCTCGAGAAGCAGTCAAAGCGGCGACGCAAGCGCCACCCCAAATCCTGCCTCGGTAGAAATAACGATCATACAGACCCAGCGTTGGAGCAGGACGAACCACTTCCGGACTACGGCAATACGGAGAATCAAACCGTACAAACTAATTCTATCAAAGATAATAGTCTGGACGATATAACGCCGGACAGGCACCCAGAGCAGCATAATGCCCGTCAAAGGCTTGTTGCCACCGCAGGAGTCTGAAAAAGCAGAAGCAAAGGCTCAAGACTGCACAGGACACACTCCAAATCAGATGGAGTAAAGTACTCAACACAGCAGCGAAGTACGGCGACAATTGCCCCACCAAGAGCTACCCAAAGCGGAAGTTGCTACCTGAATTCGATGAGGAGGCCTCAGACCCCCCACAACCAAAAATCAAAACAGCCACCTGGCCGGATAGACGACCTCACGGCCAACATCGAGCGGCAAACAACGCCACTCACAAGCCAATACGCGATACACGCGAGGGCTCGCACCAAAAGGACGGTGCAACCAGATCCATCTATGGACCACGCAAGCGCTCCCCAGCATATGATGCAACACAACAAACATCCGAGCAACGCGGTACACCCAGATACAGGGCTGCTGCACACCCCCTATGTTTCACCGACGAGGTGCTGGACCATGAATTTCCAGAGGGATTCAAACCCGTAAACATAGAGGCATACGACGGAACAACATACCCTGGGGTCTGGATTGAGGACTATATCCTCCATATCCATATGGCTAGAGGAGATTAGCTCAAAGGGCCAGCTCGCCACTGGCTTAAAAGCCTCCCCAAAAACTCCATTGGAAGCTGGGAAGAGCTCGAAGACACTTTTCGGGCAAATTTTCAAGGGACTTATGACCGACCTCCGCACGCGGACGATTTGAGTCATATAACTCAACAGCCCGGAGAGTCAGCCCGAAAACTTTGGAACATGTTTCTTACTAAAAAGAACCAAATTGTCGACTGTCCGGACATCGAAGCCTTGGCAGCTTTTAAGCATAGCGTCCGTTACGAATGGCTCGCCAGACACCTCGGCCAAGAAAAGCCGAGAACAATGGCAGCATTAACAAGCCTCATGACCCGCTTTTGCATGGGTGAGGACAGCTGGCTAGCCAGATGCAGCACCAGCGACCCCAGTACATCTGAAGTTAGAGATGGAAACGGGAAATCACGGTGCAACAGAAATAACAAACGCCGGAATAAAGAAGACAACACGAAGAGCATGGCAGTAAACGCCGGATTCAAAAGCTCTCGGACAGGTCAGCAAAAGCCACCCTCTAAAGGCGCCAGAGACGAACTGTCCAGCCTAAACAAAATTCTGGACCAAATATGTCAGATCCATAGCACCCCTGGTAAACCCGCTAATCATACCCACAGAGAATGTTGGGTCTTCAAGCAGTCCAGCAAGCTCAACGCCGTACACAAGGGGAAGAATACACCAAGCGAAGACGAGGATGAGCCTCTCAAGCAAGACACTGGGGAACAAAAGAAATTTCCACCAGAAGTCAAAACAGTAAACGTGTTACACGTGATCAAAGGAAGAAAAAAATGGCACCCCCAGAAAAATATGCCCAAGGGCCTATCACCGCGGAGTCCTGCCATTGGTCGTCTCAACCGATCACTTTCGACCATCGTGATTACTCAGCAAGTATCCGGCGTGCAGGATGGGCTGCCCTGGTATTAGACCCAATAATTGACGGATACCACTTCACACGAGTCCTGATGGACGATGGCAGCAGTCTAAACCTGATATACCAGGACACAATCCGTGAAATGTGGATACACCCAACAAAAATTTGCCAAAGCAATACTACCTTTAAAGGAGTAACGCCAGGCCCAGGGGCTCATTGCACGGGCTCCCTGCTACTAAAGGTTATATTCAGCTTCACTGATAACTTCCATAGCGAACATTTAACCTTCCACATCGCTCCGTTCCAAAGTGGCTATCAAGCCCTACTCGGACGCGAAGCTTTTGTTCGCCTCAATGCAATACCGCACTACGCTTCCCTCACACTCAAGATGCCGGGCCCACGTGGCATCATTACAGTGAACGGAAGTATTAAGCGATCTTTGCACGCCGAAGAGAGTGTGGCTGCCTTGGCAGCCGCACACTAAAAACAGCCTGACCAACTAAAAGCATTTATCAGGTCGTCAAGACCTCGGACACGGTTAGACAAGTCTGGCGCAGCTATATGTAATTTATACCGGATCAATGGTCGCACCCCTATTACAAATACAAGGGGCTCAACACACGCAGACAATTGGCAATTTTTACTCATCTTGAATTATACATGGTTTCTTTAAAAACTATCCTTTTGCACGACAACTTTTTCACCTAAGTTCCTCTCTTTTACAGATGATCATCGTGCAACACCCGTCCAGGATACGGCACAATGGAGGCACAGGCGCAGACGTGCAGCAGGGACCCGCTCAAAGGATTCTTTTTAGATTAAGACCCTGCGTAAACCTTTTTACTGTCTCTTGTTGATACATATCCACCGAATTCTCAGCACAGTTGAGAAGGATGCTGACGTCTTGGCATGTGGCCACGTAAGAATAATGCACGTACATGGACACAAGGGGCTTCTTGCAAAGGGAACTATTTAGGCCCGTTTTATACCATAAAGAACGAATACCTTAGGGAGTGTTCGGCGTCACGAGTTTGGCCTTATATGCATCAGCTCCGAATCATTGTCTTTGGTCAAATGTTGGGTTTGCCCGGCTCCTGTGTTTCGATGCCTTACGTTCCGCTCTATCGGCTAAGGTACACCAGAAGAACTACTGCGATTGTGCCCTGGTTCATCCGGACGAGCACCTCAGTAGAGAAAGCCGAAAACTGATTGTCATGATATAGCGTGAGACTGGTCAACCACTCGATGACCTATCGGAATGTTAGAATTCCTCCGCCTTAACGAAGGGCCATTTTCTGGCCAGGCATGTACGCACCCCACGATCGGGAGAGTGTAGAGCCACCAGGGGCTATCTAGTAGCCCCACTGTCAAACTCCTATGGCTAAGTGAAAGTGTTAAAGCATTATAGTCCGGTTGCCTCGTTCTCTACGCTATCACCTCCTTAATAGGACCAAGACGTTGGGTTAAGTGTGAACACGCGTTTTTTGCGAGCACCTCTGCATTATATGCGTGGGGGTTGAAGCCAACGACTGCAATATTTTAGGTTATACACATGTATACATAAACGGCCGCACAGGAGGCATCATACTACTTTCAGGCAAAAGTATAAACATGGCCTTATAAAAACTTCATAAAAGCATTGTGTTTATAATGAGAATACATATCACTCAAACATAATATTTTTCGAGCACTGGGCCTCTATCAAACGAGCACCCTCGAGAACCTCCTTGAAATAATGCTCGGCAGCCACTCGACCAATGGCCGAACCCTGCACCGCAACAGTGGTAGCGTCCACCTCCGCCCAGTATGCTTTAACATGGGCAAGGGCCATCCGCAAGCCTTCTATGCACGCTGACCTCTTCATCGCATTCATGCGCGGCATCGCACCAAGGAACTGTTGCACTAAGCTAAAATAGCTGTTCGGCTTTGGCTTTTCTGGCCATAGCTGATCCACAACATACCTCATGGCGAGTCCGGACAACATATTCAGTTCGGCCCATTCGGCTAGCTGGTTAGTCAATGAAAGCGGACGCTCTGGAATGTGGAATTGTTACCAGAATAGCTTGTCCACTTCATGATCTGTCTGACCTTGGAAGTACTTGGCCGCATCGGTAGCGCTCGCCGCCAAATCCATATATGCATCTGCCGAACTCCACAGCCGATCCAGAGGGGCATACCGTGGATCTCCGAACTTCCTCCATAACATGAAGGGTTTCCCAACCACAATATCCCCGGCTTCCCGCAGCTCCTCCTTCTTCGCTCTCATAGCAGAAAGGGTGTCTTTGTCTGCCGCCGTGGCCTTCTCAAGGTGTGTTGCCTTCGCTCGGTTTTCTTTTTCAAGGACCCGGCAACGGTCAGAAGTGTCTTTTAACTCTATGGCCATCTTGGCCATCTTCTCTTGGCTCTCGCAATGTGCGGCCTTCTCGGCTTTCAACTCTTCGTCCGCCTTCAAAGCAGCCGCATTACTAATCCTCGCTTGTTCCTTGGCTCGGGCAAATTCTGCCCGCAAGGCTTCCACGGTGGCAGCTCCATCTACAGTCACAACATATTAAAGATACTGGCATCATGCTTCTCTTACTATGTGGCATTCACTAGATAATAACACTTACCCTGTGCCTTGTCAAGCCTCTTGTTAACAAGCTCGATGTTGGCGTCTGCCGCATCCAGTTGCCGTTTCAATTTGGAAAACTCACTAGTCCGGCTAGCCACCGGAGCTTCCACCACCTGCACGTAGGGGCAGTCTGGTTATTGCCTGGGAATATGATCCTCTGTTCGCCGCCGTTCTCGACGACAACCAGGGTCTCAAGGGCTACTATCTACACAGGGCACACCTAACATGTGCAGTACTATCACATATTATCTCACGTAACTCAAAGCTTGTCAGTAGACTCATAAAAGCTTCATGTAATCCGCTTTCGGCGGACGAGATTCTCTCCATCACCATACTCATCAACATACGGTGTTCTTGTGAGATTGCCGCTCGCCCCACCAACTCCCTCAGAACGCCCGACCGCACACCAGATGGTGCCGGACTCTTTTGTATGCTCTCTTCGGGAGCCGGACGCTGGGGACTTCGGGGGTCTATGGGATTATCTTCTAGCCTCACCGGATCCGGAGAGGCCCTCCGTGACGGCACTTCGGGGTCGCCCGCTTCTTTAGCGGAGGAGTTCGGGGGAGGCGTTTCGCTCTCCATCATCTCTGGAAGAAGATCCCCCAAAGACGAGCTCAGTTCAGAGGGGCTAAGGCCTAAACTGCAAGATATATGCGCTGGTTATTCTCTCAGAAAAAAGATAGCATACCTTTACTACTAAAGTATTTTGGATCACTTACGACTCGTTGGAGGGCCGATCCCCCCGCTGACTTTGTGCGGCAAAAGCACCCCCCGAGGCAGGACCCTCTGCGGGAGACTTCTTCTCCCGTTTGGAGGCTTCGGCTTCCGGATCCACGGAAGCAGTCCTTTTCCTCCCCCGGTTGTCCTCCTTCGTGGAGACGCTCGTTCCCTCGGTTGGAACGGGCAGCGATGGGGGCCCGTGTCCGCCCGTATTATCCCCCCCCGGTATCTTCCTTTAAGGGATGGGGCAAGGTGCGACCTCGAGCATCTTTTCCAATACCGGATTTTCCAAACCCTCAGAGAGGGGGGCCAAACACCGAATCATCTTCGCCTTTGTTAGCCAGTCCTGGTCGAAAAGTGAACTCTCAGAAATAACTTCGAATAAAAGACAGTGTGTTCGGCCAGAGGATTTCTTACTTGTTCGGCGGCGCGGTTACTGCTCAAGCCCACGTCGTCGGTAATATCTGGACATTCTACTTGAGGTCCAAAGAATGACTTGTACATCTCCTCGTGCATCAGGCCGAGGAAACTTTGAATGGCACGTGGTCCCTCTGGGTTGAACTCCCACAAGCGAAGGGGCCAGCGTTTGCAAGGATGTACTTGACGAACCACCATAACCTGTATTACCGCAACCAAATTAAAATCTCCCTCGAAGAGATCTCGGATGCGGCTTTGCAGTATAGGCACGTCCTTGGCTGGACCCCAACTCAGACCTCTGCTAATCCATGAGATCAGTTGTGGTGGGGGCCCGAGCGGAAAGCGGGGGCAGCCGCCCACTTGGCACTTCTGGGAGCTGTGACGTAAAACCACTCCCGCTGCCATAATTCGGGTACCTCTGGGAAGGAACCTTTCGGCCATGGAGCTCCTGCCATCTTGCCTATTGATGCACCTCCGCACGTTGCACGTTGCCCCTCGATCATCTTCGTCTTCACTTCAAAGGTCTTGAGCCACAAGCCGAAGTGAGGGGTAATGCGGAGGAAGGCCTCACACACGACAATAAATTCAAGATGTGGAGAAAGGAGTCGGGAGCTAGATCATGGAAATCTAGCTCGTAATAGAACATCAAACACCTAACGAAGGGATCCAGAGTGAGGCCTAGACCTCGGAGGAAGTGGGAGACGAACACGACGTTCTCATTGGGTTCGGGAGTAGGGACGATCTGTCCTCGAGCAGGAAGCTGATGTGAAACCTCGGCGGTCAGGTATCTGGCCTCCCACAAGTTCTTAATGTCCTCTTCCGTAACGGAGGAGGGCATCCATCGGCCTTGAAGGCTGGATCCGGACATGGTTGAAGATCCGGAGCACCTAACCTAGGCTTTGGGTGTTAGAACTCGAGGCGGGGGAAGGGTTCGATTGAGCACGAGAGGGAAAAAGCGAAAACCTTGTCCCTTTATAAAGAGGGTGAATATCAAGCGTCCTCTCCGTAGCCGTTTAGGACTTGCCTATAATCTAGGAGTCCTAGACGCGGTTGGGTTACCCACGACCGCATTAATGAGAATCCCGTAATTGGGGGAACACGATCTCCGCTTTGGCAAGACGTGTCAAGAAACCACCTCGCGTTATGTGTGGAGAAACGGTTCGAATAACCACCGGGCCATGACATAACGTCATGCTGCCAAAACAAGCCAGCAAATTAAATCTGCGAAAATATTATTCTCTCTACGGTGGAATGTGGAACTTATTTTGCAGGGTCGGACACTATCCTCGTATTCAAATTCTTCTCTGATGTATTCGGAGAACGAACCCGCCTTGCAATGCCGAAGACAATACTGCGCGCCGGACTCATCGTCATTGAAGCCTGGTTCAGGGGCTACTGAGGGAGTCCTGGATTAGGGGGTCTCTGGACAGCCAGACTATCTCCATTGGCCGGACTGTTAGACTATGAAGATACAAGATTGAAGTGTTCGTCTCGTGTCCGGGTGGGACTCTACTTGGCGTGGAAGGCAAGCTAGGCAATACGGATATGGATATCTCCTCCTTTGTAACCGACCTTGTGTAATCCTAACCCTCTCCGGTGTCTATATAAACCAAAGGGTTTTAGTCCGTAAGAAAACAATCACAACATACAATCATACCATAGGCTAGCTTCTAGGGTTTAGCCTCTCTGATCTCGTGGTTGTCGGATTTCGGGTTCCGGCAGACCCTTGAGTTTCGAACACTGGGGTGCGCGCGGAGATTTCGCCTCCTACCTAACTGCACTCCCCCGCCTAGTTAAGGTCTAAGCTATGGAAAGAATAACATGAGGGACACGAGGTTTATACTGGTTCGGGCCACTGTTGTGGTGTAATACCCTACTCAAGTGTGTGGTGTGGTGGATTGGCTCTCGGGCTGATGATGATGAACAATACAAGGAAGAACAGCCTCACGAGGGTCTATTCTTGGCTGGGGGGGATGAACTGCTAGGAGGAGTTCAGTCACCCTTCTCTCTCTCTCCCTTTCTATTTGCGGGTGGCCGGTCCTATTTATAGAGGCCCTGGTCCTCTTCCCAAATATCGAGCAGGAAGGGAGACAACAATGGCAGGCTAATTTGAAGGGGGACAGCTAGTATCAGTTATCCTGACAAAAGTAGTCTTCTCCTGCGCAAAGCTCTAGTGATGACGCCGTCTTGGGCTCCACGGTGACCTCTGCCTCGTAGTCCTCCTGGTCTTGGTCTCGTTGCACCGAAATGGCAACCTTTGCCTGATGCCTCGGTACTCCGCGGCTGCGCTTGCCCCCTTTGCACCAAAGAGGAAAGGAGGACACTGCACGGGCTGGCACCCGCCTGGTGCCCTTGGTCTTCATGGCTTGCGTCACGGGCACCTCGTGAGGTACCTCGTGAAAGTGCAACTATCCCTAGGTGGTTTTGGTAATTCATAACAACATATATCTCATTGAGCTAATGCTATTCCAAGATGATTATTTCAGGAAAGCTCAATGATTGGCATGGCATGGATGTGAAAGTGGAACCCTCAAAATGCGAAGGACAAAGGATTGGCTCAAGCTCAAAAGCTCAAGACTCTTCATTTTATATTTTAGTGATCCAAGATTACATTGAGTCTTTAGGAAAAGCCAATACTATTAAGGAGGGATGAGGTGTTGCTTAATGAGCCTCTTGCTTCATGTGCTTAGTGATATGCTCCAAAACCCTCAACTACTTTCCCATATCCACATATGACCTAAACCCTAAGCCAAACTCGGTCCTACCGATTCTTCCTATCCGGCGCCACCGAGTCTCACTTGTCATTAGCCACTGCCAAACCCTAGCAATTCGGTTCTACCGATAAGGATCTCGGTCTCACCAAGATGGGGTTGCAAACTCTCTGTTTCCCTTTCGTAACTTTTCGGTCTTACCGAAAGAGCGAATCGGTCCCACCGAGATTGCAATGTAAACTCAGTGTTTCCCCTTTGTAACTTTTCGGTCTCACCGAGTTCCACTCGGTCTCACCGAAAGAGCAAATCGGTCCCACCGAGTTTTCCTGACCAACTCTCTGGTTAGCTAATTACCAAATTCGGTCTCACCGAGTTTGTGTAATCGGTCTCACCGAGATTATGTTATGCCCAAACCCTAACCATATCGGTCCTACCGAGTTGCATGTCAGTCCCACCGAAAATCACTAACGGTCACTAGGTTTACATTTTCGGTCCGACCGAGCTTATTGATTCGGTCCCACCGAGATTGGAAAACTGTGTAACGGTTGGATTTTGTGTGGAGGCTATATATACCCCTCCACCTCCTCCTCATTCGATGAGAGAGCCATCAGAACACACACACCATTCCAACTCATATGTTCTGAGAGAGAACCACCTACTCATGTGTTGAGACCAAGATATTCCATTCCTACCATATGAATCTTGATCTCTAGCCTTCCCAAGTTGCTTTCCACTCAAACCTTCTTTCCACCAAATCCAAATCCTATGAGAGAGAGTTGAGTGTTGGGGAGACTATCATTTGAAGCACAAGAGCAAGGAGTTCATTACCTACACACCATTTGTTACTTCTTGGAGAGTGGTGTCTCCTAGATTGGCTAGGTGTCACTTGGGAGCCTCCGACAAGATTGTGGAGTTGAACCAAGGAGTTTATAAGGGCAAGGAGATCGCCTACTTCGTGAAGATATACCGCTAGTGAGGCAAGTCCTGTGTGGGCGATGGCCATGGTGGGATAGACAAGGTTGCTTCTTCGTGGACCCTTTGTGGGTGGTTGCTTCCTCGTGGACCCTTCGTGGGTGGAGCCCTGTGTGGACTCACGCAACCGTTACCCTTGGGTGGAGCCCTGTGTGGACTCGCGCAACCGTTACCCTTCGTGGGTTGAAGTCTCCATCAACGTGGATGTAGGATAGCACCACCTATCCGAACCACGGGAAAAACATCCGTGTCTCCAATTGAGTTTGAATTCTCCAAACCCCTCCCTTTACATTCTTGCAAGTTGCATGCTTTACTTTCCGCTGCCTATATACTCTTTGCATGCTTGCTTAAATTATGTGATGATTGCTTGACTTGTCCTAAAATAGCTAAAATCTGCCAAGAACTAAAATTGGGAAAAGGTTAAGTTTTTATTTGGTGAAGTAGTCTAATCACCCCCCCTCTAGACATACTTTTGATCCTACACCCCGCCTTGGTCTCTCCGCCTCCTCGTGAGCCAGCCTGACGAGGCCGTGCCTCAGGAAGCTCCGCGTCGTCCGCCCCGCGAGGCTTGGCCCCTCGCGAGGGTCTTGGGTTTGTGTTGGTTAAGATGGGCCGTGCTGGGCCCCCTTTTGAGCCACGCCGCAGGCCGCACGCAGGCAAGTCTGGGGACCCCCGTTCCCAGAACGCCGACAGTGGTATATCTACTCTTGTTCTACCCATATCATCAATATTAATCAAGCAGGATGTAGGGTTTTACCTCCATCAAGAGGGCCCAAACCTGGGTAAAACATCGTGTCCCTTGCCTCCTGTTACCATCCGGCCTAGACGCACAGTTCGGGACCCCCTACCCGAGATCCGCCGGTTTTGACACAGACACCTGGGTTGGGTGGGTGGGAAGATCCATTGCCACCTTTGCTCTTTTGCTGATAAGGCTGACGGAACGGGGGAGGAGGCAACCAATACTTTTGCTGCTTAGTTGCCACTTGAGTTGAGGAAGAAGGAGTTGCATCTCTGACTCGCCTGAACATGGAAATCCAAGAGTGCCACTTGAAAGGGGAGTTGATTTTGGTCGGAATCGATATAAAGATCACCGGAATCGGATGCACGGTTTGGAAATGACAAGGAAAACAATTATGGCACCGGTTTGCGATAAACAGCATGAGGCCATCTAAATGCATCAAGAACAACATGCTACAGCACCCTAACATGACAACAAAATACATGGCAGGGATCCACTCAAGATGCTTGACAAAAGATGAACACTGAGCTACGGCTAATTCACTCAATAGTAGGTTAAAACAAGCATGGCAAAAGTGCAAAAGTTTACTGGTTACAGACTTAGTGAAAATAACAAGTCAGGAATTTAACATCAGGAAGCAATGTTTAGAGCAAGTTAACAACATGCTACAGGAACATATCATGGCAAAGCAAGGCATGGCATGAATCTACTCAAAGCATACAAGAAAAGTCCCTTACTGACCATAAGCCAAAAGGGATCATAAAATACAATTGCAACCACGTGAACATAGCAATTATCGTTAACAGATTCAGACTTGGTGAAAAAAACTGGAACATGGCAAAACAGATATCAAGTAGGCATGTTTACGAGCTCGATGCACTCACCACAAGGCATTGAATGAAAAACTAAGCACACACCCAGCAAGTAGACATGGCATGGAAGCAAAACATGGAAAGAACAACAACATAGCATGCACGGATCAACTACAACAAGCTCGGCAAAATTGCTAAACATGTTAACAATCTGCTAGGAACATTTTATAGCAAAAGTAGAGCTCGAATGACTCAAGCTAGGGTGCTCCATAAATGCAAACAAAGACATGGATGGGTAGAGCACCACAATATCTACAAAACATCCTTACTGATCATGGTCAAAAGAGGCATGGATCACTAGGTAGCAATAAGAATACATGGCATAAAAATTATAGCAGGGCAATGACTTAGAATATTTCTATGTCCCTGAAATCAGCAACATTAAGTAAGCTAATTTGCATTCTTGTGCTAGTCACCACAGAGATTACAAAAATACATGGCATACACCCCTGTAAAGATGGCATGGCATAGTTCAAAACACATGTAGAGCTCAAGATCATAGCATGCACACATTAATCATGGCAAAAATGACAAAATTGCATTTGCTGATAATAATCTGAAACTAACATCACATAGACCTCTTCCAACAGCATTTACGGCATCAAGATGAGCTCCAATGAACATGATGGAATGAGATCAAATGAAGTACTCGTCGAGGCGAACAATTTGATATGCTACACGCACGAATCAGAGCCACGGATACAGAGTTATGGCATGTCAAAGTATGCATAAAATGTTAGGGTTTCGGGCAAAAGTCAACCGAGGGGATTGGATCTGGATCTGGCACTATAGCAGCACGCAACCCAAAGTTCACCGGAGACGTCAGGGATCGCCGGATCCGGGCCTCTCCTAGACAGATCTGAAGGAGAAGATGGGCGCGGCGGCACGGGGCTTTGCTCCGGCGGTCTTGGCAACGAGGGGCGCGGCTTCCGGCGTCGGGCGGCGAGGTCGGTGGCGGCGGGCGCCAGCGGCAGGCGGGCTTAGGCGCGGGGAAGAGGAGGCGCGGGACGGCATGGGGGAACCGGGCCGAGAGGGCCCGTGGCGGGCTTGCCGGGCCGCGTGGTGGGAGGCGGCCGGCGTTGCCACGTGGCGGCTGCTCACTGGCTCGGGACGGTGTCCGCCGTGGAGATGGACATGTCCGGCGGCGGCGTGAGTGGAAATTTAGGGTTAGGGGGAGAGGAGACCCGGGATTTTCGTGGAGGGACCTATATATAGAGGCAAAGGGAGCTAGGAGGCTCCAAATGAGGTGCGGTTTGCAGCCATGCGATCTTGATTGAACAGCCTAGGTGATGGAGGAGGTTTAGGTGGGTTTTGGGCCACTTTGGAAGGGTGTTGGGCTGCAACACACACGAGGCCTTTTCGGTCCCTCGGTTAACTGTTGGAATATCAAACGACAGGCGGTCTACCGGTAGTAAACGACGGCCGCATGACAAGTCTCGGTCCAATCCGAAAACGTTTAACACCTGCACACGAAAAGACGTAGAAAGGGACACCGGATGACATAGGAGTGCCGGAATGCAAAAAGGACAATGGGGAAAATGTCGGATGGATGAGACGAACACGTATGCAAATGCAATGCACATGATGACAATGAGATGCATGACAAAGACACAAACACACAGAGACAAAACCAGACAACGAGGAAATAAAATAACTTAGTGCCGGAAATGGCAAGAGTTGGAATACAAATATGGCAAGTTACATACGGGGTGTTACAGCCATGGCTTCCTTGGTGTCTCTGACCACGGTGAGGACATCCTTGCTTCCTGGCATCTTCATGAGGTTGTAGGCAGGGTGAGTGGCTGCCATGAACTGGGCCAGCGCCGGGTACCCAACGATGGCGTTGTACGGCAAGCTGATGCGGGCGATATCGAAGTCGATTAGCTCGGTGCGGTAGTTGTCATGCGTGCCGAAAGTCACGGGGAGACGGATCTGCCCTACGGGGTCAGAGGAGCCGCACTGATCCCAGAAAAAGGCTTGCTGGGGCGGAGCCGCTCGAGTGGTACGTGAAGGAGGCTGAAAGCATCCACGGAGAGCAGGTTGAGGCCGGCACCACCGTCGATGAGGGTCCTGGTAACGGCGACGCTGCAGATGGTAGGCGTGCAAAGCATCGGAAGCACGCCCGAGCCGATGGTGGTGACTGGGCGATCCCCTGAGTTGAAGATCAGGTCGGCCTTGGGTGCCGCCCAACCTAGGGGAGCTCCCTGCCGCATGGAGACGACACTGATCTAGCGAAAGAGCGGCTTGGCATGACGATCCGAGGGATGTGCCTGTGAGCCACCGAGGAGAGCCGCGATGACAGGGGGTGCTGGTCCTCCGAAGCGCCCGATGAAGAGGTCACGCAGCTCCTCCCAAGACGCCATAGAAGATTTCGGCATATGTAGGAGCCAGGCGCGTGGCGCGCCTGCCAGGGCCATTAGGAGCCAGTTGGCCATGACCTTACCGTCGCCCCCGGCCTCCAAAACGGCTTCCTCGTATGCCAGGAAGAAGCCTGCCGAATCCGTCGCACCATCGTAATGGGGCGGCATCTCCGGCTTGAACTTGTGCGGCCACTGCACCCGCCGCAAGGCAGGGGTGAAGGCCAAGAGCCCCCGGTGCTGTGGAGGGTGCCCGTCGATCCAATCGGAGAAGAGGCGGGGTTGGCGGCGGGTGACGGAGAACGACGGGGAGGTCCGTCACCAGGGGCGGTCTGAGCGACACGGGTGGCCAGAGCGGCCCGGCGCTCAGCGCGGGCCCGGCGAGCGTCGGCCATGAACTTGGCAGAGTAGTGAAGCGCGGATCGACAAAGAGGAAAGCTTTGGCGCACCCCTACCTAGCGCGCCAAATGGAAGTTTTCGGGTTCCGGCAAAACCCTTGAGGTTCGAACACTGGGTGCGCACAAAGATCCCTCCCCCTCTCTAGCTCGCGCACTCTACGATCTCACAGCCTAGCTCGACGAACCCGAAGAATATGAGACACAAGATTTATACTGGTTCGGGCCACCGTTGTGGTGTAATACCCTACTCAGGTGTGGTGTGGTGGATTGCCTCTTGGGTTGAGGATGAACAGTTATAGAGGAAGAACAGCCTCGCGAGGAGAGGCGTTCTTGTGCTTGGTGAACTTGAGTGGTTGGTGTGCTATGGATTCTATCTAGGTCTGAACCTCCTTTTCCTATGGTGGTGGCTAGTCCTATTTATAGAGGCCCTGGTCCTCTTCCCAAATATTGAGCGGGAAGGGATCCCACAATGGCCAAATTTGAAGGGAGACAACTAGTACAAGCTATCCTGACAAAACTAGTCTTCGCCTGCCAAAAGCTCTAGTGGTGACGCCTTCTTGGGCTCCATGGTGACCTCCATCCTGCCGTCCTGCTGGTCTTGGCCTTATTGCACTGATATGGAAACCTTTGCCTGACGCCTCAGGACTCCTCGTGTGCTCTTGCCCCTTTAGCACCAAAGAGGAAACGAGGACGCTGCGCGTGCTGGTGCCCGCCTGGCTCCCACCTGGCTCCAGACGTCATGGCTTGCGTCACAGAAACCTCATGAGGTGCCCCTCGCCTTGATCTCTCCGCCCCTCGCTAGCCAACCTGGTGAGGCCACCCCAGAGGATGTCTTGCTTCATCCGCCTCGTGAGGCTTGGCCCCTCGCGAGGGTCTTGAATGTTTGCTGGTGAAGATGGGTCGTACAAGGCCGACGGTGGAGCCACGCTACGGGCCGAAGGCAGGCAAGTCTGGGGACCCTAGTTCCCAGAATGCCGACAAACGCGTCTGTCAGGGATGCGTTGAGCCAGACCGTGGCAGCTGCCGAGGAGGGCAAGCGAGCCGCTGACCAAGCTGCGGCCGCCCGTGAGGTGGTGCTGAGGGACGCCGAGGCTGCCAAGGTGTTGTGCCGGTTAATGGAGGGCGATCTAGAGACCATGCGCAACGAGCGTGCGGCCGAGGCTCATAGTCGCTGGGCGGAGGAGGAGAAGATGAAGCCCCGAGAAGACACCATCACCAGTCGTGATGCCGAGCTGGAGCAATCGGCAAGGGCGCAGGTCATGGAACACAGCCGCCTAGAGGAGCTGGAGAACAAGATGGCAGCGGAGAAGGCACACCTGGAGGCCAAGGCGAAGGTTCTAGCTGAGGATCGCGCGGCCTTAAAGTCCCTTGAGGAGAGATCCCACGAGGCGCTGAAGGCACTCTACGAGAAGGGCTTGGAGAAGCCACTGGCGACAAATGACAAAGGCTCCGCCCAGCTACTTCCTTATCTTGTCATGGTGCTCGAGGGTGTCATCGTCGGGATTGTCCCCATGGTGGAGGGGGAAGCCCACGCACTTTCTTCTTCGGCACTGACGCGCGTCTTCAGCCACCTGCATCTTCGTGACCCCAATGCCGACGTCAGCGAGCTGCTTGAGCCAGTGGAGGAGGAGCATTGTGCAGCTGCTGCCATAGCCATGGAGGGCCAGGTGGAGGCGCTGTCGAAGAAGTTCCTTGCCATCGAGCTTGCGCCTCCAACCGATGGCCCTGCCGTTCTTGCGACTAAGGCCAACGACACTGCTGACGATGACGTTGCCAGCGGGAAGGCGCTCCCTGACGACGGTGCCCGAGGTTGAAGAAAAAGGCTTGCTGGTGAAGAACGGCGCTCCTTCTCATTTTACTTTCGTGTGAGATTTCCTGCGACATGAGACGTGCCTCGGGGAGGCATTAAAACTCGGAAGTTTGGGCATAATATGATGTGTAATAATTTATCTAGGTTCCGTGATTTCCTTCTCGCTTGCTTGATATTCTACATCGGCAGGGCCCGATCGCGCATACGTCAGCCGCCATTGGGCCATCCGGATCACCAGGACGGACCAAGGGGTGAGGGGCTACGTGGCCAGTTAGGCTCCTGAGTCGCGATGCTCAAGAGTCCCCCTTGACACGCAAACAACCTGCTGGAAGGAGCCGCTAAAGTAGGCCTTAGTGTTCTATGTCTTCAGGGCCCGACCCCGCGCATACCTCAACCACCACTAGGCCATCCGGATCACCGGGACGGACCAAGGGTTGAGGGGCTACATGGCTAGTTAGGCTCCTGTGTCGCGATGACCAGGAGTCCCCCTTGACACTCAAACGGCCTTCATACTTGTCCTCGCTGAGGTCTCGCTCGGGAGTGGAGCAGGAGTGGAGCACGACGAGCAGGTCCGAGGGACCTAGCAGGGTGGCGTACGCTAGGCAGGGCTTGAGTGTAGCCCACGTGCCCATCCCCCTCGCACGACTCTCCCGAGGGGAAAGTGTTGCGGTGAGGCTGGACACTGAGCCTGGTGGCTCCCTGAGGTTGGTACGACCATGGGGCTGCCCTCAGTTGTTTATCACCAGCGCAGAGCGTAGCGCTTCCGCACTTACACGGGCATAGCTGCTCCTCGACTGTGTCGATTGCCAGCATGAAGCATGGTGCTTCCAGTCGTGCATGGGTGAGGGCTCCCTCTTAGTGGAGCCCATGGGGCGTGTATAGCCCCACCCTGACACATGGCTAGCACGGTAGGGCTAGACGAGGTGTGTCTGGGAAGCCATGAGCCAGTGCAGGACTCACGAGGCCGTACCTCACAGCGGGTTGCGCCTGGTCTTGATTCCTGATAGCTTCAGTGGTCCTATAAGATGGTTAGGCAACCTATGCCAGATGAATTTCCTGAGGCAGTCACATGAGGAGGCCAGACACCAACGACCCCATGAGGTGATGTGAGCGGGGCAGGCCTGCTAGACAGAGCTCAGTCGTTGGATTTATCAACGTTGCAGGAACGGACACGAGCACAGACGTCGTGCCTAGCCTACTCATGTGAGGGATCTTAAAGAAAGACAACCGGTGCGTGGCTCCCGTGGTAACGAGGGCGGTCGCGGGTGGGGTATCAGACAAGAAGGTGATAATCATGAAATGACTCAAGCAAAGACGTAGGTTAGCTTAGACAGATGCAAGAACGATACATGCCACTGGGACGGACTCGAGCGGCCTAGGGATGATGCAGCCCGAGGGGCGCCCCGAGCAAGGTAAGCTAGAGATGCAAAAGGATACACGTCGCAGGGACATACCTGTGTGACTTGGGGATAATGCAGCCCGAGGGGCGCCTGTCGGTGTCAAAACCGGCGGATCTTGGGTCGGGGGTCCCGAACAGTGCGTCTAAGGCGGATGGTAACAGGAGGCAGGGGACACGATGTTTACATAGGTTCGGGCCCTCTTGATGGATGTAATACCCTACATCCTGCTTGATTGTTCTGGATGATATGAGTATTAAAAGAGTTGATCTACCACGAGATCATAGAGGCTAAACCCTAGAAGCTAGCCTATGGTATGATTGTCTATTGTCCTACGGACTAAACCCTCCGTTTATATAGACACTTGAGGGGGCTAGGGTTACACGGAGTCGGTATCTACATATCCGTATTACCTAGCTTGCCTTCCACACCAAGGAGAGTCCCATCCGGACACGGGACAAAGTCTTCAATCTTGTATCTTCATAGTCCAATAGTCCGGCCAAAGGATATAATCCGGCTGTCTGGAGACCCCCTAATCCAGGACTCCCTCTGTAGCCCCTGAACTAGGCTTCAATGACGATGAGTACGGCGCACAGTATTGCAAGGCGGGTTCTTCCTCCAAATACTCCATAGAAGATTTTGAACACCAGAATAGTGTCCAGCTCTGCAAAATAATTTCCACATACCACCGTAGAGAGAATAATATTTCCACAAATCTAATCTGCTAATGTGTTTAGACAACACGACATTACGTCATGGCCCGATCATTATTCGAATCGTTTTTCTCAACCAGCACCGCGCATATCGCGAGGCAGTTTTGTTGGCACGTCTTGTCGAAGCAGAGATCGTGTTCCCCTTATTACGGGATTCTCATCAATACAGACGTGGGTAACCCACTCGTGCCCGCTGGTATGACTCCTCGATTTTAGGCGAGCGCCAAAATGGCCGCGAGGAGGACGCTTGATATTCACCCTTTTATAAAGAGGCCAAGACTTGTCCCTTTTTCCTCTCGCGCTCAATCGAATCCTTCCCCCACCTCGAGTTCCAACAACCCAGGCTCAGGTCAGGTGCTTCGGACCTTCAACCATGTCCGGATCCAACCTCCAAGGTCGGTGGATGCCTTCCTCTCTCATAGAGGAGGACATCAAGAAGCTGAGAGAGGCCAGATATCTGACCGCCAAAATTTCGCACAGGCTGCCTGCCCGAGGGCAGGTCATCCCCAATCCCGAACCCAACGAGAGTGTTATGTTCGTCTCTCACTTCCTCCTAGGACTAGGCCTCGCTCTGGATCCCTTTGTTAGGGGACTCATATTCTACTATGGGCTGGATTTCCATGATTTGGCCCCGGATTCCCTACTTCACATCTCATCGTTCATCGTCCTATGTGAGGCCTTCCTCCGCATTACCCCTCACTTCGGCCTGTGGCTGAAGACCTTCAACGTGAAGCCGAAGATGATCGAGGGGCGGCACGTAGAGTGCGGATGTGCCGTAATAAGCTAAAGTGCTAATGCTCCATGGCCAGAGGGTTCCTTCCCAGAGGTATCCAGTTTTTGGCAGTGGGAGTGGTTTTATATCACAGCTCCCCGAAGTGCCAAGTGGGCAGCCATCCCTGCGTTTCGCTCAGGCCCCCCACCACAACTGACGTCATGGATCAGCAAGGGGCTAAACTGGGGTCCAGTAAAGGATGTGCCGATATTGCAGAGTCACATCCGAGATCTCATTGAGAGAGACGTCCACTTGGTCACGGTGATGTAGGTCATGCTAGTTCGCCAGGTCCCGCCTTGCAAATGTAGACCTCTCTGTTTGTGGGAGTTCAACCCGGAGGGACCTCAAATCATTCAGAACTTCCTCGGCATGACACTCGAGGAGATGTACAAGTTGTTCTTCGGATCACAAATATAGTGTCCGGACACCACCGAAGATGCGGGTCTGAGCTGTAATCGCCCGGATACCCAAGTAAGTAATCCCATGGCCGAACACACTGTTTCTCTTATTTATCACAACATCATGCTGAAAAGTCGCTCTTTGACCAGGACTGGATAACAAAGGCGAAGACGATCAGGTGTCCGACCCCCTTCCCGAGGGCTTGGCCAATCCAGTACTAGACAGAATGCTGGAGCCGGCGCCTTATCAGGTGCCCTAGAAGGAAGATGAAGGGGGAATAAAGAGGCCGGAAGCGAGCCTCACTCACTACTCATCCCAACCGGGGGAATGAGCGCCTCCACGAAGGAGGACAATCAGGGAGAAGAATCTAACAGCCCTCTCCCGGGGAAGGAAGAGGACCACCTCTGAAGATCCGGAAACAGAGGTTTCCAAACGAGGGAAGAAATCTTCGCCAGAGGGTCCTGCCCCGGGGGGTACCCTTGCCGCACAGTGTCCGCAAGGGAATCAGCCCTCTACCGAGCTGTGAGTAATCAAAAAGTACTTTGTTGTCAAAATATCCTACCTTACATCTGAAGACAATAACCGAAGCTTATATCTTGTAGTTCGGATCGTAGCCCTTCTCGACAGAGTTCGTCTTCGGGGGATGTTCTTCCGAAGATGATGAAGAGCGAAACACCTCCCCCTGCCACCCCACCTTATGAGGCAGGCGACCCAGAAGTGTCGTCACGGAGGTTTCTCCTGATCCGCCAAGGCCAGGGGGTAATCCATTGGCCACCCGGAGTCCTTAGTATCCGGCTCCTAAAGAGAGCAACAGAAAGAGTCCGGAACCGTATAGTGTGTGGTCGGACGCACTGAAGGATCTTCTGGAGCAAGCGGCCATCTCGAAAGCGCATCGTACGTTAATGAGTATGGTAGTTGAAAGGATTTCATCCGCTGAATGCGGATTGCATGAAGCTTTTATGAGTCTGCTGAAAGGCTTTGAGGTACGTGACATAGTGTATGTTTTTGACAGTACTGCACACGTTAGGTGTGCCCTATGCAGATAGTAGCCCCTGAGACTCTGGTTGTCGTCGAAAACGGCGGCAAATAGAGGATCATAGTCCCAGGTAATAACTAGACCGCCTTTATGTGCAGGTGGCTGAAGCACCAGTGGCTAGACGGACTGATGGGTTTGCTGAGCTAAAGCGGCAACTTGATGCGGCAGATGCCGACATCGTGCTTGTCAACAAGCGGCTTGACAAGGCACGGGGTAGGTGATTACTCTGGTGATCAACGCAAAGTAAGAGGAGCATGATGCCCGTATCTTTAATATGTTGTGACCGTGGAGACCCTTCGGGCAGAGCTTGCTCGAGCCAAGGAACAAGCAAGGAATAGCGATGCGGCCGCTCTAAAGGCGGTCGAAGAGTTGGGGGCCGAGCAGTCCGCACATCGCCAGAGCAAGGAAAGGATAGCCAAGATGGCCATTGAGTTGAAAGATGCCGTTGACCATTTCCAGCTTCTTGATAAAGAAGGCCGGGCGAGGGCGACGGACCTGGAAAAGGCCATGGTAGCAGCCAAGGAAGCTCACTCTAAAATCAGAGCGACGAAGGAGGAGTTGCATCAAGCTGCAGATATCGTGGCGGGGAAGCCCTTCTTATTGCAGACTAAGTTCGGAGATCCGAAGTATGCTCCTCTTGACCAACTATGGAGTTCGCCGGACGCCTACGTTGATTTGGCCGCAAGTGCTGCTGAGGCGGCCGAGTACTTCAAGGATCAAAAATATCGTGAAGTGGAAAAGTTGTTCTGGTCATAGTTCCATGCTCCAATGCATCCGCTGCTGTTGAATGAGCGAATGGCCAAGTGGGCCGAGCTCCATAGGTTGTCCGGACTCGCCATGAGGTCTGTTGTGGATCATCTGTGGCCGGGAGGGCCAAGGCCGAATAATTACTTTAGTTTAGTGCAACAATTTCTTGGTGTTGTGCCGCACATCGAGGCTATGAAGAGGTCGGCGTGCATAGAGGGTGAGAGAATGGCCTTTGCCCGTGTCAAGACATACCGGGCAGAGATGGAGGCCACCACTATTGCAATACAGGGATCGGCCGTAGGCCGAGTGGCTGCCGAGCACTACTTTGAAGAAGTTCTTGAAGGCGCTCGTTCGATAGAGGCTTAGTGGTCGAAGAATATTATGTTCTAGTGACATGTACTCCCATTGTAAGAACAATGTTTTATTGAGTTGTCAAAGCTGTGTTTATTATTTTGCCTGAAAGTATTATGATGCCTCATGTGCGGCCGTTTATGTATATATGTATATATCCTGAAAGTTTGCAGTCGTCGGCTTCCGCCCCCATGCATATATACTTTTGCCTGAAAGTATTATTACAAGAGTTAATCTACCATGAGATCGTAGAGGCTAAACCCTAGAAGCTAGCCTATGGTATGATTGTCTGTTGTCCTATGGACTAAACCCTCCGGTTTATATAGACACCAGAGGGGGCTAGGGTTACACAGAGTCGGTTACAAGGGAGGAGATCTACATATCCGTATTGCCTAGCTTGCCTTCCACTCCAAGGAGAGTCCCATCCGGACACGGGACGAAGTCTTCAATCTTGTATCTTCATAGTCCAATAGTTCGGCCAGGATATAATGCGGCAGTCCGGTGACCCCCTAATCCAGGACTCCCTCAGCGCCCCCAACTAAATGAACTAGAAAGAGTCATCTGATAATGCCGCTGGAGTGGTGTTGAAGTAGCCGATGATGCGTGCTGAAGACTCATTCCACACGAGCCGCCAGGGCCCTGAGCCTGACGAGGCTCCGGGGGCTCAGGTGGTTCCTTGAGGGCCGTCGCCATCTCCACCAGGACAGCGTGATGCCTGGCCTCCTGAGCCGCCAGGATGCTTCGCAGGTGGCGCTGGAAGGTGACGGCCGCGTTCGGCAAGCCAAATGGCATGCGAACATAGATGTGAGGTGGGCGCTCTTACCGACCAAGACGCGGAGGCCAGAAGCGCTCCTGAGATGCGGCCCTGTTGAGCCCTTGAATGTCGACGTAGACGTGCAGCCCGGCGTCCTCGCTAGGATGGGGGGCTACGCCCGATGGTTGGTGGCGGTCTCCATGTATGGCCCTTGCCTCTTGAATCTCCTGGGTCGCCTTGATGATGAACTCCTGAGCACCAGGCGCTCCTCGCCCAGTGCCCTCCTGAGGGAAACGTGCGACGAAGAACGCCTCGACATGGTGCCCGAGCGCGTCCCTCGTGATGTTGGCTAGGTCTGAGGCCCACCAGAAGAGAGCCCCCGAGCCTTGCCCAAGGAGGGCGCCTGACGCGCCTTCCTATGCGAGGGAGGGAGGCGCCCAAGCTGTGGGCGCAGGTCCTGAGGTGGTGCCGCTGGAGATGCTGCTCTCCTGAGGCCCCGGGAGGAGTAGTTGCTTCTTCTTCTTGGGGATGACCTCAGGAGGGTACATGATGCCTTCGTTGTCGGGGTCTTCGATCGCAGCGGCTTGGAAGGCGCACTCAAGGGAGCACACTGCATCTCTTTCTTCGCAGGGGACCGTAATGATGCCTCCACTCCCTGGCATGTTAAGGACGTTGTAGCCATGGTGGGTCACGGCCATAAACTTGGTCAATGCTGGATACCCAAGGATGGCATTGTATGACAAACAGATGTGGGCGACATCAAATTCGATGAGCTCGGTGTGATAGTTGTTATGCTGGGCAAAGGTGATAGGAGGCGGACCTGCCCTATCAGGGTGGTTGAGCCGTCGGTCACTACTGAGAAAGGCTTGGTAGGTTTTAGTTGATCGTATGGCACTTGGATGCTATCGAATGTCACATAATCATATCCAAATCACATGTAGTAGTCCAAATCACATACTCATACACACATAGCAATAGAGTTGTCCAATCAGATAGTCATACACAAACATTTAGCCAAAAAGACATAGTCATTTACGTCTCATATCACATAGTAGCACACATTTTGGTTCATAGAAAAGGTCATGGTCCTTGTCCCTTCTTCTTCCTCTCTTCTTCTTCTTCTTCTTCTTCTTCTTCTTCTCCCTCCTCCGACCACCAAGGGAGCTCACCTTTCACCTCCGTGTCCTCCACCCCCTTCATTGTTTCCATACCTATGAAAATGTCAATATAATAGTTAGTCACACAATGCAAAATGACAACACAAGCATTGAGCCAAAAGAACAAGATCATAGTAAGTGACATACAACAATGGTCCATTGAGCCAAGTGAACATTCCTCCACCACGGCCACCGCCAAGGCCAAGATCACCACCACTGCCTCTACCACCACCACGGCCTAGACCACCACCACGGCCTCTACCGCCACCATGGCCTCTACTGCCACCATGGCCTAGACCACCACCACGGCCTCTGCCACCACCAGGGCCAAGACCATCACCACGACCTAGGCCTTCACCACGGCCAAGACCATCACCACGGCCTAGGCCTTCACCACGGCCTCTACCACCACCACCACGGCCTAGACCATCACAACGGCCTAGGCCTTCACCACGGCCAAGACCATCCCCACGGCCTAGGCCATCACCACGGCCTCTACCCCCACCACGGCCTCTACCACCACCACGACCTCTTTGTTGCCTAGTGCCTCATTGGCTTGTTTGACTTGGTTGGCTACTCCTTGGTTGACTTGGTTGGCTATCATTTGCTTGGCTTGTGCTTGCATCATTTTTCTTTGATCTTTTTCTTGATTTGGGACAAGTTCTTGTGTTGTGTCCCCCATGACTGCAGTCCCCACAATGGGATTGCTCACGAGGCTCTTGGAATTGGCCGGTGCCGTATTCTCCACCGCCACCACGGCCCCATCCGTCCATGTCACCTCTAAGACGCTTTGTCTTACGTCTTCCCCGTCTAACGACCTTCAATTCCGGGCCCGGCCATAGTTGAACTCCATGATACTCCGGCCATTGTGATTGGTCCAAGTATGGCTGAAACCGAGGAGCCCATGTATTCTTTACCGTCATGATTGAGAACTTGGACTCCCTCACGGTAAGAGGGTGATTGACGTCCACATTCCTAACAAGGGCTGCATTTAACAAGTGCGAGCATGGGAGATGAAGCAACGATGGCCTCATGCAGCTGCAATCACACCGTGTTAGGGAGACCTTGAAAGTGCGGCCTCCGTGTTGGTGGCCATCATTTCTGGTTCCTCCAGGCTCTTTCACCTCATACTTCCACTCGTTGTCGTCATATAGTACAGCTTCTTGGGAGTCTGCCTTTCGTGATTGAAAGTCCAACCATTCTTCAACCTTTGGTGGGAAATAGTATTTGTGTTTATCCTTGTTCTCACCAGCAATCTGCTTATCCGTCTCCATTGAATACTTCAAAAAGTATCCATTCATCTTGTCAAATGTGTATTGAACTATTGCCGTCACAGGTAATGCACGTACACCCTTGAGCACCTTATTGAAGCATTCTGCCATATTGCTTGTCATTTGACCGTACCTCCGGCCATCTTCATCGAAAGCACGTGCCCACATATTCCTTTCGACAATGTTCTTACTGAGAAATTCATGACCACCGGGGTCAAGTTTCTTGTGTCTGAGCAATGCATTGAACAATGTGGCAAACCGCTTGTTGGTGAAAGCGAGACAACAATCTTGAAGATCATCGGCCAACTCCTTGATACCACATGCCCTATAGAAGTTTGCACAAAAAGTGCCTCATGCACCATCGATGATGCAACTTTCTATGTCCGGGAATGTCAACCACCACCTCATTGAGAATTCCTGGATGGCGATCCGATATGACACAAATTTCCCTTTCAGCCGGTAATACCCTTGTTCTCAATTGACGCAAGAACCACTCCCAGTTATCATTGTTCTCCACCTCAACCAAAGCGAAAGCCAAAGGCAACACCCGGTTATTGGCATCACTTGCTATTGCAACCAATAAAGTGCCCTTGTATTGTCCGGTCAAGAACGTGCCATCAATGGCGATGACGGGCCGACAATGCTCAAAAGCCCTCATGCATTGCTCAAAGGCCCAAAATGCACGGCCAAATACTCGGACGGTCCTCCCGTTGTGAATCAATGTTTGGTGCCCATGAGGCTCAACCACGTGAACCATGCCTGGGTTTGTAGTGGCCATAGCTAACAACAACCTAGGGTGTCGGTTGTATGCTTCCTCCCAATTGCCATACAACATCTTGAATGCGGCTTGCTTTGCCTTCCATGCCTTGCCGTACTTCACCTTGTAATGAAAGATGGCTTTCACAAGGTCAATGACACTCTTGATGCTCATTGTTGGAAGTGTGGATATTTGGTTGGAAAGCCTATAAGCGATGAACTCGGACGTGAGTTGTCTATGTTGTTGGTACACAAGCTTGCCATCCGCATTCTTGTGCCGGCACATGTGATTTGTTAGACAACTCACTATGCGCCAAGTGGGACCTCCTTTCCATGGCCTTGCACGCACAATCCATGGACAACTTGGCACTTCACATTTGACCGTGTAACGCACATTGACGTCCGAGTTGGCCACTTTATGTGGACGATAATGCATAACCAAGTAGTTGTCGAGCCACATCTTCAATTCCAAGAAGGATTGAAACTCACAACCGGGATATATCCCGTTCTTGCCGTCTTCCAAATCACGGTGAGAACTTGGCCTAGCTCCAAGAGATATGCATTTGCCACCATCCACAACGGCTTCATCCGCGAGACTAAGATCCTTGAACAATGGTGTCTTATGATCCCGCCCGAATACCTTCTTGAATGCTTGGGCCTCCTTCGGTGTGAACCCCTCCTCATCAACTTCTTCATCGGGACCATCGTCATCCGAGTCCGATGCATATGCACGGGAAAAAGGGATGGATTGGTCCATTGTCTCTTGCACATGATATTGGTCGAGATCACCCACATTGTTGTCATGGAGATCAACTTCGTTGTCATCCTCCTCGTACTCATCATTCTCCTCTTCAAAACCTTCATTTTGGTTGTTTGGAGTCGGGCTCAATGTTGGCCAATCTTGTTGCGTGAAATGAGGTTCACTCATTTGATCTTGGTTCATGGGTGGTGGAGTGCTAGCAACCAACGGGGAGGGGTTCCGGTTCAAGTCCAAATTCAAAGTAGACTCAACCTTCTTCGAGGCAAATAACTCAAGAGCCTTGTCTAGAGATTCGGCAACCGTCTCCTTGTATGCAACCCAACGTTGCTCGGAGTTCACATGCATTGTCTTCCAACAGATGTGCATTCCAAAACCAACATTATGCCTTCTCACGAACTCAACAACGTCACTTGGGTCCATCCAATTCAAATCCTTCCTCACTTGGTCCAAGAGCTCCACATAGCTTGGACTACTCTCAAACACCATGTCAAGCTCATCCGGGTCCGGCTCAACATTGCCTTTCAAAAAGGCCTCTTTATCCACATGATAAACATAAACACATGTTCTCCCCATCCCTACAATAATAAAAAACACACATATATCAAGTAAGTACTTGAAAAAATATTTGCACAAAATACATATGCCATAACATATATATGAATTAATAACCCTAACCCCCACTTAACAATAACCACAACCCTAACCATAGCATAACCCTAACACCAACATCAAACACACATAACTCTAACCCTAGCATACTATGAAAGCCTAACCAACCCAAATTAGCAAAGAAACATAACATGATTCAATACAAATTTGCAAATCCAAGCCAAAACTAGGGTTTCCCCAAAGTAGCAATATTTGAGCAAATGTGACAATTCCTATGGATGAAAACGAGGGGATCGAAGGAGATTACCTCCCTAAGGGAGGGGTTGGCTTCGAAATCCACGGTCAAATACTTCGGATTTGCAAGCTTTGAGAAGGATTTGAGAGGGGGAGAGGGGAAGAGAGGAGAGGCGCAAGGCTAAGGGTTTGTGTGGGGTGGGTGTGTGGGGGGGGGGGGGGAGGGGAGAGTGGGTGGGGCCAGCCTAAGTGGAACACAGACTGTGCAGCGCCCAAGAGCTAGGCGCTACACATTACAAGTGTGGCGCCTAAGTCTGAGGTGCTGCAGTGCTGTCTATGGGGTCGCAACTGGACCAGGGCTGCCACGCTGGCAGGAGGTGCGACGCCTAAGGCAGAGGCGCTGCATAGTGGTGTGTGGCGCCTAGCTGTCGGGCGCCACACAAAAGGGTCAGCAGAGTGAAATTTTTTCGGAACGAGGTCAGTTTGTGATTTGATTTGGACCTCAAGTCAAATATGCGATTTCTGCCCCGGACCAACCCCTCGTCGCCGCCAAATTCCACCCGCAGGCAGCCAGCCACAACCTCCTCCCGATCCATCCACCATGGCCGTCGCCCCACTTCTTCGAGACCAGCTGCTGCTGATCTGCATCCATGCCGCCTCCTGCCGTCGACCGCAAGCCAAGGAACCTCCCCGTGCTCCTCCACCTCGCCTCGCCGTTCGGCAACCGGCGCTGCCGCTAGCGACCACGTCCAGCCACCAGGCCGTCTTGCACCTTCCCGTGCTCCTTTCTCGCTCCTCTCTCCCTGACCTCATCTCTACCTCTCTCTCTCTTTCTCTTTCATAGACAGGAGCCCAACCCCGGTGTCTGCATCGCCAAGCCGCCTCCTTGCCCTCGAGTCCATCCATGGAGCCGTTGTCTTCAAGCCGTCGACTGGCCAAAGCTTCAAAGTCAGCCCAGACCTTCTCTAGTCCTCGAACCGCGAGGGATTTCCGCATCGCGTGAGCTTGCCGTCCATTGCCGTCAAATACCAGCGCCGTCGTGCTTCTACCGTCCGCGTCGGCGAGTGCAGCGCCCAGCCACGCCGACCTCCTTCATCTCGTCCCAACGCTGGACCTGGAGCTCGCGACTCCCGCCGGATCTCCGCCTCGCCCTGTACGTCCGCTGCCTCCCGAAGGCCATGGAACCTCGCTGCCGATGCTCGCCCTTGCCGTTGTTCGTCCCTGTCGTTCGGCCACTGGATCCAGTCTTCCTTCGTCAACTTCTTCCGGATCCACGCTCACCTCACCTCGCCTTACCGGAGTTCCAGCCAGCCGCGCCTCAAGCCCCTTTGTCCCCGCCGTGCGCCAAGTCCCCGATGTCGCCGTCGCACCCTCCTTCTGTCTGGCCTGCTCGTCTCTGTACACGAGGGAAACAAGAGCCTCGCCCGCACCCGTTGACCGCATCGGCCTCCCCTGCTTCGCTCGCACAGGCCGGCCTCGCCCGCCGTAGATCCGGCCCAGCTAGCCGCGTGTGCTTCTGGCCAGATTTGGCCCAATGTGAGCAGCCACCCACATATCCCCCTATGCATGTTGGCCCGATTACAGATTCAGCCCGTTCTGTTTTTTCCCTGCTGCTGTGATTTTAGCAATTATCCAGAAAACTGCATAATTACAGATTGCACCCCTAATGTTCATGCATCTAATAACTAATTATACATGCATCTTATGTAAACAATTTATATATGTAAAATGCTTGGAATCTTGTCTAGTTTCATTATTTCCAACTTTCATGCATGTTTAAAATGTTGTTTGTTTAAATTTGTTTCAATGCCATGCTAAAATGCTTTAGTTCATAACTAATCAACTGTAGCTCGGTTTTTAATAAACTTTATATGTAAATGGGGTAGAAATATGCCTAGTTTAACATGGCGGCAATACTTTGCATGTTTAACAACTCTAAAATTGTGTTTAGGGCAGAACAGTACCAAACCTAAAATATGCACATGAGGATTTTTCCGGACTTGTTGCTCGTTGTTCCGGCCTCATTTAATCTTGCCTAGATAGGTAGTTCTATTTTTCTTCACCCCTTGCCATGTTTAATAACAATTAATATTGTTGAGTACATAACTGAGAGAGAACTAAATGTTTGAATGTGGTGCTTTCTTCAATATCCAACTCGTTGCATATTGAGCTCCACTTAACTTGTAGTTTTGCTTGTGCACTTTGCCATGCCATGTTTCATTAAATCGGACATGCATCATACTTGGTTGTGCATCATGCCATGATCATGTGATGGTTGTTTACTATGTTGCTTGCTTCTTTCCGGGTTTCTTCTCTCGTTAGCTTCGGTTTCGTTCCTGAGTTGTGAGGATTTGTTCGACTACGTTGGTTCGTCTACTTCTTGGACTCGTTCTTCTTCCTTGCGGGATTTCAGGCAAGATGATCATACCCTCGAAATCACTTTTATATTTGCTTGCTAGTGGTTTGTTCTATCACTTTGTCGCTCTACCTACCACTTGTTATATCATGCCTCTCATATTGCCATAACAAGCCTCTAACCCACTTTTCCTAGCAAACCGTTGTTTGGCTAAGTTACCGCTTTTGCTCAGCCCCTCTTATAGCGTTCTTAGTTGCAGGTGAAGCTGAAGTTTGTTCCATGTCGGAACATGGATATGTTCGGATATCATATTATCTCTTATTTAATTAATGCATCTATATACTTGCTAAAGGGTGGAAGGCTCGGCCTTATGCCTGGTGTTTTGTTCCACTCTTTCCGCCCAAGTTTCCGTCATACCGGTGTTATGTTCCTTGATTTTGCGTTCCTAATGCGGTTGGATGTTATGGGAACCCCTTGACAGTTCGATTTGAATAAAACTCCTCCAGCAAGGCCCAACCTTGGTTTTACATTTGCCTAACAACATATTACCCTTCCCTTGGGTCGGCCAACCCGAGGGTCATCTTTATTTTACCCCCCCCCCCCCGAGCCAGTGCTTCTCTAAGTGTTGGTCCGAACTACAGCCTCTTGCAGCGCCACCTCGGGGAAACTTGAGGTTTGGTTTTAGTTGTACGGATTGCTCATCCGGTGTTCCCCTGAGAAAGAGATATGTGCAGCTCCTATCAGGATTGTCGGCACATCGGGCAGCTTTGCTGGTCTTGTATTACCATAGTCGAAATGTCTTGTAACCGGGATTTCGAGACTGATCGGGCCTTCCCGGGAGAAGGAATATCCTCCGTTGACCGTGAGAGCTTGTGATGGGCTAAGCTGGGACACCCCTACAGGGTATAAACTTTCGAGAGCCGTGCCCGCGGTTATGTGGCAGATGGGAGTTTGTTAATATCCGGTTGTAGAGAACTTGACACTTAACTTAATTAAAATGCATCAACCGCGTGTGTAGCTGTGATGATCTCTTTTTGGCGGAGTCCAAGAAGTGAACACGGTTCTTGTGTTATGTTTGTGCGTATGTAGTTTCAGGATCACTTCTTGATCACTTCTAGCTTACGGCCATTGCGTTGCTTCTCTTCTCTTTATTATTTGCATATGTTAGCCACCATATATGCTTAGTGCTTGTTGCATCTCCACCTCATTACCCTCTCCAACCCATAAGCTTAAATAGTCTTGATCTCGGGGTGTGAGATTGCTGAGTCCTTGTGACTCACAGATACTTCCAAACAGTTGCAGGTGCCCATGATACCAGTGCAGGTGACGCAACCGAGCTCAAGTGGCAGCTCGATGAAGATCTTGATCGTTGTTATGTGTCTTTTCCGGTTGATCAGTAGTGGAGCCCAGTTGGGATGACCGGAGATCTAGCATTTGGGGTTGTCTTCTTTTATATTGGTTGCGTAGTCGGACCTTGATTGTATTCTGGGTGATGTATGATTTATTTATGTATTGTGTGAAGTGGTGATTGTAAGCCAACTCTTTATCCCTTTCTTATTCAGTACATGGGATGTGTGAAGATTACCCCTCTTGCGACAAGCCTACCATGCGGCTATGCCTCTAAGTCGTGCCCCGACACGTGGGAGATATAGCCGCATTGTGGGTGTTACAAGTTGGTATCATAGCCATCCCCCGACTTAGGAGCCCCCTGCTTGATCGAATCTCTGACGTTGTTAAGTCTAGAACAAAATTTTTTGAGTCTTAGGATTATATATATCGGAGAGTAGGATTCTTTTTACTCCTCAGTACCTTCGTCGCTCTGGTGAGGCCTTCTGACGTAGAAGTTTTGACTTTTCTCTCCTCAAATTTCATGAATTTTTTTAGGATCACGCGGGTATCTTGGAATCATTCCGGTAGTCTTGTGATGAGAACGTTGTTCTTGGTGCCTCCTGACATTTAGGGGTTGTGGCAGTGTCCCGAGGAGTTGAGCTCCGAGGTGTTGTTGTCACAATTTTATCGTTCCAGTTCTGGAATACCTGAGTTGGCCGACATCGAAAATCTCTTTTATGCAGTTGTTGGTGAGATAACCTCGACGCCACCCAGTACTCGGGTGGGAGTTCGGGAGTATTGCCATAACTTGTATAACGGATGCTTTTCGAAGGTTGAGGAACATGATTTCCGAAGGTTTCTTGGTTATGTGTTGAAGGATGGATACAGTTGGATGTAAGAATTGTTAGTTTGGGTGAGATATTATGCTTCCCCTGTATCCCCAACACCTGATTGCATAACCAGAAAGTTTCGGGAGTTTATAAGTGGGAATTCAAGTATCTCGTAGGATATCTTTCCGACAGACACATGATACAATATGGGGTCTATCATATGTTTGTTTCTGGCTTATTCTGCAACCAATCCTTTGTTTTGTTTTGAGTTGTGGTATTCGAGTTGCTTCAATGTCAAGTGTTTATTCCATACCTTTCCTAAGCGGTGTTCTCATATTTCTATGTGAATACTAATCCTTCATGATAATCGAGATTGTCATGTCAACTTTTTCAACTGGAGTGTTTCTCTTCAAGTGGATCTGATCATTTCAACATTCGCAAGACCACCCCTCAGTTTTTGCCAACGGTGTTCGTTTCATCCGTTCCAAGTTGTATTTGTTTTTCCCGCCCTCCCACCTTTTTTCTTCAAGGACTTAGACTTCTAAATCAAGTATCCTTTTATTGATGTGAAGTTTCTTTAGTCTTTTCCTTCAAAGTTCTTACCCGGTGATTCTCATGAAGATGTTAAGGAAGCTTCAAGCTCATTATTCTTAATTCTTTTCTTCTCTAGTGGATTTAATTCAAGCTTTGTCGATCATAACCTTTGCTCGGTTCTAATGCTATCTCATGCCGGTGGACCTCTTAATCATCCACTTATTGCTATTCAATTGTTCCGGAGTGCTCAAGATATCTCGAAGATTCGTGTTTCCACTCTGCTTTCGTTCAAGCTCTTTCGAGGATGTTATCTCATTCAAGCCATTTAATTCAACTGGCACAATCTATCTTTTAAATTGTTCTATGGTGTATCTTTTGAGTGGGCCCTAACCCACAGGTCTTTTCCTAGGATCTTACCTGACTGCTCAAATCTTCCCGGAGTTACTCTCAAATTCTTTTGCAAGTTTGACATAAGAATGAATTATCACCAGTCATATGTCTTCCTCCAAGATCTTTCAAATTCTTTTCATCGTTGGTTCAACCTTTCTATTTCTTCATTCCGGAGTGTCTCAACAATTCTTGAGGGTGTTTCTCGTCGTCATTCTCGGATTTTGAAGACCAAAGAAGAGCTCTTCTTAAATTCTTGAGTAAATAGCATAAAACTACTACTTTATAGGCTAGGGTTCCAAAAAAACTACCGGTTTCAAATTTTTCGCTGATAACTACCAACTCAGGGGTCAGCTGTATCAGAAAACCCTAAATGTCCATTGCTTAAAAATTAAACCTGTTTATGACAGGTCGGGCCCGCACCTAAACATTCCGTCTATTTGACCGTGTGTTTGACCGTTAACTGATATGCAGGGCCCACATGTCAGTGCCTGAAAAAGCAATCAGGTCCCTGGAAGTTTTCTGAAAAAGCAATCGAGTCCGTGGAAGTTTTCAAAAAAGCAATCAGGTCCCTAGATCTAGAAGAGGCGCACCCACCATGGCAGGAGCTCGATCTCGAGCGCTCTGCCTCCGGCCGGCGAGCCGTGCCCACAGCGGCGGAATCACGCCGTGCACCACCTGAGGCCGGCGAGCCGCACCCGCAGCGGCGAGCCACGCCCGCAAGGCCGCCATGCCGTGCCTCACCTACGCCGCGGCCACGCCATGACTCGCGGCTCCCGTGCCTCACCTGGGGCCGCCGCCGTGCCTCGCCTGGGGCCGCCGCCACGCCATGACTCGCGGACGAGGCCGGCCTCGTCACCACCAGGAGCTCCGGCTCGGGGGGAAGGGTCGCCGGCTCAGGGGGGATGGGGGAGGGTCGCCAGCTCAGGGGAGAGGGTCGCCGGCCTAGGAAGGGAGGAGGGTCGCCGGCTCTGGAGGGGAGGGAGGTCGCCGGCTCAGGTGGGGAGATGGCCGGGACGGGAGACACAGGGGGAGGGAAGAGAAGAGATGGAGAGGAAGAAGAAAGAGAAGAGGAAGAGGAAACTTACATGTGGGCCCCACATGTAAGTTAACGGTCAAACTAAGGTCAAACTAACGGTGTGTTTACATGCGGGCCCGACCTGTCATAATCGGTATCAACTGATAAAGACTCAACAATTTGGGTTTTTTGAAACAGCCAACCCCTGAGTTGGTAGTTATCAGCGAAAAATTTGAAACCGGTAGTTTTTTGGAACCCTAACCTGTAAAGTAGTAGTTTTATGCTATTTACTCTAAATTCTTAGACGTTCCTCCAAAGATTCATGGTTCAAGCTTGATGCCATCCTCTCATACTTAGTTCCGATTGTGAGAATTCTTTTCACCCACCCGGAGCAATTCAAGCTTGATGCCTTTCAGTTTGATTCTCCAGAGCCCATCATCTCAGAATTATTCATTCCAGCTTTCAGCTCTGGTTCTCCAAATCATACCGGTGCATCATTCAAGTATGATATAATCAGCTCGGGATCTCTTCGTTAACTCGTATCTAAATTCTCTCTAGTATCTTCGTTCATTTTCTAATTCTTCCCAGTGTTTCCTTATCTTTTCTTCGTTCATTTTCAGTTCTTACGGTGGTTCGTTCAAGCGTTCTCTTCTTTGGTTATCATATCAATTCATTCGTTGGTTAAATCCTACCGGTGGTCGATCCAGTTTGCGCTACATCTATCTTAATACTTGCTACGAGAATAAGTAGTATGCCAAATACGTTGCTTGCCATCAATTTAAATTGGTGAAAAATATGCATAACTTAATTCTGGAGTTGTTCATCATATCACATTCTCGGTTCGAGATGCTTCATCTTTTCTTCCCGGAGTTCCAAGTTTTTTCTCAGTTATATCGTCCTGAAGCCCCATGTAAACCATTGCAGGCCTTCATGTTGTTTCCTTCAACTTTCCTTTCGTTGTGATAATCTTGTTATCTATCCGGAGTTCTTCGAGAGTTCCTTCATTGTGGTTCATCGAGGATTTCATTCATTCTTCAATTGTTCCTCAAGATTTCTCTCGAAGCTAAGATCCGTCAAGCTTTACTCTAAAATAAACATGGTGCTCAACACATGTTTTGTTTTGAGGAGTTCAAGCATTCTTTATCTTGCATTCCGAAGTGCAATTCTTTCTACTTTATCTGTTGAGGTGGTCTTATGTCATCTTGACAGTTTCCTTCAGGTTTCATGATTGACAAGTTGTCAGGAATGAGATATTTAAACCCATAAATATCTTCGTTGGAGTTATCTTGTGTCATGTTTCACCTAAAGCCTTCCCTAAGGAATGTTGCTATTATGGTGCTTATCAATGATCCAAGTTTTTTCTCCTATCCTCTTGGTAAAAGAAGTTTTTCATCGCCTAGGTGCTCTCACTCAAATAAATGGCTTCCTTTAGTGGCCATTTGTCACCTCATAATGTTGAGATGTTTCCATAAGCCCACATCAAGCTTATCCTTTCATTGTTGATAATCCAACAACTCCATTCTAGCATTTGTTGTAAGTGTGCTCTCTCAAGATCTTGTTTCCCTCCCTTCATTCCATTCCATTCATTCAAACTTCCGGAGGCATTGTGATGTTGCTCTCTTCGACCCATCATCTTGTTTTGTCAAGATCATGTTCAATTCCTTCCATTTACAATTGGAGTGCTGCCCAAATTATATCATTCTTATTCCTTCTCTATCTTGTTTTGACCGGAGTGTTGTGTCTATCATTCCTCTTCTAACCAGAGTCTCATCCAAGTGCTTTCATTTTGCCATGTTCATGTTATTGCCTTCCATTCCCAACCGAAGTGTTTTCGTATTCGATCTTTATCGTTCCTTGTACATCTCGTTTCATCCGGAGTGTTTGCATGTACTTCTTGTCCATTGCAACCCTTTTCTTACGTCTTTCAACCTACAAGGCTCTAGTAAGGTTCCTTGTTACTCTTTTCTAATGGAGTGTTTTCAACTTTGTCCATCTTCATTGTATTCTTTCTTTGAATTTGTTCGACCTCGCAAGGTTCTTTGGTTTCACTTAACTGTCAAAGAAGCAACTTAGTTTTACCTCTTCTCTTCCTCTTTTGTTTCCCTCCGGTGCCATCCTAGATCTCGGGACGAGATCCTCTTGTAGTGGTGGAGTATTGTAACGCCCCGAGACCGTTGCGCCAGGTGTCTTCCAGTTATTCGCTGTTGTTGCCTTGTCATTCGCTTGCGTGTTGCATCTTGCCATGTCATCATGTGCATCGCATCATCATGTTTCCGAAACTTGCATCCGTCCAGGTTCCCCAGTTCCGTCCGTTGTTCGTATTGAGCCGAACCACACACGCACGCGCCCGTGGCATGTCCGAAATAGTATTTTTATAAGTGGCCA
Source organism: Triticum urartu (assembly GCF_003073215.2). NCBI lineage: Eukaryota > Viridiplantae > Streptophyta > Magnoliopsida > Poales > Poaceae > Triticum > Triticum urartu. The sequence goes on from NC_053022.1 coordinate 189,867,809, forward strand.
GAAAATGTTCTCGGAATGGGGTGGAAGTTGGCATGCAGTGTTGTTATAGTGTAGATAGGCCCCCGGCCAATTTTCATCACATTCGGAGTCCGTTTGACGCCCCAACGGAAAACTATAGCGACAATATAGTCGGTCAAACGTCGGATGTGTCAGTCTCCGAAACTGTAGCCGGGACTCTCTCTCTCCTCTCTTCTCAGTCTATCTCTCTAGCACAGCCCACCTAACCCCTCCTTGCACACAGTGCACTGACCCCCTCGAGTGCGCGTCCAAAGCTGTCCCGAACCCGAACCGGACTTCCATTACAGTTGGACCCGGATCATCCCCAAACATCTATAAAACATCATCGTTTTCTTATTTGGACTCCCTAGCCTATTTTTCCTGACCGTCCGATTTTGATCGGAGGGACGAGATAGCCCCTAACCTAACCAACTCGTTATATATATTTGTCTAACCTGAGACCAAACCCCTAATTTCTAGGGATCCTCCTAGCCTCCGCCAGTCTCCTTGTCTCCTCCCACCTCGGGTCCTTCCCCCAATCGAAATCCACCCTCGAATTTCCAACCGGACCAACCCCTCATCACCGCCAAATTCCACGCGCAGCCAGCCAGCCACAACCTCTTCCCGATCCATCCACCATGGTCGTCGCCCCGCTACTTCGAGACCAGCCGCTGCTGATCTGCATCCATGCCGCATCCCGTCGACTGCAAGCCAAGGAACCTCCCTGTGCTCCTCCACCTTGCCTCATCGTCCGGCAACCGGTGCTGCCGCGGCGACCACGTCCAGCCACCAGGTCGTCTCGCACCTTCCCGTGCTCCTTTCTCGCTCATCTCTCCTGTGATCTCTCCCTAACCTCATCTCTCTCCCTCTCTTTCTCTTTCACAGACAGGAGCCCAACCCCGGCGTCCACGTCGCCAAGCCGTCTCCCTGCCCTTGAGTCCGTCCATGGGACCGCAGTCTTCAAGCCGTCGACTACCCAACGCTTCAAAGCCAGCCAATACCTTCTCCAGTCCTCGAACCGCGAGGGATTTCCGCATCGCATGCGCTTGTTGTCCGTCGCCGTCAAATACCAGCGCCGCCGTGCTTCTGTCGTCCGCGTCGGCGAGTGCAGCGCCCAGCCACGCCGACCTCCTTCATCTCGTCCCAGCGCTGGACTTGGAGCTTGCGACTCCCGGCGGATCTCCGCCTCGCCCTATTCATCCACTGCCTCCCGATGGCCATGGAACCTCGTTGTCGAAGCTCGCCGTTGTCGTTGTTCGTCCCTGTCGTTCGGCCACTGGATCCGGTCGTCCTCCATCAACTTCTGCCTGATCCACGCTCACCTCGCCTCGCCTTGCCGGAGTTCCAGCAAGCCGTGCCTCAAGCCCCTGTGTCCCCGCCGTGCGCCAAGTCCCGGATGTTGCCATCGCGCCCTGCTTCTGCCTAGCCTGCTCGTCTCTGTACGCGATGGAAACAAGCGCCTCGCCTGCACCCGTTGACCGCATCGGCCTCCCCTGGATCGCTCGCACGGGCCGGCCTCGCCTGCCGTAGATCCGGCCCAGCTAGCCGCGCGTGCTTCTGGCCAGATTTGGCCCAATGTGAGCAGCCACCAACATATCCCCCCTGTGCATGTTGGCCCGATTACAGATTCAGCCCGTTCTTTTTTTTCCCTGCTACTGTGATTTTAGCAATTATCCCGATAACTACATAATTACATATTGCACCCCTAATGTTCATGCATCTAATAACTAATTAACCATGCATCTTATGTAAATAATTTATATATGTAAAATGCTTGGAATCTTGTCTAGTTTCATTATTTCCAACTTTCATGCATTTTTAAAATGTTGTTTGTTTAAATTTGCTCCAATGCCATGCTAAAATGCTTTAATTCATAACTAGTCAATCGTAGCTCAGTTTTTAACAAACTTTATATGTAAGTGGGGTTTAAAAATGCCTACTTTAACATGGTGGCAGTACTTTGCATGTTAGCAACTCTAAAATATGCAACTTTCACCCATGTTTAAGATGTTTAAAATGATGTTTGATTAAATTTGCTCCTATGCCATGTTAAAATGCTTTAATTCATAACAAAATAACCGTAACTCTGAATTTAATAAACTTTATATGTAAATGGGGTAGAATTTTGCCTAGTTTAACATGGTGCACTCGTCTTGCATGTTAAACAACTCTAAAATATGGTTTAGGGCAGAACAGGACCTAACCTAATATATGCACATGAGGAGTTTCTGGATTTGTTGTTTGTTGTTCCCGGACTCATTTAAACTTGACTAGATAGGTAGTTTTGCTTTGCTTCACTTCTTGCCATGTTTAACAACATTTAATATTGTTGGGTACATAAACAAGATCGAACTAAATAAGTCACGTGGTGTTTCGTCAATATGCAACGGAGTTGCATATTGAGCTCCACTTAACTTGTAGTATTGTTTGTTGCACTTTGCCATGCCATGCCTCTTTAAACCGGACATGCATCATACTTGGTTGTGCATCATGCCATGTCTATGTGGTGGTTGTTCACTATGTTGTTAGCTTCTTTCCAGTGTGGATTCTTCGGGTTGGTTCCGGTAACGTCGCGTTTGTGAGGAACCGTTCGACTACGTTAGTTGGTCTTCTTCATGGACTCGTTCTTCTTCCTTGCGGGATTTCAGGCAAGATGACCATACCCTCGAAATCACTTCTATCCATGCTTGCTTAGGTGCTCGCTCTTTTTCTATGACTATGCTGCGATACCTACCACTTGCTTATCATGCCTCCCAAATTGCCATGTCAAACCTCTAACCCACCATGTCCTAGCAAACCGTTGATTGGCTATGTTACCGCTTTGCTCAGCCCCTCTTATAGCATTGTTAGTTGCGGGTGAAGATTGAAGTTTGTTCCTTGTTGGAACATGGAGATGTTGTTCCTTGTTGGAACATGTTTTACTTGTTGGGATATCACAATATCTCTTATTTAATTAATGCATCTATATACTTGGTAAAGGGTGGAAGGCTCGGACTTATGCCTGGTTTTTTGTTCCACTCTTGCCGCCCTAGTTTTCGTCATATCGGTGTTATGTTCCCGGATTTTGCGTTCCTTACGTGTTTGGGTTATAATGGGAACCCATTGACAGTTCGCCTTGAATAAAACCCCTCCAGCAAGGCCCAACATTGGTTTTACCATTTGCCACCTAGCCTTTTCTTTCCCTTGGGTTCTGCAGACTCAAGGGTCATCTTTATTTAAACCCCTCGGGCCAGTGCTCCTCTGAGTGTTGGTCCAACCCAGAGCACCATGCAGGGCCATCCCTTGGCAACTTGGGTTACGTCGGCTCCTGTACGCTTAGCTTATCCGTTGTGCCCTGAGAATGAGATATGTGGAGCTCCTATCGGGATTTGTCGGCACAGCGGGTGGTCTTGCTGGACTTGTTTTACCATTGTCGAGGATGTCTTGAAGAACCGGGATACTGAGTCTTATTGGAACGTCTCGGGAGGAGGTCTATTCCTTCGTTGACCGTGAGAGCTTGTGATGGGCTAAGTTGGGACACCCATGCAGGGTTATGAACTTTCGAAAGCCGTGCTCGCGGTTATGGGTAGATGGGAATTTGTTAATGTCCGGTCGTAGAAAACCTGAAGTTAACCTTAATTAAAATGCATCAACCGCGTGTGTTACCGTGATGGTCTCTTTCCGGCAGAGTCCGGGAAGTGAACACGGTGTTGGAGTTATGCTTGACGTAGGTTGTTCTAGGATCACTTCTTGATCATAGTTTCTCGATCGTGCTTTGCCTTCTCTTCTCGCTCTCATTTGCATATGTTAGCCACCATATATGCTAGTCGCTTGCTGCAGCTCCACCTCATACCTTTACCTTACCCATAAGCTTAAATAGTCTTGATCGCGAGGGTGCGAGATTGCTGAGTCCCTGTGGCTCATAGATACTTCCAAAACCAGCTTGCAGGTGCCGATGAGTCCGTGTAGATGACGCAACCAAGCTCAGGAGGAGCTCGATGAAGATCTTGTCCTTTGTGTTGTTCCGTTCTAGTTGATCAGTAGTGGAGCCCAGTTGGGGTCGATCGGGAACCTTTGTCGCACTTGTGGTTCTTCTTTTATTTTGGTTCCGTAGTCGGACCTTGATTGTATTTGGATGATGTAATGCTTTATTCATGTATTGTGTGAACTGGTGATTGTAAGCCAACTATGTATCTCTTTCCATTATGTATTACATGGGTTGTGTGAAGATTACCTCACTTGCGACATTGCTTTCAATGCGGTTATGCCTCTAAGTCGTGCTTCGACACGTGGGAGATATAGCCGCATCGAGGGCGTTACAACTGCTCCGCGTTAACGACACCACGACCATCGTTCCGTCCACCGCGCACATTAGTGACACGCGGTTGCCGACGAACCTACTCCGACGCCAGCCGTCCATCCGTCTGCCGCGGCTCATTGCCATTCGCCTGCTATATTAATTTGAGCCCCAGCTCCCAGCCATAGCCAAAGACCCACACTCATTCTCCTCCGGTCACTTCCTTATGTTGGAACCACTCCAACCATGGCCTCCTGGCACTCCAAAGCTCTCTTGGACATACTGTCGCAGGAGTAGACAAAGGAGATCGCCGGCTCCGCCCCCAGGCCGCCCTCCGTCGCCACGACCACAAAACCGGCGCGCATGCGAGGGTGCAGCCAACAGCGAGGAAGAGTAGTACACGGTAGGTCCCCGCTGCTCTGGTCCCAGGAATGCTACCGCTCCTCCACTCAGTCGACGCTAAGCTTGGTGGGATAAACATCAGAGGCCGATTAGCCGCTTGACGATGACGTGGAGGCAGAAATCATCATAACCTTGTGCTCCGGAGGAGGAGGTATCGAGGCGGATGAGGAGGAGGCAATGGAAATACTACAAAAATAATACACTTCCGTGATGATACGTGTTTGTCACAGTAGGTCACGTTTTCTATCATGCATGTACATCCATGACAATTTTATGACAGAATCAAGATAGTCATACATGTGCTGTCGTAGAAGTGTTGCATGACATTACCAAAATTGTCATCACGGAAGTGTCCACTTCCATGACGATAAATCGCGCGTCACAGAAGTGCTTTCGTCAAGGGTGACCGACACATGGCATCCACCATAACGGAACGACGTTAAGCTATCGGGTCCGGTTTTGGATCCGATAACCCGTTAACAGCCCCGACAAATGGGGAATTTCCACGTGTAAAATCATCATTGGGATAGATGTCATCCACTCATTGGACCTAGAGCGCCTATGATACGTTGACACATGGCATGGCCCAACAGAGGCCCATTCCTATGAAAATGCCGGCCCGTTTGACTTGGTCAAAAGGTGGCGGGCCGGCCCACGGCAAGCCTGTTAACGGCATGTTCGCATATTGCCCATTTACAGCCCGCTAACCCAGGGCCCGTTTACGGCCTATCCGAATTAGGCCCAGTAGCGTCATCTGGGATATCCAATATAATTCTAGACCATTTTAACGCCCGGCCCATGTATGGCCCATGAGGTCTTTCGGCCCAGATGAGGCCCTTAGTAAACATCGGCCAATTAACGGCCCGTGGTAAAACTGGCCCATAGTGAACAGTGTATCACTTTATACCCATTAACGGCCCATTATTCCATTGGGCCGCTTCCAGCCCATGTTATCTTTTGGCCTTCTCAGGGCCCATCTATTCTTGGGCTCATTTCCAGCATTCGTTTACTTTTAGCCTATTACTATCATTTTCTACTTATGGGCCAAATTCAGCCCGTGGTTATAGTCGGCCCGTTTATGGCCCGTTAATACGTTGGGCCGTTTTCATAGCGTCATCAAATACGGCCGATTAACGACAACCCATTATGGTCGGCCCATGAACGGACGATTTCAACTCTAGCCCATTTACGACCATAATGTGGTCTATTATTGGCCCATGTTTGGCTAACCGATCATACGGCCCGTAGAAGGCCCATTGTGTCAACGGCCCGTATAAGGCCCATGGTTTCTATGCCCCATAGAAGGCACATTGTTTCTACGACCCTTAGAAGGCCCATTGTTTCTATGGCCCGTAGGAGGCCCATGTTAACTATAGTAAATATGTAGCCCATGGTTAATGTGGCCTAGTTTTAAAAATAGGTTATTGCGGCCACTAGCAAACCGCGGAAAAAGAAATGCACTGACTACAAGAAAACAAATAAAAAAGACAATAAGGAAATAAATAGGCAAGCAACTTACGCTAGGCTATCAAGGCTATTACACATATTACATCCACTGGGCATCAAAGTTTGCCACCAGTGCAAATATAGGGAACAAAGCAGCATATAAACGCCACAGCAAAACAAGTCCATAACTGAAACCACTTCAGAAGAGCTCAAGAAACAATATCCTGGGTACCCATAATGCTGGCAAGATGCTTAGCAAGCTTATTAACTTTCTCTTGTTTGGTACTTAAATCCTCCAGCACTTATTGTTGCACCAGAAAGTATGCATCTGAATTCTGCAGGGACTTCCTCAGTCCTACGGCTTCCTGTCGCATAACATCTGATCGATGTCTTTCAGCTTGAAGTTGAGACTCAAGAAGCCGAACTCATTCAAGCAGCGAGTTCGAAGCCAGTAGTACTAGCCAGTAACTCGAACACTTCATGAAGACAGGACTTTGGGGTTGTCTCGATGTCTTCGATATAGTTTTTATCAGCTTTCTTGGAGACCAACAGGGATGTCTCACTATCTTGAACCTTATCTGCATTACTTCTTGTACCATTGCATAACGGGGTACTCTTCTCCAATATTTTATCCGCATTCTAAAAGAGAAACAAACAAACACATCATAGGTTTACAATGTAGTATATGAAACTCATTTTGGTAAACCAGTTCAGTAGTGAGGTGGACAGGATAACAGCATGAAAAAAACATATATCTATGTAGTATGGTCACTGTATGGTCTGTATCATTCTAGTTTATGTTGCCAAATCAAGATAGATACCGTTCGAATCATATCTATTGAAGACAAAGCAGCTTAGACAGAATATAAGTGTGGGAAACTACATAGCAATAACAACACTTGTAAGGTGCATGGCATGAGAATATAACTGTTTATTCAATTGAAAATGAAATCAGCATAGAGCAAGTTACAACAGCAAACACGTTAAAGAAACAGGTTTAAAACATACCTGTTGTGCCATTGGAGTTTCAATTGCATCGTTAAAATTTGAAATTAGTTGGTATGAGTAAATACAGTGATGCAAGAGCAAAGTAGTATGAACCATAGCTACGGAACCTGACCTGAGAACAATTCTTCTTCTGCTTTAAGCGTTGACTTGGGGTTCAGAGTGGTGGTCCTCGTGCTTTGGGCACTGTAGTTGCCTCACTAACTGCTCGTGTTTGGGTGCTCTGTGGTGGAGACGGTGCTGTGTCAATGGGAACTGGGTTACTATCTGCTGGGGTTGGGGTTAGAAGGGGTGTAGCTAGTTCTCTGTCCAACTGGGTAGGGGTACAATCTGTGTGAATCTGGGTTATGTGTGGCGGGGCGGGTTCTTGGGCAAGTACAACCGTGGTTTTATCTCCATCGATAGGTAGCACGATCTTTTCTGAAGATCGTTTTTTACTCCCACAGATACTGCCATCATTCCCTCCAATTGAAATGGCTGATAAACAAGAAAAGTAATTGAATGTACAGACATTGTAAGATAGATAGGTGCAATGGATAGTAGGGAAGAAAGCAGGGCATGAAATAATTCACATTTATGTTGTCTAACCAAACAATAGCAGGACATAATTTCACATATATGATGTCTAATTAAACAGGATAGCATGACACAATTTCACATGTATGATGGCTAACTAAACAGGATAGAATGGCATACTTCAAAATATGATGACTATGTAAACATGATGACATGATATAACTATACAATGTGTCTATTAAAGTGGTTGGCATGCCACAAATCACAAACATGCCGTCGATGGAAACATGATGGCATGATATAATTCATGGATAGAATGACATAATTCAAAATATGATGACTATGTGAAGTGTGAAAAGGATGAGATGATATAACTATATTATGTCTTCAGAAAATGGGTTGGCATGCCATAATTCGGATACATGCTGTCTATGTAAACATTATGGCATGATATAATTCAAATATATGATTTATATACTAAGGAAGTGAGTAGAGGGCAATCGCATATATGATATGTCAACTAAGGAGATGGCATTCAGTATCGTGGATATGATGTAAAAATTAAGCATTGCAATACAACATATGCATGATATGAGTAATATAACCCTGCCAAGTTTCAGCATACACCTAAGGGGGATAATAGGACTGGTCATCTACCTCTAAATCCTCCTCTGAAGAGCTATCTGTCACCATCAAGATATTTGCTTCACTAGGTAGCATTGTCTGCTCTGAAGACCTTGTTTTCACTCTAGATTTCTCCATCACCAATTCAAATGGCTGATGCACAGGAAGAGTAATTGAATGTACTAAAATTGTTGACAAATTTAACATGTAATAAAAATGATGTCGTGATATAATTCACATATAAGATGACTGGCTAACCAGGGTGGCATTGCAAAATTCACATATATGATGTCTAGCTAAACAAGATGGCATTGCATGATTCACATATACGATAAAGAAACTAAACAGATGGCATTGACACAAAGCATGTCTAAACTAAGCAGATGACATCTTTGATGTATATAGTAAGTAATGCAAGGCACCATATGCTTGTTTTTACCAACATCAGCATGCCAAGTTAGAGCTAAGACCTCATGGGGTAAATAGGAGTGGTCTTCTGCTTCTGAATCCCCCTCAGAACAGTTATCTTCCTCTTGATTACGATCCGAAATGGGTGGAGGGGGCTGACTTTGCACCCACCATGGAGCGACGTCTGCATGCAAATTTGTTGCCACGCAAGGCTCGTCTCTTTTGCTCTACATGTTTAGTTCCATTGTGTACAATAACTGACATGCATAGGAATAAAACATAGTGAGATTATGTAAGGAGTGCATGCACAAATCCAGAGTGATGGTAGCAAACTGTGGATAGACCCAAACCAAATGATAGCAGGCAGATAATAGCTTTAGTTAAAAAATACAGATAATGGCTCCTTTAATGTTTGTTTGCACCCAACATGAAACTCATAGTAGACACCCGAGATTAACCAGATAGTAGACAGATAGTGTTGATTGCTGCCCCAATATGTACCCCACAACCATTTAAAAACTATAGTTTCAGCATAAGTTTGGACCTGAGTCGGAGTCTAATAGGTGAACACAACGATAAAGTAGCATGTCATCATATTAAGCAATGCATAACGTTGGCAGACACGAAAGAGTGCGACCTCTCTTGCGGACCCGTGTAGTCCTCAAGGTCATCTGCTCAGTTGATGATGGTACTGCAGTTGTCGTGGCTGTTGGCGGCAGGGAAGAAGATCTGAGGCGGCGAAAGACATTCTGGAGAGCGGATCCCTGCTGTGGTGAACCCTTCCGTCATTGGAGCAGCTGAGCTGGGGTGGAACACAACACCGCAGGAGCAGGACAAACGACACAAGGTTTTCTTTGACACAAATCTGTAACAGAAGTAATTGTGTAAGGGCTTGTTTAAATTTGAGGATTCTAACAATGTAGAGATAGGAAATAGACATGAATAGGATAGGAATGCATGTGCAAACCAGAGAATTTAAAAACACAGGATTTCTTCTAATCTGGGTGTTTGGTTCACAAGAATTGGAAGATCACATGATGCAAAGAAGCATGGTGAGATTAAGACAAACCACGAGAAGTGTACAACCTCTTTGGCGAAGCCATGTCGATCTCAACGTGATTGGGTTGGCCGGTGAGGATGGTCCGGCTGACTTGGCTGTCGGAGGAGGGGAAGAAGATCTTAGGTGTCTGGAGATGGAGCCCGAGGTAGTGCTCCGCTGTGATGGAGGGTTTCATCATTGGAGCAGCTCCCATGAGTTGTACAACATCGAGGCTGAAGCAGGACAAGAGAGAGAACGTTAACCTGAGTGGAAATCTAATAGCATCTCCAATAGATGACGTAAAATACATAACCACAAAGTTCTAGATGTATACATTAGCCACTCATCTCTGAACTTAACTGTCGAAACTGAATTTAACTGTCGAAACTCAACTTAACTATCGAAACTGAATTTTGCTGTTGAAACTGAATTTTACTGTCGAAACTGAACGCACTAGAGGTGAGGCTACACGTTAGTCGACTGACTTTTTCATCTCCAGTCAGTCGATTTTGCAGCCATTGGATACAAAATCAAGGGCCTGCAGTTCATCTTCAACCTCCACCCCCTGAGTCGCCAGCCACCATCGATCAAACAGCCGCCCCCTGCCGCCCGCGGCTGGCGGTGCACCACCCCGCCCACCCCGAAAACACTCCCCACCGCCGGTCCACCGCCGCGCCGGCCATCCCTCTAGCCCCCCCCCCGTGCCGAGCTTTTTCTCCAGCGATCCCAACGCCACCGCCCCACCATCCCCGGTGACCACGGCCCCCACCCTGAACCCTAAGACAGATAGTGGGGCACCTCTCCGGCGAGCCCCCCTCCCCGCTGCGGCTGGTTCTTCCTTAACTCCGGTGAGCCCCCCACCCCCTGAAAATTGACTGACCCAAAAGTCGATTCAGTCGATTGAACTGTAGCTAAATCAGAGCAGCATCGCAAGCAAGAGCAAAAGCGAGAGCAGCAGCGCGAGCAAGAGCAGACCAGGCAGGGGACCGAGAGCAAGAGCAGAGTAGCAGCGCGAGCGAGAGCTAAAGCAGCAGCAGCTCCTTCCCTCGTGCGCACACGTGGGTACACGGGCGGATGCAATTTTGTACCAAGATCCACCCCATGTGATAATTTGACGTGTGTAAAAAGTCCTTCACTTCATTGATGGTCAATTAATACAGCGCATGCAAATTGAGTGGATGTGAGGGCGGAAGAAAGACATTACTACTCCACTGCGCATGCGAGTAGTTAAAATCATGGGTTGTTAGTAGTACTTCCATTGGTCTCCTTAATATTTTGTGCCAATTTTTGACAGTAACATAATATTTACGCATCTGAGCAGTGTAGTCTACTTGAAATTTATGTTCCACTAAACTCATTGGGAGCCGTTTCAGGCCTCAAAACCAAAAACCATCAATTAATCTTTACCTTGTTCCCATCACATTCGAAAGTACTAGTGCTACAATTAAATGCAAGCCTGCTCACACCTACAAGTACGTACCAAACCTGAACATGTTCCCACTATGCCGGTTTTAGTACTAGTGCTAGTACTTAGGATATAAAAGAACTACCTAACCGAAAATTACTCTACCTTCCTCCTCAAAAGTCCTTCTTCGTACGTCCTTGCCATGGCCGGTGTGCAGAGCTCTAGGTCGAGAACTACTCGTAACAAGGGAGCGGCAACCAAGGCTGTGAAAAAAAAGAGAGGGCTCACCGCCACATAGAGACCTCGAAAGATCTCTCACGGGCAGGCGATGGCTGCCAGGAGCACCCTAGACGCGGAGGCGAACATGCCGAGCTAGCGGTGCTAGAGTCGTTATCCCTTGACGGCATGCCCGATCTGCTCAATAAGCACCTCAATAAGCAGAAGGAGTTCATCCACGGCTTGGTGGAGCTGCTGAAGGAGAGCCTCGAGGACATGCCCGCTGAGCTCAATGAGCAGGGGGAGTTGACCGCCGGCTTGGTGATGCTGCTGAAGAAGAGCATTGCCTCGAAAAAGAAGGCGACCGGCGAAATCCTGCAACTTCGGGTGGACAAGGCGAAGCTCTGCCACGAGCACGACCGGCTGAAGGAGGAGAACGCCGGCTGGAAAAACTGCATGAGAATAGTAGTTCTTCGATGAAGATGTTGTAGGCCCTCGTCATGGAACAGAAGGAGGAGTTGGCGAAGCTCCGCCTCGAGCACCCGACTGTTGTCAAGGTACGTAATGCGTCCGTGGAACAGATCACTACAGGAATCCAGTATTTTGCCGTCTGCCATGGCGGACGGCAAAGAGCTTTGCCGTCAGCGGCGGACGGCAAACAGTGATGGAAAAGACAGGGTCGGCAAACAGGTCCTTTGCCGTCCGCTTTTTATGGCGGACGGCAAAGAGCCCTTTGCCTACAGCGGCGGACGGCAAAGAGGAGTGACGGCAAAAAATTGGACGTCCGCCAGCGTTAGTCCGTTAGGTGGCTAACGGCGGCCTTTGCCGTCCGCCAGCGGACGGCAAATTTGAGCGCCTCTTTGCCGTCCGCCAGTTGATGTCAGCAATGCTTCAGCGCCCGCTGTGTTTTGCCATATGCCACGGCGGATGGCAAAGGCAATGTCTTTGCCATCAGCTTAGCTTTGTCGTCCTCCACGGTAGGCAAATTTGCGAAATGGCCAATCCCTCAGGAAGCACAGGTGGGCGCCACGTGTCCCCTTTGCCGTCTGCCACCGATGGCAAGGCGTCTTTGCCGTCTGCCGCGGACGGCAAAGAGCCTGCACTGCCTCTTTTTTATTCTGTTTTTCTTATACCCAACAATTATCACAGCAAATATATCACATCACATATATATCCATCACATAAATATCTAGCACATATATCCAACATAATAAATATCCAGCACATATATATCCATCCATACATACATAGTAGGTTGCACATAGTTCCATCGATCCATACATATTACAATATGCAAAGTTTCATCATAGCAATCTAGTTTCATCATAGCAAGCGAGCAGAATACAAGAAGTGCATCAAAGGAAAAAACAAGCAATCCATCATAGGAAGGTCGCTTCCGTGAAGTGAATGAAAACTGCAAAATGACAAATAAGAAAGTTAGAAAAAGAAGACTAGAAGAAGAATTAGACTAGAAGAAAAAGAATAGAAGAAGAAGAAGACTAGAAGAAGAAGTATATGCCATTTATTAGCTAACTTAGGTGAACTGGATCATTTATGAGCTAAAAGAGATGAAATGGATCGTTTATGAGCTAACTTAGGTGAAATGGATCGTTTATTAGCTAACCTAGGTGAAATGGATCGTTTATGAGCTATCTTAGGTGAAATGGGTCGTTTATGAGCTAACCTAGGTGAACTGGGTCGTTTATGAGCTAACCTAGGTGAAATTGATCATTTTGGAGCTAACTTAGTTGAAATGGGTTGTTTATGAGCTAACTAAGGTGAAATGCCACGTTTTTGAGCTAACTAAGGTGAAATGGATTGTTTTTGAGCTAACTTAGGTGAAATGGGTCATTTTAAAGCTAACGTAGGTAAAATGGATCATTTAGGAGCTAATCTACGTAAAATGGGTCATTTTAGAGCTAACTTGGATAAATTGGATCACTTGTAAGCTAACTAAGGTAAAATGAGTCAATTTAGAGCTAACTTAGGTAAAATGGATCGTTTATGAGCTAACTAAGCTAATTATGCAATTTTTGACATAAGTAAGCTAAGTACATATCGTTTTAGAGCTAACTTAGGTAAAATGGATGGTTTATGAGGTCAGTAAGCTTATTAAGTCATTTTGGAGGAAAAGAAGCTAACTCTAGGTCATTATGGTAAGCTTATTGGAGGAAATAAAGCTAAGTCTAGGTCTTTATGCATTTGTTAAGCAAAACACTAGAGAAACTTACCGTGATCAGGGAGGTGTAGGAGCGTGCTGGCTCGCGCCGGTAGCTAGAGAAGGATCATGCGATGCGTTTCTGGAGTTAAGCTGCACAAAAGATCATTTCCAATGTCTCGTTAGCATTATGACACTCAAATGTTAAGACTAGCAAGTAATGTCCATTCAAATTAAACTCACCATGCTCCTAGGAGCAATCACTGGCATCGGCGGAGCGGTCTGACCGGACTTCTCGCACATAGACTACACATTTGGTTTTCACAACAGAGTCATACTAGTTAGTAATGAGACTCAAATGCTAAGACTACCAAATAATCTGCAGAAGAAACTTACCACAAGGAGCTCGTACATGGCCCTTGCCTGCATGTCATTCCATGCCCTGTCCTCCTCCAACATCTTTGTCGTCCTCTCCTCCAACTCCCGCTGCCTCTCCGCCGCCTCCGCCAGAAGTTTCTCCTTTCTATCTCTCTCACTCTGTATAGCAGCCTACAACACCACTCACATGACCATTTGTAATCATTGATGGAAGCACACACAATGTAATGGAGAAAGATAGCTGAGTACATATAACTAACCTTGAAGGCGAGTTGGACTGGCCGTTCACGAGGCCTTATCTCAGGAGCGGAGCTCGACTGGCGCGCCTTGATCTCCGGGAGAGTGCTAGGACAACGGATAAGTCCATCTCCCATGGCTATGGAGCCATGGGACCTCCCGCCACTAGATATCATCAGCAGCTCTGTATCAATGGGACCCTGGCTCGGGTTAAAGTCCTCCCGTTTCCTCACCTTTCCCTGATCTCTATATTGCACGAGCTTGTCATGGGCGGAGATGTTGGTGAAGTACTTTGGATCATCGAGGTCAGACGCAGAGAATGCCTTGACTTTCTTGTAAGGGCCAGTGTGGGCCATGGCATACAGGTCGTACACCTCTGGCACCTTATCCGCCTTATTGTAGCATGCCTGAAAGAGAGAAACAAAGTAAATTAGTAGTTAAAGGGCTAAAGCTAGCACGATGAATGAATTGCATGAATCATGAAGCAAACCACATACCCAGTTCCGCCCGTATTGAAATAAGTTGGAGCTGCCTTGGTGGTGTGGCACACCTTCCATTTGGGCACGGGAACCTTACATGCACACACCAGCCAACGAATAGCGCATACGCCGGCAAGTCATGCGTCGAGTACATGTACCAGACACGCATTATGAAGTTCCATTTGCTATAGGCGTCGTATGTCTTGAACCCATTATCCCAGGCTTCTTGCAATTCGTCCTTAAGCGGCTGCATGTACACATTCATATTTTTCCCCGGATAGTTGGGCCCTGGAATTATCAACGTCAGGAAAATGTTCTTTCTTTGCATAAGCTATCCGGGGGAGATTGAGTGGAAAGACAAATACGGGCCAACAACTGTATTGGGCTGCCGTCATACCAAACACACTGAACCCATCCGTGCTGATGCCGACTCGAGGATGCCTTGGATCTGCCGCTTTGTCACCATGTAATTCATCAAACTTTTTCCACGCAACACCATCCGATGTGTGTACCATCATCAGATTCCCATCTGCATCTAGTTCGGTTCTTTTGCCTATTTTGTGCCATGTCATCTGTCTGGCCGTCTCTTCGACCATGAAAAGACGTTGAAGTCTTGGTACGATTGGCATATACCAAAGAACACTAACGGGGATTTTGGTCTGTGTCTTCTCACCCATACCGTTGTCTACCACAATATACTTGGAAGACTTGCAAATGGGACAATAGTTCAAGTCCGCATAGTCAAGCCTAAATAAGGCACATCCTTTCTCACAGGCATGTATCTTCTCATAGGGCATCTTCAGTGCACAGAGGATTTTGTCCGACTGTTACAGGTTTGCAGGCATTACATGGCCTTTGGGTAGAAAGCGTCCAAATACTATCATAATTGCGTCATAGCATTCTCTTCCCAAGTTGAACTGAGCCTTCAGAGCCATTACTTGTGAGATGGCATCCAACTGACAAAGCTCAGTGTGCTCGTGGAGCAGACGTTTTGAAGACTCCAACATTTCATTGAAGGCCTTTGCAGATTCCTCCATCTCCTCATCCGAATCCCGAGCATCATCATAGTCTTACACCATGTTTTCGATCCCGGTACCATGCTCGTCGTTGCAATGACGATCCACCTTAGCTCGGTCACGTTGGGCAGACTCACCATGAAATGTCCACACCGTATAATCGAGCGTAAAACCACTCTTCTGCAGGTGTTTGCCCATTTCAGCCTCTGTCCTCTTTTCCCAATTGCCGCACCGGAAACAGGGGCACCAGGTTTTCTTCTGGCCATTTGCAAATGCGGCTTGCACAAACCCCTTGGTTTTGTGAACCATTCAGCGCTCCATTTGTTCTGACCAGTGTGACCGGTATACATCCAGGCATGATCACTCATCTTGACTTTCAGAGCTACTGGACACACAACAATTATATATGTAATTCACCATGTATATATATTCATCAGTTGATCTACTTTGTCAATTTTATTACGTCCATGCAACCTACACTCTAATAGGTAATGATAGGTCCTAATCCCACCCGTGTATGTGTAGATTGGGTTCATTTTCCCATGCTATGCTCCGGATCCGACGCAAAATTTCGGCAGCACCTCCCCGCTGTTCTCCTGATACACGTCTCTGCAATAAACAGAGAGGATGTGTACTCGGAGAACAACAGGGGAGGCACTGACGAAATTTATGCGTCGGATCCGGGGCAAAGCATATGGGAAAACGAACCCAATCTACACATACTCGGGCTGTCCATGGATAGCGTTGGACAATTCAAAAGAATCAAGGTTATAAATATGCAAATGCATGCATATTTATAACTATGACACTTTCGAACGGGAGACACATATTGGTTACGCATACTGATGATTCAAGACACATATATAGCTAGCTATCAAGTTTCATCGGAATAGATCAAATAATTAATGGGGGAGGAGGACATGTCATTTGTGCTCACCCACAAACGAAGGGGCAGAGCTCGTCAAACGCACGGCGAGGTCGTCGAACACCAAACCTCGCAGCGATGAAACAACTGCACATTTAAAGCTACCAGATCAACACAATTATATATGATGTTTTTCATAACAAAATCAAAAAATATATGACCTAACTAATAATTCACAAATATATGACCCCATCGGCCTCTGGAAGGCCAAAGAACACCTTTTCAGGAGGTGTCGGGGGTCGGGGTGTCGTGTCGGTGTCGGGGTGCCGTGTCGGGGTCGGCGAGCTGTTTCGGGGTTGGGGTCTCGTGTCGGTGTCGGGGTGACGTGTCGAGGTTGGGGTGCTGTTTCGGGGTCGAGGTGTTGTGTCGGGGTCGAGGTGTCGGGGTCAGGCGGTCGGTTGTCGGGGTCGGGGTGTCGGGTCAGGCTCGGGGTCGGGGTGTCGGGGTCGGGGTCGTGGTCTGGGTCGGGGTGTCGGGGTCGAGGTCTCGGGGTCGGGGTGCCGGGTCGGATCGGGGTTTTTCCCTCTTTTTTTCCTTTTCTTCTTCTTCCTCTTCTTCCTTTTCTTCCTTTTCTTCCTTTTTTCCTTCTTCTTCTTCTTCTTCTTCTTCTTCTTCTTCCTCCTCCTCCTCCTTTCCTTTTTCCTCTTCTTCTTCTCCACCTCTCTTCTTTCTTCTTCTTCTTCTTCCTCTTCTTCTTTTTTCTTCTCCTCCTCCTCTTCTTCTTCTTCCTTTCCTTTTTCCTCTTCTTCTTCTCCTCCTCTCCTCTTTTTTTGTTCTTCTTCTTCTTTCCTAAAACTAAACTAAACCTAAACCTAAATCTAAAACTAAAACTAAAACTAAATCTAAACTAAACATAAACCTAAAACTAGAAAAACAGAAAAAGGAAAAAACTAAATCTAAACCTAAAGCTAAACCTAAACCTAGAACTAAAACTAAATCTAAACTAAACATAAACCTAAAACTAAAAAAACAAAAAAAAAGGAAAAAAAAGAGGAGGAGAGCTCACCTGGGGCAGGGCCGGTGGAGGAGGTGGCCGGTGGAGGAGGGGGGCGGGGCGGCCTGGGGCGGCGGCGCCGGGCGGCAGTGGCGACGGGGCCGGGCCCGGCCGGGCGGTGGGGCGGCGGGGTGGTGGGGCGGCGGCGCACATGTGAAGAGCAGGGAGAGAAACAGAGAGAGAGGGGCGGGGTGGGGTGGGGCGTGGACATTAACGTTAGATATGTTAAATCTTTGCCGTCCACCCCCTTTGTCGTCCGCTTATTTGCTCTTTGCCATCTGCTAGCAGACGGCAAAGAGGGGGGCCGTTAAGTTTTTTTAAGCAGCTTGTCAGTGGGGCCCTCCCTCTTTGTCGTCTGCTAGAGGACGGCAAAGAACTGGCTGATGGCAAAGAAGGTCTTTGCCATCAGCTAGTTCTTTGCTGTCTGCTTTTGGGTAGCTGATGGCAAAGTAGCTGATTCCAGTAGTGGATGATGAAGGCTCGCATCGAGAAATCCCGCGTCATGGACACAATGATGGAGATGGCGGAGGAGACACACAAGGATATGGAGGTCGTGGAGGCGATGCAGAAGCACTTACGACTCCGCGGCCAGCAACCCTTCATGTAGTGAGAGCAACGCCCCAGACTTGTGTGTGCGTCTTCCTTCTTTTTCGGGGGTGATAATCTTCCTTCTTCTTTTGCTCCTGTGTTTCTTATTTTGCTTCGGGTGCTTGGCCACACGTGTCACCTTCTCTGCGAGGCATGAATAGAACAATGCTAAAAATGAGATGACTAGCAAATTAGATCATTCTTTATCGCCAATAGAACAATGCCTCTTGCTAGTAATATATAATAACAGTAGAGAGTAGACGATATGGCACTGGGCTGCCTTGTTTCGTGCTCCTCCGTCGTACACCAGTGGAAAACTTGAGTATACCGCACGGTTCTTGGCTCCTCCTCAGGTCATTGGCACATTTATATGAGCAGTCAAATCACAAGGTCCCGCCTTCCAGAAGTAATGAGCCGTCAAATCATAAAGGCCCTCGCCTCTTGTGAAAAGGACCAAGCTAGACTACTCCGCCCTCTAGCCTTTTAAAAAAATGTATACATTTGTATAGTGGTAGTATCGATGGATTGCGCCATGGAGCAAATCTAACAAGATGTAATTAAAGAAAAACGGTGGTACATATAGAAAGCGCTCCTCGCCAAATTATGCATATACTATATGGCACTACCCACTATGAAGGTAATAGTAACATACACTACTAGGGAAAACCTTATACACAGAATATTACCAGCAGCGCTCTTCAAAATACGACGCTACTGCTATTTAGCAACAACGCATGCCGGAAAAACGTGCTGCTGAAAGAAAAATAGCAGTAGTGCGTCATCTCTAAACCTCGCTACTGCTCTATTTGCCATGACCTCACCGTCCAGCTAGTTATAGCAGTAGCGCCTTACACCGGACCGCGCTACCGCTATTCTCCTTACCTGTAGCGCTTTTTCATACCCATGCTACTGCTAACCCTACCTTATCACCACGCGGCGACCCTCTCTCTCACTCACTCTCCCTCTCAGTCACTCTCCCTCTCAGTCACTCTCCCCTACGCCGATAACCATTGTCGTTCGTCGTCGCCGCCGCCGCCATCGTCTGTCCGCCACCGAGGTACTCCCTCCTTCTGTCCCTCCTCCTCCCACCGCCCCCTCCACCCTCCTCCTCCCACCGCACCCTCCTCCTTCCGCCTGCGGCCGCCCCCTCCTCCCTCCTCCACCGACAGCCCTCCTCCCACCGCCACTCCCTCCTCCTCCGGCCGGCCCCTCCCCCTCCTCCTCCGGCGCCCCTCCCCCTCCTCTCTCCTCCCTCCCTCCCTTGTCTCTGTTTTTGCAAATCATAGGTAACTCATTTTTTAGCAAGTGATTAATATAACTAGCTTATTTATATTAAGTGCTTAATGGACCTAGTTTATTTAGTAAGTGCTTAATAGAACTAGTTTATTTAGTAAGTAGTTAATAAAACTAGTTTATTTAGTAAGTAGTTAATAAAACTAGTTTAATTAGTGTTAGGATTATATATAAGATATTTTCGAATATTTTTTTTCATATTTTGAACCATTGAAATGCAATGACCATCGATAAGTGGCCTATGTTTTGCCGGAGTGTTGATTAATTTCCGTTCCGGCAAATTTCAGGCGCTCGATGTGTCCTTTTTTAGCAAAGGCATGCTGGATTTTTTGGGTTTTGTTGTCGAGTTATAATCTCTGAATTTTGAACACAGGAGATGTCTGATGATGATGGGATCCCGGAGTGCGGGTACTGCTATGATGACCGGGGTGTGTGCGACAGGTTTCCTCACCTGCAAAATGATAGGTTTTTCACCGTGAAGCTGGAAGAGACCTTCGATGTTTGTACGGTATGCAACGACAAGCATTTCATCGTAATTAATATCATCACTTGTGCTTGTTTTGTTCAACCTGTAATTTATGGATTTTTTTCAATTTGATTAGTACATCCCGTGCCATTCTAGACCATATGTATTGGAGAAGCTTGGTTTTGGTTTAGATGACTTTGAGAATGTGGAGACGAGGAGGGCTCACTTAAGAACTAAACATGGTTATGAGTTTCTGGTTAAGTTCTACAATGTGGGCGATCGCTCCCATTTCGGTTGCTCTAATTGGGAAGCTCTCTGCAAGGCATATGGATTTGAGGAGGGAATGCGAATAAGATTTGATATTTGTCCCGAAGATTATGATGATGATGATAATATCGACATCTGGGTGGATGTGGCTATGCCTCCAGTTTTTCCTAGATGTGAGTTTGTCAAACTAATTTGTTAAGTTCAGTAATTTATGTTGTTAATTTAAAAATATTTGGTGTTCGTCCATACTAAACTTATTTATTTATAATTTTCAGCTTATTTCTTATCTTCAAGAAATACTCAGAAGGTAGTAGACAAAACATACTATAGCTATGACTCCAAGCTTAATTGTGAGGAGAAATGTTATCTTGTCTCATTCATACAAGATGTTGAGGCCTTCAAAACCAGTCACTCTATCAGCCAAAATTATACTAGATATGTGCCACTAGTCTATACATTGCTTGATGATAACTTCATTGCTAAAATCTTGGTAAGATTTTATTAATGATGGTAACTTCATTGCATACATTATTCTTAAGTAAACCATTGTTAACTATATATGTTACTATTTCGTTTTTGAACAGAGACTCCCGAAGCAGGTTGTGCCTAACATGCTATTTACCGAAGGTGATATGCATATAGTTAGCTTACGACCAACTCCTTCGGAGGCTTACCATACTGCATACTCGATTTCTTCAAATGATGGAAGGCTCAAAATCAAAGAATGGATCAAAGTGATGAATGCGCACACGCAAATAATTGGAGACAAAATGAATGCGCGCAAGCCACAAGTTGGAGATAGGTTTTTGTGCATTCTTCATTATGGTGAAGGACTGGTTTATCTATTTTATGATATTTTAGCTAGGAGAGAGGAGTAGGTCCTAAGTATTAAGAACAATTAGTTAGTGTTGATTATATATGACTACAATGTCTTAGACTTGATGGTGATGCTGAGTAGGAGTAGTGACTATGAGTACTATGATGATGATGAGGACGAGTTGTTATTATAACTAGTGACGAAGTTGTTATATGATGTCCCATCATGGACGAAAATGATGATTATGAGGAGTTATATGACAATGATATATTATGATGATAAGTTGTTAATGATATTATGATGATGATGAGAAGTTATTATGTCACTAGGTGAAAGAACCGCCGATTAGTCTCAAATGGATGGATCCAAATTGACCGTTGGTTACTTTGGATCCATGCACTTGAAACTAATCCAAGGTTCTTTCACCTAGTGATTTAATAACTCATTACGATGTAAAAACAATCTCTAAATTGCTACTGTATGAAAAATTGTATACTCGTATATGAATACGACCTAAAATTCAAAAGAAATGGAATAGGGAATAATAGTAGTAGCGTTTGTTTTCGAAAGCGCTACTAATAATTAGCAGTAGCGATTGACTTGGAAAGCGCTACTACTAAGTAGATATAGCAGTAGCGAGTGCCAGTAGGCGCTACTGCTAAGCATTAGCTGTAGCCACTTATCAGTAGCGCGCTTACCCGCGCTACTGATAGGCCAAAAACGAGCGCTACTGTTAGGCTTTTCCCTAGTAGTGATAGACTAGTAACTAGTCTATGCTACTCTCCACTATGACCAGCGAAAGTCGAGGCGCGGATACCAACGAGGGCCTGGTTGTGTCTATACTTGGACAACTCACCCGACTGCATGTGCACCAGGCAGACGAAGCTCGTGTCGTGTTGGTGCCGTGTGCGGCCCGCACATTGAACAAAACCTCGCGCCTCCATTTTAGCCTCCTCGTTTTAAACTTCTCAATCTCAAGGCCAAGGAGCAACATGAAACCTATGATAGAGCCAATCGGATGGTTGAGAACACTACAATTTGTAGCTACAGATGCGTGTGTGAGAGAGGACGAGTGCGTGCGTGCACCTCTTCTCAGAGTACAACTATATGTGGGTGGCATTGACCTAGGGAGGAGTGATGGTGCGTGCGAGAAGTCCCGAGAGATAGGTGTAATACATCTGAAAAAGACTATTCTATAGCTCGCCACGAGGCTATTCCTGTCGAACACCAAGCGTAAGATATGTAACTCACGGTGCCATTTTTTGCACATACACAACAGTATAAAAAGAACTAGTACCATGGCATATGCTACACCATGACCGAGAAAACGTGCCGACGTTACGCCATCCGGGAATAGTGCCGCAATTTGAAACTAGAACCGTCAATAAATTTTGAGCGCGTCTCGTCACATTCCAAATTACTACTACTACCACGCTATATTTAATTGCAAACCTATTCACACCGATCAGAACATAAATGGTTTCCCACTTTGTAGTGTATTAGTAGTACTCAGTTATAAATACTACTATGCTAAGATGACTGCACATTCCTCCTCAACTCCTCATCCACAAAAAACAATCAAGTCAATCAAGCCATAGCCAGCGTAAGTTCTGGGTCGAGAGATTTCCACCAGGGAGAGGTGAGCATGGAAGAGGAAGCACGAGAGATGTCCTGCCTCACCGCGAAAGCCGCCGACATGTCCAGCCGCGTAGCAGTAGCAACACAGAGGTCCCGCCACGCCGCCAAAGTAGCATGGAGGTCCCGCCGCACCGTCGATGTACCAGACTGGTCCGGCCACGCCGCGGAAGTAGCAGAGATGTCCCGCCGCGCCACCGAAGCAGCAGGGAGGTCCCGCTGCACCGTGGCGGCCTGGGAAAATTTCTCGCGGGAAGGCGAGGACTCTTACAGGCGCATGCGTGCGATAGTACGTAGCCAGATGGATCGGATCTCCGGCTGGGCGAGGATGTAGGACGAGGCTACCGACGTCATCCGAAAACTAAGGGAGGGCAATGCGAAGCTCCGGGGTGTGCGCGACCTGCTGAGGGCAAAGATCACTGGAAGGGCGAAGCAGGAGGAGGAGACCGCTGCCTTGTTGCAGAGGACGGGCGTTATCATCAAGAAACTTATGGACGAGAATGCCGTGCTCCGCATCAAGCGCAACAGCCTGGTGGAGGAATCCATGGATGCTGCCAAGCAGTGTATTAAGGACATGAAACTGATGAAAGAGATCATCGCCCGCCGTGAGAACTAGTCTCCGCAATCTGCAGCGCATAAAGAAAGTAGAGATCAGTGAGCCAAATCGTTGTATGCATCCTCCTTCTTCTTTTGCCATTATGTATTTTGGGGGTAGCCGCATGTGGCTTTTTAATTATCTTCCTAATTATGTAAGACAATTATTATCCACTCTTGTCGTCCTTATATATATATATTCATCAGTCTTTCTATAATTCGTAGTAGATGCTATGTAGGTCCGTCGGATCTTACATCAAGATCCGTGCAAAATTTTCTTTCAGATTTTCTTTTTTCACTCTTAAATCTCAGTCGAGTGAGACATTGCCACGCCATTAAACAGAGGCTCGGGCGCCATTAATGGAGACCTTGGGAGAGAGGTGGACGGTAGATGGAGGTCAAAGGGCTCGCACGCCTCCCGTACTCAAATAGCTACCCTGCACAGCGCCACCTAGCTAATAAAAAAAGGGGACGCGTGGCGGCACGTAAATGGTAAATAGATCGCCCACAGTTTCAATAATACTTGTGTTTCCGATTGTAATGTGACATCACTTGTTCCAAAATGACTTTGTTGATTGTTAATGTGTGCGCCTTCGCAAATCAGATAGCAAAATTACCACAACATGTTGGTGCCATGTCATGACACCAAGCCAAGTTTCATGATTTTCATGCGTGTTTCGGATTTACCAGAATTAAAAAACCAAGTTTCTCAATGTTTCCAGCCGATCCATGATTCCCAGATGATTGAATTTCATTCCCATTTCTGGCATGGGACCTAGAAATTTACCCGAGGACACATATGTGATTTTTCATCCAGCTTTGGTGCACTGGAGCATGTGCTTGTATTTAAAATTTGAATTATGCACACAAAGGTGACACGTTCCCTCTCAAAACCACGAGCCTTCTTAAGAGAAGCTCTGGTTTGCAAGAAACTTATACCAAAACTTGTTCCTATTCTGCAATTTTTTTACCACACCATGGTAGTACCATGACATGACACCATGCCAAGTTTCATGATTTTCAGGCATGTTTTGGATTTACAAGAATTTTAAAACCAAGCTTCTCAGTGTTCTCGGCTGAACCACGATGCCCAGATGTTTGAATTTCATTCCCATTTCGTACATGTGACCTAGAAATTCACCCGAGGACACACATGTGATTTTTCAATCAACTTTGGTGCACGGGAGCATGTGCATGTAGTTCAAATTTGAAGTATGCACATTAAATGATCAGAAACTCAATTAATGTATAAAAAGGCCAAAGAAACCCGGAATAATTCCAAAATTTAACAGGGCACTCATATAGTTCTATGTTGGCACTGTAAAGAAAATTTGGGGGAGGCATCGTATATTGTTTCGCACACAAAGGTATAAAGAAATAAAGAAATTACCATACCTATTTAATTCTTGGGTTCTTATTATTTATGCCACTAGTTGTGTATCACTACTCAGTTTTTCCATTAGAAGTTACAACTACTCAAAAAATGCCATCGATCCGTGAGATGCCTGCTCAAAAATGCAATTAGATATCTAAAAAATGCCATCATTAAGTTCCATATTTGCTCAGAAATGCCATTAGACATTGTTATTTTCACGTAAACCCGTTGACCATGTTACATGACAAAAATAAGCCGATTCTCACAATGATAAGTTAATGGTATTCAGCACAACACACCCCTCAAATAAAACTAAGCACCCTGGAATTCTTTGACAAAACTAAGCACCCTGAAATTCTTTGACAACTAAACTACTGGCTATATGATGTTGGCCATATATATTGTACGTATATATTGTGAAGAAACGAGTGGTAGTACTATACCAACTAAAATATGAAATGTACGAAATATAACGAGAAGAAACATAACATAGTTCTGCTGTGGGCTCAGCACAACACACCCCTCAAATAAAACTAAGCACACCTAAAATTAAACTAAGCAACTAATCCGGTAGACACTGCATTAGAACCACCATGAGCAATGACACTGAAACCTTACTCGGACTCCTCATCCACGTCCTCGACTTCGTCCTTGTCCCTCTTCCTCTTGGCCGATACTTCCTTGCTTGAACCGCACACTTGGCTCTTGCTCTTCATCCAACCCTGGTAGATATTGAAACAAAGGTAGTCATCCATTGCAACGTAGTGGATGTTGTCTATATCTAGTACATTCCACTCCATTTCATGATGAAACTTGAACGAAGGTTTCCTCAGTGTAC
This sequence comes from Triticum urartu, assembly GCF_003073215.2. NCBI lineage: Eukaryota > Viridiplantae > Streptophyta > Magnoliopsida > Poales > Poaceae > Triticum > Triticum urartu. Next base: position 189,893,203 of record NC_053022.1, read on the forward strand.
CGTATGAAGGATGAACCATGGCTCCTGCTAGGATTAGCATTGAAGGCTGATCACGGGAGGGCACCATCCCTTTCTTCTGGAGGTCGAAGGGGTTGCCTACAACGATTCCTATCTGATCCAGGACATCCCTGTCGTTCCTAAAGTCTACAATAACGAATTTGACTCGGCTGTCCTTGAGGAAATTCTTAAAATCCTGGCACTCAACATCGGGATGGCATATGTGGTAGACCAAGCATAAGTCATGCACGCAAACCTGGATCATGGCGGGCTTCTTCTTCTCTGCCTCCTTTAGATTCTTCTCGCTTCCCAGGACTGTGGTGTACTCAACATCTAGCCCAGCGACCCACTCATCATTTGAGTTTTCGAACATGCGTTTGAAGTGAGCAAGGCATTCTTTGACCTTTGCGGAAGAACGAGTGTAGATGACATAGAACTCATCGCCGGTGATGGTTCTAACCTTGTACTCACCGCCGATCATGGAGATTTGGGACGCCATGGATTTGGGAGGAGGGTTAGGATTAGTGGAACTGCCATAATGTGAAAGGACAGGACGACTAGGAGCGGTTTATAGATTGTAAAAATGTCGAGTGGGGGGCATGTGCGAATGCCAGGGTAGTGGCTTGCCTGGTGGATAAATGGATTCATGCACAGTACTATGGGGGGCCAATTACATGTCATGTCTACTTGACGCCCAATTAAATGGTTTTCCATGTCATGTCAAGCATTGGGAAAATTACAGGTGATATGAAGCTTTCCATTCTCCCATGATACGGGCTTCCGAGAGCCCTTGGATCTGATATCAAACGGTTGCATGGCGTGATTCTAGACCTATGGGTCAATATCATATCCTGGAGGGTTATTCTGCAATTTTTCAGCAACTTTGCCTGCGACCGTTTGATCTCAGATCCAAGGGCTGCCAGCAGCCCGTATCTTGGTCGCGGCTACCACGACTGTCGCCTCGCTCGCGCGGTCTCTCCCTTGGAGATTTAACACGGTGCGTTAGGCTATCTGATGTTGGCATGTCATACATAGTCATCACTTAGTCACTCATACAACAAGGTTAGCTATAAGGTTGGCTATAAGAGTATTTTTTGTTTACTTCTCTCTATCTCTTTCTTCATAGTATTTATTGAATTTGCCAAGGAGTGACCTCTTCCAATGAAATGGTGCTTAGATGAGGTGCTATGGGAATTAAATGGCTTAGCAACTCAAGTCCCCAATGCATAGGTGCTTTGTTTTTTGTTGCTAAATTTGCTTCATCTAGGTACACGCGCTTATCACCGTTTCTTCCGGGGGTCACCAAACTAGTCTCTCTCTTCTTAATTAACTTGCCACATCAGACATTATGCCTATGTGGCAGGCTTAGCACCTGTAGGATCAAGTACAATAGTGAGCTATAAGCCCGCATTACATGTCATTTTTGCATATGTGGGGGAAAGAGGCAAGGAAAAAGTGGAGGAGTGGGCTCTCAAGCAAGAGCCAGCATCTACATGGTGGAGCATCGGGAGAGGCAACTCTATGGACGTGGCCAGGAATCGGGAGACTCAAGCCGGTCGTAGCGCCGCAGTTAAAATGATAATGGCCAGTCGAATCACTGGGCCCCACCTGTCTAGCAGTAACTCACTATCAAATCACACAACCCTACGTTAGCAGCAGCCTACTCCCTCATCTTCTCGCATCTCTGTTGAACCGACTAGGCAGAACTGCCCCACCTACCGCGCGGGAAAAGCCCCGTCCTCGACTTTTAAATAATATAGTATACTAATTTTGTATCCATGGATTGCGCCATGGAGCAAAGCCTCAAGAAAACGGCAGTACATGTACGGAGTATACAACACGCCCGTCGCGTTCACGTCGCACCCCAGACGGTCGGTTGGTCTGGCACGCCGCTCTCCGAATGGAACACGCGTCATATTGCGTTTGCACACACATGTGGGACCGTAATTGAGAACCGACCATAGGTACACTCCCCAACCCCGCAAGTCGGGTGAGTTAATAGAAGTACATACGTTGGTACCTGGACGATCCCTGCAAGACACGGAAGATCAGTTCGTCCATGCATGTGACCAGACTCCAGCAGACACGCCTGCATTGGCTATCGTCTACATATCGTGCAGGCTGTGTTGTACAGGGTTGTAGTTCTAATGAGAAATCTAAAAAAATGTTTCTTGTCATCTCGCAAAATTAGGTGTCATGTGCTTCGGATCACTGCGAGGGTTAAACAGTGACAACTGAGTTGGGCTAGTCATTGGGGGCACATGCACGAAGACTACTCAGCTACTAGCTAGGTCAAGTCGGCTATGTTAATCAGGACATCTATCGACGGACCCCTTTTCTATGAGTTTATCTTTAATTTGAGCTTTGATCCTCGTCTAGTTTATCCGTCGGGATTCATCTTGTATCCTTTGGGCAGTGAGGTTATGATTTCTTGTCATGTGACATTTTTTCGTGTTATATGTTATAATCTGGTGCTTCAGATCAAAATGACGAGAACTGCGCCTCCGGGGCAGGTGCATGAAGACTTCTCGACTGTCATTGCCGAGGTAGACAAAAGAAAACTAGTACTCCACTATATAGGCAGGAGCCTCCGCGCTTGCTTGCTAGTGTTGCTCTCTTCACACTGTCTCGTCCTCTCCAGATCTAAACACGACAGAGGTGGCCACACACTCTCTCTCTACTCACCGCTGGTCACAGATCCACCCGGATCCTTTCCGCCAAGGAAGGTGAGAAGGTGCAACGTTCAGGCGGTCGTCCTCAGCGATAGCTCTTACCCACTGCAGGCGCGTCCCAATCAGCATGCCTTGCCGTTCTTTCCTAAGCATCGCTGAGGAGGGAGGGCCTCCCACCCCTTCTTCCTTGTTGACGTAGTGTGGGCAGATCCGGCCTCCCGCCGCCCACCTAGCGACATCCCGGCGACCCTCAGGTATAACTTCCTTCGAAACCGGCCTTGCTCTACTTCCCGAGCTCCTGGCGTCGCTGTATTTGTATCTTTTACTATTTCTCAGCATCCCTCATGTAGATAGGATCGATCGGCTATTTGAAAAGCACCTATTTTTTTACTGTTAAGAGGTAAAACTAGTTCATGCACTCGAATCTAGTAGTACTTGGTTCAAACAAGGAAGAAAGGGGGTGGGGGAAGATTTGTTACCTGAATCTAGGACTTGGTCGAACGAGGAAATAATGGGGGCGAAAAGAAACAGAGACTGGCTATCAAACTGGTCTCTAGGTCTAATAGGGAAATAAAGGGAACGCAGTACAAACTCAATATAAACCCGATCTATTGGTTGAAAAAGGAAAGAAAGTGGGGACTAGGGGACAAGTCAATAGAGTAAGTTCGGCACTAGATTTGCTAGCCTCACACGGTATAAGGTGGCTCCAACCCAGATATCCCCTTCTGATGTTTGTTGCCCCGAGCCGCTCTTATGTAATGCCACTGGTAAAATGTAGTAGTCGCACTATTAAAAGTAAGGACACGTTAAACCAATGTTGTTTTCAGTGTAATGCCTCTAGCAATATGAATCAATGGCACTTTTTTCATGTCCTCTAAATTTCCCATTAAGATAAGTTCCTTCTTTTCGTTAGAGATGCAACTGTCCTAGTCCGCCTACTCTCTAGGAGCTTCACGACCAACCTTGATGTTGCTCAATTTTATTGCAACTAATGAAGAAGAAGCTCTGTGGGTTTTGTTTTCTGATGGAAATGGAACCGGGGTTGGAGCCCTTTTCTTAAAAAAAAAGAAGAAGAAGCTGCTAGCTCATGGGATACTGCTTCATTTTAGGTGAACTGCACCAAAAGGTCCCATGAATTGAATCATCCATGTTGGTGACAGGTGTCATCCCTTCTACGATGGCGTTGACTACAGATATGGTTCCCATCACGAGGTATGTTCCTTTTTGGTTTGACCGTTTGCCAAAGATCCTGCATGTTGATCCTGCTCTTGTGCTACTGTTTTGGTAGTGCCATGATAGAGCAGTAATGTTATTATTTTGCACCTTAATCTAGTGGCACTATTAATTTGTGGCAATGTTTGGCACCACTAGTGCCATTGTTTTTTATATATCGAAAGAGGGGGTTCCCTCCAATTTCATTAAAGAAACCTAACCATAGAAAACCATTATCCGACAAAATCTCAGTGTAAATGGGCAGTTATGCAAGAACTACTAGAACAGACAGAGTACTAGCAGGAGACAAGTTCGCCACATAAGCTAGGCAGGTAGGGGGACGCAGCACCAGCTCGACGAAGTTTGGATTACAACCCAAATGCTACCACAGAAACATCAGGGGGAAGATAGGGACTGAAAGAGCCAGCTTCAGCATCCCAGTCTAAGCACCCCGGCCTTCATCCTTGCGACGCACGGTACACCTCGTTTGCCCCCTGCTCGACCCTAGTGTCACTGATAAAATGAAGTAATAATACAATTAAAATAGAGCGAGTGTCCTCTCTATCCTTTCATTTCCAATGTTGATAAAGAAAGTGCTTCTCTTTGTTAATGTATGTTTCATCAACTAGTCCCATTGTTAATGTTTAAGCGTTTCTGCAAACTGGGGTGCTTAATTTTAGTTGATCTGCACAAAAATAGAGATTTGAATGTCTCAAGGCCCCTCCTTGTACTACTGCTATACACTGATGTTCATCACTCGCAGAAGGTGTATCGGGGAGACTTGGGTCGATTTCCAGTATGATGTAATATTTTCTTCTGTTTATTAGTGTATGTTTCATCAACTAGTGCCACTATAATGTAATCATGCCTTTTCATTATCTGTACAAACAGGGTTATTCAGCTGCATTTTGGTGGAACTGCACAAATGTACGGATGGAACCGGCATATTATGCAGAGTGCGAGGTGCCAAGTAAAAATTGCCGACACCAACCCTGCTCCATTTAAGCATTGGCATCCACCACCATTAGTAGGATGTGTGGCGCTCACTCTGGACGGATATTTCTCGGTAGCAAATCCTCTAACCAAATACTAGTAGCTTAGACTTAAAAAAATACTAGTATCTTATATTGGCTGTTTTCTAGGGGTGTACTCTTTTCTAAAAGAAGCAGCAATCTATTTTTCTTTATTTGTACACGGTGTCACAACTTTAACCGAAAGGTCCAGAGCTATTTTAGGGTGATTGGCATAGTACTCGGAGACTGATTGTAAGCATGATTTTTATTAGTTGTCACACTGATTGTAAGCATGAGAAGATGGAAGATTTGGTTAGTGCGAAGCTTACCTTAAACCCTACCGATGTCGTTGAAGCGAGGCTAGCATCGAGAGAACCGTGGAGAACAGTGGGGAAGCGACGTCGCGCCATCCGGCCTCCTCTTCCAGTGGGAGAACGAATACTCCTATGGCTCCGGCTGGCTCTACATCCTCACAAACGACACACCGTACTCGATCGATTCGTTATCCTCTGGGTGCACGACCTTTGACCTCTACGCCCACCACCTCCACCTGACTTTCGCCTCGAGCGAATCTGTCTACTCCATCTCCGAGAGGAGATACTCGATGAACTCGAAGGACTGCGGCGTGACTGCTGCCGAGGAGTACATTGCCACCCTCATCACCGTTGTCTCGCTCTTTCGAATACATTGCCACATGGCCCTCATCGTCCTCGAAATCTCCCACTCATTGTCAAACCAAGTAAGGATCTCCTTCAACCTCGCTAACTTTGCCTGGTCGCCGCCTACGATCTTCCTGATTCGCCGCGGCATCCCCTCCATAGAAGTCCTTCTGAGTGGTCCGGTGCTAGCTTTGGAAGATGGGAGGAGAGACAGTGGTCTTGCAATAGAGAAGAGGGAGAGGCGAGACGGTGGTTTTGGAATGGAGATGATGGAGAGGAGAGGGGGTGGTTTTGAAATGGAGAAGAGGGAGAGGCGAGACGGTGGTTTTGGAATGGAGATGATGGAGAGGAGAGGTTCCCCTGCCTTTCGGTCGCTGACAAGTGATTCTCAGAGAAGAAACTGCAAGTTTCTGCTTCAGATAAGAAACTCCAAGTTCAGTTTCGGATAAGAAACTGCAACTTTCAGAGGCAGAGCATTTATATTGACACGGCCTTTTCAAACAATGTTAACATCATGCTGTAAGTTTTATTCATGGTCGAAACTGGAACTACCAGCCAGTTAACATCATGCCGATCAACATTCATGCATAGCACATCTTCATATGATGCACAGTCAAAAAGATATGCTATTTTCAAGATGCCGACACAATCTCGAGTGTGCGAAAAACAGAGAAAACGAGTGATGAAGTTTTGGCAAGTGTTGGACGTGGTGTGCGTAGATGACAATTGGGACCCACATGTCAATAAAGGCAGAGGCTAAAATTTTGGAGATATTTTCTCTGCACATGTGGAATCGAACCCGGACGGAACAACTGTAGTGTAGTGTCACTCGGCCACTAGGCTAGTTCAGTTGTTTCGTTACTAATAAGGCACTTCCTCAGGTGGTCGGATCTTCTCCTACGCCTTGGTGCGCTCGCCGAGACGCCGCCGTCTCCCATTGTGAACATGCTGAACAAACGAGAGGAATTTGGAGAGGACTGTACGTGGAAAGGCGGACAGTCGGCACCCACCAGGTCTATGGCCATACGCAAGAAAGTGTCTCATTGAAAATATACTTCCTTCTAATTCTATACTGACGTTGGGGCCCACGGGTTTGTCAACATAGTTACATTTTTTAGGTGCTTCAACGTAGTCACTATAGGAGGTAAATTCACAACAAAACCGGGGAGCTGCCAGGTATCATTTATTATCACTGGGCAGCAAGTATCAGTTGGGTTTTGGGCTGCCTCGTCTAGGCTTTCTTTTTTAACATGCGCAACCCACGACCTCGGATGGGAGGTCCATAGGCCTTTTTGCATTTTCTTGAGGGCGGTCATGTATCGACAGGCCTATGGACCTCCCATCCAAGGTTTTATTTTTCCTGAAACATCAGCATCCCAATTTATGTATTTGTTTGAAGAAAACGCAGAGGTATGTTCTATTTTTCTATATATGAATAGGAACGCCTGGTCCAACTTATGTTTCCCTTCTAACTATATTATATATATTTAAATTATTTTATATGTTATTATATATTATTGTTATTGTCATCGTATATTTAACAGGTACTTACATACGTAAGAAAACAATACCCCACATCTTATTAACTTCTAAAAATAATTTCTTAACAATAAAATCCTGGATTTTTTTTGGCAACGAAAATCTTGGTGATTGTGTACGAAAGCTTGGTAAGATTTAAGGACCAATGTAATAATAAGTCACTTATTATATATATATATAACAAAATGCTCAGCCCCTATTTATTTTTTGATAACATTGTTGCTCCCACCCCAACATTATAATTAGAATAAGCCCGTCAAAATTGTGTATTTCAAGAAAGTGCAAATGGCCTGAAATTTTGTAGGAAAAACATAGATGGGCAGCATGGATGCTACATTATTTGTTCACCCAGCCCAGCTAATGGACTGTAATTCAAAAAAAAGATCAAATGGACTGTAAATTCTACCCCACAAAAAAGACTCTAAGTTATAAAAAAATGGGTTGAATACGTGCCACATTTTTGGAGGCTGAAAAGTGGGCCAATAGGTCGAAGCCAATGCAAGTCGTTGTCAACTTAGTCAACAAATGATTCTGACATCGTTAGCCGTTGGATTTACATCCAACGACCGGCATCCATCTTCAATCTCTCGTCTTCTTCCTCCAGCGCCGCCGGGACCACCTGCTCCCGCCTCCTGCTGCTAGCAGCACTGCTTAGCACGCTTCGCTGTGAAGCACTACTCCACCATTGGCCAGGCCATCCCTCCACCCCTCCACACCTCCTGTTCTTCTACACCGACTGCCGAACCACACCGCACCAGAACCAGTTAACCCTCGTACACCTCTCCGTCTGCGACTCTACTCCCACGTCTTCCCATCTCCGGCTCGTTGCTGTCTGGGGCCTCGCCGTCGTCCACCACCTTGGATGTGCTCGGCGCGGAGTGGTCAACGTGGTCAACGAACGACACCATCAGAAGTAGATTGTGCGTGGAGAGGCTGACAGCTGGGTCCACGGCCGCACGCAAGGAAATGCCTCCTTAGTACATGCAAAATAATGATTCCTCCACCTGACAGCTGGGACCCACCGGAAGGGCCTCTTTATTTCGTGGAAAACATTCCCACCACTGACAGGTCGGACCCACTAGCTATATCTTCGCACGCAAGGAAGTGCCTCCTTATTACACACAAAAAATGAATACCCCCTGCTAGCTGGGACCCACAATAGTGGGAGGCTGACTTGTGGGCCAACTAAGGTGACGGGGATGGAGGGCTTTGTCAACTTAGTCAATATGAACGATTCTAGCTCCGGTGACAATATGATGTCCATCCAACGGCCGTAGTGCTTCCTCAACCTCTGGTCTTCTTGCTCCAGCCGCCCAAAGCCACGCTGGTCGTGCCTCGTGCTCCTTCCTCCCGTGGCCGGCTGCGATGCCGCGGAGGCCTCACCGCCCCCTATTACTCCCACCGCTGGCCAGGCCATCCCGCTACTCACCCACACCCTTGTTATTTTGCGGCGACAGCGGCCTCTCACCGCAGCGAACCAGCGAACCCTCATACTCCTCTATGTGTGGGCATCCACTTTCGTGTCTTCCCCGGCTCCGCGTCATCCCCTTCCTAGGCCTCGCTGTCGTCCACCGCCCTGGTGCTCTCGGCGCGGCGTGGTCAACGTGGTCAAGGAACGGCATCCATCGGACGTGGACTGTATGTGGAGAGGCTGACAGCTAGGTCCACAGCCGCAGCAAGGAAGTGCCTCCTTATTACGCAGAAAATAATGATTCCTCCACCTGACAGTAGGGACCCACTCGATAGGAAACCATATTTCGCGAAAAAAATGTTTCCCCCTGACTGCTGGGACCTACCAGCGACATCTTCGCACGCAAGGAAGTGCGTTCGGGCAAAAAAACGATTTTCCTAGCTGACTGCTGGGACCCACCAGCTACATCTTCGCACGCAAGGAAGTGCTTGATAGTCAGGACACACTGGTCGATGTAGAGGCGCGCATCGTGTCGTAGTAGAGGTGCGCACGTAGCATGTACACGTACATACAGTGGCCAGGGTGCAAGAAAGTAAATACGGCCACATACGTACATACGGGCGGGGTCTCGAACGCCTACTCACGGGTACATACGGCCATGGCTCGTGTACATGGCTGGGTCAGAACGGAGAAACTGCGTTGTCGTCGTGTTCATGGGGAGGCAATGGAATGCATCATGTTCATCGGGAGGCAACGGAACGCGTGGGAGCCAACCGGCTTGGACGGAACAGCCGATGGAAACGAGGCTTGGCGTACCGCAGAATGGAGGAAACGGCCTTGTGTTCCACTGGCCACGGTCGAAACGGGATCCTGTTCATCGGGAGGGGTCTGGCATACTGCAAAATGGAGGAAACAGACCTCCTATGGTCGAAACAGGGGTCCTGTTGATCGGGAGGGGTGTGGCGTACTGCAAAACAGAGGAAACAGGGGAGCGCTACGGTCGAAATGGGGGTCCTGTTCATCGGGACGGGTGTGGCGTACCGCAAAACGGGACTCCACGGGATACTGTTCATCTCCATCGTCGACCCCCTCTAGCCTCCATGGTCTACTGTTCATCCACCGTCAACCACTTCCAGCCTCCACCTGCGACTGTTCATCCACGGGCTCCTCTTCATCCAGCCTCCACCGCATGCTACTCCACCGGCTACTGTTCAACCAGCCCTCTCCACGGGCTCCTGTTCAACTACCCCTCAACGGGCTACTGTTCTTCCAGCCCTCCACCGTCTACTATTCATCCTACCCTCCATGGGGTGGTCCTGTTCATCCAGCCCTCCACGGGGTCCTATTCATTCAGCCCCAACCGGCTAGATTGATCGGGGTCTTGTTCATCCAGAGGCAACACCACGAGGTCCTGTTCATCCACCCCCACTGGGAACTGTTCATCCAACCCCCCCAGCAACGCCCACTGTTCATCCAGAGGCAACACCACGGTGTCCTGTTCATCCACCCCCACAGGGAACTGTTCATCCACCCCCCCCCAGCAATGCTCATTGTTCATCCAGAGGCAGCATCGATCAGCTTCAGTTAGCAGCAGTAGCGAAGGAATCGCTTGATTGGGTTCAGTTAACAGCCATCGATCGATCGCTCGGGTTCAGTAACGCGTAGCCTGCAGTGCAATCGCTCGGGTTCAGTTAGAGCCCAACGCCTCGCACCCACGCGCATGCATGTATGAGAGAAACGCGCATCGCTCGGCCCCGACCACCCACCATAACCGGGAACACCCTGATATTTTCCTCGCCCTCACTTCTACCATGGTTTTTTCCGTCATGGACGGCCAAAAGAATGTCATGCAACTGCGTCTCCCGCCCGCCTAGGATGAGAAGCCCATTTTCTCTCATGATTTTTTGTCATAGAAGTAGGACCCCACCACATCTATGATAATACCGTGTTTTGTCGCAATTATTGTCATAGAAGTGTCATAAGTATGACATAGTTTTTTTTCGTTCCGCCCAAAATGTCATGGATGTGTCTTTTTTTGTAGTGCAATGACCGACTTTCTCGGGTTCATGGCTGGACATGGTGGTCGGGCGCCGGCGATCGTTTAGACTAGGTTTACAGTAGGTTTTAGTACGGTTTGTATGAAATATGTAATGAATTTCGTCCACTTTATAGGAAAAGTTTTCGAAATGTAATGAATTTCATCCGGTTAATTTGAAATTTGCTTTATTTGCATGAATTTCATCTGTTTAGTTCATATACTTGTCGAAAGGGATGCAGGCAGCATTGGATGGCATCCATCAGTGTCCTCGGACAGATGCCGGTGTAAATTTGAGGGCCAGCGCTGGAGATTCCCTAACTATCAAGCTATAATCGCTAATAGTGCTCCATTATTTGGCAGGGAACAATTATCCCTCGATCAAATTTAGATCCGCCGTGTTTCGCACTCCTCCCACATAACAGTGTAGACTCTTGCTTACATAAAAATGGAGCAAGTGGACGGCACTGTATCATGTCATATCACTCAAACTAGGCTGCCTAACGCGTGGGAGAGCACCGCCCTCGTCATTTTGTTCTGGATTTCTATCGATTGATCGCACGAAAATGTTACGCTTTGCAAGTTCAAAAGGAAAAGGCAGCACACTTACGACTCGTACGCGTCGAGTTCGCGTCGCACCCCCGGCAGTCTGGCTCGCACGCCGCTCACCAGAGGGCACACACATTGTCTTGCATTTTCACTGATATGTGGGACTGCAATTGAATAAACCGTCGATAGCCGAAATCTAATCGCCTCGGAGGGTGTTGGCTGAGAAGAGAGAGATGGGGGAGGGAGAAGAGATTGCCCGCCCACTATGCATGGACTCAAATAAATATATAATGTGAGGTGGGCCATGTGGGAGTCCGGACTGCTTCCAAGCCTGCTTCTGACCGCCCTGGCCCACCAGAACATCCCCACGACACCACCTCCCTACGCGCGCTCCCCGCTCAGACGCCAGCTACTCGGACTCATAGCAAGTAGTACCAGTAAAATTGTGGGCTATAAGGGCATGTACAATGGTTGATAAGATAGTCTTATCATAAGTCTTGCATGTAATTTAGAGATGAAAAAAAACATGTGTACAATGGATCATCTCTTAGCCTTATCTTCAATAACTAGTTACACCTAAAAACATGGTGAAACATATTGTGCTAAGAGATCATCTCTTGTGTTCTCTTATTTATCTTAAATAAGAGAAGACAAGCCTTTAATTATGATTTGTCTTTCCTCCACCTCATCATTTATCCTATGTGGCATCCCTACAATAGAACCATTGTACATGCCCTAAGGCCTCTTATGTGGAGGAGAGAGAGGCATTGACAAAGTCAAGGAGTGGGATCTGCAGGAGCTCGTCTCTACACGTGCTCCTAGGTATAAAAAACTAATTCTAAAAAAAGAGGCATAAAAAGACAATTATGTCTAAAAAAAGAAAGGTGAAAAACATTTGAGTGGAAATAGATAGAGAGAAAGTGAGAAAAGTTGTAACCTTGTAGCCAACATTATAGTCAACACTATAGTATTACTTGAGGAAGGAGGGAGTGGTGCACATGCCAAGTTCACTGGGCTACCGTGTTTCACACTCATCCGTCGTAACAGTGGAGACAATAGGTTTCAACAAAATAAACAATGAATACTCATTGCTCGTCCACTATATCGGGAAGAATACTTTCATTCGCCGACATGTGGGACGTCGACCATCCTGGTCCAGCTGTAATGCACAAAATTATCCTGGTCCACCCGGCCATAGCACAGGCCCAACCTTTCCCACTATAAGTTTGTCGGACGAAGGAGCCATCATGACTTTGTTGAATTCCGCTTCTTCAAGAAAACTTACTATACCCGCAGTACTGCTACCACCGCGAAGACTGGACGGCACTGTACCACGTCATATCACTGAAACCCACTAGGCCAAACTAGCCCGCCTAGGATTTGTACTCCCTCCATTTCAAAGTTAGCAGTACAAAGTTGACTCATCTATTTTGGAATGGACGGAGTACGTCTCTGTACTGCTATGATTTTGTATTGTACGTCTCTGTACTTTTGCTACAATTTTCCTACCCTATGAACAAATGAGACCTAGATGTATCTGTGTCGACTATTGTCTGATCGATTTCTAAGCCTACAATTTTAGGAGCTTGGGCTATTGGCCGATCGACAACGGATCAGTATAAGCATACCATGAGCTCATCAGCCCCAATGTTTCTCTTCGGTGAGTGTTTTGCAAGTACTATAGCTCGCACAGTAGCTAGCCTACTAACACCAAGAATCATCAAACAAGCCCTGTTGATATGATAAACAGTTCAAACTTACATCTAAGCTTGCCATATATTACATCAAAAGCTGGTGAGGATACATATGTTTCCACAACTCAGAGAGGTTTTGCATGATTCACTATCAAACAAAAGTAGCAAGTACCGCCCACACAAGACAATGCACTAGCCCTGAGGTGGTTTGATGACACGCATCGTTCTGGTAATTAAACACATTGCAAACTACCCTGAAGGATTAGCGTGACCAACTATTTCTTGTCATCGATCTCCCGGGCAATGACCACAGCATGGACAGTGGTATGGGAATCGATCTCTGGGGTGATCTCCACCTCGACATCAGAATCAATCTCTGCGGCGATGTCCATAGGATGGACAGCGGCATCGGAATTGAACTCCGGGGTAATGTCAACAGGATGGACCGTGATATCGAAAATGATCTTTGGGGCATTGTCCACAGTATGGGCGGCGACATCGGAATCATCATGGACGTCCACCGGCACCTGCACAACCCTAACATATTAGCAAGCACATTACAAATAATCAATAAACACAACTATGATAAGCCATTATTTTTTACCATGTGCAGCTCACCGGGGGATCCCATCCCTCCGGGGGCCATCTCCTCATCCTCGATGGGGGACATCACCTTGCCAGGGTAATACTGCTTCTCAACGAAGACTATCTTCTCATACTCGGCCTTGAGCCTTGCATAGGTGGCCATTAGAGTTTCTGGGCTAGGCACGGTGGGGATCTTGTTGTTCTTCAAACTTTCTTTGAGGAGTTCATCCGCCAACGTCGTCAACTCTTTGGCCAGTGCTTGTTTCTTGGAGTTCTTCGTCTCCATGGTTTGGCCCGCCAACATGGTCAACTCATTGGTCGGTGCTCGCTTCCTGGAGATCGCTGTCTCCAGTGGGTTGTCTGCCGACAACTCTTTGCCTCATGCTCTAGGATGCATCAATGAACTGAAAAATGAAAAGCAATCGAAAGGAAACCACAATCGCAATGAAAATGGGAAAAGAATAGGCTGTGAGAATCGGTCGGTGCTTCACAAAAAGAAGATTCTTGGAATGAAAATATAGTAGCATCACTGATTCGCCCACCTTTCCTTTATCGGCACAGAAGAAAAAATGTAGAAGTGAGTAGCCTGGAGTGAGGTTTTCTTCAAGAAAGGGGAGAAAGGAATTCAACGAGCATTCTAGTGAAATGATGGTTGTTTTGTCCAGTCCAACTTCGAGGCCACACTGGGGTGACCGGCGAGTCTCGACTATAGCACCTTGCTATGATTTGGTGGATGGCACGCATGCCCGGATGCTTTGATGTCCCGCATGTAGATAGAGCGGCTAGTCATATAAGAGTACTCAATATTGTGCACCGCGGCCAAGGTGGAGAGAAAAACGAGAGAACTAAGCATTCATTTATGGTGTAGATTCAATCATTTTGCTCTAGTACTACTCATTTAGGATGTAGTGTAGTCACTTGTTGAAATCTCTAGAAAGGAAAATACTCCTTTCCGGTTTACAGGGCTATACTAGCAAGTAGTACTACAATAGTGGGCTCAAATAGCAATTTTGTCTCATGCAAGAGCCTGGCTATATGCGTGCTCCAAGCCCTTCTCAACCCACTTTTGGGTGTTTGGTAGGGTGTGTGAAGGGTGCATGAGTACGCACTAGCTTAACACAAATACAGTAGGAGCATGCATGAGAAGGGCATGCATGAAGAGGGGTGCTGGAATGAGCATGCACGAAGAGGGAACAACTATGCTGAGATGAGAATGCAACCAACACACTGTGGCGACCGTTCGCAACTTCCATGTTCGGGTTGCGCATGGCTCTTCGCCTCTTCGAGAAGATGAACAATGATCTTTCTACTACTTCTACAGTATCGAATCCACTACTGCATGTCCATCCACCCTGTGCGGGAGGGATAGCTTGTTGTAGTACTCTATAAGGCTAGTTGTAATGGGAGTATCATAGGTAGTACTCCCTCTATTCCTAAATATTTGTCTCTCTAGAGATTTCAACAACTAACTACATATGGAGCAAAATGAGTGAATCTACACTCTAAAATAAGTATATATATGTCCGTATGTGGTAGTCCATTTGAAATATCTAAAAAGACAAATATTTAGGAACGAGGGAGTATCATGCATGCCAACTAGGAAAATTTGATGAGGTGGCGTAGAAGTAAATGTAGAAAGAGAGGGTTGAGTATCGTATCATGATGCTGTATCATATTAATAAATGTTGTGCTACTATGTGTCATGCATGCTAATAAATGAAGTCATTGATGATACTAATATATGATACTATGCACTACGGATGTGTAGTATCATACGCTAGTATCATATGCATGATGCTAGTATTCCATTACGACCAGCCTAAGCAAAAGCCTGTCGTCTTCTGCGAGCCACCACACGCATGGGCGAGGGAGAAGGCGTGTAGTAGTAAAATCAAGCTTCTCCTCATTGTACGAGTTGACGCAGACATCATAGCACTGGCCCCACATGGTTGCCTCTAAACATGGCTGAAAGACCCTCAGTGTAGAATACTCCATTTGGTGCAACCTCTAATATTTACGCCACCACAAATTAAAATATATATTCCTGTCTTGACAAGATGAGCGTGCAAACTACAATCACTAGGATGACATGTAGGAACAGAAGATTATTTTAATAAAAAAAGCATGGAGCTGACCCCAACGATTTTAAGCTTACATGCATGGTACATGCTATCCTAGACTACTCTACACATGAAACTGCCACACGAGCGTCCGGGCTGCGCTTGGCTCTTCGCCTCTTCGGGAATTCGAACATGATGGAGTACTATTGCATGCTTCTGGCCATCTGACACAGATTGAACTGCTGCATGTCCACCGCGTGCAGGAGGGAGAGCGTGTAGCGAACAAAAGCTTCTCCTAGTCCTGCCAGCCACCATGCTCATGGGCGACGGAGGGACGCAACTTCATTGACTTACTACTCCTGCCTTTGCGTGCATGACACGTGGGCCCACAGGCGGGTGCCCACCTGTCAGTGTCAAAATCGGCGGATCTCGGATAGGGGGTCCCGAACTATGCGTCTACGGCGGATGGTAACAGGAGGCAGGGACACGATGTTTACCCAGGTTCGGGCCCTCTTGATGGAGGTAATATCCTACGTCCTGCTTGATTTTCTTGATGATATGAGTATTACAAGAGTTGATCTGCCACGAGATCAGAGAGGCTAAACCCTAGAAGCTAGCCTATGGTATGATTGTATGTTGTACTACGGACTAAAACCCTCCGGTTTGAATAGACACTGCTAGGGTTACACAAGGTCGGTTACAAAGGAGGAGATATAAATATCCGTATTGCCTAGCTTGCCTTCCACGCCAAGTAGAGTCCCATCTGGACACCGGACGAAGTCTTCAATCTTGTATCTTCATAGTCCAACAGTCCAACCAAAGGATATAGTCCGGCTGTCCGGAGACCCCTAATCCAGGACTCCCTCAGTAGCCCCTGAACCAGGCTTCAATGACAATGAGTCTGGCACACAGTGTTGTCTTCGGCATTGGAAGGCGGGTTCCTCCTCCGAATACACCACGGAAGAGTTTGAATACAAGGATAGTGTCCGACCATGCAAAATAAGTTCCACATACCACCGTAGAGAGAATAATATTTCCACAAATCTAATCTGCTGACACGTTTTGACAGCATGACATCACGCCACGGCCCGGTCATTATTTGAACCGTTTTCTTTAACCAGCCCCGCACGTAACGCAAGGCGGTTTCTTGACACGTCTTTCAAAGCAGAGATCATGTTCCCCTTATCACAGGATTCTCATCAATACAAACATGGGTAACCCAACCATGCCTGTTGGTATGACTCCTAGATCATAGGTAAGTCTCAAACGGCCACGAGGAGGACGCCTAATATTCGCCCTCTTTATAATGGGGACAAGGCTTTTTCTTTTTTCCCTCCCGCGCTCAATCGAATCCTTCCCCCACCTCAAGTTCTAACACCCAAAGCTCAGGTCAGGTGCTTCGGACCTTCAATCATGTCCATATCCAGCCTTCAAGGCCGGTGGATGCCTTCCTCCATCATGGAGGAGGAGTTCAAGAAGTTGAGGGAGGCCAGATATCTAAGCGCCAAAATTTCGCATAGGCTACCCACCCGAGGGCAAGTCGTCCCTACTCCCGAACCCAACGAGAGAGTTGTGTTCGTCTCCCACTTCCTCCGAGGACTAGGCCTCGCTCTGGATCCCTTTGTTAGGGGTCTTTTGTTCTATTACAGCCTGGATTTTCATGATCTGGCCCCGGATTCCCTTTTCACATCTCGTCATTCATTGTCGTATGTGAGGCCTCCCTCCGCATTACCCCTCACTTCGGCCTGTGGCTCAAGACCTTCGATGTGAAGCCGAAGACGGTCGAGGGGCAGTACGCAGCGTGCGGAGGTGCTTTAATAAGCAAAATTGCTGACGCTCCATGGCCAAAGGGTTCCTTTCCAGAGGTGTTCGGATTGTGGCAGCGGGAGTGGTATTACATCACAGCTCCCCGAAGTGCCAAATGGGTAGCTTCCCCCACATTTCGCTCGCCCCCCCACCACAACTGATGTCATGGATCAGCAGGGGGCTGAGCTGGGGTCCAGCCAAGGACGTGCCAATACTGCAGAGCCGTATCCGAGATCTCTTCGAGGGAGATTTCAGTCTGGTTATGGTAATGCAAGTTATGCTGGTTCGTCGTGTCCAGCCTTGCAAACGCCAACCCATCCGCATGTGGGAATTCAACCCGGAAGGACCATGCACTATTCAGCATTTCCTCGGCATGACGCACGAGGAGATGTACAAATCATTCTTCGGACCCCAAATAGAGTGTCCGGACACCACCCAGGACGTGGGCCTAATCTGCAACCACCCCGCTTCCCAAGTAAGTAATCCCATGGACGAACATAGTCTTTTTATTTATCATGACATCATTCTGAAGAATCGCTCTTTGACCAGGACTGGATAACAAAGGCGAAGATGATCCAGTGTTCGGCCCCCCTTCCCGAGGGCTTGGACAATCCGGTGCTGGAAAAGTTGCTCGAGCCAGCACCTTGTCTAGTGCCCTCGAAGGAAGATGAAGGGGGGAATAAAGAGGGCGAATGCGGGGCTCCTTCGCTACCTATTACAACCGAGGGAATGAGCACCTCTGCGAGGGAAGATAACATAGGGGAATAATCTGACATTCTCTCTCCCCGGTGAAGGAAGAGGACTACCTCTGAAGATCCAGAAACTAAGGTTTCCAAACGGGAGAAGAAATCTCTGCCAGAGGGTCCAGCCTCGGAGGGTATTCTTGCCGCACAATGTCCGCGCGGGGATCGGCCCTCTACTGAGCTGTAAGCAAAAAAGTACTTAATAGTGAAGATATCCTACCTTACTTCCGAAGACAATAACCGATGCTTATAAATTGTAGTCCGGATCGTAGCCCTTCTCGACAGAGTTCATCTTCGGGGGATCTTCTTCCGGAGATGATGGAGAGTGAAACGCCTCCCCCGGACTCCCCAGCTCAAGAAGCAGGCGACCTTGAAGTGTCGTTGCGAAGGGTATCTCCGGATCCACTAGGGACAGAGGATAACCCTTTGGCTGCCCGGAATCCCCAGTATCCGGCTCCTGAGGAGAGCCAGAGCAAGGGTCCGTACAGTGTGCGGTCGGACGCGCTGAAGGATCTTCTTGGGCAAGCTGCCATCTCGGAAGCGCATCGTACTCTAATGGGTACGGTAATTGAAAGGATTTCATCCGCTGAAACTGGTTTGCACGAAGCTTTTATGAGTCTGCTGAAAGGCAGTGAGGTACATGAAATAATTTATGCCTTTAACAGTACCGCATACGTTAGGTATGCCCATGCAGATAGTAGCCCCTGAGACTCTGGTTGTCGTCGAGAACGGCGGCAAACAGAGGATCATAGTCCCAGGTAATAACCAGACCACCTTTATGTGCAGGTGGTTGAAGCTCGGTTGCTAGCCGGACTGATGGGTTTGTCGAACTAAAGCGGCAACTGGATGTGGCAGATGCCGACATCGTGCTTGTCAACAAGCGGCTTGACGAGGTACATGGTGAGTGTTTTTTCTGGTGATCGTCACATAATAAGATCAGCATGATGCCAGTATCTTTAATATGTTGTGACTATAGATGGAGCTGCCACCGTGGATACCCTTCGGGCGGAGCTTGCCCGAGCCAAGGAGCAAGCAAGGAGTAGCAATGCGGCCGCTTTAAAGGCGGACGAAGAGTTAAGGGCCGAACAGGCCGCGCATTGCGAGAGCAAGGAAAAAATAGCCAAGATGGCTGCAGAGTTAAAAGATGTTGCTGACCATTACCAGCTTCTTGAAGAAGAAAACCGGGCGAAGGCAACGGACCTCGAGAAGGCCCGGGTGTCTGCCAAGGAAGCCCGCTCCAAAATAAGAGCGACGAGGGAGGAGCTGAATCAAGCTGCAGATATCGTGTCTGGGAAGCCCTTCTTGTTGCAGACTAAGTTCGAAGATCCGAAGTATGCACCTCTGGACCGGCTATGGAGTTCTGCGGACGCGTACATGGATTTAGCTGCAAGTGCTGCTTATGCGGCCGAGTACTTCAAGGATCAGAAAGGTCCCGAAGTGGAAAAGCCATTCTGGACACAGTTTTAAGCTCTAGTCCGTCCGCTGCTATTGAATGAGCGATTGGCCGGGTGGGCCGAGCTCCATAGGTTGTCCGGACTTGCCATGAGGTTTGGTGTGGATCACCTGTGGCCGGGAGGGCCAAGGCCGAATAGCTACTTCAGCTTAGTGCAACAATTCCTTGGTGCTGTGCCACGCATCGATGCTGTAAAGAGATGGACGTGCATAGAAGGTGCGCGGATGGCCCTTGCCCGTGTCAAGACATACGGGGCGGAGATGGAGGCCACCAATGTTGCGGCACAGGGTTCGACCATAGGCCGAGTGGCTGCCGAGCACTACTTTGAAGAAGTCCTTGAAGGTGCTCATTCGATAGAGGCTCGGTGCTCAAAGAATATTATTTTCCAGTGACATGTAGTCCCATTTTACAAACAATGTTTTTCTCAATTAATCAAGGTTGTATTTATACTTTTGCCCGAATGTACTATGACGCCTCCTGTGCGGCCGTTTATGTATATATGTATATAACCTGAAAGTTTGCAGTCGTCGGCTTCTGCCCCACGCATATAATGCGGGGGTGTTCGCAAAAGATGCATATCCACACTTGATCCAATGTCTTGGTCCGTTAAGGAGGTGATAGCATAGCGAACATGGAAATCAGACTATATTGCTTTAACACTTTCACTTAGCCATATCAGTTTGAGAATGGGGCTACTATATAGCCCTTGGTACTTCTGCGCTCGTCCGAATACGGGGCGTGTATGTAGATGACCGGGAAACAGCCCTTTGTTAATGCGGAGGAATCCCAAAGATTCCGATCAGTCATCGAGTGGTTGACCAGTCTCTCGCTATATCATGACAGTCAGTTTTCGGCTTTCTCTACTGAGGTGCTCATCCGGATGAACCAGGGCACAATCGCAGTAGTTCTCCCAGTGCTACCTTAGCCGATATAACGAAACGTAAGGTACAAAACGTGGGAGCCGGGCAAACCCAACATTTGACCAAAGACATGATTCGGATCTGATGTATATAGGGCCAAACTCGCGACGCTGTATAGTCCCTAAGGTGTTTGGTCTTTATAACATATACTGGGCTAAACAATGCCCTTTATAAGAAACCCCATCTATCCAGGTACGTGCAAAATCCTGGCGTGGCCACATGCCAATAACGCCGGTATCCTTCTTGGTTGTGTGGAGCATCCGGAGGATGTGAGCAACAAGAGACAGTAAAAAAGGTTTACGTAGGGTCTGAATCTAAAAAGGAACCTTTGGGCGGGTCCCTGCTGCACGTCTGCGCCTGTGTCTCTGTTGTGCCGTGTCCTGGACGGGTGTAGCACTATTGTCATTTGCAAAAGGAAAGAACTTAGGTGAAAGTTGCCGTGCCAAAAAGAAGAATGAATTATCAAAATCCCAGAGAAGCCTAGTTGAGCCGGGCTGGCCCTGATTACACGCGGGAAGCCCCTGGTATCATTTTATGAGGGTTCGAAAACCAATATCATGCATGTATGATGGAATGCCGGACTCGTCTATCCGTGTCTGTGGTCTTGACGACCTGCCATTTTTTCTGGTTGGTGAGGTCGTCTAGTGTGTGGCTGTTAGAGCCACCGCGTCCTCTTCCGTACGTAAAGAACGGTCGGTATTTCCGCTAACTGTGATGACGCCTCGTGGACCGGGCATCTTGAGCTTGAGAAAAGCATAATGCGGTATTGCGTTAAAGTGAGCGAAATCCGCCCTTCTGAGCAGTGCTTAAAAATCACTCCGGAATGGAGCGATGTGAAAAGTTAACATTTCACTCCGGAAGTTATCGGGAGAACTGAATACCACCTCTAGTAGTAGAGAGCCCGTGCAGTGGGCCTCTTGGCCTGGTATTACTCCCTTCAAGGTAGTATTACTGTGGCTTATTTGTGTCGGGTCTATCGCCATTTTGCGGACTGTGTCCTGATATATCAGATTTAGATCACTGCCACCGTCCATGAGGACCCTTGTGAAGTGGCACCCATTTATTATTGGGTCTAACACCAAGGCCGCCAGTCCTTCGCGTCGGATATGTGTATCATGATCCCTACGATCGAAAGTGATCGGGCAGGCCGACTAGGGGTTGGACCTAGGGGTGACGGGCTCTATGGCGCGTGTGCCTCGGAGTGCGTGATTGCTTCTCCTCTTTGTCACCTGGATCACGTTTACTGTCTTAACCTCTGGTGGGAACTTTTTTTGTCCTCCGGCGCTTTGCTGGCGAGGTTCATCCTCGTCTTCGCTTGGTGTCTCTTCCCCTTTGTGTTCGACGTTTAGCTTACCGGCCTGCTTGAAGACCCAACATTCTCTGTGGGTATGATTTGCAGGTTTGTCTGGGGTGCCGTGAATCTGACAGAGTTTGTCAAGAATTTATTTAGGCCAGATTGTCCTTCTCTGCTGCCTTTGAAAGGCTTTTTCCGTTGACCTGGTCGGCAGCCCCTGAATCCGGCGTTTACCGCCGTGTTAGCTGGGCTACCTTCTTTATTTCGACACTTGTTTTTGTTGCGTCGTGGTTTACCATTGCCATCCCTGGCTTAGGATGTGCTTGGGTCGCTGGTGCTGCTACGGGTCAACCAGCTGTCCTCACTCGCACAATAGCGGGTCATGAGTCTTGTTAGGGCTGCCATTGTTCTCGGTTTTTCTTGACCGAGGTTTTTGGCGAGCCATTCATCTCGGATGCTGTGTTTGAAAGGTTCTAAGGCTTCGGCGTCCGGACAGTCGACAATTTGGTTCTCTTGGTGAGGAACCTGATCCAAAGCTTTCGGGCGGACTCTCCGGACTGTTGGATTATATGACTTAAATCGTCTGCATCTGGAGGTCGGACATAAGTCCCTTGAAAATTGGCCCGAAAAGCGTCCTCGAGCTCCTCCCAACTACCAATTGAGTTTTCGGGGAGGCTTTTCAGCCAGTGCCTAGCTGGCCCTTTAAGCTTGAGGGGAAAGTATTTAATGGCATGGAGATCGTCTCCACGGGCCATACGGATGTGGAGGATGAAGTCCTCTCTCCAGACTCCATGGTCTATGGTTCTGGCGTATGCCTCTATGTTCACAGTTTGAATCCCTCTGGGAATTCGTGATCCAGCACCTCATCAGTGAAACATAAGGGGTGTGCGGCACCCCTATATTGGGATGCGCCATGGTGTTTGGATGGTTGTAGTATTCGGTGTTGGTTGTGTACCGTAGCGCGCTTCCTAGATCCATAGATAGATCTGGTCACGCCGGATTTTTGATGCAAGTTCTCATGTAGATCGTGTGTTGACTTATGCGTGACTTTGTTAGCCCCTCTATCGCATTCACAGGGTGGTGGATCCGGCCGGTTGGCTGTATCACTTTTCGGTAGTATGGGCTCTAAGGCCTCATCATCGAATTCCTGTAATAGCTTGCGCTTTGGATAGCTATTTGGATGGTAACTTCCACCATACTTTGTTACTTTGTTCCACTTGTTGTTGAGCGTATCTTGTGTGACCTTGAGCCTTTGCTTCTGTTTCTTCAGGCTTCCCGCTGTGGCAAAAAGCCTTCTGCGAAGGTTCTTTTGCTCCAAGTGTGTTTCCGGGATGATGGGTGCATCCTCGTCCGGACTGTTTTCTTCCCTAGACGGGGATTGATGAGGCTTGTCTTTGGCGTCATCGTGTTCGGACATCGGATCCGTACTATGTTTGCAGTTTGCATCTTGATCGTGTTCTGCCACCGTTGTGGTGTAGTTGTCGTCTCTTCCAGAGTCGTGTGGACTATTATTATCGCTGTTCTTGCTATGGCGGAACTTAGAGCGGCGCCACTGACGTCGGCGCTTGGGTTGCTTCTTGGAGGTGTCATCCTCCGCTGTGTCATCTCCATTGGCTTCTTTGGGGGTGTCCACCATGTATATGTCATGTGATGAAGTAGCGGTCCAGCATGTCGGTTAAGTCGTCGACAGTGGCTACTAAGTGGGTGGTGGGTGGGCAGCGAATTTCTTCGTCGTCCGCACCCCATTCCAGCCGGACATAGTTTGGCTAGGGTTCTCTTAACAGGGCCAGGGTTCGGCAAGAAAGTAAATACAGCCACGTACGTACATACGGGCGGGGTCTCGAACGCCTACTCACGCATACGTATGCCTAGGGCTCGTGTACATGGCTGTGGCTGGGTCGGAACGGAGAAACCGCATCGTCGTTGTGTTTTTGGGGAGGCAACGAAATTCATCGTGTTCATTGGGAGGCAACGGAACGCGTGCTGTTCATCGGGAGAGGACCGGCTTGGACGGAACAGCCGATGGAAACGAGGCCTGGCATACCGCAGAACGGAGGAAACGGCCTTGTGTTCGATCGGGCACGGTGGAAACAGAATCCATTTCATCGGGTGGGGTCTGGCGTACCACGAAACGGAGGAAACGGAGCTGGTACGGTCAAAATGGGGTCCTGTTGATCGGGAGGGGTGTGGCGTACCGCAAAACGTAGGAAACGGACTTGTGTTGGAGCGCTACAGTCGAAGCGGGGGTCCTCTTCATCGGGAGGGGTGTGGTGTACCGAAAACGGGACTCCACGAGATACTGTTCATCTCCACCGTCGACCTCCTCCAGCCTCCATGGGCCACTGTTGATCCACCGTCGACCTCCTCCAGCCTCCACCTTCGACTGTTCATCCATGGGCTCCTGTTCATCCAGCCTCCACCGCGCGCTCCTCCACTAGCTACTGTTCAACCAGCCCTCTCCACGGGGTCCTGTTCTACCACCCCTCCATGGGCTACTGTTCATCCAGCCCTCCACCAGCTACTGTTCAACCAGCCCTCCATGGGGGTCCTGTTCATCCAGCCCTCCATGGGGTCCTGTTCATCCACCGGCTCAATCGATCGGGGTCATGTTCATCCAGCGGCAACGGCCTCTACTACCACGGGGTCCTGTTCATCCAATCCCCCATTGGGAACTGTTCATCCAAACCCCCCAACAATGCTCACTATTCATCTAGAGGCAGCATCGATCGGCTTTAGTTAGCAGCAGTAGCGAAGGAATCACTCGGGTTCAGTTAACAGCAAGGGATCGATCGATTGCTCGAATTCAGTAATGCATAGCCTATAGTGAAATCGCTCGGATTTAGTTAGAGCACAACTCCTCGCACACACGTGCGTACGTACGAGAGAAACGTGCATCGCTCAGCCCCCGACCACCCACCGTAACTGGCAACTCCCCCGATATTTTCCTCGCCCTCGCTTCTACCATGGTTTTCTCCATCATGGACGGCCCAAGAGTGTCATGCGACAGCATAATGGTGTGTCCGAACGTCACAATCGTACTTTACTAGATATGGTACAATCTATGATCTCTCTTACTGATTTACCGCTATCGTTTTGGGGTCATGCTTTAGAGACGGCTGCATTCACGTTAAATAGGGCACCATCTAAATCCGTTGAGACGACGCCTTATGAACTGTCGTTTGGCAAGAAACCAAAGTTGTCATTTCTTAAAGTTTGGGGCTGCGATGCTTATGTGAAAAAGCTTCAACCTGATAAGCTCGAACCCAAATCGGAGAAATGTGTCTTCATAGGATACCCAAAGGAGACTGTTGGGTACACCTTCTATAACAGATCCGAAGGCAAGACATTCATTGCTAAGAATGGATCCTTTCTAGAGAAGGAGTTTCTCTTGAAATAAGTGAGTAGGAGGAAAGTAGAACTTGATGAGGTAACTGTACCTGCTCCCTTATTGGAAAGTAGTTCATCACAAAAATCTGTTCCTGTGACTCCTACACCAATTAGTGAGGAAGCTAATGATGATGATCATGTAACTTTAGATCAAGTTACTACCGAACCTCGTAGGTCAACCAGAGTAAGATCCGCACCAGAGTGGTACGGTAATCCTATTCTAGAGGTCATGTTACTTGACCATGACGAACCTACGAACTATGAGGAAGCGATGATGAGCCCAGATTCCGCAAAATGGCTTGAGGCCATGAAATCTGAGATGGGATCCATGTATGAGAACAAAGTGTGGACTTTGGTTGACTTGCCCGACTATCGCAAGCATCGAGAATAAATGGATCTTCAAGAAGAAGACTGACGCTGACGGTAATGTTACTGTCTACAAATCTCGACTTGTTGCAGAAGGTTTTCGACAAGTTCAAGGAGTTGACTACGAGGAGACCTTCTCACCCGTAGCGATGCTTAATTCCGTCCGAATCATGTTAGCAGTTGCCACATTTTATGATTATGAAATTTGGCAAATGGATGTAAAGACTGCATTCCTGAATGGATTTCTGTTAGAAGAGTTGTATATGACGCAACCTGATGGTTTTATCGATCCAAAGGGAGCTAACAAAGTGTGCAAACTCCTGCGATCCATCTATGGACTGGTGCAAGCATCTCGGAGTTGGAATAAACTTTTTGATAGTGTGATCAAAGCATATTGTTTTATACAGACATTTGGAGAAGCCCATATTTACAAGAAAGTGAGTGGGAGCTCTATTGTAACGCCCCAAGACCAATGTGCCAGGTGTCCTCCTGTTATTCGATGTTGTTGTGTTGTCATTCCTTGCGTGTCATGCATTTCATATCATGTCATCATGTGCATTTCATTTGCATACTTGTTTGTGTCATGCATCCGAGCATTTTCCCCGTTGTCCGTTTTGCATTCCGGCGCTCCTATCTCCTCCGGTGCCCCTTTCTACCTCTTTTCGTGTGCGGGTGTTAAACGTTTTCGGATTGGACCGAGACTTGTCATGCGGCCTTGGTTTACTACCGGTAGACCGCCTGTCAAGTTTCGTGCCATTTGGACTTCGTTTGATACTCCAACGGTTAACCGAGGGACCGAAAATGCCTCGTGTGTGTTACAGCCCAACACCCTTCCAAAGTGGCCCAAAACCCACATAAGACCTCTCCACCATCTCAGTCGTTCGATCACGATCGCGTGGCCGCAAACCGCACCTCATTTGGACTCTCCTAGGTCCCTCTACCTATATATATGTGATCCCCTCTGAAATTCCGCGCAGATCAAACCCTAGCCCTGCTCCTCGCGCCGCCGGACAAGACTTCCCACCACTAGCCGGACATGTCCGCCGCCCTCAGCCACCTCACTCCGACCAACCGGAGTGTGCCACGTCACCCGCCGTGCCTCCTCCTCCAATCCCACCTTGCCACCTCACCCTGTCGGCCCCTCTCTCTCCCCACGGCCCGCGAAGCCCATCCGGGGCCCGCACGGGCCCAAGCCGCCGCCGCCGAAGCCTGGCTTCACCGCCTCGCTCGCCAACCGTCGGAGTCTCGCCGGACTTCGTCGGAGAGACGTCGGACACCGCCGCCTTCTTCTCCGGAGGTCGCCCGCTCCACATCGGTGCCTCCCACTCCTGTCGCGAGCACCGCCCCGAGCGCCCGTTCACCCTCGCCACCGAACGGCGGCTCGCCGGAATTGCATGCCACGCTGCCACGGCTCCTGGTCCTCACCGGCGTCGCGTCTTCTTTTCCCTCCGTCCTTCCTCACTTCTCTCTCCCTCGCCTGCAGGTTCTGCCATGGCCGCCCAACCCGAAGCTCTTCTCGTCATCGCCGGTCAGCTCTTGGGCGGCGCCTCCACTGGATCTAGATCCTCCCTCGCCAGATCTGCCCATTTCCGCCGTCCCGACCTCCTTCCGGTGACCGGCGCCACCACCGTTCACCACCGGAGCACCGACGATGTCTACCTACGGGAGGAGAACGACGACCCACGAGTGGGCCGCCCCTCTGTTCATGGGCCCTGCACGGTTCAGCCGGCCCGATCGACTTCCTCCTCTGCTAGGCTTAGCCTGTGGTGAGCGCCCAACTATCCTCCACCCCCATGCGACTTTTGCTATTTGACGCTCACTGAAATTCGTCTAAGTCCTGAAATTTCCTGATTCATATGCCTCCATTCATCATGCCATAACTCATCATCCGTGGCTCCGTTTTGAGCGTGTAGCATATCAAAATGTTCGTCTCGACGAGTACATCATTTCATCTCACTGTATCATTTTCATTTGAGCTCATGTGGATGCCCGAAATGCTGTTGGAAGAGGGCTATTTGATGAATTTGTCAGATCTATTTCAGCAAATGACATTTTGTCATTTTTGCCCTATTTGATGAATTTGATGAATTGGTCGGAGTGAGGTGGCTGAGGGCGGCGGACATGTCCGGCCGGTGGTGGGAAGTCTTGTCCGGCGGCACGAGGAGCGGGGCTAGGGTTTGATCTGCGCGGAATTTCAGAGGGGATCACATATATATAGGTAGAGGGAGCTAGGAGAGTCCAAATGAGGTGCGGTTTGCGGCCACGCGATCGTGATCGAACGACCGAGAAGATGGAGAGGTCTTAGGTGGGTTTTGGGCTACTTTGGAAGGGTTTTGGGCTGAAACACACACGAGGCCTTTTCAGTCCCTCGGTTAACCGTTGGAGTATCAAACGAAGTCCAAATGGCACGAAACTTGACAGGTGGTCTACTGGTAGTAAACCAAGGCCGCATGACAAGTCTCGGTCCAATCCGAAAACGTTTAACACCCGCACACGAAAAGAGGTAGAAAGGGGTACCGGAGGAGATAGGAGCGTCGGAATGCAAAACGGACAACGGGGAAAATGCTCGCATACATGAGACGAACAAGTATGCAAATGAAATGCACATGATGACATGATATGAAATGCATGACACGCAAGCAATGACAACGCAACAACAGCGAATAACTAGAGGTCACCTGGCACATCGGTCTCGGGGCGTTACAACACTCCACCACTACGAGAGGATCTCGTCCCGAGATCTAGAATGGTACCGGAGGGAAAAACGGAAGAGAAAGAGAAGGGGTAAAACTAAGTTGCTTCTTGACAAACGAGTGAAACAAAAGAACCTTGCAAAGGTTAAGCCATTTTGAGAAAAGAATACAATGGAGATGAACGAAGTTGACAATCTAGGTTAGAAAAGAGGAACGAGGAAGAACAAATTCGGGCAGCACTCCGGTTGAAAAGTGATAAGCAACTAGATAAGACGAAAAGCACTAGAAGAGGTGACACAACACTCCGGTTAAATGGATAAGCACGAAAAGAACACGATCCTTGCCATTTCGAGATGATGATTGAAAATAGCAATATCACAATGCCGCCGGAAGAAAACAATAGACGATAAATAATTGAAATAGGCGGATGGGGAAGAAAATGCCAACTTCTGCCACAAAAGAGCTTGAAGATCACCCTTCCAAGAAAGTTAAACGGAGTTGTTGGAAAACCAACAACGAAAGGATTATGCTTGTTGTGGGCTTATGGAAAACATCTCAAATTATGAGGTGACAACCTGCCACTCACGGGAATAAGAATTGGATTGGTATGAACAAGGAGACGAGAAAGCTTATTTCACCGAAAGGATGAAAGAAGAACTTGGGTCCTATATGAGCACCATAAATAGCAACAATCCTTAGGGACGGTTTTAGGTGAAATATAGCCCAAGATAATTCCAACAAAGGGATTGATGGATTTAAAATACCTCATTCTTAACAACATGTGGAACATGAAACATGAACTCAAATTATCAAGAATGACATAATACCTCCTCCAATGATACGGAAGAAACATTTGCACTCCGGATAGAAAGATGAAGAATGCTTGAACTCCTCTGAAAAGAAACTTGATGAACTGTTCGAGAAAGACTTAAATCCTTGATGAACCATCTTGTAGAGCCTTCATGAAGAACTCTGGTAAACAAAGACTGATCAAACGAAAGGAAAGAGAAGTTGAAAAACACAAGGTGAATCCTTGTAACGATTTAGATGAATCTCCGTGGTGATATAATTGAAAGAGGTTGGAACTCTGGGAAAAAGAGAAGATGAAACAAATGGAACCGAGAATTTGAAGAGCCTCCGGAATAAGGAATTAATCACTTGGATGAAGCAAGAATAAGAATTACATTATGTGTATCCTTCACCAATTTAAATTGATGACAAGCAGCAGATTTGGTATAATACTTATTCTCGTAGAAAGGATTAAGATAGATATAGCGCAAACTTTGAGAAGGTCTTCAATGAACCACCGGTAGGGTTGGAACGAACGAATGGATTGATATGATAACGAATGACGAGAACTCTTGCACGAACCACCGTAAGAATTAAAATGACCGAAGGAAAGATAAAGGAACACCAGGAAGAATTATGAAATGAACGAGGATACTTGAGAGAATTTAAATACAAGTGAACGAAGGGATCACGAACTGATTAGAGAATATTTGAACGATGCATCGGTAAAAATTGGGGAACGAGAGCTGAAAGCTGAGAAATGAATAATATTTGAAAAGATGGCCTTCGGGGAAAAGAAAAGGAAAAACAACTCATGAAATGATCCGGATGGGTGAAAAGAATTCTCACAATCGAAATTTTTTTTGAGAGGATGGCCTTAAGCTAGAACCACGAATCTTGAAAAGAATGGAGCAAGATTTAAGAGAAACTCTTCTTCGGTCTTCAAAATCTGAAAATTACGACGAGAAACACCACCATGAATTATTTAGACACTCCGGAAGAATCAAAAGCGAAGAGGGTTGAGCCAACGATGAAAAGAATTTGACCGATCTTGGAGAAAGGCATTTGACTAATGATAACTCATTCTTACGTCAAACTTGGAAAAGAATTTGAGAGTAACACCGGGAAAATAAGAAGAGTCAGGTAAGATCCTGGGAAAAGACATGTGGGTTAGGGCCCACTCAAAAGAAACACCGTTGAAGGATTTAAAAGAGAGCATGCACCGGTTGAATTAAAAGACTTGAATGAGATAACCTCCTCGAAAGAGCTTGAACGAAAGTAGAGTGGAGACACGAATCTTCGAGATATCTTGAGCACTCCGGAACAATAGAATAGCGAGCGTGGAATGATTATGAGGTACACCATCATGACAGGGCATTTGAACTATGGAAAAGAATAGGATCAACACCGAAAGCTTGAATTGGATTCACCGGAGAAGAAAAGAATGAAGAATGATTAACTTGAGACTCCGTTAGCATCTTCATTAGAATCACCGGGTAAGAACATGAAGGAAAATAATGGAGAGACTTCACATGAATAACAAGATAGCTGATTAAGGAATCTGAGTCCTTGAAGAAAAAGGGTGGGTGGGCAGGAAAAACAAAGGCAACTTGGAGTCGGATGAAACAAACACCGTTGAGAAGAACTGATACTTGATCTTGCGGTTGCTGAAATGATCGGATCCACTTGAAGAGAAACACGCCGGTGAAATGAATTAACATGACAATCTCGATTATCATGAAGGATTGGTATTCACATCGGAGTATGAGAACACGGTTTAGGAAAGGTATGGAATCAACATTTGACTTCGAAGCAACTCGAATACCACAAATCCAAACAAAAACAAAGGATTAACATGCAGAATAAGCCAGAACAAACATATGATAGACATTTTCGCGACCATCCGATTAAGATAAGAGGGACCAAATGCCCCTATCCAAAATTCCACTTGTTATTTATATATCAGATCAAACCCTAAAACCTAGGAGTTTGTCCCATTGCCGCTGCCGCCTGACCAAATCCCCCATCGCGATCCTCCCATTCCTCCTCCCACCAACGAGAGCTCGAGCTCGAGCTCTTCGATTCGAAGCCACCAGAGAACCCTTCCGCCTCGATCGAGAGCCTCCTCCTCCCTCTTCGATCCAGAGGAGTGGAGCTCCTCTGTGCCCTCACCTGCGCCCATTCCTCCTTCCCCGTGCTTTACCTCTCTCTCACATCGCTCCCTTTGTCTCTGTTCCTTCGACAGGAGACCCATGGGCGCCCGAACAACTCGAAGCTCCAAGCCCCGCCGCTGCTGCTTCCGTTTCGCCTGTCTCGCGGCCAATTCCCTCGCGGCTCCATCGGAAGCTGCTCCATCGCCGCGCCAAGTCCCTCTGCAGGAGCCGCGCCTGTCCACTGCTGCTCCTCTTCGTCGCCCCGCCAAGTTCGGACGCCATGGCCGCCGGAGTTCCTCCACGCCGGCCTGCTACCTTGCCTCCTCGACACGAACTGGCCTGACCTGGCCATCTCCGAAGCCTCCTCGCCGACCCGCTGCGTCCTGGGCCGCCGGACCCCGCAGGTAGCTGGCCCTTTCACTTCGTCCTTGGGTCCTCCTCTGTTTTTCCTCTCTCTCAGTCGATTGTCTCTCTGTCTCAAGGACGAACCACCCTCTGCTTCGATCGACTGGACTGCACAGCCGGTCGCCCCGTTGACCGCGGCCCTCGTCCGCTTGGGCCAGATCCATCAAGGCCCAGCCGCCAATTCGCCAGCCCAAGCCGCCCAGGCCTGCTGCAGTCCACTGAAACGGGCCAAGGTCCACTGGGTGAGGCCACACCCCATAACCCCATCTTTTGTTTTTTTTCCTGTTGGGCTTGTCCCAGTTTTGGCCCATATAGTGCTTTTTTCCCTCTCTGCGATTTAGTCTTTATCCAGTGCTTTTCTATTTTTTGCAGAAAACCCCTTCATGATCATTCATTTAATAACTTTACAACCGTGCATCGGATCTAAATAATTTATATATGTAACTTGTTTATAATTTCATCTAGTTTCACAATATGCAACTTTCAACTATGTTTAAAATGTTTAAAATGATGTTTGTTTAAATCTGCTTAAATAACTTGCTAAAATGATTTATTTCATAACTAAATAACCGTAACTCAGATTTTAATAAACTTTATATGTAAATGGGGTGGAAAAAAGCCTAGTTTAACATTGTGGCCTCACTTTGCATGTTTAGCAACTATAAATATGGTTTAGGGCAGAACAGTACCATAACCAAAATATGCACATGAGGGGTTTCTGGACTTGTTGTTTGTCGTTCCGGCCTCATTTAAACTTGCCTGGATAGGTAGTTTTCGTTTGCTTCACCCTCTTGCCATATTTTAATATTGTTGGGTACATAAACGAGATCGAACTAAATAACTTGAACGTGGTGTTTCATCAATATGCAACGGAGTTGCATATTGAGCTCCACTTAAATTTTAGGATTGCTCGTGCACTTTGCCATGCCATGCCCTCTTTAAACCGGACATGCATCATACTTGTTTGCGCATCATGCAATGTCTATGTGGTGGTTGTTTACTATGTTGTTTTCTCTTTTCCAGTGTTGCTTCTTCGGGTTGGTTCTAGTAACGTCGTGTTTGTGAGGATCCGTTCGACTACGTCCGTTTGTCTTCTTCATGGACTCGTTCTTCTTCCTTGCGGGATCTCAGGCAAGATGACCATACCCTCGAAATCACTTCTATCTTTGCTTGATAGTTGCTCGCTCTTTTGCTATGCCTATGCTGCGATACCTACCACTTGCTTATCATGCCTCCCATATTGTTAAGCCAAGCCTCTAACCCACCTTGTCCTAGCAAACCATTGTTTGGCTATGTTACCGCTTTGCTCAGCCCCTATTATAGCGTTGTTAGTTGCAGGTGAAGATTGGAGCTTATTCCATGTTTGGAACATGGATATTTTGTTGGGATATCACAATATCTATTATTTAATTAATGCATCTATATACTTGGTAAAGGGTGGAAGGCTCGGCCTTATGCCTGGTGTTTTGTTCCACCCTTGCCGCCCTAGTTTCCATCATATCGATGTTATGTTCCCGGGTTGTGCGTTCCTTACGGGGTTGGGTTATAATGGGAACCCCTTGACAGTTTGCTTTGAATGAAACTCCTCCAGCAAGGCCCAACCTTGGTTTTACCATTCGCCACCTAGCCTTTTTCCCTTGGGTTAGGCCAGCCCAAGGGTCATCTTTATTTTAAATCCCCGGGCCAATGCTTGTGTAAGTGTTGGTCCAAACTAGAGCCCCTTGCAGCGCCACCTTGGGGAAACTCGAGGGCTGGTTTTAGTTGTACGGATTGCTTATCCGGTGTTGCCCTGAGAACGAGATATGTGCAGCTCCTATCGGGATGTCGGTGCATCGGGCGGTCTTGCTGGACTTGTTTTACCATTGTCGAGGATGTCTTGTAACCTGGATGCCGAGTCTAATCGGAATGTCTTGGGAGCAGGAATACCCTTCGTTGACCGTGAGAGCTTGTGATGGGCTAAGTTGGGACACCCCTGTAGGGATTTGAACTTTCGAAAGCCGTGCCCACGGTTATGGGTAGATGGGAATTTGTTAATGTCCGATTGTAGAAAACCTGAAGTTGACCTTAATTAAAATTCATCAACCGCGTGTGTAACCGTGATGGTCTCTTTCCGGCGGAGTCCGGAAAGTGAACACGGTGTTAGAGTTATGTTTGGCGTAGGTTGTTCTAGGATCACTTCTCGATCATAGTTGTTCGACCGTGCTTTCGCCTTCTCTTCTCGCTCTCATTTCCGTATGTTAGCCACCATATATGCTAGTCGCTTGCTGCAGCTCCACCTCATACCTTTTACCCTTCCTATAAGCTTAAATAGTCTTGATCGCGAGGGTGTGAGATTGCTGAGTCCCCGTGACTCACAGATACTTCCAAAACCAGTTTCCAGGTGCCGTAGGACCGTGCACTTGACGCAACCAAGCTCAAGGAGGAGCTCAATGAGGATCTTGTCCTTTGTGTTGTTTCGTTCGAGTTGATCAGTAGTGGAGCCCAGTCGGGACGATCGGGGATCTGTGTAGCATTTGGGGTAGTCTTCTTTTATTTTGGTTCCGTAGCCGGACCTTGATTGTATCTGATTGATGTAATGCTTTATTCTTGTAATTGTGTGAAGTAGCGATTGTAAGACAACTATGTATCTTTTCCCCTATTATATTACATGGGTTGTTTGTGAAGATTACCTCACTTGCGACATTACTTTCAATGTGGTTATGCCTCCAAGTCGTGCTTCGACACGTGGGAGATATAGCCGCATCGAGGGCGTTACAAGTTGGTAATTAGAGCCTTCCCCGACCTTAGGAGCCCCCTGCTTGATCGAATCATTGGCGTTGTTGAGTCTAGAAAAATGTTTTGAGTCATTTAGGAATTATATATATCGGAGAGTTATGAATTCTTTTTACTCCTCAGTCCCTTCGTCGCTCTGGTGAGGCATCCTGACATAGAGTTTTGACTCTTCTATTCTCAAATTTCACTTAATTTTTTTAGGATCACGCGGGTATCTTGGAATCGTTCCGATCGATTTGTGATGAGAACATTGTTCTTGGTGCCTCCTGTCATTTAGGGGTTGTCGCAGTGTCCCGGGGAGTTGAGCTCCGAGGTGTTGTCGTCACAATTTTGTCGTTGCAATTCTGGAAGACCTGAGATTAGTTTCGCCGACATCGAAAATCTCTTTTATGCAGTTGTTGGCGAGATAACCTCGACGCCACCCAGTACTAGGGCGGGAGTTTGGGAGTATTGCCATAACTTGTATAACGGATGCTTTTCGAAGGTTGAGGTAGATGATTTCCGAAGGTTTCTTGGTTATGTGTTGAAGGATGGATACAGCTGGATGTAGGAATTGCTAGTTTTGGGTGAAATATTATGCTTCCACTGTATCCCCAACACCTAATTGCATAACCGTAAAATTTCGGGAGTTTATAAGTGGGAATTCAAGTAGCTCTTAGGATATCTTTCCGACAGGTCTATGATATGAAATTGGGGTTCGACGTCTAGTGGTCCACCTATCCATGGTTGGTTTTATAGTGGTCTCATTGTGTCTTAAAGATTCCTTGGCTATGCCGACTCGGGGACGCTTCGTATGTCATGTGCACTGCCTTGTACATGATGGTGCTATACGACCGAGCCCGTGTAGGCCCCACCACGAAAACTTCGGATGAAATCTCTATCATACGTTTGTTCAGGCTTATTCTGCAAGCCAATCCCTTGTTTTGTTTTGAGTTGTGGTAATCGAGTTGCTTCAAAGACAAATGTGGATTCCATCCCTTTCCTAAGCGGTGTTCTCATACTCCGAGGTGAATACTAATCCTTCATGATAATCAAGATTGTCATGTCAATCCTTTTTAACCGGTGTGCTTCTCTTCAAGTGGATCCGATCTTTGCAACATCCGCAAGATCAAGTATCAGTTTCTTCTCAACAGTGTTGTTTCATCCATCTCCAAGTTGCCTTTGTTTTCCCCCCCCCCCCCCCCCCTTTTCTTCAAGGAATCCGATGTCTTAATCAAGTATCCTCTTATTCTTGTGAAGTCTCTCCATCTTTTTCCGTCAATGTTCTTATCCGGTGATTCTCATGAAGATTCTAACGGAGCTTCTAGTTCATCATTATTCGTTCTTTTTCTTCTCCGGTGGGTCGAATTCAAGTTTTTGGTGTTGACCCTATCCTTTCCTCATTTCAAATGTTTTTTTAATGCCGGTGTACCTCATAATCATTCATTTCTTTCTATTCATTTGTTCGGGAGTGCTGAAGGTATCTCAGAAGACTCGTCTTTTCATTCAAGGTCCGTTTAACCTATTTCGTGATTGTTATCCCATTCTAGCCATTTAATTCAACCGGTGCAACCTCCCTTTTGAATCATCAACGGTGTTTCTTTTGAGTGGGCCCTAACCCATAGGTCTTTTCCCAGGATCTTACCTGACTCTTCTTATTTTCCCGGAGTTATCCTCAAATTCTTTTCAAAGTTTTGACGTAAGAATGAATTTTCATCAGTCAGGTGTTTTTCTCCAAGATCTTTCAAATTCTTTCATCATTTGCTCTACCTTTTCTATTCTTCATTCCGGAGTCTCTAAACAATTCACGGTGTTGTTTCTCGTCGTCATTCTCAGATTTTGAAGACCGAAGAAGAGTTTTTCCTCCATATCTTATCCGTTCTCTCAAAGAATCGTCATTCTAGCTTGTTACCATCCTCTCATAGTTGTTTTTGGATTGTGAGAATTCTTTTCACCTATCTGGAGCAATTCAAGAGTCTTCTCAGTTTGATTATCCGGAGTCCATCAATTCAGGTTTATTCATTCTCAGCTTTAAGTTATCATTCTCCGATCTTACCGGTGCATCGTTCAAGTGATCTCTAATCGGTCCGTGATCTATTCGTTTCACTTAATTCTCTCAAACATCTTTGTTCTTTTGCTAATTCCCCCTGGTGCTTCGATATCTTTCCTTTGATCGTTCCAAATTCTTACGGTGGTTTGCTCAAGATTCTCTTCCATGGTGACCATATCAATTCATTCGTTGTTTTCAATCCTACCGGTGGTTCATTGAAGACCTTCTCAAGTTTATGTTATATCTTCTTAATCCCTTCTACAAGAATAAGTAATATGCCAAATCCTTTGATTGTCATCAATTTAATTAGTGAAGGTTAAGCATAATGTAATTCTTATTCTTGTTTCATCGAATGTATTCAATTCCTGCTTTCCGGAGTGGTTCATCATATTACATTCTCAGTTCGAGATGCTTTATATTTTCCTTTCCCGGAGTTCCAAGCTCTCATCATCACGAAGATCCATCAAATCATTGCAAGCATTCACTTTGTGTTTTCAACTACCCTTTCTTTTCATTTGATCATTCTTTTGTTTAACGGAGTTCTTCATGGAGGTCCTACATGATGGTTCATCAAGGATTTATTTCCTTCTGGAAGTTTTCATCGAGATTCTTTTAAGGAGCTCAAGCATTCTTCTTCTTGTAATCCAGAGTGCAATTCTTTCTTCCGTACCATTGGAGGTGATATTACGTCATTCTTGATAATTTGGGTTCATGTTTTATGAATCACATGTTGTTAAGAATTAGGTATTTTGAATCCATCAATCTCTTCTTTGGAATTACCTTGGGTTATATTTCACCTAAAGCCTTCCGTAAGGATGTTGCTATTTATGGTGCTTATAAATGATCCAAGTTCTTCATTTATCCTCATGGTGAAATAGCTTTCTCGTCTCCTTGTTGATATCAATCCAATTCTTTTCTCGTAGTGGCAGGTCGCCACCTCATAATTTGAGTTGTACTCCACAAGACCATATCAAGCTTATCCTTTCGTTGTTGGTTTTCCTACAAATCCGTTCGACCCTTCTCCTAAGGATACCTTTTCAAGCTCTTTTGTAGCAGAAGTTGGCTTTTTCTTCTACATTCTTTTATCTCAATGATCTATCTTCTATTTCTCTCTTCCGGAGGTATCACGATGTTGCTCTTTTCAACCCATCATTTTGGTTTGTCAAGATCATGCTTCTTTCTTTTGCTTATCCATTTAACCGGAGTTTCGTGTCCTCTGCTCAAGTTCTTTTCATCTTATCAAGTCTTGTATCACTTTTCAACCGGAGTGCTGACCGAAGTTGTTCTTCCTTGTTTCTCTTGGCTAACGGAGTGCTTTCAACTTCATTTATCTCCGTTGTATTCTTTTCTCAAAATGGCTTAACCTTTTCAAGGTTCTTTGGTTTCACTCGTTTGTCAAAGGAGCAGCATAGTTTTACCTCTTCTCTTTTCCTTCTGTTTTCCCTCCGGTGCCATTCTAGATCTCGGGACGAGATCCTCTCGTAGTGGTGGAGTGTTGTAACGCCCCGAGACCATTGCGCCATGTGTCCTCCAGTTATTCGCTGCTGTTGCCTTGTCATTTGCTTGAGTGTTGCATTTCTTGTCATGTCATCATGTGCATTGCATCATCATGTTTTCGAAACTTGCATTCGCCCGGTTTCTCCCAGTTCCTTCCGTTGTCTGTTCTGAGCCCATACACCCTTGCACGCGCCTGCGGCATGTCCGAAATATTATTTTAATAAGTGGCCAGATAATGTTCTCAGAATGGGATGAAAGTTTGCATGTGGTCTTGTTACAGTGTAGGTAGACCGCCTGCCAAGTTTCATCGCAATCGGAGTTCGTTCGATGCCCCAACGGATAACTATAGCGACATTGTAGTCGGTCTATCGTCGGACGTTTTCGGTCTCTGAAAACAGTCGCCGGGCCTCTCTCTTCTCTTCTCTCAGCCTGAGGACTTCCGCACAGCCCTCTACCTACCGCCAGGCCTAACCTAACCTCTCTCGTCAGCCCGCGGACCTCCTCGCGCGCGCGTCCGAAAGCTGTCCCGGACCCGACCCGAGTAGTCATCACCGTTGTGTCCGGATCATCCCCAAACATCTACAAAACATCACCGTTTTCTTATTTGGAATCCCTAGCTATTTTTTTTTGCAACCGTCCGATTAAGATCGGAGGGACCAAATGCCCCTATACAAAAATCCACTTGTTATTTATATATCAGATCAAACCCTAAAACCTAGGAGTTTGTCCCATCGCCGCCGCCACCTGACCAAATCCCCCATCGGGATCCTCCCATTCCTCCTCCCACCAATTAGAGCTCGAGCCCGAGCTCTTTGATTCAAAGCCACCAGAGAACCCCGCCGCCTCGATCGAGAGCCTCCTCCTCCCTCTTCGATCCAGAGGAGTGGAGCTCCTCTGTGCCCTCACCTGCGCCCCTTCCTCCTTCCCCGTGCTTTCCCCTCTCTCTCACATCGCTCCCTTTGTCTCTGTTCGTCAACAGGAGACCCATGGGCGCCCGAACCACTCGAAGCTCCAAGACCCGCCGCTGCTGCTTCCGTTTCGCCTGTCTCACGCCCAATTCCCTCGCGGCTCCATCGGAAGCTGCTCCATCGCCGTTCCAAGTCCCTCTGCAGGAGCCGCGCCTGTCCACTGCTGCTCCTCTTCGTCGCCCCGCCATGTTCGGACGCCATGGCCGCCGGAGTTCCTCCACGCCGGCCTGCTACCTCGCCTCCTCGACACGAACTGGCCTGATCTGGCCATCTCCGAAGCCTCCTCACCAACCCGCTGCGTCCCGCGCCGCCGGACCCTGCAGGTCGCCGGCCTGTTCTCTCCGTCCTCGGGTCCTCCTCTGTTTTTCCTCTCTCTCAGTCGATTTTCTCTCTATCTCAAGGACGAACCGCCCTCTGCTTCGATCGCCTAGACTGCGCAGCTGGCCGCCCCGTTGACCACGGCCCTCGTCTGCTTGGGCCAGAACCAGCAAGGCCCAGCCGCCCAATTCGCCAGCTCGAGCCGCCCAGGCCTCCTGCAGTCCACTGAAACGGGCCAAGGTCCAGTGGGTGAGGCCACACCCCATATTTTGTTTTTTTTCTTGTTGGGCTTGTCCCAGTTTCGGCCCATACAGTATTTTTTTCCCTGTCTGCGATTTAGTCTTTATCCAGTGCTTTTCTGTTTTGCAGAAAACCCCTTCATGATCATTCATTTAATAACTTCACAACCGTGCATCGGATCTAAATAATTTATATATGTAACTTGTTTACAATTTCATCTAGTTTCAAAATATGCAACTTTCATCTATGTTTAAAATGTTTAAAATGATGTTTTTTTAAATGTGCTTAAATAACTTGCTAAAATGATTTATTTCATAACTAAATAACCGTAACTCAGATTTTAATAAACTTTATATGTAAATGGTGTGGAAAAATGCCTAGTTTAACATTGTGGCCTCACTTTTCATGTTTAGCAACTATAAATATGGTTTAGGGCAGAACAGTACCATAACCAAAATATGCACATGAGGGGTTTCTGGACTTGTTGTTTGTCGTTCCGGCCTCATTTAAACTTGCCTGGATAGGTAGTTTTCGTTTGCTTCACCCTCTTGCCATATTTTAATATTGTTGGGTACATAAACGAGATCGAACTAAATAACTTGAACGTGGTGTTTCGTCAATATGCAACGGAGTTGCATATTGAGCTCCACTTAATTTGTAGGATTGCTTGTGCACTTTGCCATGCCATGCCCTCTTTAAACCGGACATGCATCATACTTGTTTGCGCATCATGCCATGTCTACGTGGTGGTTGTTTACTATGTTGTTTGCTCTTTTCCGGTGTTGCTTCTTCGGGTTCGTTCCGGTAACGTCGCGTTTGTGAGGATCCGTTCGACTACGTCTGTTTGCCTTCTTCATGGACTCGTTCTTCTTCCTTGCGGGATCTCAGGCAAGATGACCATACCCTCGAAATCACTTCTATCTTTGCTTGGTAGTTGCTCGCTCTTTTGCTATGCCTATGCTGCGATACCTACCACTTTCTTATCATGCCTCCCATATTGTTAAGCCAAGCCTCTAACCCACCTTGTCCTAGCAAACCGTTGTTTGGCTATGTTACCGCTTTGCTCAGCCCCTCTTATAGCGTTGTTAGTTGCAGGTGAAGATTGGAGCTTGTTCCATGTTTGGAACATGGATATTTTGTTGGGATATCACAATATCTATTATTTAATTAATGCATCTATATACTTGGTAAAGGGTGGAAGGCTTGGCCTTATGCCTGGTGTTTTGTTCCACCCTTGCCGCCCTTGTTTCCGTCATATCAGTGTTATGTTCCCGGATTTTGCGTTCCTTACGCGGTTGGGTTATAATGGGAACCCCTTGACAGTTCACTTTGAATAAAACTCCTCCAGCAAGGCCCAACCTAGGTTTTACCATTCGCCACCTAGCCTTTTTCCCTTGGGTTACGCCAGCCTAAGGGTCATCTTTATTTTAAACCCCCGGGCCAATGCTTGTCTAAGTGTTGGTACAAACTAGAGCCCCTTACAGCGCCACCTCGGGGAAACTCGAGGGCTGGTTTTAGTTGTATGGATTTCTTATCCGGTGTTGCCCTGAGAACGAGATATGTGCAGCTCCTATTGGGATGTCGGCACATCGGACGGTCTTGCTGGACTTGTTTTACCATTGTCGAGGATGTCTTGTAACCTGGATGCAGAGTCTGATCGGAATGTCTTGGGAG
The DNA here is from genome assembly GCF_003073215.2 of Triticum urartu. Lineage (NCBI taxonomy): Eukaryota > Viridiplantae > Streptophyta > Magnoliopsida > Poales > Poaceae > Triticum > Triticum urartu. Next base: position 189,934,136 of record NC_053022.1, read on the forward strand.
AAGGAATATCCTTCGTTGACCATGAGAGCTTGTGATGGGCTAAGTTGGGACACCCATGCAGGGATTTGAACTTTCGAAAGCTGTGCCCGCGGTTATGGGCAGCTGGGAATTTTTTAATGTCCGGTTGTAGAAAACCTGAAGTTGACCTTAATTGAAATTCATCAACCATGTGTGTAACCGTGATGGTCTCTTTCCGGCGGAGTCCGGGAAGTGAACACGGTGTTGGAGTTATGTTTGGCGTAGGTTGTTCTAGGATCACTTCTTGATCATAGTTTTTCGACCGTGCTTTCGCCTTCTCTTCTCGCTCTCATTTGCGTATGTTAGCCACCATATATGCTAGTCGCTTGCTGTATCTCCACCTCATACCTTTTACCCTTCCTATAAGCTTAAATAGTCTTGATCACGAGGGTGTGAGATTGCTAAGTCCCTGTGACTCACAGATACTTCCAAAATCAGTTTGCAGGTGCCGTTGGACCATGCAGTTGACGCAACCAAGCTCAAGGAGGAGCTCGATGAAGATCTTGTCCTTTGTGTTGTTTCGTTCTAGTTGATCAGTAGTGGAGCCCAGTCAGGACGATCGGGGATCTGTGTAGCATTTGGGGTAGTCTTCTTTTATTTTGGTTCTGTAGCCGGACCTTGATTGTATCTGATTGATGTAATGCTTTATTCTTGTAATTGTGTGAAGTGGCGATTGTAAGCCAACTATGTATCTTTTCCCCTATTGTATTACATGGGTTGTTTGCGAAGATTACCTCACTTGCGACATTTCTGTCAATGCGGTTATGCCTCTATGTCATGCTTCGACACGTGGGAGATATAGCAGCATCGAGGGCGTTACAAGTTTGGTATCAGAGCAAATGGAGAACATTGGTTTTCTCTTCAAGTGGATCCGATCATTTCAACAACCACAAGATCAAGTATCAGTTCTTCTGAACGGTGTTTGTTTCATCCGACTCCAAGTTGCCTTTGTATTTTCCCCCCCCCCCCCCCCTTTTTTTTTTAAGGACTCAGATTCCTTAATCAACTATCTTGTTATTCATGGGAAGTCTCTCCATTCTTTTCCTTCATGTTCTTACCCGGTGATTCTCATGAAGATGCTAACGGAGTCTCAAGTTAATCATTCTTCATTCTTTTCTTCTCCAGTGAATCCAATTCAAGCTTTCGGTGTTGATCATATTCTTTTCTGTAGTTCAAATGCCCTCTCATGACGGTGTACCTCATAATCATTCCATGCCTGCTATTCTATTGTTCCGGAGTGCTCAAGATATCTCGAAGATTCGTGTCTCCGCTCTACTTTCGTTCAAGCTCTTTCGAGGCGGTTATCTCATTCAAGTCTTTTAATTCAACCGGTGCATTCTCTCTTTTAAATCCTTCAACGGTGTTTCTTTTGAGTGGGCCCTAACCCATAGGTCTTTTCCTAGGATCTTACCTGACTCTTCTTATTTTCTCGGCGTTACTCTCAAATTATTTTGCAAGTTTGACGTAAGAATGAGTTATCATCAGTCAAATGCCTTTCTCCAAGATCGGTCAAATTCTTTTCATCGTTGGCTCAACCCTCTTCGCTTTTGATTCTTCCGGAGTGTCTAAATAATTCATGGTGGTGTTTCTCGTCGTAATTTTCAAATTTTGAAGACCGAAGAAGAGTTTCTCTTAAATCTTGCTCCATTCTTTTCAAGATTCGTGGTTCTAGCTTAATGCCATCCTCTCAAAATTGTTTTCGATTGTGATAATTCTTTTCACCCATCCGGAGCATTTCATGTGTTGTTTTTCCTTTTCTTTTCCCCGAAGGCCATCTTTTCAAATATTATTCATTTCTCAGCTTTCAGCTCTCGTTCCCCAATTTTTATCGATGCATCGTTCAAATATTCTCTAATCAGTTCGTGATCCCTTCGTTCACTTGTATTTAAATTCTCTCAAGTATCCTAGTTCATTTCATAATTCTTCCCGGTGTTTCTTTACCTTTCATTCGGTCATTTTAATTCTTACGGTGGTTTGTGCAAGAGTTCTCGTCATTCGTTATCATATCAATTCATTCGTTCGTTCCAACCCTACCGGTGGTTCGTTGAAGACCTTCTCAAAGTTTGCGCTATATCTATCTTAATTCTTTCTACGAGAATAAGTAGTATACCAAATCCGCTGCTTGTCATCAATTTAAATTGGTGAAGGATACGCATAATGTAATTCTTATTCTTGCTTCATCCAAGTGATTAATTCCATATTCCGTAGGCTCTTCAAATTCTCTGTTCCATTTGTTTCATCTTCTCTTTTTCCTGGAGTTCCAACCTCTTTCAGTTATATCACCACAGAGATTCATCTAAATCGTTACAAGGATTCACCTTGTGTTTTTCAACTTCTCTTTCCTTTCGTTTGATCATTCTTTGTTTAGCGGAGTTCTTCATGAAGGCTCTACAAGATGGTTCATCAAGGATTTAATTCTTTCTCGAAGTGTTCATCAAGTTTCTTTTCAGAGGAGTTCAAGCATTCTTCATCTTTCTATCTGGAGTGCAATTCTTTCTTCCGTATCATTGGAGGTGGTATTATGTCATTCTTGATAATTTGAGTTCATGTTTCATGTTCCACATGTTGTTAAGAATGAGGTATTTTAAATCCATCAATCCCTTCGTTGGAATTATCTTGGGCTATATTTCACGTAAAACCGTCCCAAAGGATTGTTGCTATTTATGGTGCTCATATAGGACCCAAGTTCTTCTTTCATCCTTCCGGTGAAATAAGCTTTCTCGTCTCCTTGTTCATACCAATCCAATTCTTATTCCCGTGAGTGGAAGGTTGTCATCTCATAATTTGAGATGTTTTCCATAAGCCCACAACAAGCATAATCCTTTCGTTGTTGGTTTTCCAACAACTCCGTTTAACTTTCCTGGATGGGTGATCTTCAAGCTCTTTTGTGGCAGAACTTGGCATTTTCTTCCCCATTCACCTATTTCAATTATTTATCATCTATTCTTTTCTTCCGGAGGCATTGTGATGTTGCTATTTTCAATCATCATCTCGAAATGGCGAGGATCGTGTTCTTTTCGTGCTTATCCATTTAACCGGAGTGTTGTGCCATCTCTTCTAGTGATTTTCATCTTATCAAGATGCTTATCACTTTTCAACTGGAGTGCTGCCCGAATTTGTTCTTCCTCGTTCCTCTTTTCTAACGGTGATTGTCAACTTCGTTCATCTCCGTTGTATTCTTTTCTCAAAATGGCTTAACCTTTGCAAGGTTCTTTGGTTTCACTCGTTTGTCAAGAAGCAACTTAGTTTTACCCCTTCTCTTTCTCTTCCATTTTTTCCCTCCGGTGCCATTATAGATCTCGGGACGAGATCCTCTCGTAGTGGTGGAGTGTTGTAACGCCCCGAGACCGATGTGCCAGGTGTCCTCCAGTTATTCACTGTTGTTGCGTTGTCATTGCTTGCGTGTCATGCATTTCATATCATGTCATCATGTGCATTTTATTTGCATACTTGTTCGTCTCATGCATCCGAGCATTTTCCCCGTTGTCCATTTTGCATTCCGGCGCTCCTATCTCTTCCGGTGCCCCTTTCTACCTCTTTTTGTGTGCGGGTTTTAAACGTTTTCGGATTGGACCGAGACTTGTCATGCGGCCTTGGTTTACTACCGGTAGACCATCTGTCAAGTTTCGTGCCATTTGGACTTCGTTTGATACTCCAATGGTTAACCGAGGGACCGAAAAGGCCTCGTGTGTGTTGCAGCCCAACACCCTTCCAAAGTGGCCCAAAACCCACCAAAGACCTCTCCATCATCTCGGTCGTTCGATCACGATTGCGTGGCTGCAAACCGCACCTCATTTGGACTCTCCTAGCTCCCTCTACCTATATATATGTGATCCCCTCCGAAATTCCGCGCAGATCAAACCCTAGCCCCGCTCCTCGCGCCGCCGGACAAGACTTCCCACCACCGGACGGACATGTCCACCGCCCTCAGCCACCTCACTCCGATCAATCGGAGTGTGCCACGTCACCCTCCACGCCTCCTCCTCCAATCCCACCTTGCCACCTCACCCTGCCGGGCCCTCTCTCTCCCCACGGCCCGCGGAGCCCATCTAGGGCCCGCACGGGCCAAGCCGTCGCCGCCGAATCCTGGCTTCACCGCCTCGCTCGCCAACCGCCGAAGTCTCGCCGAACTTTGCCGGAGAGACGCCGGCCACCGCCGGCTTCTTCTCCGGAGGTCGCCGCTCCGCATCGGTGCCTCCCACTCCTGTCGTGAGTGCCGCCCCGAGCGCCCGTTCACCCTCGCCACCCAATGGCGGCTCGCCGGAGTTGGATGCCACGCCGCCACGGCTCCTGGTCCTCGCCGGCGTCGCGTCTCCTTTTCCCTCCGTCCTTCCTCACTTCTCTCTCCCTTGCGTGCAGGTTCTGCCATGTCCGCCTGACCCGAAGCTCTTCTCATCATCGACGGTCACCTCTTGGGCGGTGCCTCCACCGGATCTAGATCCCCCTTCGCCGGATCATCCCATTTCCACCGTCCTGGCCTCCTTCCGGCGACCGGCGCCACCACTGTTCACCACCGGAGCGCCGACGATGTCTCCCTACGGGAGGAGAACGACGACCCACGAGTGGGCCGTCCCTCCGTTCATGGGCCTGCACGGTTCAGCCGGCCCGATCGACTTCCTCCTCTGCTGGGCTTGGCCTGTGGTGAGCGCCAAACTATCCTCCGCCCCCGTGCGACTTTTGCTATTTGACGCTCACTGAATTTGGTCTAAGTCCTGAAATTTCCTGATTCATATGCCTCCATTCATCATGCCATAACTCATCATCCGTGGCTCCGTTTTAAGCGTGTAGCATATCAAAATGTTCGCCTCGACGAGTACATCATTTCATCTCATTGCATCATTTTCATTTGAGCTCATCTTGATGCCCGAAATGCTGTTGGAAGAGGGCTATTTGATGAATTTGTCAGATCTGTTTCAGCAAATGGCATTTTGTCATTTTTGCCATGATTAATGTGTGCATGCTATGACCCTAAGCTCTACATGTGTTTTGTTATATGCCATGCCATCCTTACAGAGGTGCTTGCCATGTATTTTTGTGATATTTGTGGTGACTAGCACAAGCTTGCAAAGTAGCGTAATCGGTAATGCTGATTTCAGGGACTTAGAATTTCACTAAGTCCTTGTCCTGATTTTGTCGTTATGCCATATGTTCATGTTGTTTCCTAGTGATCCATGTCTCTTTTGAGGATGATCAGTAAGGATGATTTGTTACCATTGTGGTGCTCTATCCATCCATGTCTTTGTTTTCATTTATTGAGCAACCTAGGTTGAGTCAATCGAGCTCTACTATTGCTATATAGTGAATCCTGGCAGATTGTTGACATGTTTAGCGATTTTGTCGGGCTTGTTGTTATTGATCCGTGCATGCTATGTTGTTGTTCTTGCCATGTATAGCTTCTATGCCATGTATTCATGATGGTTGTATGCTTAGTTTGTCATCCCATGCTTTGTAGTGAGTGCATCAAGCTCGTAAACATGCTTAGTCTGAATCTGTTTATGCTTTTGCCATGTTCACATGCTTGCTATTGTATTTTATTATCTCTTTTGGCTCAAGGTCACCAAGGGACTTTTGTTAAGTGCTTTGTTTAGCTTCATGCCATGCCTTTCCTTGCCATGTTATGTTCCTGTAGCATGTAGCATGTAGTTTTCATGCACTAAAGTGTGCTTCCTGATGATAAATTCCAGGCTTGTGTTAATTTCACAAAGTCTGAAACCTGTTATCGTTTGCACTTTTGCCATGCTTGTTTGAACCTGTTAATTGATGAATTAGCCGTAGCTCAGTGTTTTCATCTTTTGTTAAGCTTCATGAGCGGATCCCTGCCATTTATTTTTTTGTCATGTTTGAGTGCTGTAGCTTATTTATATTGATGCATTTAGAAGGCTACTTGCTGATTATCGCAGACCGGTGCCATATTTGTTTTGCTTGCCATTTCCAAACCGTGCATCCGATTCCGGTGATCTTTATATCGATTTCAACCGAAATCACCTCATCTTTCCAGTGGCACTCTTGGATTTCCAAGTTGAGGCCAGGTCCAACCATTCCTTTGCAAATCATGCATATGCATCGCATACCGCATCCCACATATCATACCATGTTCATGTGTTGTTTGTTTACTATGTTGTGTGCTTCTTTCCGGTGTTGCTTCTTCGGGTTGGTTCCGTTAATGTCATGTTTGTGAGTACCCGTTCGTCTATGTCCATTTGTCTTCTTCATGGACTCGTTCTTCTTCCTTGCGGGATTTCAGGCAAGATGATCATACCCTCGAAATCACTTCTATCTTTGCTTGCTAGTTGCTCGCTCTTTTGATATGCCTATGCTGCGATACCTACCACTTGCTTTTATCATGCCTCCCATATTGTTAAGCCAAGCCTCTAACCCACCTTGTCCTAGCAAACCGTTGTTTGGCTATGTTACAGCTTTGCTCAGGCCCTCTTATAGCGTTGTTAGTTGCAGGTCAAGATTGGAGCTTGTTCCATGTTTGGAACATGGTTATTGGTTGGGATATCACAATATCTCTTATTTAATTGATGCATCTATATACTTGGTAAAGGGTGGAAGGCTCGGCCTTATGCCTAGTGTTTTGCTCCACTCTTGCCGCCCTAGTTTCTATCATATCGGTGTTATGTTCCCAGATTTTGTGTTCCTTATGCGGTTGGGTTATAATGGGAACCCCTTGACAGTTCGCCTTGAATAAAACTCCTCCAGCAATGCCCAACCTTGGTTTTACCATTTGCCACCTAGCCTTTTCTTTTCCCTTTGGAGTCGCGCTCCCGAGGGTCATCATTATTTTACCCCCCGGGCGAGTGCTCCTCCGAGTGTTGGTCCAAACTAGAGCGCCTTGCAGCGCCACCTCGGGGAAACTCGAGGGCTGGTTATAGTTGTATGGACTTCTCATCTGAGTGTGCCCTGAGAACGAGATATGTGCAGCTCCTATCGGGAATTGTTGGCACATTCGGGCGGTGTTGCTGGACTTGTTTTACCATTGTCGAGGATGTCTTGTAACCTGGATGCCGAGCCTGATCGTATTGTCTTGGGAGAAGGAATATCCTTCGTTGACCATGAGAGCTTGTGATGGGCTAAGTTGGGACACCCCTGCAGGGATTTGAACTTTCGAAAGTCGTGCCCGCGGTTATGGGCAGATGGGAATTTGTTAATGTCCGGTTGTAGAAAACCTAAAGTTGATCTTAATTAAAATACATCAACCGCGTGTGTAACCGTGATGGTCTCTTCTCGGCGGATTCCAGGAAGTGAACACGGTGTTGGAGTTATGTTTGGCGTAGGTTGTTCTAGGATCACTTCTTGATCATAGTTCATCGATCGTGCTTTTGCCTTCTCTTCTCGCTCTCATTTGCGTATGTTAGCCACCAAATATGCTAGTCGCTTGCTGCAGCTCCACCTCATACCTTTTACCTTACCTATAAGCTTAAATAGTCTTGATTGCGAGGGTGTGAGATTGCTGAGTCCCCGTGACTCACAGATACTTCCAAAACCAGTTTGCAGGTGCCGTCGAACCATGCAGATGATGCAACCAAGCTCAAGGAGGAGCACGATGAAGATATCGTTCTTTATGTTGTTCCATTTCTAGTTGATCAGTAGTGGAGCCCAGTCAGGATGATCGGGGATCTGTGTAGCATTTGGGGTAGTCTTCTTTTATTTTGGTTCCGTAGTCGGACCTTAATTGTATTTGGATGATGTAATGCTTTATTCATGTATTGTGTGAAGTGGCGATTGTAAGCCAACTATGTATCTCTTTCCCTTATGTATTACATGGGTTGTGTGAAGATTACCTCACTTGCGACATTGCTTTCAATGCGGTTATGCCTCTAAGTCGTGCTTCGACACGTGGGAGATATAGCCGCATCGAGGGCGTTACATCTATAGCATTTCTAATATTATATGTGGATGACATATTGTTGATTGGAAATGATATATAATTTTTTGATAGCATAAAAGGATACTTGATTAAGAGTTTTTCAATGAAAGACCTCGGTGAAGCTGCTTATATATTGGGCATCAAGATCTATAGAGATAGATCAAGACGCCTAATTGGAATTTCACAAAGCACATACCTTGATAAAGTTTTGAAGAAGTTCAAAATGGATCAAGCAAAGAAAGGGCTCTTGCCTGTGTTACAAGGTGTGAAGTTGAGTAAGACTCAATGCCCGACCACTGCAGAAGATAGAGAGAAAATGAAAGATGTTCCCTATGCTTCAACCATAGGCTCTATCATGTATGCAATGCTGTGTACCAGACCTGATGTGTGCCTTGCTATTAGTTTACCAGGGAGGTACCAAAGTAATCCAGGAGTGGATCACTGGACAGCGGTCAAGAACATCCTGAAATAACTGAGAAGGAATAAGGATATGTTTCTGGTTTATGAGGTGACAAAGAGCTCATCGTAAATGGTTATGTAGATGCAAGCTTTGACACTGATCGGGATGACTCTAAGTCACAAACCGGATACGTGTTTTTATTGAACAGTGGAGCTGTCAGTTGGTGCAGTTCTAAGCAAAGCGTCGTGGTGGGATCTACGTGTGAAGCGGAGTACATAGCTGCTTCGGAAGCAGCAAATGAAGGAGTCTGGATGAAGGAGTTCATATCCAATCTAGGTGCGATACCTTGTGCATCGGGTCCAATGAAAATCTTTTGTGACAATACTGGTGCAATTGCCTTGGCAAAGGAATCCAGATTTCACAAAAGAACCAAGCACATCAAGAGACGCTTTAATTCCATCCGCGATCAAGTCAAGGAGGGAGACATAGATATTTGCAAGATACATATGGATCTGAATGTTGCAGACCCGTTGACTAAGCCTCTCTCATGAGCAAAACATGATCAGCACCAAGACTCCATCGGTGTTAGAATCATTACTGTGTAATCTAGATTATTGACTCTAGTGCATGTGGAAGACTGAAGGAAATATGCCCTAGAGGCAATAATAAATTTGTTATTTATATTTCTTCATAATTTTTTTTATTCATGCTAGAATTGTATTAACCGGAAACTTAGTACATGTGTGAATACATAGACAAACAGAGTGTCACTAGTTTGCCTCTACTTGACTAGCTCGTTGAATCAATGATGGTTATGTTTCCTAACCATAGACATGAGTTTTCATTTGATTAACAGGATCACATCATTAGAGAATGATGTGATTGACTTGACCCATCCATTAGCTTAGCACGATGATCATTTAGTTTGTTGCTATTGCTTTCTTCATGACCTATACATGTTCCTATGACTATGAGATTATGCAACTCCCGAGTACCGGAGGAACACTTCCTGTGCTACCAAACGTCACAACGTAACTGGGTGATTATATAGCTGCTCTATAGGTGTCTTCGATGGTACTTGTTGAGTTGGCATAGATCAAGATTAGGATTTGTCACACCGATTGTCGGAGAGGTATCTCTGGGCCCTCTGGGTAATGCACATCACTATCAGCCTTGCAAGCAATACAACTAATGAGTTAGTTGCAGGATGATGCATTATGGAATGAGTAAAGAGACTTGCCGGTAACGAGATTGAACTAGGTATTGAGATACCGATGATCGAATCTCAGGCAAATAACCCACCGATGACAAAGGGAACAATGTATGCTGTTATGCGGTTTGACCGATAAAGATCTTCATATAATATGTAGAAACCAATATGAGCATCCAGTTTCCGCTATTGGTTATTGACCGGAGACGTGTCTTGGTAATGTCTACATAGTTCTCGAACCCGTAGGGTCCGCACGCTTAAAGTTCAGTGACGATCGGCAATATGAGTTTATGTGTTTTGATGTACCGAAGGTAGTTCGGAGTCCCGGATATGATCATGGACATGACGAGGAGTCTCGAAATGGTCGAGACATCAAGATTGATATATTGTAAGCCTATATTTGGACATCGGACTGGTTACGGGTGAAATCGGGATTTTACCGGAGTGCCGGGGGTTAATGCGCCTTGTTGGGCCCTAGTGGAGAGAGTGGGGACGGCCAGGGCAGGGCTGTGTGCCCCTCCCCTTGAGTCCGAATAGGACAAGGAAGGGGGGTGGCACCCCCCTTGCCTTTCCCCTCTCCCACTCCTTGCTTCCCCCTCCTAGTGGGACTAGGAAAGAGGAGTCCTACTCCCACTAGGAGGAGGACTCCTCCTCTTGGCGCGCCCTGCTAGGGCCGGCCGGATTGAGAGATATGAAGTCTCCAATAAGTTCTACAACTGCAAGATGGAGGAGAATAGTTGTGTCAGTGAGCATATACTCAAAATGCCTGGGTAAAACAATCACTTGATTCAACTGGGAGTTGATCTTCTGGATGATAGTGTCATTGATAGAATTCTTCAATCACTGCCACCAAGCTACAAGTGCTTCGTGATGAACTATAATATGCAAGGGATGGATAAGACAATTCCTGAGCTCTTCGCGATGCTAAAGGCTGCGGAGGTAGAAATCAAGAAGGAGCATCAAGTGTTGATGGTCAACAAGACCACCAGTTTCAAGAAAAAGGGTAAGGGGAAGAAGGGGAATTTCAAGAAGAACGGCAAGCAAATTGCTGCTCAAGTGAAGAAACCCAAGTCTGGACCTAAGCCTGAGACTGAGTGCTTCTACTGCAAAGGGACTGGTCACTGGAAGCGGAACTACCCCAAGTATTTGGCGGATAAGAAGGATGGCAAGGTGAACAAAGGTATATGTGATATACAGGTTATTGATGTGTACCTTACTAATGCTCGCATTAGCACCTGGGTATTTGATACTGGTTCTGTTGCTAATATTTGCAACTCGAAACAGGGACTATGGATTAAGCAAAGATTGGCTAAGGACGAGGTGACGATGCGCATGGGAAATGGTTCCAAAGTCGATGTGATCGTGGTCGGCACGCTACCTCTACATCTACCTTCGGGATTAATTTTAGACTTGAATAATTGTTATTTGGTGCCAGCGTTGAGCATGAACATTATATCTGGATCTTGTTTGATGTGAGATAGTTATTCACTTTAATCTGAGAATAATGGTTTTTCTATTTATACGAGTAATATCTTTTATGGTCATGCACCCTTGAAGAGTGGTCTAATTTTGATGAATCTCGATAGTAGTGATACACATATTCCTAATATTGAAGCTAAAAGACGTAGAGTGGTAATATGAGTTTCTGTGTTTTGAAGTACCGAAGTTAGTTCGGAGTCCCAGATATGATCACGGACATGTCGAGGAGTCTCGAAATGGTCGATACATAAAGATTGTTATATTGGAAGCCTATATTTGGACATCGAAATGGTTCCAGGTGAAATCAGGATTTTACCGGAGTGCCGGGGGGGTTACCGGACCCCCCCGGGGGCTAATGGGCCTTGTTGGGCCCTAGTGGAGAGAGAGAGAGAGGCCGGCCAAGGCAGGGCCGCGCACCCCTCCCCTTGAGTCTCAATAGGACAAGGAAGGGGGGGTGCCCCCTTGCCTTTCCCCTCTCCCACTCCTTCCTTCCCCCTCCTAGTTGGACTAGGAAAGATGAGTCCTAGTCCCACTAGGAAGAGGACTCCACATCTTGGCGTGCCCTTCTAGGGCCGGCCGCCCTCCCCCTTGCTCAATTATATACGGGGCAGGGGGCACCCCAAGACACACAAGTTCATCGGTTGATCTTTTAGCCGTGTGCGGTGCCCCCCTCCATGATATTCCACCTCGGTCGTATCGTAGCGGTGGTTAGGTGAAGCCCTGCGTCGGTAGCATCATCATCACTGTCATCACGCCATCATGCTGATGAAACTCTCCCTCAAAGCTCTGATGCATCAGAGTTCGTGCGACGTCACCGAGCTGAACGTGTGCTGAACTCGGAGGTGCCATACATTCGGTACTTGGATCGGTCGGATATTGAAGACGTACGACTACATCAACTGCGTTCTCATAACACTTCCGCTTACGGTCTTCTAGGGTACGTACACGGAAATCTCCCCTCTCGTTGCTATGTGTCACCATGATCTTGCATGTGCTTAGGAAATTTTCTGAAATTACTTCGTTCCCCAATAGTGTTGATCTTGTTTTACTTCATTGTAGGCAAGCACTCGAGAGGACCCGTAAATGTGTTCCATGGGGATAACTGCTTCTTCCCCGTAGACCAGGGAGAAGGGAGTCTGCCTGGTAGCTCGATCCGGTGTCGTTCTGAGGGACCAGAGAACTACCGGCAGCTCCTCGGTCCACCACCTCTCATGCTTCTGCAGCGTATCGAAAGTCCATGTCTTGAGTTCACGCAACACTTCAGTGTTCGCCCTGTCAGCTTGTCCATTGCTCCGTGGTGAGCCACAGAGGCGAATGAGATCTTGCATCCGAGGGTACGAACATATTGCATGAAGGCATGGCTCATGAATTGGGTGCCGTTGTCGATGATGATCCTTGCCGGATCTCCAAATCGACACACCAATTCTTTCAAGAACTTGATAGCTGACTGGGCAGTCACCTTTCTCATGGCAGTCCCTTCTGGCCACTTTGTAAACATGTCGATAGCGACGAAAAAGAATTCAAAGCCCCTGTTTGCTCGGGGGAAGGGGCCGAGGATATCGAGCCCCCAGACCGAAAATGGCCATAATAAAGGGATTCTGTGAAGGGCATGGGTAGGCAGGTGTGTTCGCTTGGATTGGAGCTCGTAGGATTCACATGTCGTGACAAGCTCGACTGCATCTTGGAGAGCTGTGGGCCACTAGAATCCTTGCCAGAATGCTTTCCCAACTAATGCCCTTGATCCAATGTGTGAGCTGCACATTCCTCTGTGAATCTCAGCCAACAGATAATTTCCATCTTCTCAGCCGACGTCATCGACAAACTGATACATATTGGCCCTCCGGGCTACTTTCTCAGCTTCATCTTGGTCGCCGGGAAGCTCTCCTATTGGAGGAAGCGGACGATGTGCCTTTCCCAAGTTGGAGCCTGGGGATCAGTAGCAAGGACTAGAGGCACCTCCTCGGCTATGGGAGTAACAACCTCATTGGTGGGGTCCATTGGCCTGGCTGGAGGGGGTGGTCTGGCAGGGTGTGAGGGTTGTTTCCGGTAGGGTCTCTGCCTAGAGTGGATGGCTCGATCATGAGAGGCTTACCGTAGTCCAACTTTCTCCTTTTCCAAGCCATTGTGGTTCGTGATATGTAGAGTTGATAGAGACAGAGAACAAAAGTTCCTGGTTCCACAGGAAGCTTCTGCGCAGCACACTTTGACAGGTGGTCAGCTATGCTATTTTCCGCATGGGGTACGTGCTCTGTTTGCAACCTGTCAAAGTGCTCCTCCTATCTCCTCACTTCCCTGACGTATGCTTCCATCAATGGGCTTTGATAATCCTTGTTGACTTGTCTCACCACAAGCTGTGAATCTCCTCATATGGTCAACTTCTTGATTCTTAATTTTGCTGCAGTTTTGAGCCCGGCAAGGAGCCCTTCATACTTTATTGTATTGTTGGTGGCTTCTTCCCGGGCAAAGTGCATTTGGACGACGTACTTCAAGTGCTCCCCGGAAGGTGGCAACAATAAAGCACACCATCCCCAGCACCTTGTAGGGAAAAAGCACCATCAAAATACACAATCCATTATTGGGGTGATTCCTTGTCGGGGATAGCTGTCTATGTCACTTCTTCATCAGGCTTGGCGTCTATTCAGCAATAAAATCTGCTAGTGCACAGCTTTGAATGGTTGATGTGCTCACAAACATCAAACCAAAGCTGGATAACTCCAAAGCCGACTCAACTATTCTACCGGTAGCCTTAGGGTTTCAAATTATCCTTTCCAACAGAAAACGAGTTACAACCGTTATCTCATGGGCTTGGAAGTAGTGGCGCAGTTTCCTTGAGGCCATAATGAGACCAAAAATCAACTTTTGCATGTCAGAGTACCCCGATCTAGCCCGCTGCAACAAGGAGCTGATGAAGTACACTAGGCGCTGCACCACCTTCTTCCTTGCTGCGTCGTTGTCCTCGTTGCCATGCTCACTGCTGCTATGATCCTTTTGTGACTCTGCTATTATCTATCCACTTTCTGCCTCATCCACTTCTTGCTGTGCTACCAAGGCCACACTGACCAGTTGGTTGGTTGCCGCCAAGTACAGCAACAACGGCTCTTGGGGTTTAGGTGCAACCAAGGTAGGCATAGACGATAGGTAGGCCTTCAACTCCTGCAGAGCTGCATCTGCTTCTCGGTTCCACTTCATAGGCCCTGCCTTCTTCAAAATTTTGAAGAACGGCAGGGCATGCTCGACAGACTTGGAAATGAATCTACTTAGCGTGACAACGCATCCCGTTAAGCGCCTCACATCCTTAACTGTCTGTGGTGCTTGGATTTGCTCGATGGTGTTGATCTTGTCAGGGTTAGATTCGATCCCCCGATGGGACATGAAGAAACCAAGTAGCTTGCCAGAGGGGACTCCAAAAACACACTTCTCCCGGTAAAGCTTCAAGTTGATCTTGCGCAGATTAGCAAATGTCTTCTCCAAATCTTGGATAAGAGTGGTCTTATCCTTGTTATTGACCATGATATCATCCATATAAGCTTCTATGTATCTGTGTAACTGTGGCTCAAAACCAATCTAAATTGCCATTGCCAAAGTGGATCCGCCACTCTTTAGTCCGAACGACATGCGGACAAAGCAGTACGTACCACATGGGGTGATGAATGATGTATTCTCTTCATTTTATTTGGACATGAAGATCTAGTGATATCCGGAGTATGTGTCCAGGAAGGAGAGAAAATCACACCCTAAGGTGGAATCCACAATCTGATCGATACGCAGTAAGGGAAATAGGTCCTTCGGGCAAGCCTTGTTGAGGTATGTGAAGTCAATGCAAAGCCTCCATTTCCCATTAGCCTTACGGACTACCACTGGATATGCTAACCATGTTGGATGCAGTACTCCTCTGACTAAACCAGCTACCTCCAATTTCTTGATTTCCTCGGCAATGAACTGTTGCCTCTCCAAGGCATGCTTCCGGACTTTTTGCTTGACAGGTCTGTGGGCAGAGAGCAAGGTGGTGCTCCATTACCTCCCTGGGAAAACCGGGGATATCATATGGTTGCCAGGGAACACATCGATATTCACCCGCAGGAAGGCAACGAGCACGCTTTCCTATTTGTCATCAAGGGTGGTGCTGATGGTGAAAGTACCATCAACGCCAGCCAGCCCTGCCGGGACCTTCTTCACTTGGGGTGCAGCAACCTTGGATCTCTTGCTGTTGGAACACTCCGGCTCGTCGTCAACGGGTGTCGTGCACTCGGAGGGGGCACACTTCCCGGAATCCTTGTCGGAAGTCCTACAATCCCTTTTATTTCCTTTATTTTCCTTGGCGAGAACTGTTGCTGCCGCAGCCTCTGCCATGACTGCATCCCGCTACATCTTGTCCATGCAGATAATTGCATCCTTCTCATCTGATGGCATAGTGATGACTCCCAGTGGCCCAGGCATCTTCAGAGTGTTATAAGCATAGTGGGATGCTGCCATGAACTTGTCTAGTGCCGGGCGCCCTAGGATCCCATTGTATGGCAGGGGGAGATCAACCACATCAAACACAACCTTCCACTACAAAAAAATACACTTCCGTGATGATACGTGTTAGTCACAGTAGGTCGCGTTTTCTGTCATGCATGTACATCCATGACGATTTTATGACAGAATCAAGATAGTCAAACCTGTGCTATCGTAAAAGTGTCCCATGACATTACCAAAATTATCATCACGGAAGTGTCCACTTCCATGACGATATATGACGTGTCACAGAAGTGCTTTCGTCAAGGGTGACCGACACGTGGCATCCACCATAACGGAACGCCGTTAAGCTATCGGGTCGGGTTTTGGATCCGATAACCCATTAACAGCCCCGACCAATGGGGATTTTCCACGTGTAATATCATCATTGGCTGGAGGAAACACGTGTCGGCTCATCGCTGGGACATATGTCATCCACTCATTGGACAGAAGGCACCTATGATACGTCGACACGTGGCACGACCCAACAGAGGCCCATTCCTGTGAAAAGGCCGGCCCGTTTGACTTGGTCAAAAGGTGGCGGGTCGGCCCATGGGAAGCCTGTTAACGGCCTATTCGCATATAGCCCATTTACAGCCCGCTAACCCAAGGCTAGTTATGCCCTATTCGAATTAGGCCTAGTAGCGTCATCTGGGCCATCCAATATGATTCCATCCCATTTTCACTTTTGGCCCATGTATGGCCCATGACGTCTTTCGGCCCATATGAGGCCCTATGTAACTCTTGGCCTATTAATGGCCCATGGTGAAACTGGCCCGTAATGAACAGTGTATCACTTTACACCCATTAACAGCCCGTGGTGAAACTGGCCCGTAAAGAATAGTGTATCACTTTATACCCATTAAAGGCCCGTTAGTCCGTTGGGCCGTTTCCAGCCTATGTTATCTTTCGGCCTTCTCAGAGCCCATTTATTCTTGGGCTATTTGCCAGCATTCGTTTACTTACGGCCCGTTACTGTCATTTTCTGCTTGTGGGCCAAATTCATCCCGTGGTTACAGTCGGCCCGTTTGTGGTCCGTTAATATGTTGGGCCGTTTTCATAGCGTCATCAAATACGGCCTATTAACGATGGCCCGTTATGGTCGGCCCATGAACGGGCGATTCCAACTCTAGCCCATTTACGGCCAGAATGCGGTCTGTTTGGCCATGTTTGGCCAATCGATCATACAGCCCATATAAGGCCCATTGATGATACAGCCCGTAGAAGGCCCATTGTTTCTACGGCCCATAGAAGGCCCACTATTTATACAGCCCGTAGAAGGCCCACTATTTCTGTGGCCCGTAGGAGGCCCAGTGTCACTACAGTAAATATTATCCCATGGTTATTGTGGCCTAGTTTTAAAAAATAGGTTATTGCAGCCACTAGCAAACTACAGAAAAAGAACTGCACTGACTACAAGCAAAAAAATAAACAAGACAACAAGTAAATAAATAAGCAAGCAACTTACACTAGGCTATCACGGCTATTACACATATTAAATCCACTGGGCATCAAAGTTCGCCACCAGTGCAAATATAGGGAACACAACAGCATATAAACGCCGTAGCAAAACAAGTCCAGAACTGAAAACACTTCATAAGAGCTCAAGAAACAATATCCTGGGTACCCATAATGCTGGAAAGATGCTTAGCAAGCTTATTACCATTCTCTTGATTGGCGCTTAAGTCCTCCAGTGCTTGTTGTTGCACCAGAAAGTATGCATCTGAATTCTGTTGGGACTTCCTCACTCCTTCGGCATCCTTTCGCATAACATCTGATCGATGTCTTTCAACTTGAAGTTGAGACTCAAGAAGACGAACTGATTCAAGCAACGAGTTCGAAGAGCTGGTGCCAGCAGTGGTAGCCAGTAACTCGAACACTACATCAAGACAGGACTTTGGGGTTGTCTCAGTGTCTGCAATATAGTTTTTATCAGCTTTCTTGGAGACCAACAGGGATGTCTCACTATCCTGAACCTTATCTGCATTACTTCCTTTACCATTGCATAACAGGGTACTCTTCTCCAATATTTTATCCGCGTTCTAAATGAGAAACAAACAAACACATCTCAGGTTTACAATGTAGTATATGAAACTCATTTTGGTAAACTAGTTCAGTAGTAAGGTGGACAGGATAACAGCATGAAACAAACATATATCTATGTAGTATGGTCACTGTATGGTCTATACCATTCTAGTTTATGTTGCCAAATCAAGATAGATACAGTTTGAATCATATCTATTTAAGAAAAAGCAGCATAGACAGAATATAAGTGTGGGAAACTACACAGCAATAACAACACTTGTAATGTGCATGGCATGAGAACATAACTGTTTATTCAATTGAAACTGGAATCAACATAGAGCAAGTTACAACAGCAAACAACCAACACATTGAAGAAACAGGTTTAAAACATACCTGTTGCGCCATTGGAGTTTCAATTGCATCCTTCAAATTTGAAATTAGTTGGTATCAGTAAATACAGTGATGCAAGAGCAAAGTAGTATGAACCATAGCTACGGAACCTGACCTGAGAACAATTCTTCTTCTGCTTTAAGCGTTGACTTTGGGTTCGGAGTGGTGGCCCTCATGATTTGGGCACTGCAGTTGCCTTACTAACTGCTCATGTTTGGGTGCTCTGTGGTGGAGACGGTGTTGTGTCAATGGGAACTGGGTGTCTATCTGCTGGGGTTGGGGTTAGAAGGGGTGAAGCTGGTTCTCTATCCAACTTGGTAGGGGTACAGTCTGCATGAGTGTGGGTTATGTGTGGTGGGGCTGGTTCTTGGGCAAGGACAGCCGTGGTTCTATCTGCATCGACAGGTAACACGATCTTTTCTGAAGACCGTGTTTTTACTCCCACAGATACTGCCATCACTCCCTCAAATTGAAATGGCTGATAAACAAGAAAAGTAATTGAATGTACAAACATTGTAAGATAGACGGGTGCAATGGATAGTAGGGAAGAAAACAGGGCATGAAATAATTCACATTTATGTTGTCTAAGCAAACAGAATACCAGGACATAATTTCACATATAGGATGGCTAACTAAACATGATAGCATGACACAATTTCACATGTATGATGGCTAACTAAACAGGATAGAATGACATACTTCAAAATATGATGACTATGTAAACATGATGCGTAATATAACCCTGCCAAGTTTGAGCATACACCTCAGGGGGATAATAGGACTGGTCATCTGCCTCTGAATCCTCCTCTGAAGAGCTATCTGTAACCAGCAAGATATCTGCTCCAGCAGGTAGCATTGTCTGCTCTGAAGACCTTGTTTTCACTCCAGATTTCTCCATCACCAATTCAAATGGCTGATGCACAGGAAGAGCAGTTGAATATACAAACATTGTCGACAAAAGCAATGAGAAATACAAAAAAAGGATGGCATGATATAACTCACATATATGACGCTTGCCTAAACAGCATGGCATTGCATAATTCACATACATAATGCCTTGCAACAAGATAACATTGCATAATTCACATATATAATGTCTTGCAACAAGATGGCATTGCATAATTCACATATATGGTAATTAGACACTAAACAGGTGGCATTCACACAAAGCATGTCTAAAATAAGCAAATGACATAGCAATCAAGATACCATACACACGATATGAGCAACATAACCCTGCCAAGTTAGGGCATGCACCTCGGGGGAGAAATATGACTGGTCATCTGTCTCTGAATCCTCCTCTGAGGAGCTATCGGTAACCAGCAAGACATGCGCTTCGTTAGATAGCATTGTATGCTCTGAAGACCTTGTTTCCACTCCATATTTTTCCATGACCGTGCCGAATGGCTGATGCACCGGAAGAGTAATTGAATGTACTAAAATTGTTGACAAATTTAACACGTAATAAAAATGATGGCATGATATAATTCACATATAAGATGACTGGCTAACCAGGGTGGCATTGCAAAATTCACATATATGATGCCTGGCTAGACAAGATGGCATTGCATGATTCACATATACGATAAAGAAACTAAACAGATGGCATTGACACAAAGCATGTCTAAACTAAGCAGATGACATCTTTAATGTATACAGTAAGCAATGCAAGACACCATATGCATGATATTACCAACATCAGCATGCCAAGTTAGAGCGAAGACCTCATGGGGAAATAGGAGTAGTATTCTCCTTCTGAATCCCCCTCAGAATAGTTATCTTCCTCTTGATTACGATCCGAAATGGGTGGAGGGGGGGGGCTGCCTTTGCACCCACCATTGAACGACGTCTGCATGAAATTTTATTGTCACGCAAGGCTCGTCTCTTTTGCTCTACATGATCAGTTCCATTGTGTACAATAAGTGGCATGCATAGGAATAAAATATAGTGAGATTATGTAAGGAGTGCATGCACAAATCCAGAGTGATGGTAGGAAACTGTGGATAGACCCAAAACCAATGATAGCAGGCAGATAATAGCTTCTAGTTAGAAAAATACAGATAATGGCTCCTTTAATGTTTGTTTGCACCCAACATGAAACTCATAGTAGACATCGAGATTAACCAGATAGTAGACAGATAGTACTGATTGCTGCCCCAATATGTACCCCACAACCATTTAAAAACTCAAGTTTCAACATTAGTTTGGACCTGACTCGGAGTCTAATAGGTGAACACGACGATAATGTAGCATGTCATCATATTAAGTGACGGATAACGTAAGCAGACATGGAAGAGTGCGACCTCTCTTGCGAACCCGTGTAGTCCTCAAGGTCATCTGCTCAGTTGATGATGGTAATGAAGTTGTCGTGGCTGCCGGCGGTGGGGAAGAAGATCTGAGGCGGCGAAAGACAGTCTGGAGAGCGGATCCCTGATGTGGTGAACCCTTCCGTCGTTGGAGCAGCTGAGCTGGGGTGGAACACAGCGCCGCAGGAGCAGGACAAACCACACAAGGTTTTCTTTGACACATATCTGTAACAGAAGTAATTGAGTAAGGGCTTGTTTGAATTTGAGGATTCTAACAATGCAGGGATAGGAAATAGACAGGAATAGGATAGGAATGCATGTGCAAAACAGAGAATTGAAAAACACAGGATTTATGCCAATCTGGGTGTTTGATTCACAACAATTGGAAGATCACAGGATGCAAAAAAGCATGGTGAGATTAAATCAAACCACAAGAAAATGTACGGTTATAATGCTATTATGCTACTATCTCTTAGTCTTGTGCTTGATGAATAGGAATATGAAAGGGAGGAGAAGTGGAAATTAGAATTCCCACGGTTTTTCTTTCAAGGAGACACTAAAGGAACAAATCCTACAGTTTTCTTGCTCCATTCCTTTGCACCAAATTCATGAAAAGTAGTACCATAGGAAACTTTCCAATTCCGATGTTTTTCATTCACTTTTCCTTTCAAGCACTAGCGATTCTAGTAGGCAGGCTTGAGCAAGGAAAATCCTACACTAAAAAAATGTTTTTGTGCTACTTCTATTACTTTGGACCCAGGCCACTGCCATACTAGCTCAACTCCCAGGCCCATCAACAAATGCACAACTCAAACGCGTAGAGATAAATAATGATGGCGTTCAAGAGAGTTCATCATGCATAGCTAAGTTGCCTGATACCTCACTGCTTGTCATATAGTAGGATAAAATAATCGTATTTCCGTTACTACGAGTGTTCAATGGATAATATATATAACATGTAGAGTAAAAAAGAGATGCAACAAGTGTACAACCTCTTTGGCGAAGCCATGTCGATCTCAGCGTGATTGGGTTGGCCGGTGAGGATGCTCCGGCTGACTTAGCTGTCGGAGGAGGGGAAGAAGATCTTAGGTGTCTGGAGATGGAGCCCGAGGTACTGCTCCGCTGTGGTGGAGGGTTTCATCGTTGGAGCAGCTCCGGTGAGTTGTACGACGTCGAGGCTGAAGCAGGACAAGAGAGACAACGAACAACGTTAACCTGAGTGGAATTCTAATAGCATCACCAATACATGACGTAAAATACATAACCACAAAGTGCTAGATATAAAATACATCAGCCGCTCATCTCTGAACTTAACTGTCGAAACTGACTTTAACTGTCGAAACTGAACTTAGCTGTCGAAACTGAACTTAACTGTCGAAAATGAATTTTGCTGTCGAAACTAAACGCACTTGCAAGGTGAGGCTACACGTCGGTCGACTGACTTTTTCATCTCTGGTCAGCCAATTTTGCAGCCGTTGGATATGAAATGAAGGGCCTGCAGTTCATCTTCAACCTCCACCCCCTGAGCCGCCAGCCACCACCGGCCAAACAGCAACCCCCCGCCCACCGCGGCCGAGGGTGCACCGCCTCGCCTGCGCCGAAAACACTCCCCACCGCCGGTCCACCGCCGCGCCGGCCATCCCTCTAGCCCCCCCCCTGTGCCGAGCTTTTTCTCCGGCGATCCCCACGCCACCGCCCCGCCAATGCCCCGCCATCGCCGGCGACCACCGCCCCCATCCTGAACCCTAAGATAGATAGTGGGGTACCTCTCCGGTGAGCCTCCCTCCCCACTGTGGCTGGTTCTTCCTTCACCGCGGCGAGCACCCCCCGCCCCACCCCTTGAAAATCGATTGACCCAAAAGTCGAATCAGTCGACTGAAGTGTAGCTAAATCGGAGCAGCATCACAATCAAGAGCAAGAGCGAGAGCAGCAGCGCGAGCAAGAGCAATAGCAAGAGCAGACCAGGCAGGGGACCGAGAGCAAGAGCAAAGCAGCAGTGCGAGCGAGAGCTAAAGCAGCAGCAGCTCCTACTGATGTGGACGTCGCCGCCGACGAAGCGACGCCATGGAGGAAGTGGCCGGCGACGCCGCCATTGATGGAGCCTCGCCATGTCGGCTCGGGACCAAGCGCCGGCAGCACAGTGAGGTCGAATCAAGAAGAAAATGCAGCGATTATTGTACAACCTCTTTGGTGGCACCGATTAGGCCGCAGCTTCATCCAAGGAAACGGTGATGATGATGCTCTTCCGGTGGTGCAGGTGAAGACAGTGGTGTGGGAATGGAGGTGGCGCGAAAGACGAGGGCAACGTCGGGGCAGCTCCTTAGAGGTGGAGGACGGGGTGGCTGAACTGGCGGGACGATGAGATCGACGACGGATCCTCATCCGGTACGGTGGATGAGGGACGTCGAGGCGTTTCTGTGGACGACCTCGTCGGGGAAGAGGCTCCGGCTGGGTGGCGGACGGAGGAGGGTGTGGGCTTTCGTCGCGGGTTTTCGCGGCCTCGGTGTACGAATGGGTGGGTGGATGGGATGGCAGTGGGGAACCATGGCTTAGAGACGCACTTGTCCTAAATGTGGGGTAAGTTACGGAAGTACCCCCACCGATTTGAGGCGGTTCTTTCGGTTCAGGGGTACCACGGGCATTTCGCGTGTCGGGATTTCACAGGAGCTGGGAGTTTTCGCGCGCGTTGTAATTTCGGAATAGCAAGGCGCGGGTTGAGATGGAGGGAGTTTTCGGAGCACAACGAGACAAAGATATATCTTAAATATTTCGGGCTAACAAGGCGCGGGTTGAAGAGGCGGGAGTTTCGCAGCATGATAGACAGAGACGCTAGCTTGAATTTTCGGCATAACAAGGCGCAGCTTGAAATTTCCAAAGAACAAGCTTAACGTGTACCCAAAAAAAAGACAATTTGCACCTCAACATGCACAACACACACACAAACACCATTTAGACTAGAGTAAGGTACACGTGCATTGCACGCATGAGATTTGGCGACCAAATTATGAATAAATAACACATTATATCATGCAAGCTTTGAGCCATATATGCATGATGTAGATGTTCATTTAATTCTTATAGTTCAGTTCATTCAAAATCATCTAGTTTTCATAAGAAAGCTAATCTATTTTAAGATTCATGGAATTGTGCGTCATAAGACATAAAGTAAAAACAAATAATGGCAAATCATGTAGAAAACATTTGGGCAATTCTGATACGGAAGATTCTAGAACAAATAAGAAGTGCTTGTGTTTTGATGTTTGTGCATTATGCTTAAGTTCAGCGATGGAGTCTTCTAGATTATACATGTGGTGAAATCTGGTGGAATCTAGATGATATCCAACGGCCAGTAGTGCTCAAATTTTCCATCTTTGGACCATCGGATTCACCTCATCCAACAACCATCTTTCAAAGTTAAAGTTACCCGCACACAATATAAAAAAATATAAAATATAATACATATAGGGGTATAGATATAGATATGTGATGCGAAAGCCACCCATCATCTCCAATTAGAAAAGTGTGTCCATGCACGGATGCGACGTGGCCAAATGATGTCTGCCATCGGTATCTCAAATTCAAATCAGTCGGACCTTGTTGAATATGTATACATTACAACATGCTTGTTTCGAAACCACACCGCGAAGATCTCCGTTATATTCATGGATGCATGGGTTTCAAACATCAGGATCACTTATTCAAATATTTGAATTCAACTTTACATTGATTATGACCTCACCTATTCTTTTACACCCACACAGTAGTCTTCTCTTTATAATTGTACCACTAACTTTCTCTCGTGCATGCATGCACACACACTACGAGTCGGCATTATCCATCGCACGCATGCAATCTTTTTCTTCAGGTCGGTCTCCCATGAAGGCACACACCCACACACATCCCCCTCTCCATCATATCGGGCATTCTTTATCTCTCACGCGTGAATGCGCAACGATCGATGTTCCTCTATATATGTATGTGTGTATATAGCCAGGTCTTTCATAGTTTTCCACACAAACCGATCAATCGATATATCCAGTGAGGTCTCACCCTCTTTCCCACATCCACATCGATCAATCTATACCTCTCTATATAGGATTAACATATATAGCTAATACACCCACATTAATTATATATCCAACGTCCCCCTCTCATCATCCATGCCTTCCGCTTCATCTCTCAGACGCGTGCACAATGGCGAAGACAGGGGGCAGTAAGGGCCCCGCCCCTCCCCACCTAACATCACTATATATCGAGGCTAATATGAATGTGATCATTAGACAATTGCTGCTAAAATGGTTTAAGTTCATGAATTGACCCTCCTCGTAAAGGATTAGCAATGCTTGGCCCCTAGCTCATTTATTTTTCATGGCTCCGTCACTGCGCGCAACAGCGCACGTGTTCGCCCCCTCTCTCTAAATATCGATCTCGCACTTGTGCATTCCTTCATAGTCTCCCTCCACCCGGCCCCTCGCACCATCTTCTAGCCCCCACCGGATTTTGCCACATGTATAATCTAGCAGACTCCATGGTTGAACTTAAGCATAATGCACAATCCTCAAAACAATAGTGGTTCTCATTTGTTCTAGAATCTTCCGTATCATAACTGCCCAAACTTTTTTTCTAGTTGAATTGCCATTATTTGTTTTTACTTTATGCTTTACAACGCACAATTCCATGAATCATAAAATAGATTAAGGGCTTATTTGATTCAAAGGATTCTCAAAGGAATTTTGGAGGATTCTAATCATTAGGAATTTTTCCTATCTTGGTTGTTTGATTCGTAGGATTGTAAACCATAGAAATTTTTCCATATGATTCATTTGCACTAGATTTCATAGGAAACATCCCATCCACTCAAACCTCTTTGAAAGAATTCTGCGTTTTTTCTATCCACAATCAAACACTCGTACAATCCTGTAGGTTTCAAGACGACATTCCACTATAATACCATGTTTTTCCTATTCCCGCGTTCTTAGCTTTTTTATAAAAACTAATTGATTTTGAATGAGATGAACTATAAGAATTAAACGAAGGGCTACATCAGGCATATATGACTCAGATCTTACATGCTATAGTGTGGTATTTATTCATAATTTGGTTGCAAAATCTGATGCGTGCAATGCACGTGTACCTTACTAATACTTCGAGTATGTGCAAAACACGTAAATTAGAATACCAATGGCACGCTACACAGTGTCTCTCTTGAAGTTCATGAAGCCACATGGCACATGTGGAGGCGTTGTCGCGACCTCCTTGCGTGGATTGATCGCGGTGACGTTCTGCTGGTTCCAGAAGAATGTACTCGTCCTCCCTGAGCCATACTGGTGGTACATGCATGAAGCGAAGATGTACACGCATGCCACGCACACACTCATTCCCTCGCACGCACACGCGGGTATACGGGCGGACGCAATTTTGTACCAAGATCCACCCCATGTGATAATTTGACGCGTGTAAAGTCATTCACTTCATTGATGGTCAATTACTACAGTGCAAGCAAATTGAGTCGATGTGAGGGCGGAAAAAAATACATTATTACTCCACTGCGCGCTTGCGAGTAGTTAAATCGTGGGTTGCTAGTAGTACTTCGATTGGTCTCCTTCGTATTTTGTGCCAATTTTTGACAGTAACATAATATTTACGCATTTGAGCAGTGTAGTACTTGAAATTTATGTTCTGCTAAACTCATCGGGAGCCGTTTCGCGCCTCGAAACCAAAACCATCAATTAATCGTTACCATGTTCCCATCACATTCGAAAGCCTGCTCAGACCTACTAGTACGTACCAAACCTGAACGTGTTCCCACTATGCAGGTATTAGTACTAGTGCTAGTACTTAGGTTATAAATAGGGGAACTACCTAACCAAAAATTACTCTACCTTTCCTCCTCATAAGTGCTTCTTCTTCGTCCGTCGTTGCCATGGCCGGTGTGCAGAGCTCTAGGTCGAGAACTACTCATAACAAGGGAGCGGCAATCAAGGCTGCGGAAAAAAAGAGGGCTCGCCGCCACGCAGAGACCTCGAAAGATCTCCCACGGGCAGGCGATGGCTCCCAGGAGTGCCCTAGCCGCGGAGGCGAACATGCCAAGCTGGCGGAGCTGGAGTCGTTATCCCTCGACGGCATGCCCGATCAGCTCAATAAGCACCTCAATAAGCAGAAGGAGTTCATCCAAGGCTTGATGGAGTTGCTAAAGGAGAGCCTCGACGACATGCCCACTGAGCTCAATCAGCAGGGGGAGTTGACTGCCGGCTTGGTGATGCTGCTGAAGAAGAGCATTGCCTCGGAGAAGAAGGCAACCGGCGAAATCCTGCGACTTCAGGAGGACAAGGTGAAGCTCTACCACGAGATCGACATGTTGAAGGAGAAGAACGCCGGCTGGAAGAAGCTGCATGAGAATAGTAGTTCCTCGATGAAGATGTTGTACGCCCTCGTCATGGAACAGAAGGAGGTGTTGGCGAAGCTCCGCATCGAGCACCCGGCTGCTATCAAGGTACATAATGCGGCCGTGGAACAGATGATGAAGGCTCGCGTCGAGAAATCCCGCGTCATGGACATAATGAAGAAGATGGCGGAGGAGAAGCGAAGGAGATGGAGGTCGTGGAGGCGATGAAGAAGCAGTTACGACTCCACGGCGAATTAGATCATTTGGGGTGATAATCTTCCATCTTCTTTTGCTCCTGTGTTTCATCTTTTGGTTCGGGTGTTTCGCCGCACGTGTCACGTTCTCTGCGAGGCATGAATAGAACAATGGTTTTTTTGAGGGAATGAATAGAAAAATGCTAACAATGTGATGACTAGCAAATTAGAACATTTTTTATCGCCATATGGCACTGGGCTGTCGTGTTTCGTGCTCCTCCGTCGCAGTACTACTCCAGTGGAAAACTTGAGTATACCGCACGGTTGTTTGCTCCTCCTCGATCAGGTCGTCAGCGCATTTATACGAGCAGTCAAATCACAAGGCCCCGCCTTCCAGCAATAATGAGCCGTCAAATCACAAAGGCCCTCGCCTCTCATGAAACTGACCAAGCTAGACTGCCCTGCCCTCTAGCCTTTTAAAAAATGTATACTTTTGTACAACAGTAGTATTGATGGATTGCGCCATGGAGCAAAACTTGAAACTAAAGAAAAGGTGGTACATATAGAGACCGCTCGTCGCCAAATTATGCATATAGTACTATTTAAAAGGCTAGTCACAATAATGGTGTCCAGCACAACCGTCGAGGAATAATAGTTCCTCTTTGTTGTCGCCGTTAGGCTTGATGGCTCCTACGATCATCGATAGCGATGCAGTCCAGGGTGAGACTTTTCTCCGCGGACAGATCTTTTTGTTCGGCGGCTTCGCACTGCGAGCCAACTCGCTTGGCCATCTGGAGCAGATCGAATGTTACGCCCCTGGCCACCAGGTCAGGTTTGGAAGCTTAAACTACACGACCGATATCCGCGGAGACTTGATCTTCGACGAATTCGAGCCTCTGCCTTGCGTGTCACGCAGTCACGATGAGTGTGATTTAGCTCTACAATCAGACAGTGTTCAGGAGATCGCACCGGCAGCCGCTCCGACCCTCAATTCGGAGCCAGTTGCGCTGTCCATGGACGGGTGGATGGACCCCGCCACATCAAGCCGAACATCGACCTTACCCTACACGGGAGCCGTGTTGTCAGACTGCCGGATCCTTGTCCGGCCACGGACTCCGAACCAACTGCGCCCGTTCCTAGCGAATCCGATTGGGCGCCGATCATGGAGTTTACCTCCGCGGATATTTTTCAGCACTCGCCCTTTGGTGACATATTGAACTCATTAAGGTCTCTCTCCTTGTCAGGAGGATCCTGGCCAAACTATGTCCAGCAGGATTGGGATGCGGATGACAAAGAAATTCGCTGCCCACCCACCACCCACTTAGTAGCCACTGTCGACGACTTAACCGACATGCTCGACTTCGACTCCGAAGACATCGACGGTATGGATGACGATGCGGGAGACGAAGAGGAACCACTGCCCACAGGGCGCTGGACAGCCACCTCATCATATGATATATACATGGTGGACACACCCAAAGAAGGCAACGGCGACGAGACAGCGAGGATGACCCCTCCAAGAAGCAACCCAAGTGCTGACGTCAGCGGCGCTGCTCTAAGTCCTGCCAAAGCGAAAGTGGTGATACCTGCACACGAGATAATAACCTAAGATCGCAACAATCCCCTCCAGCACGATCTAGGAGAGGAGGATGGAGAGGCCAGCCCTCCAGAGAGAGCGGCAGATGGAGAGGCGGAGGATGATAATTACATGCCCCCTCCAAAGACGAGGCAAACCTCAATGATGACGAATTCGTCGTGCTAGAGGATCCCATCGAACAAGAGCGCTTCAAGCGCCGGCTTATAGCCACGGCAAATAGCCTTAAGAGAAAGTACTAGCAGCTTCAAGCTGATTAAGATCTACTAGCTGACAGATGGACTGAAGTCCTCCCGACCGAGGAATATAAACTCGAACGCCCCTCCAGGAGTTACCCAAAATGCAAGTTGCTACCCCGACTTGAGGATGAAGCGTATGACGCGGCTGATCGGCCACCTTGTGGCCGTGATAGAGAGGTATTCCAGCCAAAAGCTCAGCCTGCACCCTGATGCCATTCAAATAAAAAGGCATGGGGAAATATGCCAGACCTACGAGACGTATTGGAGGACAAAGCAAAACATGCAAGATCGATCTACGGATCACGAGGGCGCGCCACTATGCGAGACGATGAACGTCACGCCGGATACAATAAAAGTAAATCCGGTCGGGCTGAACACAGCGGGCAATACCCATTGGAGCTGCGTCGCGATATAGCCCAGTACAGAGGTGCCGCACACCCTTTATGCTTCATAGATGAAGTAATGGATCATCAAATCCCAGAGGGTTTCAAACCCGTAAACATAAAATCATACAACGACACGACAGATCCTGCGGTATGGATCGAGGATTTCCTCCTGCACATCCACATGGCCCACGGTGATTGCCTACACGCAATCAAATACCTCCCACTCAAACTTAAAGGACCAGCTCGGCATTGGCTCAACATCTTGCCAGCAGAGTCCATTGGCTGTTGGGAAGATCTGGAAGCCTCATTCCTCGACAACTTTCAGGGCACTTATGTGCGACCACCAGACACCGATGACCTGAGCCATATAATTCAGCAGCTAGAGGAATCGGCCAGGCAATTCCGGACACGGTTCCTAACAAAGAAAAATCAAATCTTCGACTGTCCGGATGCAGAGGCCCTAGCAGCTTTTAAGCACAACATCCACGATGAGTGGCTAGCCCGGCAACTTGGTCAGGAAAAGCCGAAATCTATGGCAGCCCTCACGACACTCATGACCCTCTTTTGTGCGGGAGAAGACGGCTGGCTGGCTCGCAGTAATAACATATCAAAGAACCATGGTACTCCGGATACCAAGGACAGCAATGGCAGGTCATGTCGCAACAAGCATAAGCAGTCAATGACAATACCGAGGATACAGCAGTCAATGCCGGATTCAAAGGCTCTAAACCCGGTCAGCGGAAAAAGCCATTCAAAAGAAGCAGTCCGGGCCCGTCCAGTTTGGACCGTATACTCGATCGCTCGTGTTAAATACACGGCACCCCCGACAAGCCAGCAAACCACACCAACAGGGACTATTGGGTGTTCAAGCAGGCCGGCAAGTTAAATGCTGAAAACAAAGATAAGGGGTCACATAGCGATGACGAGGAGGAGCCCCGGCAGCCGAACACCGGAGGACAGAAGAGGTTCCCCCCACAAGTGCGGACGGTGAACATGATATACGCAACCCACATCACCAAGAGGGAGCAGAAGCGTGCGCTTAGGGACATATATACGTTGGAGCCAGTCGCCCCCAAGTTCAACCCATGGTCCTCCTGTCCGATCACCTTCGATCGCAGGGACCACCCCACTAGCATCTGTCATGGCGGATTCGCCGCACTGGTCCTAGATCCAATCATTAACGGATTTCACCTCACTCGAGTCCTAATGGACGGCGGCAACAGCCTGAACCTGCTTTATCAGGACAAAGTGTGCAAAATGGGTATAGACCCCTCAAGGATCAAACCCACTAAAACGACATTTAAAGGCGTCATACCAGGTGTAGAGGCCCATTGCACTGGCTCAGTAACACTAGAAGTGGTCTTCGGATCTCCGGATAACTTTCGAAGCGAAGAGTTAATCTTCGACATAGTCGCGTTCCGCAGTGCCTACCATGCACTGCTCGGGCGAACCGCATTTGCAAGATTCAATGCGGTACCGCATTATGCATATCTCAAGCTCAAGATGCCAGGACCTCGGGGGGTCATCATAGTCAATGGAAACACAGAGCGCTCTCTCCGCACGGAGGAGCACATTGCGGCCCTCGCAGCAGAAGCGCAAAGCAGCCTCTTAAGGCAATCCAATACTTCGGCGATTAAGGACCCGGACAACTTCAAGGTCGCCCGGAGTAATCGGCAACAGGACCGCCTGGCACGTCCCGAGCTCGCATAGCAATGCGGCCCCCATCCCGTCCCCAGCCAAACGGCGAAATTCGCGCCACGCGCACATAATTATGCATTAAAAATACCATGGGCACAGGCGGGGAGGGGGGCACAACTACGACACGCCCCAATACGTGGCTTAAACCGCACTAGGGGCTTCCCGCTTTGTTATTTTTCTCTTTCAGGACTTTAATCTCTGGAAACCCTGTCCGGCAGCATGATTGCCGAACACATGATGCAACAACCAAGGAGGCAGAAAGCTACATCACACCACGGAACTCCCAAGTGTATTATGATAACGAGTGAAATATTTGCTTTAATACTATTCCTCAGCTTGCCCTTGGAAGGGACATGTCAAACAGTCCTAATTTTTTCTTATCGCACTACTTATATCATTCTGCTTTAACGCACCTTTTTGAATAAACAATGCATAGCATTAAGACTATTATTGCATTCCTCCTTTATATATATATGTTCATTCACGACATCTAGCACCCGTACACTTTGGTACGGCCAATACACCAGGGGCTTAAGTACCCCACAATATGGTGTGAGAAGTCCGAACACTTTCACAAGTGTGGCACCCCGAACTTATAGCATTATATGCATCAGCTCCGAATCATGTCTTGGGTCAATAGTTGGGTTTGCCCGGCTCCCATGTTTTGGTACCTTATGTTCCTCTATATCGGCTATGGTAGCACTGGGAGAACTACTGTGATTGTGCCCCGGTTCGGCTGGGCTAAGCACCTTAGTAGAGAAAGCTAAAACTGACTGTCATGATAAGGCGAGAGACTGGTCGCTGTTCGAGTGGTTTTCGAGTCCTTAAAGACTTATGCCGCTTAGAGAGAGGAGTCGGCCCTGTCCGGCTTAAGGCGTGTATCGCGCCCCGAGTTCGACCTTCCGAATACTAGGGGCTTCGCCGAAATTTAAAATTATAGAATTCTATGGCTAAGTGAGAGTGATAACGCATTATAGTCCAATTGCCTTGTTCGTTGTGCTGAGCACCTCCCTTGAGGACCCTACAATGGGAACAAGAGTGCTCAAGTTTATCCCGAACACCCCAGCACTCGTGCCATGGGGGCAGAAGCCGACGACTAGCCATCTCTCTGATTTGATAAACAGCCAAACAGAAGGTAATATTTTAAATTCAAACAAGCGTTGCATAGCGCATATGAACAAGTTTTCATAACTACATGATTACACGAGCAAGTTTACTCGAATATTATATCTTTCGTACACTCGTCCGCTACGAGACGAGCACCCTTCAGGACACCCTCGTAGTACATCTCGGGGTGGCGATGCTCCTTGCCCTCCGGCGGCCCTTCCTTAATCAGCTTCACGGCGTCTAGCTTGGCCCATTGCACCTTCACACGGGCGAAAGCCCGACGCGCACCTTCGATGCAGATGGACCGCTTGATGACTTCCAGCCGTGGGCAGGCATCCACAAGCCGCCTCACCAGGCTGAAGTAGCTGCCGAGAAGGGCGTCGCCAGGCCACATCCGGACTATAAAGCCCTTCAGGGCCTGTTCGGCCGCCTTGTGCAACCCGACCAGTTGCTTCAGCTGGTTGCTCAGAGGCATCGGGTGTTCGGTCCCAGTATACTGAGACCATAATATCTTCTCCATTGAGCTTCCCTCCTCGGCCTGGTAAAACTGTGCGGCATCCGACACGCTGCTGGGCAAATCTGTGAATGCTCCTAGAGAACTCCGGATTCGGGTAAGTAATAGGTAATTTACTTTCACATGCTTGCTTTGCATATAGAATGCCTTACCCGCCGCTATTTTCTTCATCGCGTCAATCTCATGGAGGGCCTTTTGGGCTTCGGCCTTGGCACTCTTTGCGCTCTCGAGGGCCGCGACAAGCTCAGATTCTCGCGTCTTCAAGTCAAACTCCAACGCCTCGTGCTTCGTCACGAGAGCGTGGAGCTCTTGCTGCACCTTGCCCATCCGTGCCTCATGCCTTTTCCGCTCGGTGCGCTCCTTGGCCGCTTTGTTTTCAGCCTCGGATAGCGCTTGCTTCAGGGTCGCCACCTCAGTCGTGGCCCTTGGCAAATTTACGATGATCCTGTCATTTTGCAATCGCATTCTTTTTATACATATCCATAGACTAGGTACTACTTACCTTTGTTTTCCTCGAGCTGCCTCTTGGCAAGCCCGAGCTCGTCCTTGGACCCTTTAAGGTCTTGCTTCAGTGCGGCGACCTCCACAGTCAGTGCGGCATATGCCAGCAGCAAAGCCTGCATGCGCATATTGACATACTTATATTAGACTCCTGCGATATTGTTTGATCCTATGTTTGGCTTTTCTTTATGAACACCGAACAGAGCATCAGGGGCTACTGTCTATGCGGTAATATTTTTCGTATATTTTAAATACTTACCTCAAAGCCTGTTAGAAGGCTGGCACAGGCTTCAGCCAGTCCGCTCTTGGCGGACTAAACCTTCTGGACCACCGCACTCATAATAGTGCGGTGCTCCTCATCGATGGAACCGCTGCGAAGTGCTCCCAGCAGATTGTCCGGTGCCTCTGGATGGACAGAGGTCATCGGCACAGGCGTCTTGGCCCTCTTGGAAGGAGGCCTCCTACCCAAGTCCAGAACCACTGGAGGTTCCCGCGCGGTGTTCGGCTGATGGCCGAACTCGGTGCCCTCGGGGGCCTTGCTCCCTCTTCTCCCGGAGTCCGGAAGGTCGCCTTGAAGCACCTCCGGGATTGTCTCCCCTCGACCTGGTGCCTCTTGAGACAACACCTCGGCGTTGTCCGTAGGGCAGGGGGAGGTGGCGGTCGGAAGTGGATCGCTATCCATATCCAACGAGTCCACGGAGCCGTCCGACGAAGATACGTCGATATGGGCTTGGGGCAGTCTGCATAATCACAATTCCACGTTAGGGGAAGCAGTGCGACAAAGTAATACTATGAGTTACTCTAGTATCCGAATACATACGATTTCGCCAGGGGCCTGGCCCTGAGCAGCCACTCGTCCTCGCCTTCGGCGGGGGTGGTGGAGTAGTCCGGAAGGAGAGTCCTTCCCTTCTTGGACCCTCCGGCTCCACCAGTGGGGCGACCTTCCTTTTCTTGTCTCCCCCGACCGAAGGGGGAGCATCTTCATCTTCCTCCTCGTCTTCGGGGGAGGAGTGCATCGCGGAGTTATCGAACGATGATTCCGATAACACATGTTGTCGGGAACTCTTTCGGGTTCCCTTGGCCTTCTTGGTCTTCTCCGGCACCTTATAAGGAGCCGGAGTCAGCATCTCCGTCAGGAGAGCGTCCACAGTGTCTTCTGGCAGAGGGGCTGGACAGTTAATCTGCTCCGATACCTCCACCTAGTCCTGTCAAAGGCATGGGAGCTCAGACCTTGCACATGGTTAACCAATGGGAAGTAAATATCCTACCAGATGTGCAGAACTTACCGGATTGGCAAGACGCTTCACACTTAGCCCGCGGTCCTCGATGAGAGAGGGAGGGACCTCGGCGCCCTTAAACAGCAACCTCCAGATGTCCTTGTGCATCGTGTCGAAGTGCTCGCTGAGAGTTTGGTGCCGGGCCGGGTCAAACTCCCATAAATTGAAATCCCGTTGTTGGCACAGGAGGATCCGGCGGAAGAGCATGACCTGGAATACGTTGACGAGCTTAAGCTTCTTGCTCTCCATATTCCGGATACATTTCTGGAGTCCATCCAGCTCCACCGATGCACCCCACGACAAGCCCTTCTCTTTCCAGGAAGTGAGCCGTGTAGGGAATCCGGATCGAAACTCGGGGGCCGCTGCCCATTTGGTGTCGCGCGGCTCGGTGATGTAGAACCAGGCCGATTGCCACCCCTTAATGGTCTCCACGAAGGAGCCCTCAAGCCATGTGACATTGGGCATCTTGCCCACCATGGCTCCGCCGCATTCTGCTTGCTGACCTCCCACCACCTCCGGCTTGATATTGAAGGTCTTCAGCCACAGGCCGAAGTGGGGCCAGACGCGGAGGAAAGCCTCACAGACGATGATGAACGCCGAAATGTTGAGGATGAAGTTCAGGGCCAGATCATGAAATTCCAGCCCGTAGTAGAACATGAGACCACGGACGAGTGGATGAAGGGGAAACCCCAATCTGCGGAGGAAGTGGTGGAGGAAAACTACCCTCTCATGAGGTTCCGGTGTACGGACAATTTGCCCCGCAGCAGGTAGCCGATGCGCGATATTCGCGGCTAAGTATCCGGCGTCGTGTAGCTTTTTGATGTGCCCCTCTGTAACGGACGAAGCCATCCAGTTGCCCCCCACCCCGGACATGTTTGGAGAAGATTGAGGGGAAGGATGTGGACTTGGGTGTTGGAGCTCGAGTGCGCAAGAATGGATGAGCAAGGAGGAAGAAGGCGTGGGTAGAGAAAGGTTAAACCTTATCCCTTTATAAGGGCGACCGAAACTATGCGCCCCCACTAGCCTGGTAAAACTCACGTATCCCCCAAACACCGTAATCGATGGCGTGGTTGGGTTACCCACGCCCGTATTGATGAGAATCCTGTAATAAGGGGAACACGATCTCTGCTTTGATAAGACGTGTCAAGAAACTACCTCGCGTTATGTGCGGGGCTAGTTATAGAAAAACGATTCAAATAATCGTCGAGCCATGGCATGATGTCATGTTGCCTAAACGTGTCAGCAGATTAGATTTGTGGAAATATTGTTCTCTCTACGGTGGTATGTGGAACTTAGTTTGCAGGGTCGGACACTATCCTTTATTTGAACTCTTCTGTGGTATATCCGGAGGGGGAACCCGCCTTGCAATGCCGAAGAAAACACTGCGCGCCGGACTCGTCGTCATTGAAGCCTGGTTCAGGGGCTACTGAGGGACTCCAGGATTAGGGGGTCTCCGAACAGCCGGACTCTATCCTTTGGCCGGACTATTGGACTATGAAGATACAAGATTGCAGACTTCGTCTCATGTCCGGATGGGACTCTACTTGGCGTGGAAGGCAAGCTAGGCAATACGGATATGGATATCTCCTCTTTTGTAACCGACCTTGTGTAACCCTAGCCCCCTCCAGTGTCTATATAAACCAGAGGGTTTTAGTCCATAGAACAACATACAATCGTACCATAGGCTAGCTTCTAGGGTTTAGCCTCTCCGATCTCGTGGTAGATCAACTCTTGTTATACCCATATCATCAAGAATAAATCGAGCAGGACGTAGGGTTTTACCTCCATCAAGAGGGCCCGAACCTCGGTAAAACACCGTGTCCCCTGCCTCCTGTTACCATCCGCTTTAGACGCACAGTTCGGGACCCCCTACCCGAGATCCGCCGGTTTTGACACCGACACACCCCTCGAATAAAACTAAGAGGGTGCTTGGATACATTTTCATCCCATGACTAAAAGTAGTGGGACTAAAACATGCTTGCCTCACCCATGCTTGTATCCAAATACTAAAAAGGCTAAAATCAAGTTAATGAGCATTTATTATCCTCCAAACCCTCCAATCTAGAACTCGCCGGTGTTAAAGGAGAGGAGTTAAATGAGTAGAGAGAGGACAAATCCACATTTTAGTAGGGGTACCCCTGACTAAAAAAATTTAGTCTCAAGACTAGTTTTAGCCCCTCTTTAGTCAGGGGTGCTTGGAACTTTAGCCTCTTAAAGAGACTATTTTTAGGCACACTAAAATAAGTCCCTTGGATCCAAGCACCCTCTAAGCATCCTAGAATTCTTTGTCAAAACTATGCACCCTGAAATTCTTTGACAACTAAACCGCTGGCTATATGATGTTGGCCATATATTGTACGTATATAATGTGAAGAAACGAGTGGTAGTACTATACCAACTAAAAGATGAAATGTAAGAAATACAAGTATGTACGTACTGAAGAGTTAAATTAACGAGAAGAAACATAACATAGTTCTGCTGGGGGCTCAGCACAACACACCCTCAAATTAAATTAAGCACACCTGAAATTAAACTTTGCAACTATCCTGGTAGACACTGCATTAGAACCACCATGAGTAACGACACTACCACCTTACTCGGAGTCCTCGTCCACGTCCTCAACTTTGTCCTTGTCCGTCTTCCTCTTGGCCGATACTTCTTTGCTTGAACCGCACACTTGGCTGTTGCTCTTCATCCAACACTTGTAGATATTGAAGCAAAGGTAGCCATCCATTGCAGCGTAGTGGATGTGGTCTATATCTAGTACATTCCGCTGCCATGCATGAAGATGAAACATGTATGGAGGTTTCTCAAGTTTACCGTACGAAGGATGAACCATGGCTCCTGCCAGGGTCAGCATTGAAGGCTGACGAGAGGACACCGGCCGATTCTTCTGGAGGTCGAAGGTGTTGCCTACAACGAGGCCTATCCGACACAGGATTTCTTTGTCGTTACCAAAGTCTACAGTAACGAATTTGACTAGGTTGCTCTGGAGGAAGTCCTTGAAATCCTGGCACTCAACGTCGGCATGGCATATGTGGTAGACAGCGCATAAGTCATGAACGTAAACCTGGATCGCGGCGGGCTTCTTCCTCTCTTCGTCCTTTAGATCCTTCTCTGGTGCCAGGACTGTGGTGTACTCAACATCTAGCCTAGCGACCCACTCATCATCTGAGTCTTTGAACATGCGTATGAAGCGAGAAAGGCATCCTTTCACCGTCGCGGAAGAACGGGTGTAGATGACGTCGAACTCATAGCCAGTGATGGTTCTAACCTTGTACTCACCGCCGATCGTGGAGATTTGGGACGCCATGGATTTGGGAGGAGGGTTAGGATTAGTGGAACTACCATAATGTGAATGGACGAGACGACTAGGAGCGAACCACCGTAGTATTGAAGGTCGTGCGGGGACGAGTAGGAGCGAATTGACAGCGTGCAAATGGCAGGGTAGTGGCTTTCCATTCTCCCATGATCACGGGGCCCCACCTTTCCAGCAGTAACTCGCTGTCAAATCACACAGCCCTACGTTTGCAGCAGCCTACTCCATCGTCTTCTCGCGTCTCTGTCGAACCGACTAGGCGGAACTGCCTCGCCGCCTACCGCGCAGGAAAAGCCCCGCCCTTGACTTTTAAATAGTATATAGTGTACTAATTTTGTATCCATGGATTGCGCCCGCGCCATGGAGCAAAGCGTCTAGAAAACGGCGGTACACATGTACGGAGTATAGAGCATGCCCGTCGCATTCGCGTCGCACCCCAGATGGTCGGTCGGTCTGGCACACTGCTCTCCGAATGGAACATGCGTCATATTGCGTTTGCACACACATGTGGGACGACAATTGAGAACCGACCATAGGCACACTCCCTAGCCCCGCAAGTCGGGTGACTTAATAGAAGAGGGAGACGAGCGATAGTACTAGAGAAGTGTTGTACTATGTTGGTGCCTCGATGATCCCTGCAAGACACGGAAGATCAGTTCGTCCATGCATGTGACCAGACTCCAGCAGATACGCCTGGATTGGCTATCGTCTACATATCGTGCAGGCTGTGTTGTACATGGCTGTAGTTGTGGTGAGAAATATAAAAAAAGTTTTCTTGTCATCTCACAAAATTAGGTGTCATGTGCTTCGGATCACTGCGAGGGTTAAATAGCGGCAACTGAGTTGGGCTAGTCATTGGGGGCACATGCACGAACAGTTACTACTTGGCTGCCATCTAGGTGAAGCCGGCTATGTTAATTAGGACATCTATCGACGGGCCCCTTTTCTACGAGTTTATCTTTAATTTGAGCTGTGTTCCTCATCTAGTTTGTCCGTCGGGATTCATGTTGTGTCCTTTGGGCAGTGAGGTTATGATTTCATGTCATGTGGCATTTTTCGTGTTATATGTTATAATCCGGCACTTCAGATCAAAATGACGACAACTGCGCCTCCGGGCCACGTGCATGAAGACTTCTCGACAGTCATTGACGAGTTCAAGCCGGCTCCGGTAGACAAAAGAAAACTAGTGCTACTCCACTATATAGGTAGGAGCCTCCGAGCTTGCTTGCTAGTGTTGCTCTCTTTACACTATCTCGGCCTCTCCAGATCTAAACACGACAGCGATGGCCACTCTCTCTCTCTCTCTGCTCACCGCTGGCCACAGATCCAGCCGGATCCTCTCCGTGGGGGAAGGTGAGAAGGTGCAACGTTCACGCAGTCGTCCTCGGCGACGGCTCTTACCCACTGCTGGGCGCGTCCTCATAAGCCTGCCTTGTGGTTCTCTCCCAAGCACCGCTGGCGAGGGAGGGCCTCCGACCCATCCTTCCTAGCTACCATAGTGTGGGCAGATCCGGCCTCACACCGCCCACCAAGCAACATCCCGGCGACCATCAGGTATAACTTCCTTCGAAACCGGCCTTTCTCTACTTCCCGAGCTCCTGACGTCGCTGCATTTGTATCTTTTACTATTTCTCAGGCCCCCTCATAGATGGGATCGATCGGCTGTTCGAAAACCACCTAATTTTTTTTACGTTTAAGAGGTAAAACTAGTTCATGCACTCGAATCTAGTACTACTTGGTGTTGGAAATATGCCCTAGAGGCAATAATAAAAGCATTATTATTATATTTCCTTATTCATGATAATTGTCTTTATTCATGCTATAATTGTGTTATCCGGAAATCGTAATACATGTGTGAATAATAGACACCAACATGTCCCTAGTAAGCCTCTAGGTGACTAGCTCGTTGATCAACAGATAGTCATGGTTTCCTGACTATGGACATTGGATGTCATTGATAATGAGATCACATCATTAGGAGAATGATGTGATGGACAAGACCCAATCCAAAACATAGCACAAGATCGTATAGTTCGTTTGCTAGAGTTTTCCAATGTCAAGTATCTTTTCCTTAGACCATGAGATCGTGTAACTCCCGAATACCGTAGGAGTGCTTTGGGTGCACCAAACGTCACAACGTAACTGGGTGACTATAAAGGTATACTACGGGTATTCCGAAAGTGTCTGTTGGGTTGACACTGATCAAGACTGGGATTTGTCACTCCGTATGACGGAGAGGTATCACTGGGCCCACTCGGTAATGCATCATCATAATGAGCTCAAAGTGACCAAGTGTCTGGTCACGGGATCATGCATTACGGTACGAGTAAAGTGACTTACCAGTAACGAGATTGAACGAGGTATTGGGATACCGACGATCGAATCTCGGGCAAGTAGCATACCGATTGACAAAGGGAATTGTATACGGGGTTGCTTGAATCCTCGACATCGTGGTTCATCCGATGAGATCATCGAGGAGCATGTGGGAGCCAACATGGGTATCCAGATCCCGCTGTTGGTTATTGACCGGAGAGCGATCTCGGTCATGTCTACATGTCTCCCGAACCCGTAGGGTCTACACACTTAAGGTTCGGTGATGCTAGGGTTGTAGGGATATGTATATGCAGTAACCCGAATGTTATTCAGAGTCCCGGATGAGATCCCGGATGTCACGAGGAGTTCCGGAATAGTCCGGAGGTAAACAATTATATATAGGAAGTGCTATTTCGGGCATCGGGACAAGTTTCGGGGTCACCGGTATTGTACCGGGACCACCGGAAGGGTCCCGGGGGTCCACCAGGTGGGTCCACCTTCCCCGGGGGGCCACATGGGCTGTAGGGGGTGCGGCTTAGCCTACATGGGCCAAGGGCACCAGCCCCAAGAGGCCCATGCGCCTAGGGTTCAAGAAGGGAATAGTCCCAAAAGGGGAAGGCACCCCCTAGGTGCCTTGGGGGAAGGTATTCCTCCCTTGGCTGCTGCCCCCCCTAGGAGATTGGATCTCCTAGGGCCGGCGCCCCCCCTTGGACTCCCTATATATAGTGGGGAAGGAGGGCCTCTCATAACACATCTTTGGTGCCTCCCTCTCCCTCTCTAACACATCCTCCTCCTCCATAGTGCTTGGCGAAGCCCTGCCGGAGTACTGCAGCTCCACCACCACCACGCCGTCGTGCTGCTGCTGGAGCCATCTTCCTCAACCTCTCCTTCCCCTTCCTGGATCAAGAAGAAGGAGACGTTACGCTGACCGTACGTGTGTTGAACGCGGAGGTTCCGTCCGTTCGGCACTAGGATCTCCGATGATTTGGATCACGTCGAGTACGCCTTCCTCATCCTCGTTCTTTGAACGCTTCCGCACGTGATCTACAAAGGTATGTAGATGCAATCCAATCACTCGTTGTTAGATGAACTCCTAGATGGATCTTGGTGAAACCGTAGGAAAATTTTTGTTTTCTGCAACGTTCCCCAACAGTGGCATCATGAGCTAGGTCTATGCGTAGTTCTCTTGCACGAGTAGAACACAATTTGTTGTGGGCGTTGATGTTGTCAACTTTCTTGCCGCTACTAGTCTTATCTTGCTTCAACGGTATTGTGGGATGAAGCGGCCCGGATCAACCTTACACGTACGCTTACGTGAGACCGGTTCCACCGACTAACATGCACAAGTTGCATAAGGTGGCTGGCGGGTGTCTGTCTCTCCCACTTTAGTTGGAGCAGATTCGATGAAAAGGGTCCTTATGAAGGGTAAATAGAAGTTGACAAATCACGTTGTGTCTTTCACGTAGGTAAGAAAATGTTCTTGCTAGAACGCTACTTCAGCCACGTAAAACTTGCGACAACAATTAGAGGACGTCTAACTTGTTTTTGCAGCAAGTGCTTTGTGATATGATATGGCCAAAGTTGTGATGAATGATGAATGATCTATATGTGATGTATGAGATGTTCACGCTATTGTAATAGGAA
Organism: Triticum urartu; assembly: GCF_003073215.2. Lineage (NCBI taxonomy): Eukaryota > Viridiplantae > Streptophyta > Magnoliopsida > Poales > Poaceae > Triticum > Triticum urartu. The sequence goes on from NC_053022.1 coordinate 189,975,505, forward strand.
TCACGACTTGCATGACAATCGGCAGGAGCCATAGGAGTTGTCTTTATTTTTTTGTATGACCTGCGTGTCCTTGAGAAACGCCATGTAAATTACTTTACTTTATTGCTAAACACGTTAGCCATAGTAGTAGAAGTAATAGTTGGCGAGCAACTTCATGGAGACACGATGATGGAGATCATGATGATGGAGATCATGGTGTCACGCCGGTGACAAGATGATCATGGAACCCCAAGATGGAGATCAAAGGAGCTATGTGATATTGGCCATATCATGTCACTGTTATTATTTGATTGCATGTGATGTTTATCATGTTTCTGCATCTTGTTTACTTAGAACGACGGTAGTAAATAAGATGATCCCTCATAATAATTTCAAGAAAGTGTTCCCCCTAACTGTGCACCATTGCGACAGTTTCTTGTTTTCGAAGCACCACGTGATGATAGGGTGTTAGATTCTAACGTTCACATACAACGGGTGTAAGACAGATTTACACATGCAAACACTTAGGTTGACTTGACGAGCCTAGCATGTACAGACATGGCCTCGGAACACAGAAGACCGAAAGGTCGAGCATGAGTCGTATAGAAGATACGATCAACATGAAGATGTTCACCGACGTTGGCTAGTCTGTCTCACGTGATGATCGGACACGGCCTAGTTAACTCGGATCATGTTATACTTAGATTACAGGAGGGATGTTTATCTAAGTGGGAGTTCATTGAACAATTTGATTAGATGAACTTAATTCTCATGAACTTAGTCTAAAATTTTACAATATGTCTTGTAGATCAAATGGCCAACGTAGTCCTCAACTTCAATGCGTTCCTAGAGAAAACCAAGCTGAAAGACGATGGCAGCAACTACACGGACTGGGTCTGGAACCTGAGGATCGTCCTCATAGCTGCCAAGAAGGATTATGTCCTACAAGCACCGCTAGGTGACGCACCTGTTCTCCCTACAGAACAAGACCTTATGAACGCTTGGCAGGCACGTACCGATGACTACTCCCTCGTTTAGTGCGGCATGCTTTACAGCTTAGAGCCGGGGCTCGAAAAACGTTTTGAGAGACACGGAGCATATGAGATGTTCGAAGAGCTGAAAATGGTTTTCCAAGCTCATGCCCGGGTCGAGAGATATCAAGTCTCCGACAAGTTCTTCAGCTGTAAGATGGAGGAAAACAGTTCTGTCAGTGAGCACATACTCACTATGTCTGGGTTGCATAATCGCTTGACTCAGCTGGGAGTTAATCTCCCGGATGACGCGGTCATTGACAGAATCCTTCAGTCGCTTCCACTGAGCTACAAGAGCTTTGTGATGAACTTCAATATGTAGGGGATGGAAAAGACCATTCCTGAAGTATTTGCAATGCTGAAATCAGCAGAGGTAGAAGTCAAAAAGGAACATCAAGTGTTGATGGTGAATAAAACCACTAAGTTCAAGAAAACAAGGGTAAGAAAACCTTCAAGAAGGACGGCAAGGGAGTTGCCGCGCCCGGCAAGAAAGCTGCCGGGAAGAAGCCAAAGAATGGACCCAAGCCCGAGACTGAGTGCTTTTATTGCAAGGAAAGTGGTGACTGGAAGCGGAACTGCCCCAAATACATAGCAGACAAGAAGGCCGGCAAAACGAAAGGTATATGTGATATACATGTAATTGATGTGTACCTTACCAGTACTCGTAGTAGCTCCTGGGTATTTGATACCGATGCGGTTGCTCACATTTGTAACTCAAAACAGGAGCTGCGGAATAAGCGGAGACTGGCGAAGGACGAGGTGACGATGCGCGTCGGGAATGGTTCCAAGGTCAATGTGATCGCGGTCGGCACGTTACCTCTACATTTACCTTCGGGATTAGTTTTAAACCTTAATAATTGTTATTTAGTGCCAGCTTTGAGCATGAACATTGTATCAGGATCTCGTTTAATTCGAGATGGCTACTCATTTAAATCCGAGAATAATGGTTGTTCTATTTATATGAGAGATATGTTTTATGGTCATGCTCCGATGGTGAATGGTTTATTCTTAATGAATCTCGAGCGTAATGCTACACATGTTCATAGTGTGAGTACCAAAAGATGTAAGATTGATAGTGATAGTCCCACATACTTGTGGCACTGCCGCCTTGGTCACATAGGTGTCAAACGCATGAAGAAGCTCCATGCTGATGGACATTTAGAGTCTCTTGATTACGAATCATTTGACACATGCGAACCATGCCTCATGGGTAAAATGACCAAGACTCCGTTCTCAGGAACAATGGAGCGAGCAACCAACTTATTGGAAATCATACATACTGATGTGTGCGGTCCAATGAGTGTTGAGGCTCGCGGTGGCTATCGTTATGTTCTCACCCTCACTGATGACTTGAGTAGATATGGGTATGTCTACTTAATGAAACACAAGTCTGAAACCTTTGAAAAGTTCAAGGAATTTCAGAGTGAGGTTGAGAATCAACATGACAGGAAAATCAAGTTCCTGCGATCAGATCGTGGAGGAGAATACTTGAGTCACGAGTTTGGCACACACTTAAGAAAATGTGGAATAGTTTCACAACTCACGCCGCCTGGAACACCTCAGTGTAATGGTGTGTCCGAACGTCGTAATCGCACTCTATTAGATATGGTGCGATCTATGATGTCTCTTACCGATTTACCGCTATCTTTTTGGGGCTATGCTTTAGAGACTGCCGCATTCACTTTAAATAGGGCTCCGTCGAAATCCGTTGAGACGACACCGTATGAATTATGGTTTGGGAAGAAACCTAAGCTGTCGTTTCTAAAAGTTTGGGGATGCGATGCTTATGTCAAGAAACTTCAACGTGAAAAGCTCGAACCCAAGTCGGAAAAATGCGTCTTCATAGGATACCCTAAAGAAACTATTGGGTATACCTTCTACCTCAGATCCGAAGGCAAGATCTTTGTTGCCAAGAATGGATTCTTTCTAGAGAAGGAGCTTCTCTCGAAAGAAGTAAGTGGGAGGAAAGTAGAACTTGATGAAGTATTACCTCTTGAACCGGAAAATGGCGCAACTCAAGAAAATGTTCCTGAGGTACCTGCACCGACTAGAGAGGAAGTTAATGATGATGATCATGAAACTTCAGATCAAGTTTCTACTGAAATCCGAAGGTCCACAAGGACACGTTCCGCACCAGATTGGTATGGCAACCCTGTCTTGGAAATCATGTTGTTAGACAACGGTGAACCTTCGAACTATGAAGAAGCGATGGCGGGCCCGGATTCCGACAAATGGCTGAAAGCCATGAAATCTGAGATAGGATCCATGTATAAAAACAAAGTATGGACTTTGACTGACTTGCCCGTAGAGTGGCGAGCCATAGAAAATAAATGGATCTTTTAGAAGAAGACAGACGCGGATGGTAATGTGACCATCTATAAAGCTCGGCTTGTCGCTAAGGGTTATCGACAAGTTCAAGGGGTTGACTACGATGAGACTTTCTCACCGGTAGCAAAGCTAAAGTCCGTCCGAATCATGTTAGCAATTGCCGCATTCTATGATTATGAGATATGGCAAATGGACGTCAAAACGGCATTCCTTAATGGTTTCCTTAAGGAAGAATTGTATATGATGCAGCCAGAAGGTTTTGTTGATCCTAAATATGCTGACAAGGTGTGCAAGCTCCAACGCTCGATTTATGGGTTGGTGCAAGCATCTCGGAGTTGGAACATTCGCTTTGATGAGATGATCAAAGCGTTTGGGTTTATGCAGACTTATGGAGATGCCTGCGTTTACAAGAAAGTGAGTGGGAGCTCTGTAGCATTTCTCATATTATATGTAGATGACATACTTTTGATGGGAAATGATATAGAACTCTTGGACAGCACTAAGGCCTACTTGAATAAGAGTTTTTCAATGAAGGACCTTGGAGAAGCTGCATATATATTAGGCATCAAGATCTATAGAGATAGATCAAGACGCCTCATAGGTCTTTCACAAAGCACATACCTTGACAAGATATTGAAGAAGTTCAATATGGATCAGTCTAAGAAGGGGTTCTTGCCTGTATTGCAAGGTGTGAAATTGAGCTCAGCTCAATGTCCGACCACGGCAGAAGATATAGAAGAGATGAGTGTCATCCCCTATGCCTCAGCCATAGGTTCTATTATGTATGCCATGCTGTTTACCAGACCTGATGTAAACCTTGCCGTAAGTTTGGTAGGAAGGTACCAAAGTAATCCCGGCAAGGAACACTGGACAGTGGTCAAGAATATCCTGAAGTACCTGAAAAGGACTAAGGAAATGTTTCTCGTTTATGGAGGTGACGAAGAGCTCGTCGTAAAAGGTTACGTCGACACTAGCTTTGACACAGATCTGGATGACTCTAAGTCACAAACCGGATACGTGTATATTTTGAATGGTGGGGCAGTAAGCTGGTGCAGTTGCAAGCAGAGCGTCGTGGCGGGATCTACATGTGAAGCGGAGTACATTGCAGCCTCGGAGGCAGCGCATGAAGCAATTTGGGTGAAGGAGTTCATCACCGACCTATGAGTCATACCCAATGCGTCGGGGCCAATCAAACTCTTCTGTGACAACACTGGAGCTATTGCACTTGCCAAGAAGCCCAGGTTTCACAAGAAGACCAGGCAACATCAAGCGTCGCTTCAACTCCATTCGTGAAAATGTTCAAGATGGAGACATAGATATTTGTAAAGTACATACGGACCTGAATGTAGCAGATCCATTGACTAAACTTCTCCCTAGAGCAAAACATGATCAACACCAGAATTCCATGGGTGTTCGATTCATCACAATGTAACTAGATTATTGACTCTAGTGCAAGTGGGAGACTGTTGGAAATATGCCCTAGAGGCAATAATAAAAGCATTATTATTATATTTCCTTATTCATGATAATTGTCTTTATTCATGCTAGAATTGTGTTATCCGGAAATCGTAATACATGTGTGAATAATAGACACCAACATGTCCCTAGTAAGCCTCTAGGTGACTAGCTCGTTGATCGACAGATAGTCATGGTTTCCTGACTATGGACATTGGATGTCATTGATAACGAGATCACATCATTAGGAGAATGATGTGATGGACAAGACCCAATCCTAAACATAGCACAAGATCGTATAGTTCGTTTGCTAGAGTTTTCCAATGTCAAGTATCTTTTCCTTAGACCATGAGATCGTGTAACTCCCGGATACCGTAGGAGTGCTTTGGGTGCACCAAACGTCACAACGTAACTGGGTGACTATAAAGGTATACTACGGGTATCTCCGAAAGTGTCTGTTGGGTTGACACGGATCAAGACTGGGATTTGTCAATCCGTATGACGGAGAGGTATCACTGGGCCCACTCGGTAATGCATCATCATAATGAGCTCAGAGTGACCAAGTGTCTGGTCACGGGATCATGCATTACGGTACGAGTAAAGTGACTTGCCGGTAACGAGATTGAACGAGGTATTGGGATACCGACGATCGAATCTCGGGCAAGTAGCATACCGATTGTAGGAGTGCTTTGGGTGCACCAAACGTCACAACGTAACTGGGTGACTATAAAGGTATACTACGGGTATTCCGAAAGTGTCTGTTGGGTTGACACTGATCAAGACTGGGATTTGTCACTCCGTATGACGGAGAGGTATCACTGGGCCCACTCGGTAATGCATCATCATAATGAGCTCAAAGTGACCAAGTGTCTGGTCACGGGATCATGCATTACGGTACGAGTAAAGTGACTTACCAGTAACGAGATTGAACGAGGTATTGGGATACCGACGATCGAATCTCGGGCAAGTAGCATACCGATTGACAAAGGGAATTGTATACGGGGTTGCTTGAATCCTCGACATCGTGGTTCATCCGATGAGATCATCGAGGAGCATGTGGGATCCAACATGGGTGTCCAGATCCCGCTGTTGGTTATTGACTGGAGAGCAATCTTGGTCATGTCTACATGTCTCCCGAACCCGTAGGGTCTACACACTTAAGGTTCGGTGACACTAGGGTCATAGGGATATGTATATGCAGTAACCCGAATGTTGTTCGGAGTCCCGGATGAGATCCTGGACGTCACGAGGAGTTCCGGAATGGTCCGGAGGTAAAGAATTATATATAGGAAGAGCTATTTCGGGCATCGGGACAAGTTTCGGGGTCACCGGTATTGTACCGGGACCACAAGAAGGGTCCCGGGGGTCCACCGGGAGGGGCCACCTTCCCCGGGGGGCCACATGGGCTGTAGGGGGTTCGCCTTGGCCTTCATGGGCCAAGGGCACCAGCCCCAAGAGGCCCATGCACCTAGGGTTCAAGAAGGGAAGAGTCCCAAAAGGGGAAGGCACCCCCTAGGTGCCTGGGGGGAAGGGATTCCTCCCTTGGACGCCGCCCCCCCTAGGAGATTGGATCTCCTAGGGCCGGAGCCCCCCCCCCTTGGACTCCCTATATATAGTGGGGAAGGAGGGCCTCTCATAACACATCTTTGGTGCCTCCCTCTCCCTCTCCAACACATCCTCCTCCTCCATAGTGCTTGGCGAAGCCCTGCCGGAGTACTGTAGCTCCACCACCACCACGCCGTCGTGCTGCTACTGGAGCCATCTTCCTCAACCTCTCCTTCTCCTTGCTGGATCAAGAAGAATGAGACGTTACGCTGACCGTACGTGTGTTGAACGCGGAGGTGCGGTCCGTTCGGCACTAGGATCTCCGGTGATTTGGATCACGTCGAGTACGCCTTCCTCATCCCCGTTCTTTGAATGCTTTCGTGCGTGATCTACAAAGGTATGTAGATGCAATCCAATCACTCGTTGTTAGATGAACTCCTAGATGGATCTTGGTGAAACCGTAGGAAAATTTTTGTTTTCTGCAGCGTTCCCCAACACTTGGTTCAAACAAGGAAGAAAGGGGGTGGGGGAGGATTTGTTACCTGAATCTAGGACTTGGTCGAAAGAGGAAATAATGGGGGAAAAAGTAGCAGAGACTGGCTATCCAACTGGTCGCTAGGTATAATAGGGAAATAAAGGGAAACACAGTACAGACTCAATATAAACCCAATCTATTGGTTGAAAAAGGAAAGAAAGTGGGGACTGGGGGACAAGTCAACAGAGTAAGTCCAACACTAGATTTGCTAGCCTCACACAGTATAAGGTGGCTATACCAAACAAAAATGGGACCAACCCAGATATCCTGTTCTGATGTTTGTTGCCCCGAGCCACTCTTATGTAATGCCACTGGTAAAATGTAGCAGTTGCACTGTTAAAAGTAAGGACATGTTAAACCAATGTTGTTTTCAATGTAATGCCTCCAGTAATATGAATCAATGGCACTTCTTTACATGTCTTGCTAAAATTTCCCATTAAGGTAAGTTGGTTCTTTTCATTAGAAATGCAACAGTCCTGGTCCGCCTACTCTCCCGTGCCAAAGTAATGTCATATTTAACGATTGGCATAGTTAATCCTAATGCCCACACTAATATCTAGCAATGCCAGTGCTTTAGAAATTACTACTATCCTCGTAGCATTGCCATTCAGATAAGGAACATGCTTCTTTTTATTTGTTGCATGTTTCATCACTTGTTAGTCACCCTCCTTTCCACCTTTTTTGTGCAAACGGAGATATACATTTCATCTTAGTTGAATTGCACAAATGATATCCAAATTATAGTTGAGCATTCTAGGAGCTTCATAACCAACCTTGATGTTGCTCAATTTTATTGCAACTAATGAAGAAGAAGCTCTGTGGGTATCGTTTTCTGATGGAAAGGGAACCGGGGCTGGACCCCTTTTCTTAAAAAAAATTGAAGAAGCTGCTAGCTCACATGACATTGCTTCATTTTAGGTGAACTTCACCAAAAGGTCCCATGAATTGAACCATCCATGTTGGTGACTGAAAGAGACAACTTCAGCATCCCAGTCTAAGCACCCTCGGCCTGCATCCTTGCGACGCACGGTACACCTCGTTTGCCACCTGCTCGACCCTAGTGTCACTGATAAAATGAAGTAATAATACAGTTAAAATAGAGCGAGTGCCATCTCTATCATTTCATTTCCAATGTAGATAAAGAAAGTGCTTCTCTTTGTTAATGTATGTTTCATCAACTAGTCCCATTGTTAATGTTTAAGCGTTTCTGCAAACTGGGGTGCTTAATTTTAGTTGATATGTGTAAAAATAGAGATTTGAATGTCTCAAGGTGCCTCCTTGTACTACCGCTGTACACTGATGTTCATCACTGGAAGAAGGTGTATCTGGGAGACTTGGGACAATATCCAGTATGAGGCGTACCGTATGAGGCGTCGCAGGGCCCATCTCACAGATGATACTATCGCAATATTTTCTTCTATTTATTTTGTGTGTTTCATCGACTAGTGCCACTATAATGTAATCACGCTTTTTATTATCTGTGCAAACAGGGTTATTCAGCTGCATTTTCGTGGAACAACACAAATGTACGTATGGAACCAGCATATATGCAGAGTGCGAGGTGGTTTTGCAATGGAGAAGATCAGAGGAGGGAGAGGCGAGATGGTGGTTTTGAAATGGAGATGATGGAGAGGAGAGGAGGTGGTTTTGCAACGGAGAAGAGGGAGAGGAGCATGCGGCAGCGATTTAGGATTGGACAAGAGGGCCGGCGCGCTGTGACTGGATCAAAATCAAAATCAATTTACCCTTCAATTAAGAAAGCGACCCCACATTAACTAGTGTCCCTTTTATTCTAGGTCATAATTGACCATGATTTTCGCACATAAAATATATGTTATATGTTGCAAAAATAATATAATTTGAAAGTACATTCAGATACGAACCAAACGATACAATTTTTGGTGACATGCATTCCCATTTTGCTTGTCAAATACAGTACGTGGTCAAACTTTGACCCAAAATTCGCAAAACAACAAAAAAATACTTCCAAGACCAGCGCCGCTCTTCCGCTCTTCTCCTCTTAAACCACCGCCGCTCCTCTCCTGTTCCAATCTAAATGCAGCGCCGCTCCTCTCCTCTTCCATTTCAAAACCACCGCCCCTCCTCTCATGTTCCAGTCCAAAACCTGCATCGCTCCTCTCCCGTTCTAATCCAAAACCAGCGCTTCTCGTCTCGTCTTCCATTCAAAAACCACCGCCGGTGAGTGAAGGTGCTGTGGAGAAGTAGATTGATGGAGGAGTACAAACAATACGTGAGGATCGCAGACGGCAACCCTGTGAAGCTAGCTAGGATGTTGGAGATACAGTCTTGGTTTGACAACAAGGACCAACTAGCGGCAACGGCGACATCCATGGCCAAATATCTGCAACAGAGCGAAAAGGCGGTGATACTACCGAAGGTAGTCGCGCCGGAGTACATAGAGCTGCTCCTCTGGGCCATGGAGCAAATAGATTCACCGAATCCAATCGTGAGGGAGCGGTGGTGGGAGTATCGATCCCAGATGGAGCATCCACCAGAGATTGAAGGATCGAGCATCTACAGGGTGCCGTTTGTGAGGGTGTCCTTCTAGAGCGAGACGGTGGAGTCTTCGTCGACCGAACCCAACTGCATGAGGAGAAAAGCTGTTGGCCCAATGATGCTTCCCAGCCATCGTCTCCCTCGCCGTTCACATCGTCTCACGGGGCGGCTGTCTGTCACCGAGGAATAGGAGGGGGCTACCCCCCCAGCCCAATAGTCGGCCAGATTGTGAATTGTCAGGAGGAGTTTAGGGTTGTCAGTATTTGCAGGTTGTGAATTGTGTTTCGTGTTGTGTATTTTGAGAGTACTTTTAGATATGAATGTCTTTTGAATTTCCGATTTGCAGTATTGAGCATATGAAGTATTTTATGAATTCTAGAGATCTATTTTTAGCACTTAAAAAAATGTAGTTTCATAGGAGTATAAAAGTGCAAACAATGTGATTCTTAGAGAAGAAACTTCAAGTTCAGTTTGAGATAAGAAACTGCAACTTTCAGAGGCAGAGCATTTATATTAACACGGCCTTTTCAAACAGGGTTAACATCATGATGGAAGTTTTATTCATGGTCGAAAATGGAACTACCAGCCAGTTAACATCATGATGATCAACATTCATGCATCGCACATCTTCATATGATGCATAGTCAAAATGCCCACACCATGTCGATTGTGCGAAACACAGAGAAAACGAGGCACGAAGTTTTGGCAAGTGTTGGACGTGGTTTTGGGCTGCCCCGTCTAGGCTTTCATTTTTAACATGCGCAGCCCACGACCTCGGATGGGAGGTCCATAGGCCTGTTTGTATTTTCTTAGGGCCGTCATGTATCGACCGGCCTATGGACCTCCCATCCGAGGTTTTATTTTTGGCAGCCCAATTTATGTATTTTTTTAAGAAAACGCATAGGTCTGTTCTATTTTTCTATATAAGAATAGCAACGCCAGGTCCAACTTATGTTTCCCTTCTAAATATATTATATATATTTAAGTTATTTTATATGTTATTATATATTATTTTTATTGTCATCATATATTTAACAGATACTTACATATGTAAGAAGACAATATCCCACATCTTATTAACTTATAAAAATAATTTCTTAACAAATAAAATCCTGGATTGTTTTGGCACGAAAATCCTAGTGCTTGTGTACAAAAGCTTGGTCAGATTTAAGGACGAATGTAATATATCACTTATTATTTAAATATATTTATAACAAAATGCTCAGCCCCTTTTTATTTTTTGATAACATTGCTGGCCCAACCCAACATTATATTTAGAATCAGCCCCGCAAAATCATGTATTTCGAGGAAGTGCAAATGGCCTGTAATTTTTTTGGAAATAAAATAAATGGGCCACATGGATGCTACATTATTTGTTCACCCAGCCCAGCTAATGGTTGTAATTCAAAAAAAGAAGATCAAATTGACTATAAATTCTACCGCGCAAAAAAAGACTGTAAATTCTGAAAAAATGGGTTGAATATGTGCCACATTTTTGGAGGCTGAAATGTGGGCCAATAGGTCGAAACCAACGCAAGTCGTTGTCAATTTAGTCAACAAATGATTCTGACATGTTAGCCATTGGATTTACATCCGGCATCCATCTTCAATTTCTCGTCTTCTTCCTCCAGCGCTGCCGGGACCACCTCCCGCCTCCTGCTGCTAGCAGCTCTACTTAGCACGATTTGCTATGAAGCGCTACTCTACCATTGGCCAGGCCATCCCTCCACCCCTCCACACCTCCTGTTCTTCTCCACCGACTGCCGAACCACACCGCACTAGAACCAGTTAACCCTTGTACACCTCTCCGTCTGTGATTCTACTTCCGCGTCTTCCCATCTCCGGCTCGTTGCTGTCCGTGGCCTCGCCGTCGTCCACCACCTTGGATGCGCTCGGCGTGGCATGGTCAACGTGGTCAACGAACGACACCATCGAAAGTAGACTGTGCGTGGAGAGGCTGACAGCTGGGTCCACAGCCGCACACAAGGAAATGCCTCCTTATTATGCGCAAAATAATGATTCCTCCACCTGACATCTGGGACCTACCGGAAGGGCCTCTGTATTTCGCGAAAATAACATGCCCCCCGCTGACATGTCGGACCCACCAGCTATCTTCGCACGCAAGGAAGTGCCTCCTTATTACGCACAAAAGGATGAATATTCCCCCTGCCAGCTGGAACCCAACATTGTGGGAGACTGACTTGTGGGCCTACCAAGTTGACGGGGACGGAGGGCTTTGTCAACATAGTCAATATGAACAATTCTAGCTCTTGTTACCTTACGGTGTTCATCCAACGGCCGTAGTGCTTCTTCAACCTCTGGTCTTCTTGCTCCAGCCGCCCAAACCAGCGCCGGTCGTGCCGCGTGCTCCTGCCTCCCGTGGCCGCCTGTGATGCCGCGGAGGCCTCACCGCCCCCTACTACTCCCACCGCTGGCCAGGCCATCCCTCTACTCACCCACACCCCCTATTATCCTGCCGCGACAACAGCCTCACACCACAGCCGAACTAGTGAACCCTCATACTCCTCTTCGCGTGGGCATCCACTACTGCGTCTTCCCCGGCTCTGAGTTGTCCCCTTCCTAGTCCTCGCTGTCATCCACCGCCGTGGTGCTCTCGGCGCGGCGTGGTCAATGTGGTCAAGGAACGAGTTCCATTGGACGTGGACTATACGTGGAGAGGCTGACAGCTGGGTCCACGGCCACAGCAAGGAAGTGACTTCTTATTACGCGCAAAATAATGATTCCTCCACATGACAGCGGGGACCCACCGGATGGGCCATCGTATTTCGTGAAAAAAACGTTTCCCCCTGACTGTTGGGACCCACCAGCTACATCTTCGCACGCAAGGAAGTGTGTTCGGGAAAAAAAATGATTCGCCCCCCTGACTGCTGGGACCCACCAGCTACATCTTCGCACGCAAGGAAGTGCGTCCAGGCAAAAAAAACGATTCGCCCCCCTGACTGCTGGGACCCACCAGCTACATCTTCGCACGCAAGGAAGTGCCTGATAGCCGGGACCCACCTAGTCGAAGCGTACATCGCGTTGTCATTCTGGTCACGAACGTGTACGTACATTTATACTGGTGGATGTAGAGGTGCTCACGTGTCGTAGTAGAGGCGCGTACGTGTCGTAGTAGAGGCGCGCATGTAGCATGTACACGTACATACAGCGGCCAGGGTGCAAGAAAGAAAATACGGCCACGTATGTGTACATACGGGCGGGGTCTCAAACGCCTACTTGCTCATACGTATGGCCAGGGCTCGTGTACATGGCTGGGTCAGAACGGAGAAACAACGTCGTCGTCATGTTCTTGGGGAGGCAACGGAATGCGTCGTGTTCATGGGGAGGCAACCGAATGCGTCGTGTTCATTGGGAGGAAACGGAATGCATCGTGTTCATCGGGAGGCAACGGAACGCGTGGGAGCCAACCGGCTGGGTCAGAACGGAATGCGTGGTCGTGTTCATTGGGAGGGCTTGGACGGAACAGGGATGGAAACAAGGCCTGGTGTACCACAAAACGGAGGAAACGGACCTCCTACGTTCGGAACGGGGTCTTGTTGATCGGAAGGGGTGTGGCGTACTGCAAAACAGAGGAAACGGACCTCCTACGTTCGAAACGGGGGTCCTGTTGATCGGGAGGGGTGTGGCGTACTGCAAAACTGAGGAAACGGACCTCCTACGGTCGAAACGGGGGTCCTGTTGATCGAGAGGGGTGTGGCGTACCACAAAACAGACGAAACAGACCTGCTACGGTCGAAACGGGGGTCCTGTTGATCGGGAGGGGTTTGGCATACCGCAAAACGGATGAAACGGACCTCCTACGGTCGAAACGGGGGTCCTGTTCATCGGGAGGGGTGTGGCGTACTGCAAAACGGGACTCCACAGGATACTGTTCATCTCCACCGTCGACCTCCTCTAGCCCCCACAGGCTCCTGTTCATCCAGCCTCCACCGCCGCTACTTCATTGGCTACTGTTCAACCACCCCTCCACGGGTACCCCTCCACCGTCTACTATTCATCCAGCCCTCCACACAATGGGGTCCTGTTCAACCACCCCTCCATGGGCACCCCTCCACCATCTACTGTTCATCCAGCCCTCCACACCATGGGGTCCTGTTCATCCAGAGGCAACGCCACCACTCACTGTTCATCCAACCCCCCCACCCCCCCCGCAACGCTCACTGTTCATCCCAGAGGCAGCATTGATCGGCTTCGGTTAGCAGCAGTAGCGAAGGAATCGCTCGATCAGGTTCAGTTAACAGCCATCGATCGATCGCTCGGGTTCAGTAACGCGTAGCCTGCAGTGCAATCGCTCGGGTTCAGTTAGGGCCCAACGCCTCGCTCTGGTTGAGTTAGATCCAACGCCTCGCACACACGAGTGTACGTGTACGAGAGAAATGCGCATCGCTCGACCCCCGACCTCCCACCGTAACCGGGAACTCCCCGAAATTTTCCTCCCCCTCGCTTCTACCACGGCTTTTTCCATCATGGACGGCCCAAAGAATGTCATGCAGCTGCGTCTCCGGCCCGCCCAGGAAGAAAAGCCCATTTTCTGTCATGATTTTTTGTCATAGAAGTAGGAGCCCACCACATCTATGATGATACCGGGTTTTGTTACAATTGTCGTCATAGAAGTGTCATATGTATGACAGAAAAAAGGTCGTTCGACCCAAAATGTCACGGATGTGTCCTTTTTTGTAGTGTTCTTGTAGTGTTCTCAGCGGCAGCGGCTTTCCGACAGGCTGTGCAAGCGGCAACTTCCCTGCCGGGAGCCTCAGCCTTAGCCTTCTTGCTGGTACTATCTGTGCTCGAACCTTCTACAGTCATCACTTCTTTATCCCTTGGCTTCTTATTGCACTTCTTGCCCTTTCTCTGGCTAGTTGATTCATCTTCATCCTCTACATCAATGTTGATGCAATCCTCCTCTCCGGGCAACTTCCTTCTTTCCTCCATCCGAGCACACTTATCCACCAGCGTGTATAGCTCCTTCACAGTCTTGGGAAACCGCACATTCATCTTGGAATTAATGCAACAGTCGCGCACATTGGACTGGAAGGCTGCTATAACGGCTGCCAGATGGATATTTGGAATATTTACGGAGAGTTTCTCCTTGTTTCTCCTGGAGAAGTTGCAGGTCGCTGGGTCTATCGGGCTCTTGGTGGCCACCGGTGAAGGCACCGATGAACTCATGCCACAGGTCCACCCAAGATGAAATGGAGTTCTCCCGCAGGTGCATCAGCCAAGACCTCACGTTGGACTTGCGGGCCAACGGGAAGTAGTTGGAGAACACCTTCTCATCTCTTCCCCCGGCAGCTTGAACAGCGATGGTGTAGATGCTCAAGAACTCTGCCAGGTTCAGCCTTCCGTCGTACTTCTTAGGTATCTCTGGCTTGAACATGCGAACGGACGGCCAATGGACTAGCCACAACTCTCGTGTAAAGGCAGGGCCGCCAACCTCAAAAGGTCGGCACCCACCAACACCGAACGTAGGTTCGTCGACGTCGAGGCTGTCGCACCCGTTGGTCTGGCGGAGGTCGCTGTGGCATCAATTTATGTCGACACGCGCATATCCCCGTCGCCTGTCCTACAGGGCTCGCCGTTGGCCTGGACGTGCTCGAGTATCAGAAGAGGCCATCGAGACATCATCGGGGTCTTGATTCAGCTGCGCCCTTTTTGGCTGACGTGGTGGGGACTGCACCATAGGGACGACGCCCTCCATTTGGCCTACAGTACGGGCGGTTGCTGTTGCTTGGGGAGGCCATGGCGGGCCGGCTCATCGTGAGCCCCCAGCTTCGAGGAAACCGAGCAGGCTCTGGATGGTGGCACGCCATTCATCCATCTGCTCGACCGTGGGTGGAAACCTTAACAGCAGCTGAGCTCGCGCCATAGCCTCCGTGGCGGTGCTCGGCATGGATGTCGATAATGTTGGACGCACCATTGCCTGGCTCCTGATGGCGCCAGCGGCGGCGACAGTGGTGGTGCCGTGTCCATGTAGTTGTGGGTCGACCATCTGGGCAGCGGGGTCACGTGGCGATGGTGCTCGAGGGTCAGCAGCTCCGCCTAGCGCAGCAGCTTGGTCGACTCGTCCGGGAGGAGAAACATGGGCCACAGTCGCTCCCGTGGTTGGGCGGACGGAGGGCGATGGCTCACCCCGGACCGTGTCAGATGTGGGGTTATGGCAAACCCTTAAGGTTCGAACACTGGGTGTGCGTGAAGTCTTTCCCTCCTACCAATCTACGCCCTAGCTCACTAAGATCTCGCGGACAAACTCGACGAACTCGCAACACAGATAGACACGAGGTTTATACTGGTTCGGGCCACCGTTGTGATGTAATACCCTACTCCAGTGTGGTGGTGGTGGATTGCCTCTAGGGCTGATGATGAACAGTACAAGGGAAGAACAGCCTCCTGAGGTCGAGGTGTTCTTGAGCTCGGCGAGCTTGTGTGTGTGTGGGTGGACTAAATGATCCGTCCCTTACTAAGGTGGTGGCTAGTACTATTTATATTGGCCCTGGTCCTCTTCCCAAATATCGAGCGGGAAGGGAGCCAACAATGGCAGGCTAATTCGAAGGGGGCAGCTAGTACGAGCTATCCTGACAAAAGTGGTCTTTGCCTGCGAAAGGCTCTGGTGGTGACGCCGTCTTGGGCTCCACGATGACCTCCGTCTTGCCGTCCTATTGGTCTTGGTCTCGTTGCACCAATATAGCAACCTTTGCCTGATGCCTCGGTACTCTTCGTCTACGCTGGCTTCCTTAGCACCAAAGAGGAAACAAGGACGCTGCGTGCGCTGGTGCCCGCCTGGTGCCGTGCGTCATGGCTCATGTCACGAGGGCCTCATGAGGTTTGCCCTGCCTTGATATCTCCGCTCCTCATGAGCCTGCCTAGCTAGGCTACTCCAGAGGAGGTCTTGCGTCGTCCGCCTCGTGTGGCTTGGACCCTCGCGAGGGTCTTGGATGCTTTGTTGGTGAAGATGGGCCATACGGCCTGCAGGCTTAGCCACACCACGGGCCGCAGGCAGGCAAGTCTGGGGACTCCCGTTCCCAGGACACCGACAGCAGCCCATGGGCCCAAGGTGCGCTCGGGCATGGCTTCGCAGCGAAGCCAAGGGTGAAGTACGGAGCACCGCGGGCCCCAAAAGCTTGCGGCCTCGATTAACGCGTGGTGGATGATTGGCCGTGGGCATCTCCGCGTCCCCATGTTGCCTCGGCAACTGCTCGACTTGTTAGGTCCCCACGACATGCAAGGAAAACCATCATTACCTGCGATCGTGGGAGACGCTGGTTGGCCTTCCCTTCCTATAAATGGGGAGGGGGCGGAGCCCCCGTTGCCCATCTCTTCCTTGCTTGCTTGCTTCTTCCTCCTCGCTCCATCACTTGCAGTGAGACCCATGGCACCACAAAGGAAGTACTCCGACGCCGAGAAGGGGAAAGCCCCTTGCGAGGGACCCGGCTCCCCAGAGCCCTAGCGCGGCCGCGGCCACCCGCGTAAACATGCCGTGACCCCCGCCGTGGCCCATTGTCGAGACAGCGCAACGGCACTCAGAGTGGATCATCCCATCCATGGTGGTCCAGTTGATGAGGGGAGGCATCCCATGGTGGCACGGCGTCCTCCTCCGCACTTCCACACGGCGAAGGTGTCGCCGGAGTTCGTAGTCTGGTCAGAGAACCCAGCCGGCAACTGTCTCCAACTCCCGTGCTTCTTTGCCGGCGAACTGCCGGCCTCTGGTCCAACCGGACTCTGGCTGCAAGCAAATGGCTGCTGCAGCAAGGCCTCTTGGGTTGTGGTCGAGACTTCCACTGCGGGCAACATAGCCCTGGCCAGCGGCTGGCAGACATTCGCCAGCGCGCGCCCTGGGCAGGCGGTGCACCCTCCACTTCAGGTACGATGGTGGGTCGACCCTTTATGTGAGGGTGTTTGGGGAAGGGTCGCCACACCGGGTGCTGCCCCGAGGCGAACGATGGTGAGGATGTACTCGTCCGTGGGGACGGTCGCGACAACGACAAGGGCCACCCCGCCCTCGTCGGCGATCGTGTCTCGTCCAGCTATGGCGGCTCTTCCTCCGGCTACAGCTCCAGCAGTGGCGGCTATGCCCAGTCGCCACGCCGCCGCACCCGTCTAGAAGGCGGAGGTGGGTCGTCTCATTGCCACACCTCCGTGAAGCGTGAGGAAGGATCTGGTTAGGCTCGGGGTACTGCAAGGTGTCTGTCCTCACGGATCGCTGCAATGTTACTTTTGTTTTGCTCTTTTCCTGCATCAAGAATGAAACCAGCATGGGCCCAGGGGGGTGTGTATCGAACTATGGTTCCTTGGTTATATCAGTATGCATGCTGTTCTCGTGATGTGTCGTTATTTTGCGCAAAGATAACTTAACCTGGTATACTCAGGACGTCCTCTTCGTCGCGAAGCGTTTATTTCCTCGCATTCATCTTTCCTCGGTGCCATGCATTCGCTCAGGAACTGCGAAAAACTCGTTAGGAAGTGCGTTAAAAGATTTGTCATTCATTCTAGCCCTGACCTGGCGCTTTGTGTCGGGTACCCGAGGGGCACGAACTAGGAGAGGTGCACCAGCCTTTGGGCTCGAACGAGGGTGGCTCGCGAGAAGGCAGAAAGGACAAAAAATGCTCACGAGGGCACCTGCCTAGCCCCCTCGCGAGGCATGCGAGAGAGAGAATATGAGCAAATTCGAGCCAGGAAAAGTGCAGTGAGAGGCGAGGGAATCAAATCGGCAAGGAACGCCAAAGGCAAACTTTGATTGAGGAGAAGCAAGTCAACTACGGAAAGCAAATGAAAAGCCGCGTCCGGCACCTAATCTAGTCTTCGAGTCTTCTCACCAGCGTGGAGCTATGTGTTGTCCACTAGGCGTGGGAGGGAGCCCCAGGGCCTAAGGCCGGCCCTCCTGAGACTCCGGGGCGTGCACAGCCCCACTCATTATTACGTGAGAGTGTCTAGGGAGGCGATTCTTCACAGGCACCGGGCCTTCTTCACAGGCTCTGGGCCTTTCTTCTCACGCTCTGGGCCATCCTTCTTAGGCTCCGGGCCTTGCTTCATGGATAGAACTTCTGGAGGTGCTGGATGTTCCAGGCGTTCTGGATAGGTATCCCGTCCTGCGTCTCCAGGCGCGCTACACCCGGCCTGGAAACATGGACGACCCTGAACGGGTCCTCCCACATGGCCGAAAGCTTGTGCGGGCTTTCCCTGGAGAGGACCCGCCTCAGGACAAGGTCGCCCACCTCGAGCGTCCTAGAGCGGATGTTGCGGCAGTGGTATCGCCGCAGTGCTTGTTGATACCTTGCTGCCCTCAACGCGGCTTCGCAACGATGTTCCTCCCCCAGCACGAGATCCATCCCCCATGGTGTCCTGCTGCGTTTCATCAAACGCTAGGACCCGTGCGGAGTGATGCTTGACCTCGTGAGGGAGGACTGCTTCAGCTCCATAGACGAGGAAGAATGGAGTCTCGCCCGTTGGCTTGGTGGCGGTGGTTCGGATGGACCACAGCAC
This sequence comes from Triticum urartu, assembly GCF_003073215.2. Classification (NCBI taxonomy): domain Eukaryota; kingdom Viridiplantae; phylum Streptophyta; class Magnoliopsida; order Poales; family Poaceae; genus Triticum; species Triticum urartu. Next base: position 189,994,393 of record NC_053022.1, read on the forward strand.
GGAATGGAGCTCGTCGTGCCAGCCCCTGTCGCAGGCCTCCAGCTTCTTCTTGAAGGTCCTGGTCTTGAGGCCCCTTAGGACCTCCGCGTTAGCGCGCTCGGCCTGACCGTTACTCCTGGGGTGTGCCACCGAGCGTAGAAGATTTGCGTTCCAAGGTTAGCACAATAGATTTTGAAGAGGTTGCTAGTAAACTGCGAACCATTATCTGTGATGATGCGGTTGGGGACCCCGAAGCGGCTCATGATGCCCTTGATGAACTTGACAGCAGAGCCGACTGGAATGGTGCAGATGGCTTCCACTTCCGCCCACTTGGTGAACTTGTCGATGGCGACATAAAGGTAGAGGTAGCCCCCTGGAGCCCGGGGAAACGGGCCTAGGATGTCCATCCCCCACACCGCAAATGACCATGTGAGCGGGATAGTTTGGAGGCCCTGAGCAGGCTGGTGGATTTGCTTGGCGTGGAATTGGCAAGCTTCTCAGGACTTCACCAGCTTGGCCACGTCATTGAGTGTTGTAGGCCAATAGAACCCACTGCGAAACACCTTGCCGATGAGGGTCCGTGACGATGAGTGGTGTCCGCAATCACCGCCGTGTATGTCAATCAGCAACTCCCTTCCTTGATCGCTGGAGATGCAGCGCAGCGTGACATCGTTCGGTTGTCTCCTGTATAACTCGCCGTCTTGGATACAGTATGTCGTGGCCTGCCGGGCAACGCGCTCCGCGTCCTCTTCCTTCTCCGACGGCATCCCGTGCATCAGGTACTCCTTGAATTCCTTGATCCAGCACTCCTCCTGGGGCTCGAGCGCCAAGAGAAGCCGAGCTCCTGAGGTCAGGCCACAGGCTGGGGCTCCCTTGGCCGGGGGCTGCGGGAGTTCCTCCTGAGGCTGAGTCATGCTTGAAAGAGGTGGCGAAGCTGATGGCTTGAAGAGCCACTCTTTGAAGAAGCCGGGCTCTTGCGGTTGCCGCTTGGATGCTCTCCTGGCGATGTCATCGGCTTCCTTGTTGGTGCCCAGGGGCATGTGCTGCAGCTCCAGGCCCGATAACTGCTTTTCCATCTTGCGCACCTCCGCGAGGTAGGCCTCCATGTGCTCGTCCTTTTGCTCGTACACCTTGTTGGAAAAGTTGACGGGGAGCTGCGAGTCGCCTTTGACGGTGAGGTGCTTCACCCCTAGAGCCGCCGCAGCCCTCAGGCCAGCTATGAGGCCTTCGTATTCTGTGATGTTGTTGGAGACCTTCTCGTCGTGATGAAAACAGAGTTGCACAGCGTAGTAGAGCTTGTCCTGAGTGGGCGAGATGAGCACTGCTCCAGCCCCCGCGCCCTGATGCGCGAAGGCGCCATCGAAATACATGACCCAGCCGTCTGGTGCCTCGCTTCCTGGGGAGGTGGACCGGTATTCACCTTCCTCAAGAGCCGGGGCATCTGTCCATTCTGTCACAAAATCGGTGAGCGCGACTCCCTTGATGACCCTAGTAGTTCTAAACTCCAATTGGAATGCTTGTAACTCGATGTTCCACTCAGCGACCCTTCCGGCTGAGTTAGGGCTCCTGAGCACCCTCTCCAATGGGTAGGCTGAGACGACCTTGATGGGGTGGCCCTGGAAGTAGGGCCGCAGCTTGCGTGAGGCCGCCAAGAGTGCGAGCAGGAGCTTTTGTGGCATGGGGTAGCGCGCCCTCGCGTCTCGCAGTACAATGCTGACGAAGTACACTGAGTTCTCGACGAGGGCTAGCATACTGTCGAGACTCGGGTCCCGCAGAGATTGTGGCATACCCTGAGGTGGTGGGTATCCTCAGACCTAGCCGTCCTCAGGAGCTTCTGCGATGTTGCCCTGTTGAGCTTGGTCTTCCACCGCTGATGGCATTGTCGCGCCTTCCTGACCCCGCGCTGCATCAGCTCTGGCTTGGCGCGGCACACCCTTGCCTCTCCTCCCGAACTGCCACCAGCACCGCGCTGGCAGAGTACGGGGTGGCGGCAAGGTAGAGCACCAGAGGCTCGAGAGGTCGCGGTGCCACCATCACTGGGGGGCAGGTGAGGTATTTCTTGAGGTCTTGGAAGGCCCGGTCGGCCTCCGAGGTCCACTCGAACAAGCCCTTCTTCTTCATGAGCTTAAAGAAGGGTAAGGCGTGCTTGCCTAGCTTGGAGATGAAACTCCCTAACGCAGTCACCCGCCCTGCTAGCTTTTGCATTTCCTTGAGGGTCTGCGGTGGGCTGATGTCTTTGATGGCCTTGATCTTCTCCGGGTTTTCCTCGATCCCTCTATGGGATACGAGGAACCCCAGTAGCTTGCCGGAGGGGACGCCAAACACGCACTTCTCCGGGTCAAGCCTCAAGTTCACTCGGCGCAAGCTCTCGAAGGTCTCCCCCAGGTCTTGAATCAAAGTCCTCGCCTCGCGAGATTTGACCGCTATGTCATCAATGTAGGTCTCTCTGTTTCTGTTGAGCTGCCGCCCCAAGGCAATTTGCATCAACCGTTGAAAGATTGCGCCCAGGTTGCGCAGCCCGAAGGGCATGCAGGTGTAGCAGTACACCCCGCATGGTGTTAGGAAGGCTGTCTTCTCCACATCCTCCACCGCCATCTTGATTTGGTGGTATCCTGAGAATGCATCTAGGAAACATAGCAAGTCGCGCTCGGCGGTGGAGTCAATGATGTCTACTACACAACCTTCTTCTTATAGACTTTGTTGGGCCTCCAAGTGCAGAGGTTTGTAGGACAGTAGCAAACTTCCCTCAAGTGGATGACCTAAGGTTTATCAATCCGTAGGAGGCGTAGGATGAAGATGGTCTCTCTCAAACAAACCTGCAACCAAATAACAAAGAGTCTCTTTTGTCCCCAACACACCCAATACAATGGTAAATTGTATAGGTGCACTAGTTCGGCGAAGAGATGGTGATACAAGTGCAATATGGATAGTAGATAATAGTTTTTGTAATCTGAAAATATAAAGACTGCAAGGTAACTAATGATAAAGTGAGCGTAAACGGTATTGCAAAGATAGGGAACAAGGCCTAGGGTTCATACTTTCACTAGTGCAAGTCCTCTCAACAATAATAACATAATTGGATCACATAACTATCCCTCAACATGCAACAAAGAGTCACTCCAAAGTCAATAATAGCAGAGAACAAACGAAGACATTATGGTAGGGTACGAAACCACCTCAAAGTTATTCTTTCCAATCAATGTTGGGCTATTCCAATAAGTGTCACAAACAGCCCTAGAGTTCGTACTAGAATAACACCTTAAGACACAAATGAACCAAAACCCTAATGTCACCTAGATACTCCAATGTCACCTCCGTGGGCATTATTATACGATATGCATCACACAATCTCAGATTCATCTATTCAACCAACACATAGGACCTCAAAGAGTGCCCCAAAGTTTCTATAGGAGAATCACGACGAAAATGTGTGCCAACCCCTATGCATAGGTTCATGGGCAGAACCCGCAAGTTGATCACCAAAACATACATCAATTGGATCACATGATATCCCATTGTCACCACAGATACGCATGGCAAGACATACATCAAGTATTCTCAAATCTTTAAATACTCAATCCGATAAGATAACTTCAAAGGGGAAACTCAATCCATTACAAGAGAGTAGAGGGGGAGAAACATCATAAGATCCAACTATAATAGCAAAGCTCGCGATACATCAAGATCGTACCACCTCAAGAACACAAGAGAGAGAGAGAGAGATCAAACACATAGCTACTGGTACATATCCTCATCCCAGAGGGAGAACTACTCCCTCCTCGTCATGGAGAGCACCGAGATGATGAAGATAGCTACCGGAGAGGGATTCCCCCTCCGGCAGGGTGCCGGAACGGGTCTAGATTGGTTTTCGGTGGCTACCGAGGCTTCTGGCGACGGAACTCCCGATCTATTGTGCTCCCTGGTCGTTTTAGGGTATATGGAGATATATAGGCGGAAGAAGTACATCAGGGGAGCCAGGAGGGTGGAGGGCGCGCCCAGGGGGGTGGGCGCGCCCCCCTACCTCGTGGCTTCCTCGAAGCTTCCTTGACGTGGACTCCGAGTCTCCCGGGTTGCTTTCCTTCCAAAAATAAGTTCCGTGAAGTTTCATGTCAATTGGACTCCGTTTGATTTTCCTTTTCCGCGATGCTCTAAAACAAGGAAAAAACAGAAACTGGCACTGGGCTCTGGGTTAATAGGTTAGTCCCAAACATAATATAAAAGTGGATAATAAGTCCCAATAATGTCCAAAATAGTAGATAATATATCATGGAGCAATCAAAAATTATAGATACGTTGGAGACGTATTAGTCGATGATTTGGTCGATGCGTCGAAGCGGGAACGGATCTTGGGGGAACGCTTTGTTAAGGTTGGTGAAGTCGATGCACATCCGTTCCTTCCCGCCTTTCTTCGGTACTACGACGGGGTTCGCCAGCCATTCGGGGGATCGAACTTCTCGGATGGTACCTGCCGCCTCCAGCTTGCGTGTCTCTTGGACGATGAAGGCCTGCTTCTCAGTGGACTGCCATCTTGCTTGCAGCTTCACGGGGCTTACGTTGGGGCACACCCTCAGATGATGCTGGATTACCTCTCTCGGGACCCCTACTAGCTGATTGGGCTCCCACGCGAATATCTGCTTGTTCGCGCGCGAAAACCTCACCAAAGCTTCTTCTTGTCCCGGGTCAAGGCCGGTTCCTATGGTGAAGGTGGCTCTTGAAGACCCGTCCTTGTCGACCGGCACCTGCTTGGTCACCGCCTTCTCTTGAGTGAATAGCTGCTTCTTCTTGGTGGGCATGGTTTCCTTGGCCTCGGGTGTACCGACGCCGGCTGGCTGTGCTGCTGCCACGGTCTTGAAGGCGAGCCTGAGCGCCGCCACGGCCTCCTTAGCATCCCCCTTGATGGTGAGGACGCCCTTTCTCCCTGACATCTTCATGAGGTTGTAGGTCGAGTTAGTCGCCGCCATGAATTGAGCGAGAGCCAGGTACCCGAGGATGGCATTGTACGGGAGACCGATACGGGCGATGTCAAAGTCCACCAGCTCGGTGCGATTCTTGTCTCGCGTGCCAAAGGTGACAGGGAGGCGGATCTGCCCTAGAGGGTGAGCAGCTCCACCACCCACTCCTGTGAAGGGCTTGCTGAGGCCGAGTCATTCGAGCGGCACATGAAGAAGGTTGAAGGCTTCCACGGAGAGCAAGTTGAGGCCGGCGCTGCGGTCGATGAGGGTCTTGGTGACGGCCACGTTGCAGATGGTGGGCGTGCAGAGCATCAAGAGCATCCTGGAGCCGGCGGTGGGCTTCCGAGCTGAAGGTGAGGTCGGCCTCCGGCGCAGCCCAACCCGGTGGAGCCCCCGGGTGCTTGCAGGCTGCCCCAATCTGATGGAAGAAAGGCTTGACGTGGCGATCTGAAGGCGGTGCTTGGGAGCCACCCAGCAGTGCCACGACTGCGTGGTGCGCCAGCTCCGCGTAGCGTGCGGTAAAGAGGTCACGGAGCTCCCCCAGGATGCCACCATGGATCCCGGGAGGTTGAGGAGCCAAGCGCGTGGTTCACCAGCGAGGACCATGGGAAACCAGTTGGCCATGATCTTGTCGTCGCCTCCGGCCTTGAGGACGGCCTCCTCGTATGCAAGCAGGAATGGCGCCGGGTCTGCCGCGCCGTCGTAACATGGCGGCATCTCCGGCCTGAACTTGGCTGGCCACTGCACTCGCTGCAGAGCGGGGGCCAGGGCTCGCTACCCAGACTCCCTACTGATGGTGTTGGCCGCAGAGGTTGGTGGCGGGGCACCTGCCATGGGAGCGTAGTGTGGCAGTACGGGGCGCTGGTTGGTGGAAAGCCCCGGCGCACCCCTACCTGGCGCGTCAAATGTCAGATGCGGGGTTCCGGCAAACCCTTAAGGTTTGAACACCGGGGTGCGCGTGAAGTCTTTCCCTCCTACCAATCTACGCCCTAGCTCACTAAGATCTTGCAGACGAACTCGACGAACTCGCAACACAGAAAGGGACGAGCTTTATACTAGTTCGGGCCACCGTTGTGGTGTAATACCCTACTCCAGTGTGGTGGCGGTGGATTGCCTCTAGGGCTGATGATGAACAGTACAAAGGAAGAATAGCCTCCTGAGGTTGAGGTGTTCTTGAGCTCGGTGAGCTTGTGTGTGTGTGTGTGTGTGTGTGTGGGTGGTCTGAATGATCCATCCCTTACTAAGGTGGTGGCTAGTCCTATTTATATTGGCCCTGGTCCTCTTCCCAAATATCAAGCGGGAAGGGAGCCAACATTGGCGGGCTAATTCGAAGGGGGACAACTAGTACAAGCTATCCTGACAAAAGTGGTCTTCGCCTGCCAAAGGCTCTGGTGGTGACGCCGTCTTGGGCTCCACGATGACCTCCTTCTTGCCAGCCTCCTGGTCTTGGTCTCGTTGCACCACTATAGCAACCTTTGCCTGATGCCTCGGTACTCTTCGCCTGTGCTAGCCTCCTTAGCACAAAAGAGGAAACAAGGACGCTGCGCGCGCTGGCGCCCGCCTGGTGCCGTGCGTCATGGCTTACGTCACGAGGGCCTCGTGACGTTTGCCCTGCCTTGATATCTCCGCTCCTCATGAGCCTGCTTGGCTAGGCTACTCCAGTGGAGGTATTGCATCGTCCTCCTCGCGAGGCTTGGACCCTCGCGAGGGTCTTGGATTCTTTGTTGGTGAAGATGGGTCGTACGGCCTGCAGGCTTAGCCATGCCGCGGGCTGCAGGCAGGCATGTCTGGGGACCCCCATTCCCAGGACGCCGACAGACCGAGCATCGTTGCTGAGGTTGTGCCTGTAAGTGGGAGGAGAGGGCGCAGACGGAGCGACCCCCTCGCCCGCACGTTGCAGAGCACGACCGCCGAGGCGTTGTTGATGTTGTTCTCCTCCGACGTCCCCATCCCCCTTTTGGCCGCAAGGGGAGTGGCGATGACGCCACCTACTCCAACCACGCCCCTCAGCAGCGTTCACGTCTTCGCTCGCCTCCGCATCCTCCGAAGCGCCCGACGCTGCGAGCAGCAGAGCCTTCGAGGTGGACGGATGGGCCAAAGGGCCAACCTTCCTCTTCTTAGGCGCCATGGTCGAGGGCGCCATCAAAGACGAAGATGGTGATGAAGATGATGTGCTATGCACACTTTCAGGTTCGCGCAAGTGAGCCCCCTACCTGGCGCGCCAAAGATGTCGCGGCATATCCACAGCCACCTATGGGACCTCGGGGCCCCTTGCTGGTTCGGCAGGGGGACGTCATGTTGCACAAAGAGCAGAGCAGCGCGCGGCAGCACGACAGAGAGAACACAAGCAATTTACCCAGGTTCGGGCCGCCACGAGGCATAAAACCCTACTCCTGCTTTGGTGGATTGATGGTGGAATGTGGATAATGCAACACAGTACATTTGCTTGCTAGGGGTCACCGTATGGCAGCAGCGACTACGCACGTGTGGGGGGCGGGTTCTTCAACTTTCCAACCCCTCCTATCGGTGCCATGGGCCTCCTTTATAGATTTAAGGGGTCACCACATTGGCAAAATCGTCATTATCCACTGATATGATAGCAAATAGTATTATCATACATAACTCTGCAGGCTGATAGGGTGCATTAAATGTACCACTTAGTGTCACATCACTGGTTCCCCGGCAAGGCTTGCCAGCCTATCTTGCCAGCTCCTTGCTTGCTTGATTGACACGTCGTAGGATGGGTGTCGTCTCTATGTTCCTTCTGTAGGAAACGGCTGCCATGTGGCGAATGGCTGCCACTTAATTACCTTGCGGCTTGACACCGCCCTGATTGACGACATGAGTCATGCTTGAGTGCTTGGTGGGGCGGCTTTGCCTCCGCGAGCCCCGGCAGGCCCTGTCGGGGAGCCTTGGTTGCTTGCTTTTGGTGGTGGCCCTGCCCCTTGCCGGGCTCGCCTGCCTGGCAAGGGAGGCCCTCCTCTTGCCGATATACTGCTCCTCTTGCTTGATCTTGATCCTTCTGAGATGGATGTTGGTTCTTCAAATATCTTGGTCCTTCAATCTCTGACTCCATCTGATGCTTCAATTTTGTTCTTGTGCCTGTGCACAGTCTGGGCAATGGACCCAGGGTCTATAGCACCGACATCACGCTGTCGCCACCAGCACCGTCAGAAGCCGAGCGATGGTACGATCTACATCATCATCGCCAATGCCAAGCACCGCTATAGAGGCCATGGCACGGGCCCAACTGCTGTTGAGGTTCCCACCGGCGGCTGATCAGATGGATTAATGGAGAGCCACCATTCAGAGTCTGATTGGCTTCACTGAGTCTGGGGGCTGACAGCGAGCTATCCCGCCGCGGCCTCCCCAAGTAATGGCAATGGCTCGCACTGCTGGCCGTACGGAAGGGACCACCCCCACTATGTAGTCCCCATCACGGCAACCAGTACGGGCGCTGCAGAATCAAGAACCCACGACGTCTCACTGGACTCTTTCGACCCTCGAGCACGTCCAGGCCAACGGCAAGCCCCAAAGGACAAGCGAAGGGGAGGCACGCACGTCATCATTGAGCAATGCCGCGTTAACCACCGTCGGAACAATGGGTGCAATGGCCCCGACGTCGGTGAGCATGCACTCAAGGATAGCGGGTGCCTACCTTTCAAGGTTGGGTGCCCTGCCGTTACTCGTGAGCTCTGACAAGTCCGCTGGGCATCCGCTCGCACGTTCAAGCCAGAGATACTCGAGAAGTTTGATGGGATGCTGAACCTAGCAGAGTTCTTGAGCATCTACACCATCGCCGTTCAAGCTACCGGAGGAAGAGATGAGAACGTGCTTTCCAACTACTTCCCTTTGACACTCAAGTCCAATGTGAGGTCCTGGCTGATGCACCTTCCAGAGAACTCCATTTTGTCATGCGCTGACCTATGCCATGAGTTCATTGGCACCTTCACGGGCGGCCATCAAGAACCACGACGGCCCAGCGACTTGCAATCTCCAACAGAAAGAAGGAGAGACTCTCCGCAAGTATTTGCAGAGATTCAGGAGGGTCCACAAAAATAACCCAAATATCCACAGGGCAGCTATGATAGCTGCCTTCTAGTCCAATGTGCACAACCGCACAGTTCGTTCCAAAATCAATGTCCGGTTGCCCAAGACTATGAAGGAGCTTTACACGTTGGTGGGCAAGTGCGCTTGGGTGGAGGAGGGAAGGAAACTCCCTGGAGAGGAGGATTGTGTCCAAGTCGACTCAGAGGATGATGATGAATCAACCAGTCAGAAGAAGAAGAGCAAGAAGCGCAATAGGAGGCGCAAGGATAAGGCAGTGATGACCGTCGAAGGATCGGGCACGCTTAGTACCGGCAAGAAAGCTAAGGCCGAAGCCCTCGGCAAGGAATCTGCCACATGCGATGACTGTCGGGAGGCTACGGCTGGCGAGAGGGCTGGGAAAGGCGATGGGATGTACTGCAAGATCCATTGGACCAAGGGCCACGATATCCAAGAGTTTCATCAGGGTGAGTAGCTCGTCAAGAGGCAGAGGGCTGAACATGAGAAGCGTGATAAGGAAAAAGGTCAGAATGGCACTAGCGGGAAAAGGGTCGGGGCGGTGACGCAAATAACCCTTGCAAGGCCTTTCGGAACCAAGGAAAGCCTGCCAGGGGCCGAGAGAAGGAAGTTTGCAATGATGAGAGTGATGGAGGAGATGAAAAGGAAACCAGCGAATAGGAATTCCATAAGGCCACTGATGCCCTGTCCATTGACGGGGGTGCATCTTTGCACTCCTCTCACCACCAATTTAAACGGTGGGCTCGTGAGGTCAATGTCGTGGAGCCAGTAGCAGAGTCTTGGAAGCCGCTCAAATGGTCATGCACGCCCATCATCTTTGATGAAGAGGACCATCCTGACCGCACCACCGCGGTAGGGTGTTTGCCGTTGCTGGTCTCTAATGATTCACATCCTCAAAGTCACAAAGATGTTGGTTTACGGCGGGGCTGGGTTGAATCTGATTTCCCCAAATGTTATCAGCAAGCTTTAGATAGCAAAGGAGGAACTAAAGGTCACGGGCACGTTTCAAGGAGTCAATCCTAGCAGGAGTCATCCTAAGGGAAAGATCATGTTGCTAGTGACATTTGGAGGAGAATTGAACTACCGGACTGAGAAGGTTGTGTTCTATGTGGTTGACCTCCCCTGCCTTAGAATGAGATCCTTGGACGCCCAGCTTGGCAAAGTTGATGGTGACATCCCACTATGCATAAAACACCTTGAAGATGCCAGGGCCGGTAGGAGTCATTTCCATTCCGTCAGATGAGAAAGACGCAATCATATGCATGGATAAGATGTAGCGATACACAGTCGCATCACAGGCCACGGCAGCAACAATTCCTGCCAAGGAGAACAAAGGAAAGAAGAAGGATAGCAGGGAGACTAACATGGAATCCGGGTTGCCTACCTCTTCGTAGTGTGCTGCACCTGTTGATGACTTGCTTGAGAGTTCCAACAACAAGATCTCCAATGTTGCTACACCACATGTGAAGAAGGTCCTGGCTGGGCTGGCTTGCGCTGATGGTACCTTCACTATTAGCGCCACCATTGATGATAAATAGGAAAGCGAGCTTGTTGCCTTCCCGCGGGAAAATATCAATGTGTTTTCCTGGCAACCATTTGATATCTCCGGTGTTCCCAGGGTGGTAATCGAGCACCACCTTGTTGTTTGCCCACATGCCTGACCCGTCCAGCAGAAGGTTCGAAAGAAGGCCTTGGAACGGTAGCATATCATTGACGAAGAGATTAAGAAGCTTGAGGTAGCTGGCTTGGTCAGAGGTGAACTACGTCCGACTTTGTTAGCAAACCCAGTGGACGTGCTCAAAGCTAATGGAAAATGGAGGCTTTGCATAAATTTCATAGATCTCAACAAGGCTTACCCGAAGGACCCATTTCCCTTGCTGTGCATCGACCAGATTGTGGACTCCACTTCAGGTTTTGATTTCCTCTCCTTTTCAGAAGCATACTATGGGTATCACCAGATCTTCATGTCCAAGGAAGACGAAGAGAAGACCTCATTCATCACCCCATGTGGTAGGTACTGCTTTGTGTGCATGCCTTTCGGGTTAAAGAGTGCCGGGACCACTTTTGCAAGAGCAGTCGAGATTGGTTATGAACCAAAGTTGCATAGGAACACTGAAGCTTATATGGATGATATTGTGCTCAAGACCAAGGACGGATCAACCCTCATCCAGGATTTGGAAGAGACGGTTTCTAATCAGCGCAAGATCAACTTGAAGCAAAATCCGGAGAAGTGTGTGTTTGGCATTCCCTCCGGCAAGCTACTCGGGTTCTTCATTTCCCATCGTTGGACCGAAGCCAACCCCGACAAGATCAAAGTTATCAAGTAGATCCAGGCACCCAGGACCGTCAAATATGTGAGGCGTCTGATAGGGTGCATTGCCACACTTAGCAGATTGCAACCAAAGTGGGCACACGGGACAAGTAGGTCTTCAAATCTTGTAGGGCTGTGTCTCCTTCCGGGGTCCACTTCATGGGTCCTGCCTTCTTCAAAATTTTGAAGAATCAGAGGGTGCATTGCCACACTTAGCAGATTCATCTCCAAGTCTGTCGAGCACGCCCTCTGGTTCTTCAAAATTTTGAAGAAGGTAGGACTCATGAAGTGGACCCCAGAAGCAGACACAGCCTTACAAGATCCGAACACCTACTTGTCCTGTGTGCCCACTTTGCTTGCCCCTAAACCACAAGAACCATCGCTACTATACTTAGCGTCAACTAATCAAGTGGTTAGTGCAACCCTAGTGGCACATCAGGAAGCAGAGGAAACAGAGAGTGAGCAAAGCCTGGTAGGACCGAATGAGGATGAGGACAGAGAGGAGCACGACAATAGGGACAACCCCAAGGACGCGGCAACGAAGAAAGTGGTGCAGTGCCCAGTGTACTTCGTCAGTTCCCTAGTATAGGGGGCTAGATCGATGTACTCTGGTGTGCAAAAGTTGATTTTTCGCCTCATCATGGCCTCAAGGAAACTGCACCACTACTTCCAAGCCCATGATATCACGGTTGTCACCCGCTTCCTGTTGCAAAGGATACTCCAAACCCCTGAGGCTACCGGCAGAATAGTGGACTGGGCTTTGGAGTTATCTACCTTTGGCCTAGAATTTGAGAGCACATCAACAATTCAGAGCAGGGCATTGGCAGAGTTTATTGCAGAATGGATGCCAACCCCTGATCAAGAAGTACTGCAAACAATCATCCCCACAAGGAAGCGCCCCAAGAATGGATCATATATTTCGATGGTGCCTTCTCCTTGCAAGGTGTAGGATCTGGCATGCTTCTTGTTGCTCCCACAGGGGAGCACTTGAAGTACGTCATCCATATGCATTTTTCCCGGGAGGAGGCAACCAACAATACAACAGAGTATGAAGGGCTCATTGTCGGGCTCAAGATTGCCACATAATTGGGAATCAATAAGCAGATCATTCGAGGAGATTCACAACTTGTGGTGAGACAAGTCAACAAGGATTAACAAAGTCCATTAATGGAGGCATATGTTGAGGAAGTGAGAAGATTGGAAGGGCGCTTTGACGGATTGCAAACAGAGCACGTATCCCATGCAGAAAACAGCATAGCTGATCATCTGTCAAAGTGTGATGCGCAAAAACTTCCTGTGGAACCAGGGACTTGTTCTCCATCACACTTAGCCCTCCTTATCCCCGAAAAGAATGGCCCGAAAGAGGAGGAAGTTGGACTCTGGTAATTCTCTCCTGGTAGGGACCCTGCCGAAAACAACTCCCCATCGATTGCCGGGCTGCCCCCTCCTGCCGGGCCACTGGTCCCCGTGGTCGAGGAACGCGCTCCTGCAGATCACGAGGTGTCATTAGTCCTTATTACCGAGCCCTAATATCCTACTTGGCCAAGGTACATAGTCCATTTCCTCCAAACTAGAGAACTTCCCGATGACCAAGATGACGCTGAAAGTGTAGCCTGGAGGGCCAATGTACCCGTTTTTCAATGACACTCCATACAGAAGGAGTCCCAACGGTGTGAAATTAATGTGCATCTGCTGGGAAGAAGGAAAGGAACTACTGGCAGAAATACACAAAGGCATGTGCGGCTCCCACATTGGATCAAGGGCATTAGTTGGGAAAGCATTTCGACAAGGATTCTATTGGTCCACAGCCCTCTGATACATCTCCAACGTATCTATAATTTTTGATTGCTCCATGCGATATTATCTACTGTTTTGGACATTATTGGGCTTTATTATACACTTTTATATTATTTTTGGGACTAACCTATTAACCGGAGGCCCAGCCTAGAATTGCTGTTTTTTGCCTGTTTTAGGTTTCCGAAGAAAAGGAATATCAAACGGAGTCTAAACGGAATGAAACCTTTGGGAACATGATTTTCTCACCAAATACAACTCAGGAGACTTGCACCCTACGTCAAGCCAATCAACAGGAGGCCACGAGGTAGGGTGGCGCGCCCTCCACCCTCGTGGCCCCCCTGTTGCTCCACCGACGTACTTCTTTCTCCTATATATACCCACGTACCACCAAACGATCAGATACGGAGCCAAAACCCTAATTCCACCGCCGTAACTTTCTGTATCCTCGAGATCCCATCTTGGGGCCTGTTCCGGAGCTTCGCCGGAGGGGGCATCGATCACGAAGGGCTTCTACATCAACACCATAGCCTCTCTGATGAAGTGTGAGTAGTTTACTTCAGACCTACGGGTCCATAGTTAGTAGCTAGATGGCTTCTTCTCTCTTTTTGCATCTCAATACAATGTTTCCCCCTCTCTTTTGGAGATCTATTCGATGTAATCTTCTTTTTGCGATGTGTTTGTTGAGACCGCTGAATTGTGGGTTTATGATCAAGTCTATATACGAATAATATTTGAATCTAATTCCTTTATGTATGATTGGTTATCTTTGCAAGTCTCTTTGAATTATCAGTTTGGTTTGGCCTACTAGATTGATCTTTCTGGCAATGGGAGAAGTGCTTAGCTTTGGGTTCAATCTTGCCGTGTCCTTTCCTGGTGACAGTAAGGGAAGCAAGGCACGTATTGTATTGTTGCCATCGAGGATAACAAGATGGGGTTTTCTTCATATTGCATGAGTCTATCCCTCTACATCATGTCATCTTGCTTAAGGCATTACTCTGTTTTTAACTTAATACTCTAGGTGCATGCTGGATAGTGGTCGATGAGTGGAGTAATATTAGTAGATGCAGGCAGGAGTCAGTCTACTTGTCTTGGACGTGGTGCCTATATACATGATCATACCTAGATATTCTCATAACTATGCTCAATTCTGTCAATTGCTCAACAGTAATTTGTTCACCCACCGTAGAATACTTATGCTCTCGAGAGAAGCGCCTAGTGAAACCTATGGCCCCTAGGTCTATTTACCATATCAATCTCCTACTACTTAGTTATTTACTTTGCTTTTATTTTACATTGCATCTTTATCATAAAAATACCAAAAATATTATCTTATCATATCTATCAGATCTCACTCTCGTAAGTGGCCCTATAGCGATTGACAACCCCTATTTGCGTTGGTTGTGAGGATTTATTTGTTTTGTGCAGGTATGAGGGACTCGCGCATAGCCTCCTACTGGATTGATACCTTGGTTCTCAAAAACTGAGGGAAATACTTACGCTACTTTGCTGCATCATCCCTTCCTCTTCGGGGAAAACCAACGTAGTGCTAAAAGAGGTAGCAAGAAGGATTTCTGGCGCCGTTGCCGGGGAGGCTCACGCGAAGTCAAGTTAACATTTTATCTCCCGTCAACGAGCCATTTCTGGCGCCGTTGCCGATGAGGTCTACGCAAAAGTCAACATACCAAGTGCCCATCACATACCCTTATCTCCCGCATTACATTATTTGCCATTTGCCTCTCGTTTTCCTCTCCCCCCAATTCACCCTTGCCATTTTATTCGCCCTCTCTCTCTCTATCCTCCCTCTCTATTTTCCTCTTTTTGTCCGCTTGCTTTTTGTTTGCTTGTGTGTTAGTTTGCTTGCTTGTCACGATGGATCAAGATAATACTAAATTGTGTGACTTCACCAATACCAACAACAATGATTTTATTAGCACTCCGATTGCTCCTCTTACCGATGCTGAATCTTGTGAAATTAGTACTGCTTTGCTGAATCATGTCGTGAAAGATACGTTTTCCGGCCTTCCTAGTGAAGATGCCACTACCCATCTAAATAGCTTCGTTGATTTGTGTGACATGCAAAAGAAGAAAGATGTGGATAATGATATTGTTAAATTGAAGCTATTTTCTTTTTTGCTTAGAGATCGTGCTAAATCTTGGTTTTTGTCTTTGCCTAAAAATACTATTGATTCAAGGAACAAGTGAAAAGATGCTTTTATCTCTAAGTATTTTCCTCCCGCTAAGATCATCTCTCTTAGAAACGATATTATGAACTTTTAGCAACTTGATCATGAACATGTTGCACAAGCTTGGGAGAGAATGAAATTAATGATACGTAATTGCCCTACTCATGGTATAAATTTATGGATGATTATACAAAAAAATTATGCCGGATTGAATTTTGCTTCTAGAAATCTTTTGGATTCGGCCGCGGGGGGCACTTTTATGGAAATCACATTAGGAGAAGCTACTAAACTCCTAGATAATATTATGGTTAGTTATTCTCAATGGCATACTGAAAGATCTACTAATAAAAAGGTGCATGAGATAGAAGAAATTAATGTTTTGAGTGGAAAGATGGATGAACTTATGAAATTATTTTCTAATAAGAGTGTTTGTTCTGATCCTAATGATATGCCCTTGTCTACTTTGAATGAGAATAATAATGAATCTAAGGATGTGAATTTTGTTGGTAGGAACAATTTTGGTAACAACGCGTATAGAGGAAATTTCATTCCTAGGCCTTATCCTAGTAATCCCTCTAATAATTATGGTAATTCCTACAACAATTCTTATGGAAATTATAATAAGATTCCCTCTGATTTTGATTCTAATATTAAAGAATTTATTACTTCACAAAAGAATTTTAATGCTATGATTGAAGAAAAATTGCTTAAGATTGATGATTTGGCTAGGAAAGTTGATAGAATTGCTCTTGATGTTGATTCTTTGAAACTTAGATCTATTCCTCCTAAGCATGATATCAATGAGTCTCTCAAAACCATGAGAATTTCCATTGACGAGTGCAAAGAAAGAACCGCTAGGATGCGTGCTAAGAAAGATGCCTTTATAAAAGCGTGTTCTTCTAGTTCCCTATTAAATCTTTGTTTTGCAATATGAATCTTGATAATGATGGGACTGAACATGATCCACCTTTACCTAGAAGGCGTGCCAAGAATTCTGAATCTTTTGACCTTGATGCTAAATTTGATAAAAGTGGGATTGAAGAAATTAAAACCCTAGATGTTGCTAAACCCACTATTATGGATTTCAAGGAATTTAACTATGAGAGTTGCTCTTTGATTGATTGTATTTCTTTGTTGCAAACCATGCTAAATTCTACTCATGCTTATAGTCAAAATAAAGCGTTTACTAAACATATCATTGATGCCTTGATGCAATCTTATGAAGAAAAACTTGAATTAGAAGTTTCTATCCCTAGAAAACTTTATGATGAGTGGGAACCAACTATTAAAATTAAAATTAAAGATCATGAATGCTATGATTTATGTGATTTGGGTGCTAGTGTTTCCATGATTCCAAAGACTTTGTGTGATTTGTTAGGTTTCCGTGATTTTGATGATTGCTCTCTAAACTTGCACCTTGCGGATTCCACTATTAAGAAACCTATGGGAAGAATTAATGATGTTATTATTTTTGCAAATAGGAATTATGTGCCCGTACATTTTATTGTTCTTGACATAGATTGCAATCCTTCATGTCTCATTATTCTTGGTAGACCTTTCCTTAGAATGATTGGTGCAATTATTGATATGAAGGAAGGAAATATTAGATTCCAATTTCTGTTAAGGAAAGGCATGGAACACTTTCCTAGAAAGAAAATTAAATTACATTATGAATCTATTATGAGATCCACTTATGGATTGCCTACCAAAGATGGCAATACCTAGATCTATTCGTGCTTGTTATGCCTAGCTAGGGGCTTTAAACGATAGCGCTTGTTGGGAGGCAACCCAATTTTATTTTTATTCCTTGATTTTTTCCCCTGCTTAGTAATAAACAAATTATTTAACCTCTGTTTTGGTTGTGATTTTTGTGTTTAATTAGTGTTTGTGCCAAGTAGAACCGTTGGGAAGACTTGGGGAAAGTCTTGTTGAACTTGCTGTAAAAACAGAAACTTTAGCGCTCACGAGAACTGCTGCCATTTTTATTTGGAGAGTGCTATTTAGTTAATTCTTTTTTCATATGATTAATAGATAAATTCCTCACGTCCAGAGATTTATTTTATAATTTTTTGGGTTCCAGATCTTTCTCTAGCTACAGATTACTACAGACTGTTCTGTTTTAGACAGATTCTGTTTTGCGTGTGTTGTTTGCTTATTTTGATGAATCTATGGCTAGTAAAATAGTTTATGAACAATAGAGAAGTTGGAATATAGTAGGTATAACACCCATATAAATAAATAATGAGCTTTTTACAGTACTTTGAAGTGGTCTTTTGTTTTCTTTCGCTAACGGAGCTCACGAGTTTTCTACTTTAAGTTTTGTGTTGTGAAGTTTTCAAGTTTTGGGTAAAGATTTGATGGTTATGGAACAAGGAGTGGCAAGATCCTAAGCTTGTGGATGACCATTGCACCCCCAATATAATCTAAGGACACCTAAAAGCCAAAGCTTGGGGATGCCCCGGAAGTCATCCCCTCTTTCGTCTACTTCTATTGATAACTTTACTTGGAGCTATATTTTTATTTACCACATGATATGTGTTTTACTTGGAGAGTCTTGTATGATTTGAATCTTTGCTTGTTAGTTTACCACAATAATCCTTTCTGTACACACCTTTTGAGAGAGCCATACATGATTTGGAATTTGTTAGAATACTCTATGTGCTTCGCTTATATCTTTTGAGTTATATAATTTTGCTCTAGTGCTTCACTTATATCTTTTAGAGCACGGTGGTGGATTTGTTTTATAGAAACTATTGATCTCTCATGCTTCACTTAGATTATTTTGAGAGTCGTAATAGCATGGTAATTTTCTTACAATCCTAATATGCTTGGTATGCAAGATTAATAATAAAACTTTCTTATGAGTGTGTTGAATACTAAGAGAAGTTTGATGCTTGATGATTGTTTTGAGACATGGAGGTAATAATATCAAAGTCGTGCTAGTTGAGTAGTTGTGAAATTGAGAAATACTTGTGTTGAAGCTTGCAAGTCCCGTAGCATGCACGTATGGTAAACGTTATGCAACAAATTTGAAACATGAGGTGTTATTTGATTGTCTTCCTTATGAGTGGCGATCGGGGACGAGCGATGGTATTTTCCTACCAATCTATCCCCCTAGGAGCATGCGCGTAGTACCGAGGTTTTTGATGACTTGTAGATTTTTGCAATAAGTATGTGAGTTCTTTATGACTAATATTGAGTCCATGGATTATACGCACTCTCGCCCTTGAATCCTTGCTAGCCTCTTCGGTACCGTGCATTGCCCTTTCTCACATTGAGAGTTGGTGCAAACTTCGCCGGTGCATCCAAACCCCATGATATGATACGCTCTTTCACACATAACCTCCTTATATCTTCCTCAAAACAGCCACCATACCTACCTATTATGGCATTTCCATAGCCATTCCGAGATATATTGCCATGCAACTTTCCATCATTCCGTTCATCATGACACGTTCATCATTGTCATATTGCTTAGCATGGTCATGTAGTTGACATAGTATTTGCGACAAAGCCACCATTCATAATTCTTTCGTACATGTCACTCATGAGTCATTTCATATCCCGGTACACCACCGGAGGCATTCATATAGAGTCATCTTTTGATCTAGTATCGAGTTGTAATCATTGAGTTGTAAATAAATAGAAGTGCGATGATCATCATATTCTAGAACATTGTCCCAAGTGAGGAATAAAAAAGAGAGAAAGGCCATAAAAAAAGAGAAGGCCCAAAAAAATAGAAAGGCCATAAAAAAGGGAGAAGGCCCAAAAAGGAAAAAATGAGAGAAAAAGAGAGAAGGGACGATGTTACTATCCTTTGCCACACTTGTGCTTCAAAGTAGCACCATGATCTTCATAGTAGTGTGTCTCTCATGTTATCACTTTCATATACTAGTGGGAATTTTTCATTATAGAACTTGGCTTGTATATTCCAAAAATGGGCCTCCTCAAGTGCCCTAGGTCTTCGTGAGCAAGCAAGTTGGATGCACACCCACTAGTTTCTTTTGTTGAGCTTTCATACATTTATAGCTCTAGTGCATCCGTTGCATGGCAATCCCTACTCCTTGCATTAACATCAATCGGTGGGCATCTCCATAGCCCATTGATTAGCCTCGTTGATGTGAGACTTTCTCCCTTTTTGTCTTCTCCACATAACCCCCCTCATTATATTCTATTCCACCTATAGTGCTATGTTCATGGCTCGCCCTCATATATTGCGTGAAAGTTTATAGGTTTGAGATTACTAAAGTATGAAACATTTGCTTGGCTTGTCATCGGGGTTGTGCATGATGATAGCATTGTTGTGTGATGAAAATGAAACATGACTAAATCATATGATTTTGTAGGGATGAACTTTCTTTGGCCATGTTATTTTGAGAAGACATAATTGCTTAGTAAGTATGCTTGAAGTATTATCATTTTTATGTCAATATGAACTTTTTTCTTGAATCTTTCGGATCTGAATATTCATACCACAATGAAGAAGAATTACATTAAAATTATGCCAAGTAGAACTTCGCATCAAAACTTCTGTTTTTATCAATTACCTACTCGAGGACGAGCATGAATTAAACTTGGGGATGCTTGATACGTCTCCAACGTATCTATAATTTTTGATTGCTCCATGCTATATTATCTACTGTTTTGGAATTATTGGGCTTTATTATCCACTTTTATATTATTTTTGGGACTAACCTATTAACCGGAGGTCCAGCCTAGAATTGCTGTTTTTGCCTGTTTTAGGGTTTCGAAGAAAAGGAATATCAAACGGAGTCCAAATGGAATGAAACTTTCAGGAATGTGATTTTCTCACTGAATACAACTCAGGAGACTTGGACCCTACGTCAATCCAATCAAAAGGAGGCCACGAGGTAGGGGGGCGCGCCTGCCCCCCCCCCCCCCCCCCCCCCCGCCCAGGTGCGCCCTCCACCCTCGTGGGCCCCCTGTTGCTCCACCGACGTACTTCTTCCTCCTATATATACCCACGTACCCCCGAACGATCAGATACGGAGCCAAAACCCTAATTCCACCGCTATAACTTTCTGTATCCACGAGATCCCATCTTGGGGCCTATTCCGGAGCTCCGCCGGAGGGGGCATCGATCACGGAGGGCTTCTAGATCAACACCATAGCCTCTCCGATGAAGTGTGAGTAGTTTACTTCAGACCTACGGGTCCATAGTTAGTAGCTAGATGACTTCTTCTCTCTTTTTGGATCTCAATACAATGTTCTCCCCCTCTCTTGTGGAGATCTATTCGATGTAATCTTCTTTTTGCGGTGTGTTTGTTGAGACCCATGAATTGTGGGTTTATGATCAAGTCTATCTATGAATAATATTTGAATCTTCTCTGAATTCTTTTGTGTATGATTGGTTATCTTTGCAAGTCTCTTTGAATTATCAGTTTGGTTTGGCCTACTAGATTGATCTTTCTTGCAATGGGAGAAGTGCTTAGCTTTGGGTTCAATCTTGCGGTGTCCTTTCCCGGTGACAGTAAGCGCAGCAAGGCACATATTGTATTGTTGCCATCGAGGATAACAAGATGGGGTTTTCTTCATATTTCATGAGTCTATCCTTCTACATCATGTCATCTTGCTTAAGGCGTTACTCTCTTTTTAACTTAATACTCTAGATGCATGTTGGATAGCGGTCGATGAGTGCAGTAATAGTAGTAGATGCAGGCAGGAGTCGGTCTACTTGTCTCGGACAAGATGCCTATATACATGATCATACCTAGATATTCTCATAACTATGCTCAATACTGTCAATTGCTCAACAGTAATTTGTTCACCCACCGTAGAATACTTATGCTCTCGACAGAAGCCACTAGTGAAACCTATGGCCCCCGGGTCTATCTTTATCATATCAATCTCCTGCTACTTAGTTATTTACTTTGCTTTTATTTTACTTTGCATCTTTATCATAAAAAGACCAAAAATATTATCTTATCATATCTAGCAGATCTCACTCTCGTAAGTGGCCCTATAAGGATTGACAACCCCTATTTGCGTTGGTTGAGACGATTTATTTGTTTTGTGCAGGTACGAGGGACTCGCGCGTAGCCTCCTATTGGATTGATACCTTGGTTCTCAAAATCTAAGGGAAATACTTATGCTACTTTGCTACATCATCCCTTCCTCTTAGGGGAAAACCAACGCAATGCTAAAAGAGGTAGCACCCTCCAAGATGCAGTCGAGCTAGTCACCAAGTGTGAAGCCTTTCAGTTCCATTCCAAGAACATCCATCTGCCTGCACAAGCTCTTCAGACAATCCCTTTGTCGTGGCCGTTTTCGGTCTGGAGGCTCGATATCCTCAGCCCTTTACCCATAGCTATTGAGGGTTTTGATTTCTTGTTCATTGCCATCGACAAGTTTACAAAGTGGCCGGAAGTAGATGCTGTGAGAAAGGTGACAGCTCAGTCAGCTATGAAGTTCTTGAAAGGATTGGTGTGCCTCTTTGGGGTCCCTGCACGGATCATCACCGACAATGGCACCCAGTTCACGAGTCGCGCCTTCATGCAATATATTCATGCCCTCAGAAGCAAGATCTCATTTGCCTCTATTGCACAACCCAGAAGCAATGGACAAGCTGAGAGGGTGCGCTGAAGTGTTGCGAGGACTCAAGACAAGAATATTTGATACGTTGAAGAAGTGCGGTAGGCGATGGATCAATGAGCTGCACGTAGTTCTCTGGTCCCTTAGAACGACACCAAATCGAGCTACCGGGCAGACTCCCTTCTCCCTAGTTTATGGGGCAGAAACAGTTATCCCCATGGAACTCATTGACGGGTCTCCTCGAGTGCTTTCCTACGATGAAGTAGCGCAGGAACAGCACCGGCATGACGACGCTGTGCTTCTCGAGGATAACCGTCTTTCGGATGCTACGCGTGCTACACGCTATCCACAAGCCCTGTGTCACTATCACAGCCGAATGGTTCATGCCTGGTGTTTTGAGGAAGGCGACCTTGTCCTTAGGCACGTTCAGTACGCCAAGGGTACAAACAAGTTGACGCCAAAGTGGGAAGGCCCTTATCTGGTAGTTCGAGTTACCCGACCTGGCGTAGTCCATGTGGAGACCGAAGATGGAATTTGATTGCAAAAGTCATGGAATATTGAGCATCTCCGCAAGTTCTACCCGTAAGGCGCGGCTGTCGGGCCTTGCCCGGCAGCCACCCTTTTGTACAAGCCTTGCCTCAGTTGCATGTAACCCCTTGTACAAAGCCAGGGGCAGTCCCTAAGCAACAGAGAAATGAATGAAGCGTTGGGGGGCGACAAGTTGCTTGCAAGCATAAGCATCTCATGAGCATTGCATGTGCATATAGATAAGACATATGTCATCATTTCCATCTACATAAAAATAAAGGTGCCTTCCGAGAGCTTGGCCTCAAAGGGAAGCTGGAAAGATGAACCAACACTGCGATCTTTGGCAAGGCAAACAGATAAGTTTTATCTCTTGTCCATATTTGTTTTGTAAGCAAAGTTGTGCATATGAGAACCTCGTCGCTTATTGAAACTTAGGTGCTCCTATCCCTCGACTCGAACGTTGCTTCGGTCAGGATGGTCATAGTGGCCTTTGATGAAAAAAGATTGGCGAGGTGCTGGTCCCTCATCAAAATTTGTGCCTGGTAGGCTTAGTTCCCTGACAAACAAAGTGGAGGGTACCGGCAGGATAGCCTGCCGGGGGAAACTCATTTATTTAAAATATAGAGGCATTCCACCTCTGCATGGACATACATATGCACGAGTCCCCGGGAAGGTTCATCTTTTTCATTAATATGTTGATTAAGCAAGTACAGACCTTACATGACACAAAAATGGACTCAAGAGATTACATTATTTGAACTAAAATTTGGCAAGTGCCTACAGATTTAAGATTGAAAAAAGATAAGTGCCCCATGATGCCTTTACCCTTGTCCATCTCCTTCAGGGTATTATAGGGAGGGACCAAGGAGGTAGGAGGCAGACCCAGCTGGGATTCGGCACCTCTCTAGGATCAGGATGGTGCCGCTTCCCAGCTAGGAAGAACAAATCGGAGGGCTGGCGCAGATGGTGACGCTACCGGAAGCCCAGATAGGAGAGACGGAGTCACAGGCAAACATGACTCTTCAGAACGGTCATCCCTGTTCTTGGTGCATCGTGGGTTGCCGCCGTCTTCCATATCACTGCCATCCGAAGACACCAGCACGTTAGCCGCATCGGGCACCATGCTCTCTGAGTAGTCCCGCAAAGAGCATAGTCGTCCCCAACGTCCATGACATCGGAAACCACTGCACGTTCAGGAGACATGTATGGGAGAAAAAATCCCCCCTGCCCAACAAGAGGACGGCACCTAGGACGGGATAGATTCGTCTATGCTGATGGCGAACCCATTCTGCAACCCCTCCCTGGCGCCATGAGAGAAGGAGGAATGGGGCACAACCGACTACCGTGCCCCGCAGCCGTTATGAGCCTCACGTGGTGTCGTTTGTGTCACCTCTCACTAGAATTGAAGCTATGGGGACCCGGGGACTAGCGCACCAGAGTCGCCACCTCCAGTGCTATCGCCGCGCCGCCCGAGTGCCCCCTGGGCCCATGCGAAGCTCTAATCTAGGGCTCGGGGCCTGGTCTCGGGTCCTCCTTCTCAGCATGGCCAGCAGAAAGCAGAGGATGGGGGAGAACGGATGCGAGGATGAATGCCTCTGCTATTCCCCTACCCCACCTTCTATAGGCGGGAAGGGGAAGAGAGCCGCTACCCCCACGGGTAACCGCCACCCTCCTCCACCAACTCAAGAAGACCAAGCCCCTACTATGATGCTCTCCTGCACCACACGCCTCCGTTACCTACCCCGCACGATGCATGCAACATATGTGGCCAAGGATAAGGGCATAGTGGGTATAGTGAATTGGCAATTACTCCCCCATGCGTTAAATTCATTCATGGGGCATTATAAGAGTGGTCCCACCATGATTGGCTTTACGCGATGCGCGGGAAAACCAGAAACTGCCCCAGACGCTTATTAATGAAGAATCAAAGAAGATCTCAAGGGGTCAGCCACTTCCACACCCCTGCATGTGCACTTGTTAGGGCCTACCCCGACGAGGCCCGGTAGCATGTTCGGGACAGGCCCGGGGGCTTCTGTCGATGCAACAAACCCCTGGGTCTGTTGCCCAGACTGTGCACAGGCACGAGAGCAAGATTACAACACCAACGTCAGACTGAAGCACAAGGGATTAGTCCTTCAAGGGACCGGCATGCAGCACAGGAAGATCAAGAAGAGCCAGAAGAGCAAGATACTGCTAAGGGAAAAACCTTGCTTTGCCAGGCAGGCGAGCCTAGTAAGGTTGGGGTTACCCCAGGAAGCAAGCATTCAGGTTGTCCCGGTAGGCCTGCTGGGGCTTACAGAGGTAGAACCACCTCACTGCACCACCACATCACAACGCACGTCGTCGATTGGTGCGGTGTCAAGCTCCAAAGTGACTAAGTGGCAGCTATTTTCCACATGGCAGCCACTTCCAACAGAAAATCCCTACAAGCGACACACGTCCTACGATGTGTCGAGCAAGAAGGTGTGAAGCTGGCAAAACAGCCTGGCAGGCCCTGCCGGGCAAGCTACGATGTGACGTTGAGCGGTGCATTTAATGCGCTCCGTCAGCCTGTAGAGTTGGGTATGATAGCACCGTTTGCTATCTAATTAGTGCATAGTGACTGATTTGCCACTATGGAGACCCCTTTATCTATGAAAGGAGGCCCAAGAGGACCGTAGAAAGGGTTGGCTAATCCACACCCACACACATTCATACGCGCGTAGCCGCTTGAGCCCCGTGGCAACCCTGCCGGGCAAGCATCCTGTGCTCACCACCATTTTTCCACCATCAATCCACCAAAGTAGGTGTAGGGTTTTACGCCTCACGACGACCCGAACCTGGGTAAAGATTGCTCGTGTTATCCCTGCCGTGCTGTTCCATGCTCCTCTGCTCTTTGTGTAACATGCCATCCCCCCGCCGAACCAGCAAGGGACCCTTGGTCCCATAGGTGGTCGTGGTTTCCCGTGACAACTCCCCTTGTGTCGAAACAATAAATTTGGGTTGAATACTCTACCCTCGAAAACTGTTATGATCCCCTATACTTGTGGGTTATCAAGACATTTTTCTGGCGCCATTGCCGGGGAGCATAGCTCTATTTTCTGAGTTACTTGGGATTTATATATGTTGATCACTATGAAAAATCTGAAGGATGATAGAACGAAGATCGTTCCATCTAAGACGAGGGTAGGTAAGGAACTACCATCTAGCTCTGCACTTGATTCACCTTCTGTTTAGAGTAGGCTTGCGACACCACCACACTACTAGGAAAAGGCCTGTTAGTGGCGCACCTGTTTTGGCCATTAATGGTGCACTATAGGTGCGCCACTATCATCACGCCATTAGACAGTAGTGGCGCACCAGGTAGTGCGCCATTAGTATGTCCCATGGTGCGCCATTAGTATGCCTCCGAGGGAGGCATATTTACCTTCTGCTCTAGGTTACTATTGGCGCACTAATAGGCAATGCGCCACTAGTATTTTTACAGCAGTGCGCCACTAATGTGTTGTATGTTGCGCCACTAGTATGAATATTAGAATTTTTTTGTTTTCTTATATTTGCACAGGTTACAAAATATATTACTGCACAGAATATAGATAGCACCACACAGCAACAGCAGATTTATCGAATACAATAGAAGATTAGTCTCCGAGATGGACAACACACACATAAATACAAGGGAAGGTTAGCAATGGCGCACCATCTAGGACGAATAGTTGGCGAGATGGACAACACACACATACATACAGGGGAAGGTTAGCACTGGCGCACCATCTAGGGGTGCGCCATAAACACAGTGATAGCAATGGCACACCTTCCCCTGGTGCGCCATTACTATTTTTTTGATTTTTATGAGTATTCACAAATTTGTTATTTGAAAATATTTATGAATATGGAAAATATCATCAATTTTTTTTTGAAAATATTTATGAATATGAAAAAATATCATCAAATTTGTTATTTGAAAATATTTTTTTGGATATTTAGTTGCATCTAATAATTTGAAAATATCATTACTAGTTTTGCAAAACAAAAAAATGTTAGTAATGGCGCACCGTGTGTGCGGTGCGCCATTACTGGTTAAAACTATTAATGGAACACCGTGTGTGCCAAGTGAGGTAGAATGAATCTGGAGCCACTATATCCTGAAGGTCATCCTAAAAGAACTGAGCGGAGGATTAATAAGGATGTGCCAAGTCCATCTACGAAAAAAAGGAAAATGATAGGACTTTGCATGCTTCTAGTGAACTTCAGGTAGAAAAACCTTCTGAGAATAGTAATGATGTTTCTATTTCTGATGGTGGGACAGAATCTGGTGATGAACATACACCTAGTGATAATGATAATGATGCTCATGTTGATGCTCAACCAGGAAATTATAAAGAACCTGATAAAGATGTTGAAATAGAACCTGTTGTGGATCTTGATAACCCACCTTCTAAGAATAAAAGATAAAAGAGATTTTGTTGCTAGAAAACATGGCAAAGAAAGAGAACCATGGTTTCAGAAACCCATGCCATTCCCAACTAAACCACCTAAGAACTAGCATGAATAAGAATTGAATGCTTTGTTGAAATGTTTAGACCAGTAGTTTTGCATACTTGTTTGGCTGGTATCTTGAAGATGGCCCCATATGCTAAGTATATGAAATATATTGTTACTAATAAAAGAAAGATACGTGAAGATGAAATTTCCACCATGCTCAAAAATTACACTTTTAAGGATGGAGTACCTAAGAAACTAGGAGGTCCAGGAATACCCACTATACCAT
The DNA here is from genome assembly GCF_003073215.2 of Triticum urartu. NCBI lineage: Eukaryota > Viridiplantae > Streptophyta > Magnoliopsida > Poales > Poaceae > Triticum > Triticum urartu. Next base: position 190,021,510 of record NC_053022.1, read on the forward strand.
GCTCCATTAAAAGAAGTTATGTTCATACTTCTCGATGTGACTTAGGAGTCGGTGTTAATGTTATGTTTTTCTCTTTATATAGAAGAGTAGATTTGAATAAACTCACATATAGTGAAATATCCTTGCAAATGGTTGATAAATCTACTTCTATACCTATTAGAATTTGTGAGGATGTGCGTGTTGTAGTTCCAAATGTTACTATCCTTACAGACTTTGTTATACTTGATATGCCCGAGGACAACAACAAGTCGATTATGCTTGGTGGACCCTTATTGAATACTGCAGGGGGTTTTATTAATTGCAACCTAAGGGAGGTCACTTTTCATATTAATGGTAAGGAGCATACAATGCACTTTATGAAGAAACAATTCCAAGTGAATTTTATCAATTGTATTGAAAAGGTTTCAACAATTATTATTGGAGGTTTTCAATTTCCACTTACTTCAATCAAAAAGAAATATGGAACTCCTATTATTGGGGAGGTGAATATCCCCGTTGAGGTAACCTAGTATAATAATTCTTAGGTTTCTTGTCATCCAATTTTTTTTGTTAATAACACTTCATCAACCTTATTAGTGGATTCCATTTGAGGGGCATGAGATCGATCAATTTAGTAAGCACAACGTACTATACCCACTACCTACTCTCTGTTATTTAAAGTTAATAAATTAGAAATGCCATGATTTTCCTGTTTCTGAATTTTCCATAAAAATGATCCAAAAATCAAAGTTCTCAGAATGCCCTGAAATTTAGTATGATTTTGTGGAATACTTACGAATTTTTGGCACTGAACACACCACAGGGGGTGCACCTATGAGCCACAAGCTCCCAGGGCATGCCTAGTGGGCTTGTGGGTCCCACAGGGACACACTCACTTATCCCAGCCGCCAACTCCCTTCTTCTGCCAAAAAAGTCACTAGCTTGCTCAAACCCATATTCTTGCTGCTTTGACTACAATTTTCTATCTCCTTGCTCGGAACTCCATTTCCAAAACTATTATGGGAGATTATTCTTTGGTATGTGACCCCTCCAATGGTCTAATTAGTTTTTGTTCTAGTGCTTTATATATAGCAGAGTTTTTCTGCAGTGCTGACTATGTTCTTGATCTTGCATGTTAAAATTATACGGTCCAAAGTAGTTTTGATGCATGATATAGCCTCTACGCGCATATCGGAATAGTTGCTATCAATTTTGTTGAGTTTGGTTCACATTTACTTTGAGTCACTAAAAATTTCAGATATTTTTCAGTGGAAGAAAATGCTTAGGAAATGTTCAATGGTGGTTCCTCGAGCAAGAGCTCTCGAAGGCTTGCTATACGTGAGGCGAACCTCGAACCCCTGCGAGAAGACCTTGTTTGCCCGTGTGAATGGTCGTCGGATTCCTTCATGACTACAGCCGCTATAAAGTTAGAGTTTGGCATGTACATGCTAGATTGACGGGCTTTGTATCAGATAAGTGCCCATAGTACTATAATCTAACTAATACTTTTGTGTGGAAATTCATGTATGTGGCACACCGAAATTCACATGATGTTATTTCCAACTTATATAAAATTCGTTTCGCATGTACCTTGAGGAATTTAGTGAAGCATGTAAAATTCCCTCTTGGGGGATATGTACTGAGCCTCGTAAATATGATTGCAATGAATTATTGCTTAATATTACTAGGGGTGGAACTCGAGGCATAACACAAGCCACTATGGGGAGCATCCTTTTCGTCGCATATATTATTTTGCTCTGTTCATAGGTAGATGCAATAATGCTAAACATGATCATAGCCATCTTTGCGCCCCTGATTTGAGCATTGGTGATTTCTTTTGTGGAATATATGCTACTCGCTTAGCCGCTCATCTGGGGGTACACATTAAAGAATATGATACCATGTTGCCACCTAGTTTTCTTGATTATGATGGTATGGAACGCCACCAGTTCGTTGAGACGAACAACCCTCCGTTCAGATACAGGCTAATCTTTAACAAGCGTCGTGTCTTCCATATTACTTGGCCTACTCCTACCTTCTTTAATTTATTGGAAAAACATAGACACTTAATACTTGAGGAGGAGGCGGAGGAGTACGAGAGAGTGGTAGAGACTGTTCATCTTAATGAGGCAGCATGCCAAGCGATGGCAGCTGCACTTCAATACAACCCCAACTATGATTACGGGGACTAGCCGATGAGGGGTCGTAGACCAACTTAGGAAACAAGTCTAAGGTTGGGGGAGTACATATTTCTCACGGACATTACATTCATGTACCACACATTCATTCCAGTTGTCGGTGTTCTTCCTTTTTCATTGTACATCCATGTTAGTTTTATTTTCTCTTTCTTCTTGTGTGTTTGAAAAACAATGAAAATCCAAAAGAATTTCTCGCTTCTTTTTGGTTTTTGTTTCTTATTTAGTAGTATGTAGTATTAAAAAGAAAACCCAAAAATATTTCTCCTTCTTCTTTTACTTGTTCGGAGGTTTATCGTGTAAATAGCTTTTCTCATTTTCGTTTTCTCCCCTTTGTTAATTTTCTTTCTTCAGAAAAACAAAAACTCCAAAAATATCTTAGTTTGTTTCTCTGAAATTCTTTTCTTTTCTTTGAGTTGTGGTAGGGATAAGACCACAATTAAATTGTTGAGTTGCTCTCGTATGCATTATTGATGATCTAATTAAGAGCCATATTACCTTGTCTTCTCCTTCGAATAAAATGTTTATAGATTTCAGCTTAGTCCACGGCACACTTGCACTATTATTTTCATATCATTCAGTCGTGCAAGTGAAAGGCAATAATGACGATGACTTGATGAACTGATTGAGGTCAAGAAAAGCGCGTATGAACTACTCTTGTTTTTGTTTTCGTAAATATGTTTAGCTCAGCATTCCTGATTCAGCTTATTATGAGTAAACATGTTTGTGGTGACTAATAGAGATTATAGTTGCTCATGCCATGCTTAAAAATCTAGGAGTGGATAATGATTTATCTTGAGTGTCAACATGCATTAAAATGGTTACGATGTAGTATGACAGTATGGTATCTCCCATTGAATGATTCGAGTGGCTTGACTTGGCACATGTTCACGCATGTAGTTGATTCAAAACCAAAATAGCCTCCATGATATTTATGTTCACTAGTCGTCAACCCGTGCACCCGCATGGGCTAGAAATTGCTCTTCTTTTTGTCCATTATTGTATAAGAAAAGATGACATCATACATTCTTGTAGATACTCTTTGTATGCATGAAACTTGGTGCATCTTTTTCAGCTATATTTTGATATTTTTTTGTCTCCGAATCTCCAAGGATTTTTCCTTGTGAAAATTAAACATCAAATACCACAAAATATTTAATTATAAAATTATTGTAAAGGCATATAAGATCTAACTTTGATTGATATAACTCACATCAATGTCTATTCCAGATGTTTATTTCCATGGCGATAGGAGTATCATGTTCCTCATGCACCAAAGAAGGTAAACCAAGATATATTTACAAATAGTGTCAGGAAAAACCTATAAATATCAAAGCAAGGCCACTTAGAATTAAAAGAGAGATAAGTGAAAAGTGAACTTCACTACTAGGAAAAGGCCTACTAATGTCGCACCAGTTTTGCCTACTAATGGCGCATCACTGGTGCGCCATTAGTATCACGCCACTAGTATTTATTACTAATGGCGCACCACGCAGTGCGCCATTAGTATATAACACCATGCGCCATTAGTATGCCTCCCAGGGGCCATATTTAACCGTGTGCTTTGGCCCACTAATGGCCCACTGCAGATGGATGCGCCATTAGTATACTTGGCATACTAATGGCACACTGTTTGGTGATGCGCCATTAGTATACTTTGGCATACTAATGGCGCACTCTGTAGTGATGCGCCATTAGTATGAATATTAGGTTTTTTTTACTTTTCTGATTTTTGCACAGGTTACAAAATATATTATTTGACAGAATATAGACAGTAGCACACAGCAACAGCAGATTCATCGAATACAATAGAAGATTAGTCTCCGAATACAATTCATCATATTAGTCTCCGAATTCAAAAGACCGAACAAAGATAAAACAATACATGTCTCGAGACCGCGAGTATCGAGTTTGTCTTCACATTACAAGTCGATATCGATCATCTAAACTACCATCACATAGAAGAGAGCTGCGGTCATCACGATGAGCATCATCGTGATGAAACTGGTCTTCATCTGGTTCCTCCAATGCTCCCTCCTCTCTCCCGCTAGATAGCGGGCGTATCTAGATTCCACCTCCGCCCTAGTGGTGTACCCTTTGTAACTGTTACCGCTGAAACAATGAACCTGTCTCTGACACTCCTCCCAGTCGTCATAAACACCGGGAACCTTACCCTTGTACATGACATACGAAGGCATCTCTATGCACAAGCCAAGCAACAGACAATACATACATAAGCAATATATAAGTATGCAACAAAAGGATCGGAAGACAAAAGCAAGAAATTAATAGCACGATTCATGGTCCTACTAATAAATAGCATCGATTACATCTAAGTTGAATGACCATCCAAACCAAAGAGACATACAATTCATTAAAGTTTAATTACAACATGAGCCAATCAATGTTTCAGAACTACACAACACTACTTTCGACTCGACTCATGGACAGGAACGTGGATGAAGCCATCGTCTGTCGTGATGGTCATGAAATCGCGGGCGTTGTTAGCCTGCATTTGTAGCATTCCGTCTATATCAATGTTGGACGGTTGATATCTGAGGAAGAACTGCCATGAGGTATGAAGGACATCTTGATGGATGATGTCCGCAAACTCCGACTGGATGCGAAAGAATTCTTGTCTGATGTCCGCGTCCTGGATTGCCGACAAGCCCGCGGCCCAATCTTTGAGATTATTTGGTAGCAGAAGGTGATGATGGTCCCTTACGATCGCCCGCATGTGATGGAGGGCGTAGTAGGCATCCTTCTGACCGCCAGGCGGCTGCTTGACGCAGCAGAACGTCGTATTTTGGGCGAACACGTGCTTGCCGTACTTACGAACTGCCCTGGTGAAGGTGCCTCCAGATTTGGCGTAGCCGAGGAGAACATCATCAAGAACTTTCTTGATATTTGTGTAGTCTATCTTGGAATTACGGTTCGGGTCGAAATATGTGGCCATGGAATATTTCGGGCTTAAGAGGATGAGTGTGCAATGTGTGACACTGCACAGAACACGGAATGTTAGAAAAAAAAGAACGATCGAAATCTAAGAAATCATATGTTACGGGGCGGTTAAGGGATGACTTACTCGGGAAAGTAAGCCACAAGGAAGTTATCCTTATCTGGGTTTACCAGAATGACGTCTTCGGGGTGTGAACTCGTGACTTTGCAGTCCCCAGCGCTGCTCAAGAGCTTGGCACGCATGTAGAAGGGGTCGACGATCACGATGTCCGGGGTCTTGTCTCTAATGATCCGCATCTCCATACTCAGCGAAAACAGCCGAACGAAGGTGCAGCGGATGAAGGTTAAACATAGCAAAGATGTCATCAAACCGCAGGATGATCGTACCCCTGATGTCGCCATCCACAAAGCCCTTGCCCTCTGGCACCTTGGCCACGAAAACCGGGTATGCCACATCATTCTCTCTGAGACGCCGCTTCTCCAAAGAAAGAACACTGTCGTGCAGACTCCGCATAGCACCGGTTGCAGCATTGAGCATATTTGTCGGTAGCATCGTCCTACCCACCAGATGCACCCTCCTCGAGATATCCTTAGGTGAAGGTGGCCCGTCCTGAGCACGGATCGTACTCGGTGCCGGTTGGCTCGCACCAGCGGCCTTTTTAGTCGGCCGTTTCCAGCCCTTCTTCTTGATCTGCTGTAATGGGACCGAGTTCTGCTCACAGACCGCCTTCTTGAGCGTGTTGGGGCTGATAATATTTGGCACCTCCGCTATCTGAGGCTCAGTGAAGGCTGCAGCTGGAGGCGTCTCCTGAGAACTGAACGCCAGACGACGCCTGTTGCAATTGGGTTTCTTCGCCATACCAGCTAGATCGCGGTCGTCTTGTTTGGGTTCTTGAGAAGGAGGCCCGTAGAACTCGTCACCGTACCCATGTTCGGCAAAGTACTTATCGACGTTGGTAAATGTACCATCATCGTTGTCGTCATCGTCCGGATCCTGTGCATAGGGATGTCCGTCATGTCCGGTAGCGTTGCAGCGTTCCTGCCATGGCTTGGCGCCAGCACGACTAGCGGTCTTGTCTGTGGGGTGGTGTCCCCCGCCCCCAAACGAATCTGGCTCTTCGGCCAAAGCAGGGGCCAGCTTACGCAGGCGCTGAGGGTCATCTCATCTTCTTCATCGGACCCAGCGGGTCGAATCGGAGGTAACAGCTCGTCACAGCCTGGCAGCACCCAAACCACTTCAACCCTATACATTGTGGGTGGCATCAGATTACCGTGGAACACGAGGTTGCCCGGTTGAATGATTCTGCCCTTGGCGACATCGACCAACTCGCCGCCCACGAAGTGCAGGAGAGTGCAAGGAACATTGGCGGCGCCCTGCGAAATCATGTAGGGCGTCAGGGATGCCCAGTCAAAGACAAGGAGATGAAGTCCTCGGCCAAGAGGTTTAGTTACCGTGATGCCATCGAGCTCGGCTAATGTCGAGGCACCGCCAACGGCGGGCGTGCAACTGACGGAGGGGCCACTTGCTGGCGAGGTGCCGGCCTGTGTACACCCGGGTGCATTAAGCTCCAATGCCGGCGTCGGAGACACCAATACCGCCACCGCCGGAGACACCAATGGCGCCGCCGCCGTAGACACCAATACCGCCGCCGCCGGAGACACCAATGGCGCCGCCTGCGCGTTGTGTGAGTTGCTGGCCGTGAAGCTGGGAATCGGGGGCGGCCCCTGTTGGCCACCCGCAATCCATGTCGTTATCCCATGAATCAAGGTAGGCATAATGCTGGTAAGCGTCGATCCCAGTTGTTGTTGCATGCTCTTGGACCATCTCCGGAATCCGCGCCACTTGCGCCTTGAGTGCTTCAACCTCGCGCGACTGGCTTTCCGAGCTGGTCTTTTTCTCCTTTCGCCCACCAGCGCCATGGTATGATGACCATTTTGTGGACAAGCCTTTGTCAGCCACATGACCAGCTGACGTCGGCTTATTGAGCTTATCCCTGTTTCCATTACGTTCAATGCCCTATTCAAAGGGGTGTCGAAAGGGGAGCTCTGAGACGACCCCGTGCTACTGCTTTCTTTTTCCTGCGGAAGGAACGTGAACCATTTAGAAATATTGGGGATTAATTAGAATGCAGCCATATGGAGTTAATTACGTGGGGGTGTATTCCTTACCAGAACAAGCTCAAGCTCCTTGGTCTTCGGATCCGTGGTAAGCTCCTTTGTTACCGGGTCCTCCTTGTACCGGGCCCTGAGAAATTTCCTGGTCTGCTTGTCACTGTATTTCTCGAAGCAGGGTGGTAGGCCTTGCTCGGCATGCTCCGCGTCCTCCTTGTCCCATACAGGCTCCGCCACTCTGTAACCACCGGGACCGAGTTGGTGGACCCCTATGTTCAACTGCCGCATTTCTTTCCCCCACTTACTTGATTCGAAGGTTGCGGGGCTCTCGCACTTGATCTTGAACTACTTGTAGTCATCTTCGCTCATCAAAGGATATTTCGCCTTGATCTTCTCATAACTATCAGCTTTGTCAATCATTGCCTTCACCGTGCTTTTCCAAGTAGACAGGGCCGTGCTCATCGTCGTGAGGGCGGCACCGTTCACTTTATTACCCGAGAGGCGTGTGTTTGCGAACTCAGCGGGGAACTTGTATCGTTCATGCAGCTTCGTGAAGAGGAGGCTGCGCAAATTCCCTCGGTCCTTATGCCTTAGGTTCTCGGTGTTGATCGAGGCGGTGCTCCGGAGAATGCACCCGAGCTGAATCGAGTACCCCTTGACTACGTGTTTGGGCACCATCGGATGCCCGTCGGAGTTCACTTCAGTAAATTCCTCCCTCACGGTGCTGAGCACGTTCAGGCGCCAGTCCTTCCGTTGCCTCTTCGGTTGGCTGCTATCTGTGCGTGCGCCGCCATCATCAGTGGTGGCATCCGCGGCGCCATCATCAGTGGTGTCATCCCCGATGCCACTAGGGGTTGTGTAGTCAGGATCGGTGTCTTCCGCGGCGTCCTCATAGCGGTGAGGTTCTTCCTCCAACTCCTGGGACAGCTCCCAGAATTGCTTGCCGCCCGAACCGCCGGCCTCATTGTTGTGGGCCATGTTTTGCTCTAAATAGGAAAAAAGTTTGGTCAAAAAGTTGGTTATTGTCAAGGAACAAGATCATGGTCTTATCATTTAGGGTTTGTCAACACCGAGGCATCCTAAAAGCTAAGCTTTTATCATTTAGGGTTTGTCAACGCCGAGGCACCCTAAAAGCCTAAGCGTACATCATTAAGGTTCTCATCGACACCGAGGCACCCTAAAAGCCAAGGTTTCATCATTTAGGGTTTGTCGATGCCGAGGCACCCTAAATGCTAAGTTTTCATCATTTAGGGTTTATCGATGCCGAGGCACCCTAGGTTGCGCCTAATCACTTGGCACTAATCAGTTGGCTCTATTGCCACCTATGGTTTAATGCAGCAAGAATAAAGGGGCAGTTGATCCTACTTAATTATGTACTAAGATACCCAGGCCCATGCATTAGTAGCAAATACCTCATATGTCCAATTTTTTGCAAAGTCATGCTAAAATTCACGGAAAAATTCAGCATGACCTTTGCTGAAAATAGGACATATGGAGTACCCGAAATTGCCGGAACGGAAGTTAATCGACATTCCGGCAAACTCAAGGGCCTCTCGGGGTACCTGCAAAATCATCACGACACGAAGGGCCTCTCAAGGGCCGCAAGCAGCGGCGGCGTCTCCCAGGACCCCATTTTTTGCTAAATTTCTTTGAGCAACAATCAGAGCAAAAAATTTAGGTTTTGGCTACATTTGCAAATGCATTCCATGTACTGCAACCCTCGAGAATTCCTAGCATGAGGTTTATCCATCACTTTTGGCTCACTTATTAATCTACTCATCCTATGTCAATATCCACATGCTATGTCATCTGATGTTCCTGAATCATTGTAGTTTAGGCACCATACAAGATTGTTAGTTCAGTGTGCTTTATATCCTAGTTATACTACTGCAGGAAAGGAGGATCATCATACACATATATATGTATAGCAATTGACAGGAGCTTCATCATTTTTAGTAACAACAATACATATATAGCAATTGGAAGCAAACAGATGTACACATAAGATAAAAATGTAGTGCTGAAAGTTTAATGCTTACAAAAGACTTGCTGAAATAGTGAAAAATATGGAGTCACCAAGCTGCCTAAGAAACTCTTAAAGTCCACTAGCAAATCCAAGATCTAATCCTGTTACACACATCATAACAATTTAAGATAATTAGGATAAGGATAGTAGGAAATGAAAAAGAAAGAGCTCAAAAAACAATCATAACAGAAAAATAATAAAAACCTAGTCCTAGAAGAAAATAAATCCTAAAATCTGGAGCAAGTCCTAGCAGTAGTAGTCCAACCAGATGGCCACCACTACTACTCCTATCTCTGTTTAGCATCATCAATACAGGCTTTGTACACACACGCACACAAAGTCCATACGGCTTTGTACACACACGCACACAAAGCACACGGCCATGGCCATGGACATGACCGCCAGTAGCTGCAGCGCTAGCAACATTAGCAAGAAGCGGCCGCGGTGCAGCTAGCAACAGGCGGCGGCAATAGAGGACGCGGGCGAAGCGGCCAGAGGGCACGGGCGCGGAGCGAGCTCGGGTCAGGTAGGCAGCAGCGTCTACGGTGATGGATCCACGCGAAGGAAGAAGGGGATCGACGGATGGGCTCACAGGGGGGGGGGGCGTAGGCGAACGCGGCAAGGTCGGGGGCGGTCGAGGCGGCGCGGATCGAGGCGAAATCGACGACGGCAGAAGGAATAAGATGATCTCGATCCCATCGTTCGGCAGTGCCCTGGCTCGATCTGGACTTGTAGACGACGTGGAAGACGACGGGGAAGCCGGGGGACACACTATCTTGCCGTGGGGACGACAGTGGCCACGACAATGACAACGGCGAGCGCGGTCATCGCACGAGCTCTCACGCTCGAGTACGAGCCGAGGAGGAGGCGGCTCGATGGGGAAAGAGGGGGAATCGGGCGAGGGGTGGTCTCTCTGGAGGCGGCGGGGGTGTGGAGTTCGGCGAGGGTCGGGGCGGCAGGGGTGGGGGCGCGGGGGCGCGGGGGCGACGGGGGTGGAGTCCGGTGAGGGTCAGGGCAGCGGCGTCGTGGGTCGGGGCAGCGCGCGGGTGGATCTGGTGGCGAGGGAGAGAGGGTCGAAGGGGATCTGGCGAGGGAGAGGGAGGATAGCTAGGGGGAAGCTTACTAATGGCGCACCACACCTCGGTGCGCCATTAGAAATCTTTTTTTTAGATAGCAATGGCGCACCCCGCAGCGGTGCGCCATTAGAAATCTTTTTTTAGATAGCAATGGCGCACCCCACAGCGGTGCGCCATTAGAATGTTTTTTATTACAGTTCGAGCACAGGTTATATTGCACCTAACCCAATCTACATCAGAACCTGCCCACTAGCCCGACTGGTCAGCACGCAGCACACACACTAGGAGGTCCTGGGTTCGATTCCCAGGCTCCATATTTATTTTTTGCATTTTAAATGCTATTTGATATTTATTTGTGTTTAAATATGTTCAAACTTGTTTAAATCATAACAGTAATATTTTTTTTAATAAAAACAGTAATAATTTTTTTAAAAATATGTTCAAATTTGTTACTTGAAAATATCATCGGCGGCGGCGGTGGATCGGGGGAGGGTGCGGGGGGTGCCCGTTGGCGGCGGTGGAGCGGGGGAGGGTGCGGGGGGCCGGGTGCTCGTCGACGGCGGTGGAGGGGGATCGAGATCGAGTGTCCTCATGAAGACTACGATTTAAAACAATCGATCTTAGCTAGCTATCTGTTCACAATCTTCTTGCACTTCTTTTTCGCAAATGGAGTTCTTTTGTGGAACGGACGTCCTTTAGGTAGGGTGGTCCTGCTTCTTCTTGTGGTGTGTGCTGCTACTTCATCGTCGTCGTCATGTTCGATCTTCGGGTCGCCGTACTTGTCGAAGTCTTGCTCATTGGCTACTCCATCCATTCCGATGATCTTCCTTTTGCCTCTGCTCACGACAACACGACTGGGCTTTGACGGGTCGGTAATGAAGAAGCATTGGTCCACTTGGGAAGCCAGTACCCATGGCTCATTTTTCGCGGTGACGTTTGCGCCCGCGGTCTTGGATTTGGCTTCGGGTATAACCATGGTGGTGAAATACCGGTCTTCTTTTAGGACGCTCTTGGCCCATCTGACACGGAACATCAGGACCTTCTCTCCAGCATAGCTCAGCTCCCAGATCTCCTCGATCCTTCTGTAGTATCTGTCCCTGTCGTTACCGGTGTAGGATTCCATTGTTACCCTGGAGTTCTGATAACCATCGCTCTTCATGTCCTTGTTCTCGGTGTAGAATGTGTAGCCGTTGATATCGTACGCCTCATAGGTCATTAGGTTGTGCTCGGCGCCCTGTGACAAGGTGAATATGAGTTGTTCTTCCGCGGAAGAATACTCATGTAAAGGGTACGACAGAAGCTTCTGCTTGAACCAACGCGTGAAACATGAGTTGTGCTCTTTGATTATATCTCCGTCCGTCCTCTGTTGGCCTCAGTCATTTTACGTCTTCTCAATAAAGGTTTTGTGCTCTACCACCCAAGGATCGACCACGTCTATGTGTTGTAGCGCGACTAGGTTTGCTCTTTCAAAGTCGGCGAGTCGACCCTCGAAGTCGACATGCATTTCGCGGCGACCCTCACGGTGACCCCATCCAGCGAGCCTGCCGAGGTGCCTGTTGACGGGCAGACCAACGGGGTTCTCGATGCCTAGATAATTCGTGCAGTAGGAGATGCACTCTTCGGTCAGAAAGCCCCTGGCTATACTTCCCTCTGGACGTGACATGTTGCGAACGTATCCTTTGATGACACCATTCATCCTTTCGAACGGCATCATGCTGTGCAGGAACGTCAGCCCGAGTTGGATGATGTCCTCCACGATATGGACCAGCAGATGCACCATAACGTCGAAGAATGCGGGCGGGAAGTACATCTCAAGCTCGCATAGTATCACCACGATCTCTTCCTGTAGCCTTCTGAGTTGCCTCACGCCAATCGACTTCCGAGAAATGACGTCGAAAAAGTTGCATAGGCCAAATAGCGTTTCACGGACGTGCGCGTCCATGATCCCATGGATTGCAACTGGAAGTATCTGCGTCATCAGCACGTGACAGTCGTGAGACTTCATCCCGATGAACTTCTGCTTCGCTGGGTCTAGGTATCTGCTTATCTTCCCCGCGTAACAATAAGGAAGTTTTACTCCTACGAGGCAGGTGAAAAACTGCTCGATCTCCTCCTGACTTAGAGTGAAGCACGCGGGAGGGTAGTCACTTCCGGTCTTCTTGGCCTTTTTGTCTTTGCGACGAGTTTCTTTGTCCTGCTTCGCCTCATCATCATCATCATCATCATTAGCGTGAAGCTCCTGCCTGATGACCATTGATTTCAAGTCTGCCCTTGCTTTCGGCCCATCTTTGGTCCTCTCTGGCATGTTGAGCAGGGTACCAAGTAGACTCTCGCACACGTTCTTCGTGATATGCATGGCATCAAGGCTGTGAGGCACACGGTGGATCTTCTAGTACGGCAAGTCCCAGAAAACAGCCTCGTTTTCCATACCTTCAGCAGCGGCTCTGGCGCCTTTCGCTTCTTTCCCGGCTCTGGCGCCTTTTGCTTCTTTCCTGGCAGTGGGCAATCTTTCCAATTTTTCAACAGCTCGTCTATTTCCTCGCTGCTCCTCGTACGCGGGCATTTTCGGGGTTCGGTTTCACCATCGAACAGATCCTTGCGTTTCCTCCATGGGTCATCGTCGCGAAGCCACCTTCGATGTCCCATGAACACGGTTTTCGAAGACCTGGGATCTCTATCTAGCTGGCGATACGTTGTGTCATCCATGCACCTTACGCATCCAGAAAATCCATGGACTACCTGCCCCGCGAGATATCCGTAACCGAGATAGTCCTGCACCATCGTGAGCAGTGCGGCTCTCATAGGGAAATATTCTTTCTCTGCGGCGTCCCACGTATTGGCTGGCGTTTTCCACAGCGTGTCTAGCTCCTCTTTCAGCAGCCCCAGATATAGATTGATGTCGTTCCCTGGTTGTTTCGGCCCTTCAATTAGCATACTCATGTGAATGTACTTCCTCTTCATGCACAACCAGCGGGGAAGGTTGTACATCCACACAAACACAGGCCAGGTGCTATGTGTGCTTCTCTGGCTGCCAAACGGATTGACTCCATCGGTGCTCGCGCCAAGCACGATGTTCCTTGGATCCTTCCCAAATTCTGGGTATTCGAAGTTCAACGCTTGCCATTGGCTCGCATCCTTAGGGTGACTCAGCATCTTGTATTTTTATTTATCTCCAGATCATTTCCGTCATCTTCCCGCTTCATCTCCTCCCTATCTGTGTGCCAACGCAGGAGCTTTGCTACCTTAGGGTCCGTGAAATACCGCTGCAGACGAGGAGTGAGCGGAAAGTACCACACCGATTTTCGAGGAGCTTTCTTCCTCTTCTTGTATCGAGTGACGTCGCACACCGGACATATGGTAGACTCCGCGTGCTCGTCCCGATAAATGATGCAATTGTTCATGCACACATGGTATTTCACGTGCGGTAAATCCAGAGGACGCACGATTTTCTTCGCCTCCTCGAAACTGGTCGGGCACTTGTTCCCCTTGGGAAGACGTTCGTGCCAGAATGACATGTTCTCGTCGAAGCATGCGTCAGTCATTTTGTGTTTTACCTTCATCTCCAGAGCCATGAGCGTTACTTTCCGGCGGGTATCCTCGGGCCTGCATCCTTCATACAATGGAGTAACCGCGTCTATCTCCAGTTGATCCAGCTTGGCTTTCTCTCGAGCGGCAGCTCTTGTGTTATTCGTCTGCTTGAGAAGCAGCTCTTGAATATGAGGGTCCTGCACCCAGCCTCCATCGTCGTCTGCTCCGGCATCTTCATCTTCATGATCATGCCCTTCGTCTTGATCTTCCTCATCATCATGTACGACATCTTCTACATGATGACTGTGTACAACATCACCGTCGTGATCATGTCCTGGAGATTCTTCGTCTTCTCGCCCGCCCTCGCCGCGGTGGTACTTGTCTTGTTGCCCTTCCTCATTTCTGGCCCAGCCCCCATGGATGACTTCATAGTCATCTTCATCACCTTGCCACCGATAGCCATCCATGAAACCACGCAAGAGCAGGTGGTCCCGCACCTGCCCGGAATCCGGGTCCGCAATAAGGCTCTTCAGCTTGCATCTTCGACACGGACATCTTATCTCCGTCTCGTTCTTTTGAAGCATCTCGGCCTTCACGGAGCTCAAAAACCTATTCACGATGCCTTCGGTCATCGTGCGGACCATGGTAGCCTGCGGGTAGAGCAAAACGATATTTTAGAACCAAGAAAAAATTTGGCATGACCTTCCCTAAAAATAGGACCAAAAAGAATGCATAGTGCCAAAATTCTTGCCGAAACGGAAATGAATCAACATTCTGGCAAAATATTGGCAACTATCGCATTTCAAATACCGGTACCTGCAAACACAAACATATATGCAACACCACAAACACATGTAACACCACAAACATACATAGATCTAGCTAGGCCACAAAAAGTGCATGTGCCCATTGTTGGAGCGAGCTAGGGAGAAAAAAAGTAGATCTACATCATGAAGATAGCTTTCCCCTTATTTAACTATCAAAAAAGGTAACTTCACCACTTAATTTTGATGAATCTATGGTGGAAATGAGGTGAGGAGGAGGAGGCAGCCGAAATCTTGGAGAAGGAGGTCGAGGGAATGAAGTGGGGAAAGTGAGTGGGTAGGTGTGGCTGTCCAAAATATCTTGTTGGGGTCCCAGGTTACTAATGGCGCACCACCTGCAAATGCGCCTGGTTACTAATGGCGCACCTGCAGATGGTGCGCCATTAGTAGTTTTGCAGAAAAGTAAAATATATATATATATATATATATATATATATATACTAATGGCGCACTTTTACAGGGTGCGCCATTAGTAGTTTAAACTAGTAATGGCGCACTGTGAGGCGGTGCGCCATTAGTAGTTTTGCAAAAAGAGAATAAAAAAAATTCAGTACTGGCGCACTCCCTGTCTGGTTAGAACTAGTAATGGCGCACTTCGGTAGGATGCGCCATTAGTATGTATGTAAAAATGAAAAAAAAGTTATCACTAGTGGCACACCTATTTTCTGGTGCGCCATTAGTGTCTTCAACACTAATGGCGCATCACCAACTGGTGCGCCATTAGTATATAGTAGTGGCGCACTACTTCCCTAGTGTGCCATTAGTGTCAATCCTATCTGTAGCCCTTTTCCTAGTAGTGCCTGTATCCATTCACAAGTTCATTGATCAAGTGCATGGAGTTGTTATCTTCATGAACTGATAAATATTAATAATCCAGCATCTTTAGGACCCACATACATGTTTGTAGACAAAAATGAAACATCCAGGTTTAGATAATCCACTATTTTGTAATTTTTAGATGTTTTCCTCACATTTGCTTACATCATCATACCCACACAAAGAAAATATCTTAAATAAACATCTATCTTCCTTGAAACTGAAGGATCCAGATGATGCCATAACATATATCTGTCCTATAATTAAGATCTTATTTTTATATGGTGTATAAAAAAGGTTAACTTAGACATGGTATATAGAACTTATATTAGATGAATATGACCTCAGAGTGATCGCATGTGCGATGGCATGAAAGTGTGACCCGTACAACAACTTCCCTGTCGCGCTGCTCCGACCGACTTGGCAGGCTCTATCCAGCCCATTGTCCAATCAGACAGCAGCAATACAGCATGACAGAAGCTGGTTTTCCACTGTATGGACTACAAAAATTGCATAGACTTAAATAGATCATTTTTTCGTATGGCCAGAATAATCTAATTACATTAAATTATGTACCTTCAATCGTTCGGACCGCCATCAAGCAGGGCTGCATGGAGTTGGTACGAAGTAATATTATTGACATGCTGATGCGATCAAAGTAACTTTTGTTATTCAGAAGTGGTAAACCAATAATGTAGAACAATATCATAATCTATCATTCACGCTTAGGCATAGTATGTTTACATATACATGCCTGCTATATTAAACAGTGGAAGCGGACACATAGTAGCGTGAAGCAATAGGACGTTTTACCTCACATAAAAAGCATGGAGGCGATCCAGAAAAAACAAACATTAGTCTCTACATTGTTTAGTGTCACACAGTGTAATTCCGCGATCAAATCTCATTGAATGGATGTAGGTATCCGATGAGGCATCAACAGGTGGTCTCACTGAATGGATCTAGCTTTTCCCTAATCAAAGAACCCACACCAAATAATTAAGTGATATAGTTATTGTCTGCTCTTTAAAAAAATGTACAGGGAATTAATGTTATAAGATGGTAAACCTTACAAAGATATACAAATTGTTTCTTCCCTAGGTGCAGCTATCAGCATTGGCAGATTAGTAGCCAAGTAACAAATGATGGAAGTCCTATAATACATGTACGGATAAACATGTATGTCTCCTTGTTTGAGTTTGTTTAGGTGGAGGACAAAGTGCATAATTAACATCTCATGTAGCATTATCTAGTCTCTCCTCGGTATTGTACGCCTACTGACTATGGTTGACAATACAAACAGAAACAAAATACATTTTGAGCAGGGACAATACTTTATCTAAGTGGCAAAGATAAAGACCATCTTTCTTAAGTCCTTTCCAGAAGACAACCAACAATGCAAACCTGAAGAGTTTTACTAAAGCTCCACAATTTATGTCAATAGAAGGCCTTCTGCTTTTCCTCAACGTAATATTACTATATATGAAGAGACACATAATTGATGATATACAATGAGTTACTAACTACTATGACAATCATGAGTTCTTTGCAGCTGTGCATCATCTCCTGAACATTGCTGATTTGTTAATCCAACATGTTTGCAAGGCAAAATCATCATAAACTGAAATTACCAGTATAGTCTCCTTGCCAAATTACTAATGAGATGAGATCGATGCTTGGACGTCTAATCAAAATAATTAATGGGATCCACATATCTCCTTTTCTTTGTAGGTTATTATTCTATTTGTCTGCCCTAGTTTCTGGTCGTGTTTTGTATTACCTAGTGACATGTTGGATGCCTCATTTTGAAAGAAAGAAGTGCAAACAGAAAACATGGAGACTTCAGTAATAGATGAGCTATGAGTGAAGTCCATATTCTCTAATGTTCCAAAAGAGTTAACCCACTGCTCACTCGAGAGACCTAAGTACCGTGCTAACTCCAATATTTTTTTATTACTATGTAGACATCTCCTCAATAACGAGTAACAATACGCCCAGATTATATCACACATATCCTAATTGGGTTTTCATCGAAGGTTACATAGTTTTCTCTGATTGCAATAACTTAACGCTATTTCTTTAGTATTCCACCTAAGACACACCTTAATTCGAGCTTGGCATAGAACTGGAAATATTCCAAATATTCCAGCCTTGCACATGATCCGGCTGAACCTATCAAGACACAGTAAAGCCTACCATGTAAATTCGCTACCATTAATGTAGAGACATGGCAGATGGTTTTCTTATGTGTGACAGCCGTAAATTCTGTTACACAACTCTTTTATTTTATCCTGGCCGTAAATTCTGTAATCCAACGGTACAATTAATTTTAATGATGTGGATTAATGAGATCGCTAGAAAGGTGCCTCCGATTAGTAAATAAGAGATGGTGTTTCACATCCTACTCATGCTCGTATTCATTGTTAATTATCTCAATGCATGTTTATGATTGTTTTCGCTCTCTAGCTTGTCGCTTCTCACTGTAATTGCTAGCCTGCGCTTGTACTAACCGGGAATACTGCTTGTGCATCCAAATCCTTAAACCCAAAGTTGTTCCAGATGAGTCCACTATATCAACCTATATGCGGTATTACTCTATCGCTCCAAGTAAATTTGCATGTGCCACCTCTAAACATTCAAATAAGCATTTGTTTTGTGTGCCCTTACTTCTCATGGAGCGACAAGGGACGGTCACTATCTTCCATGCTAAGCAGATTATTCTCGTGATAAGTGTTTATTCACTTTTCCTTACACGAGAGAGGCTGGTATTCAGGATGCCCGGTCCCATGATCGAATCGCAAAATAATGAAACAAACTCTTCGTAAACTTGTTGGTATGGAGGGCACCAGAGGATTCGGCTAGCCATGGCTTGCTTGTTGGCTAAAGGGGGGTAAACTTTACCTTTTCGCTTGGGAACCGCTACTAATGTGTTCAGCATGGAAGATATTGAAAACTCTCAGTCATGACGTTGGCAAGGAAGGCATACCTCCAAAAATAATATTCATCTCTGTTTTAAGCTTTGCGCTCTGGCACCTCTAAAAATCCCTACGTCCCTCTGTGAAGGGCATATCCATTTACTTTTATGTTATTTTCCTTTTATAGTTGAGTCATCACCTTCTCATTCAAAGCGCTAGTTGGAGAGAACTATTGTCATTCTTATGCATTGAGTATACTTGATGTTGAATATGGCATGAATGGATCTTTTTTACCATGAATTACAATGTTTAGTCGTTGCTTCTACTTCAGAGGTGCTCTGCATTTATGTTTTGCGGTCTCAGAAAGGGGTAGCGAGATACCATGTTATCATATTATATCATGATTGTTTTGCAAAATTGTTGGCATATGAGATATCTTATTATTGCTCGCTAGTTGGTTATGTCATTGGTATGAGTAAATGTGAGACCTAAATGTTATCATGAACATGGTTAGTTCATAATATTTGTTGAAAACCTGAACATTGGTTAAGCATATTCACAACAACAAGAACAAAAAGAGTTTGTAAAAGTTTTTCTTTATCAGTTTCAGTTTGTGAACTGAATTGCTTGAGGTCAAGAACTGAGTTAAGCTTGGGGGAGTTGATACGTCCCAAACATATCTACTTTTCCAAACACTTTTGCTCTTGTTTTGGACTCTAGTTTGCATGATTTAATGGAACTAACCCAGACTGACATTGTTTTCAGCAGAATTGGCACGGTGTTGATTTTTGTGTAGAAATAGAAGTTCTTGGATTGAGATAATAATTTACGGAGAATTGTTTTAGAATATATAAAAATATTGGTGAAGGAAATTACCAGATGGGGGGCACAAGGGCGCCACAAGCCAAGGGCGCGCCTGGCAGGCTTGTGGGCCCCTGGGAGCTCCTACAACCCTAACTCCAACTCCATAAGTACCTATTTGTCAAGAAAAAAATAGAGAGAACAAATCATCATGTTTTACAATACTAAGCCACCACCACCTCATGTTCTTGATCAAGATGGCTGATCTGGAATCTGTTCTGGGCTCCGGAGAGGGGGATTCGACGCTGTCGTCATCATCAACCTTCGTCCATCACCAATTTCATGATGCTCGTCACCGAGAGTGAGTAAATCCTTCATAGGCTTGCTAGACGGTGATGGGTTGGATGATATTTATCATGTAATCAAGTTAGTTTTGTTAGGGCTTGATCCCTAGTATCCACTATGTTTTGATATTGATGTTGCTATGACTTTGCTATGCTTTATTCTTATCACTAGGTCCTGACTGTCATGATTTCAAATCTCAGCCCTTTATGTTTTCACGAACATATTTGTGTTCTTGATCCTATCTTGCAAGTTGTATCCAGCTATTATGTGTTATGATCTGCATACCACAAAGTGACAGAATTGGGACTCTTTCCAATGATTACCGTAGTTTGAGAGTTCATGTATACACTATGTGCTAATGCTTTGTTCTGGTTCTGTATTAAAAGGAGGACTTAATATCCCTTATTTTCCATATGGACTCCACTACCATGGGAGGGTAGAAAAAAGATGTCATGAAAGTTCTTATCGCAAGCACGTAACATGCCTACATTACATTAATGAATTGGAGCTAGTTCTGTGTCGCCTAGGTTATGACTGTTACATGCTGAATGTCATCCAAGATAATTATCCATCATTTCTCCAATGCTTATGAGCTTTCCACATATTGATCTTTGCTAAGTTACTTTCGTCACTGCTATTCTTACAATCACTATAAATCTGCTATTGTTACTGCTACCATTGCTACTGCTATCGTTACTACTACTATCAAACTATCATATTACTGTGCTATGGATCACTCTACTGCAGATATTTTGTTCTCCACGTGTGGTTGAATTGACAACCCAATTGCTAATACTTGCAAATATTCTTTGACTCCCCTTATGTCGAATCAATAAATTTGGGTTGAATACACTCAAAAACTGTTGTGATCCCCCTATACTTGTGGGTTATCAGCAAGCATGTGGAATTACCGTTGTAGGATGTTGCAATAGGTTCATAATTCTCTTGTAGTGGGTGGTGAGAGTGATAGAAGCGTATGGAAGTAAAGAGGACTTGTTACTTCATGATATGGTTGGGTTTTACCTTAATGATCTTTAGTAGTTGCGGATGCTTGCTGGACTTCCAATAATAAGTGCATATGATCCAAGTAAGGAAAGTATGTTAGCTCATGCCTCTTCCTCATATAAATTGCAATAATGATTACCGGTATAGTTATTGATTGCATAGGGACAAATCCTTCCCTTGTGTTACAAAAGCTCTCTACTAAAACTAACTTTTATTATCTTGCAAATTACTCCTAGTTTTATTCTCACTAAGTACATATGGTTTTATTCTCGCAAACTAGTTCTTGCATTACACCTACAAAGTACTTCTAGTTTTATACTTGTTCTAGGTAAAGCAACCGTTAAGTGTTCATAGATTTGTATCAGTGGTCGATAGAACTTCAAGAGAACTTAAATTCTACCTTTGAGCTCTTTGTTGGGTTTGACACTCTTATTTATCTAAAAAGCTACAATTGATCCCCTATAGCGTGAGGTTATCAAGATCTTTTTCTAGCGCTGTTGCCGGGCAGCAATAGCGTGGGGCAAATATGCTCATGTGTGCTTGTTTGATTTATCACTAAGTAGATTTTATTTTCTATCACTAAGTAGTTTTTATTGTGTGCTCTTGTTTTTCATCTTTAGTTATGGGTAGGAAACACAAAATACCAAAAAAAAGTTGTACTTTCTAACCTAACGGTTGAAGAAGCACCCAAAATCTATCATACTGCTGAAGCTTTCTACATGGATCATCTTCGATCCCTTTGTGCTCGTGCTGAAAACTTATCTAGCTTAGTTGATGGGAAATCATTAGATGAGCATGCTTATTTTGTGCGACACTACTTATCTCAAAAAGGGAAACTTTTATGGCATCATATTAATAATTTGCATTGCTACACTTGGAATTTATGCGAAATACCTAACTTTACTTGTTGCTGTGAAGACCCTAAAAAACACATTTCCTTCCAATATAAGTTTAAGGATAAAGGAATCTTATCTTTGTATGCCAAGGGTGTTTATAATTTCTATGATATTTAACAAATTTAAGAATTTGTTTCCTTTAATTGTGCCTATGAAATTTCTTATTTGACTGAAAAGTACAGTCCTATTATCTTTTTGAATTCTCCAAACTACACTATATCGAAGAAGTTTGCACTTATTAAGGATTATATTGATGGGTTGCGTTTTACTAATGCACATGATTATTTTGATTAATACAATATGCATGTGCTTTCTTCTCCTATTTGCAATTATTATGAGAGAGGAACTACATCTCCACCCCTCTATGTTTACAATATGATGAAATTGCAAGAAACAGCTAATGCTATGTACCAGTCTTTATTATGTTTGCATGAATTGTTTTTTACGACATGCCAATGCATAGGAAGAGAGTTAGACTCCGTTGTTATGTGATATATGTTGCTTTGTGCTCACTACTAAATTACAAATCATTGTTAATTAAAATCGGCTTTGATATACCTTGGGATCTGGGTGGATCAATAACTTGAGCACTTTATGACTAGCTTAATGGATTTAAATAAAGCGCTGCTAGGGAGACAGCCTGGAAGTTTTAAAGAGTCATTTAATTATGTTGTGTGCTTTTAAAAATTTTAAAGATAAAAATATATAGAGGGGAACCTAAAACCTTTACAAAAGGAAAAGTGAAAGTGATAAATACGAGCACCGTTGAAGTAGGAGCATGCTTTGAAGTTTGTTCATGCCCATGGAAACTTTCTGAATCTTGAATTAAAGGAACTTCTCAACAAAAATAATTATCCCCTTCTATAAATCCATTGTATTATAAAATTAGTGTGCCAGGAATATTACACACCTATAAGTAAGCTACAGTGATCTCCTACCTAATGATGCGATGTCATCTAAATTATTTTGCTCATCCTCACTTTGTTTCGAAACAAGGTCAAATTCAAATTCAAATTCCAAGTCAAATTTTGATTTCATAAAACAGTAAATTAAAAATGTTCATTAGGTTGCAAATATTCACCAGAAAATTTTCATGTATTAACCAACACTTTTTGTAGTATTAAAATGCATTATAAATAATCAAACCCAGGTCCAAGAGCATTCAAATTCACCGTTTGAAAATAAACAAATATTTAAACTATTCCAAAATAGTTGGAACTTGTTGTACTGACCGATTACCCAGCATAGTATTTATGTGCTAACTTTTGGGTTTAACTAAATTCATCTAGAGCTAAATTAAAATGCAAAATAGTGAAATAAATATAAAAACAAAAAAGAATAAAAATGAAGGAAAGAAAGTTACTGTGTGCCTGGGCTCCAAGCATCTACAGTGCCGCCCAGCCCACCTTGCAGGCCTTCTCCTTCCTTCGTACTGTAGGGAGAGGCAGAGGATATCGAAATCACTAATTAAGGAGTACTCGTTGCAAAGAACACTCCACTTTCCCAGGCCGTGACAAGTCGCGCACATGCAATGCGCCATTTGTCGCAACCTAGGAGTTTTCCCTTTTTTCGTAGATCCGTTTATTCAACACGTTTTATCTCTTAAACCGTGCGTCCAAATCTCAAACCGTTTTCACTATTGGATTCCTCGCGTCGAGATCTTCAAAACTAGATCCCATGTTGATAGGTTTTGATGAACTTTTTTCATGAAAAAAAATCGGACGAAAAAAACCAGGTGAAAAAACCGAACCGGGAGCATGGTTTTTTCCCTTTCTGAAAGAGGCACGCCCGTGCCTCTCGCGAAATCACAACCGCGCCGCTCGTGAAAGCAAAACCGTGACTCTCGTGGCAGAAAAACAAATAGAAAACGCGTTTTTTTTCGTTTCCGAGAGGCACGACCGTGACTCTCGCGAAGGCATAATCGTGCCTCTCGTGAAAGCAAAACCATGACTCTCACGACAGAAAAAAAACAGAAAACGCGTATTTTTTCCCTTTCCTAGAGGCACGGCCGTGACTTTCGCGAAAGCACAACCGTGCCTCTCACAGAAGCAAAACCGTGACTCTCACGAAAGAAAAAAAACGGAAAACGCGTTTTGTTTTTCCCTTTCCTAGAGGCACGGTCATGACTTTCGCGAAAGCGCAACCGTGCCTCTCGCGGAAGCAAAACCGTGACTCTGACGAAAGGAAAAAAATAGAAAATGCGTTTTTTTTCATTTCCGAAAGGCACGGCCGTGACTCTCGCTAAAGCACAATCGTGCCTCTCGCGGAAGAAAAACCGTGACTTTTGCGAAAGGAAAATAAAAAGGAAATGTGTTTTTTCATGCAAAAAAATTTTTTTTTTCAAAAAAATTTTTGATCGAAAAGCTAAGAAAGACCGGGGGAAAACCAAAACGTCGAAAAAACCCGGGAAAAAACCATTTAAAAAGCCAAAAACGCATGCGGAAAAATAAAAAAACAAAATCTGAATGGAGCATCCAGAGCGCGACACGTGGCAAATGGCTGAGAGCGCGCCAAGTGGCGCTGATCGTTGCGAGGCTCCCGAAGGAGCGCTCGTTAACTAGTTGCTCCCAGAGGATATTGTGGTGAGAATCCAAGCAGCCATGGCCATGGATGGCCTCCACATACTCTCCCTTGGCCTACAAAATTGTTTTGACAAAACCCTAGACCTCGCTCGTCCGATCCCCTCTCATTTCCCATCGATTCCCCTCCTCACACACTCGAAATTGAGACAAGAAACTTGCACGGTGACCGTGAACATCGTCACCATTACCTCGGCCACCGTCGTACCCACGCCCCACCAAGGTGTCCGAAAACTCTGTCTTAACCTTCTTTGTTGTCCACGCCTTCGAGCTCGAGACGGAGAGATCCACATCGAGCGGATAGACGTCGTATTCAACCTCAGAGTCGACGTCTACCAGTTGTGATCCTGCTTGACCATCCAGCCACCATGTGCAACATCGTGAGTCTCCACTCCACCCTCTCTCTCTTCCTAGCTCAATCCCGAGCTCTTGTCGAGCTACTGCTGTCGCCCGATGATTGCTTGTATCTGTGTTGGTATTTCCCTAGAGAGGAGAGGATGATGCAACAGAGCAAAGGTAAGTATTTCCCTCAGTTATGAAACCAAGGTAATCAATCCATTAGGAGAACCAAGAAACACTATGTAAACAACACCTAGACACAAACAACAAATACTTGCAACCCAAAGCGTAAGAGGGGTTGTCAATCCCTACTCGGTATTTAGATAGATTAATGTAGCAACCCGACCTCAGATCGGTAATGCTGACACACACAGTACTCGAAGGGTTTATAAAAGAGTGGCAATCACACACTTATTACATCGAATGTCTCAAGAGAGAACTTAATACAAAATTATGGCTTAAGGCCATCAAATACGATAACAGCGGAAGGCTTGCAAGATAAAGTGAGTCCATCAACTCCAATGG
Source organism: Triticum urartu (assembly GCF_003073215.2). Classification (NCBI taxonomy): domain Eukaryota; kingdom Viridiplantae; phylum Streptophyta; class Magnoliopsida; order Poales; family Poaceae; genus Triticum; species Triticum urartu. Next base: position 190,046,429 of record NC_053022.1, read on the forward strand.
CATAACTGAGCTGCACGGCAACGACCTAACGACCTTACTCCTCGTTTGAAAAGTATGCAACATAATACGTTGCAGCATGAAAATGGGTCAGCACATGGAATATGCTGGCAAAGTAACACAGTAGAGCAAGAACAGAGTAAAGCTATCACTACATGCATATTTGGCTGGTGGAAAGCTCTATGGTTATAATTTTTGCGTAAAGCCAATTTTTCCCTACAACAAAGGAATAGATTTTAATTTAACTATCATGGTAGTTGAAACATCATTGAGAAGGTTCCTCCAACTCAATCCCAATTAAACTGATTAACATCCCAACAATATTAATTAAGAAATGATGAGATACATGTGATAACCCAAATACCAGATTCTCAAGAATTGTCCATAACCGGGGACACGGCTAACCATGATTAGATTATACACTCTGCAGAGGTTTGCGCACTTTTCCCCACAAGACTCGATCGCCTCCGCTGGATTTCCCGCACTACAAGGTGTTTGGGAAACGGATGACCGAGACACAGTCTTTTAGAAACATTAACTCTTTACTCCGGACAGACCATACCAAACCTACATCCCACTACCTGCTGATCTGCCTCTTCAAGAGCTTCACGTAACTTACTCAACTATGCTAGAGCCCATAATAGCTTGTGGCTGCACACGGAAGTTTCTAGCATGAATCATCTCAGTTCCCTTTGAGCTTGTGTGGCGGTCCATAGGAAGATCACACGGGTACTCCGGGATTTCCAAAAATACAGGCAACACTGGGTACTCCAGGTGCCTCAATCCACCCAGATGTTAATTTAAGTTTCCACCTTAAGTTTGAACCATTAATTAACAATCTCACATCTGTCATGGATTTCACTCAAACCCAAACCACGTCTACGAGCATAGCATAGCATAGTAATATAAGCAACGCGTAGACTAACTCCCAAGGGTTCGAATGTAACAGGGTAATAGGTTCTACCTCAACAACTACTTCCCAACCCACATGTTAATGACATCCTAATCATGCAACGTTTGAGGATTGGAACTAATGCAGAAAAACTAGGTGATAAAAGGGATATGATCAAAGTGTTACTTGCCTTGCTGACGGTCTGCAAAACCTAGGGACTCGTAGTAGCACGCTTCGCACTCCGGGTGTTCTATCGCAAACAAACAATAACTTACATAAGCAACAAGCAAAGATGTGCAAGCCAAACTCACATAAAAGAGGTTGACCAGAAGGTTCAACTTAAGAACTCCGGTTCGCAAAAAGAATCAAATCAAACAGAGCAACGAATCTCAAACGGCGAAAGAGAGAAGCTTGGTTTACTAATCTGAACCTATGTCAAATTTTACAGTAGCAAAAACTTATTTGAGTTGGTTAAACGGAAAGAGGGTTTCGAGACGAAACTCTAGGCGCATGAATCGCCTGATTCCGACTAACGAGCGAAAAGAAAAACAGAAACTAAGATTGGATCAGAAATCGCGATAAAAAAATCGCGGAATAAATCCAATAAAAGAAAACTGACGAACAGACTAACGAACGAGCGTTCATTAGCTGTATCTAACGGGCGAAAAACGTTCCTTAAAACGAACATACGGACGAACGTCCGCTAACTAGAAGAACCGAGAAAAACCGTCGAATCCGAAAAAAACGGATCTAGGGTTTTCTAAAAAAACCGAACGGTTTTATAAAAAAACCGGCAGCGGGTCCGGCGGCTACCTCCGGCGAGGGGGCTCCGGCGAGGTGGGGGGAGGGGAGCAGCGGCGGGGCGGCGGCTCATGGGGCGGCGGCGGGGGGCTGCGGCGGCAAGCGGCGGCGGTGGCGGCAAGTGGGCGGCGGCGGCTGCAGTGGTGGCGGTGTTGGCGGCGGTGGCGGTGTTGGGGCTTGGGGAGGGCGTATATAAAGGGAGGGGCGGCGCGACTTGGAGGAGGGGGCAAGGCGCGGCGGCAGGCGGAGTTCGACTCGGACTCCGATCCGAGCGGCGGCCTGGCTCGGCTGGGCCTTAGGCCCAGTCGGGCGCGGAACTTTTTTTTTTTTAAATAATTCCGCCGACAGAAATAAAATCCTAGAAAAATAAATAAAAATCTAAAAATGCCAAAACAAATTTTCATCATCTAAATAAAATATTTAGAACGAGATGATGCAATTTTTTTAAAACGTGCAATTTTTCTAATGCAAACAAAATTGCAATAAAATCCAAATAAAACAAATATTTGATTTTAATATTTGTCCTCCAATATTTCAATTATCTTGAGAAGTCATATTATCTCCTCTCATATATTTTAGTATGGAATATTTTCGGAGAGAAAATAATTAAAACCAAAATCCTCGTTTCAAAATTTGATAAGATCAAATTTGAAAACCTGGAAAATCTCCAACTCTCTCCGAGGGTCCTTGAGTTGCTTAGGATTTCAAGGATCGCGAGACGAAATGCAAATAAAATATGATATGCATGGATGATTATGTATAACATTCCAAATTGATAATTTTGGGATGTTACAAACCTACCCCCCTTAAGATGAATCTCGCCCTCGAGATTCGGGTTGGCTAGAAAATAGGTGTGGGTGGTCTTTGCGAAGATCATCCTCTCGTTCCCAGGTGGCTTCGTCCGCGGTATGGTGGCTCCACTGAACTTTGCAAAACTTGATAAATTTACTGCGAGTGACTCTGCTGGCAAACTCAAGAATCTTTACTAGCTTTTCCTCGTAAGTCAAATCACTGTCCAACTAAATTGCCTCCTAGGGTACTGTATCTCTTAACGGTATATCGGCCATCTCAGCATGACACTTCTTTAGCTCTGAAACGTGAAACACATCATGAACTCCTGACAATCCCTCGGGTAACTCCAACTTGTAGGGAACTTCTCCCATCCATTCCAAAACATGATACGGTCCTACAAATCTCGGAGCTAGTTTCCCCATAACTCCAAAACGTTTCACTCCTCGCAAGGGAGATACTCGCAGATATACTTTATCTCCAATTTCATAGGTTACCTCTTTGCGTTTTGAGTCTGCATAACTCTTCTGCCTGGACTGAGCAATCTTCAATCTATCCCAAATCAATTTAACCTTCTCCTCAGACTCTTTGATCAAGTCTGGTCCAAACAATTGTCGGTCTCCTACCTCGTCCCACATCAAAGGTGTTCTGCACCTGCGTCCATACAGGGCTTCAAACGGCGCCATCTTCAAACTGGCTTGGTAGCTATTGTTGTATGAGAACTCTGCGTAAGGAAAATTGTGGTCCCAACTAGATCCATAATCTAGCGCACAGGCTCTCAACATGTCCTCCAAAATTTGGTTCACTCTCTCGGTCTGTCCATCTGTCTCTGGGTGAAAAGTTGTACTGAACTCTAACCTTGTTCCCAAAGTCTGACGTAACTGATGCCAGAACTTTGAAGTAAACTGTGTTCCTCTATCTGATACGATGGTTCTTGGAACTCCATGCAGACATATGATCCTAGACATATAAATCTTGGCCAACTTTGCACTGGTATAAGTGATTTTCACTGGGATGAAGTGAGCCACTTTGGTCAAGCGATCAACTACTACCCATATGGAATCATATCCTGATTTAGTCCTAGGCAATCCCGTGATAAAATACATGCCAAGTTTATCCCACTTCCATTCGGGTATCGGCATAGGCTGTAATAATCCTGCTGGCTTTTGATGTTCTGCCTTCACTCGCTGATATACATCACATACGGCTACATACTCGGCAATATCCTTTTTCATACCAGTCCACCAGAAACGTTCCTTCAAATCCAGATACATCTTGGTGTTTCCGGGGTGTATCGAGTATGGTGAGTCATCAGCCTCTTGAAGTATTAACTTTCTGATCTCCTGGTTATTGGACACATAAACTCGGTCCTTAAACCATAAGGTATCGTGCTCGTCTTCACGAAAACCTTTGGCCTTTCCTTTGCTCAACTTCTCCTTTATCTCGGCAATCTCCTTGTCATCCTTCTGAGCTTCTCGAATCTTGTCCAGCAATGTCAACTGGACTTCCATTGTTGCAACGAATCCTGTAGGAACACTCTCCAATTGAAGTTCCATGATATTCTCTGCTAACTCCTTCGGCAGTCTCTTACTTTCAAGGATATTAGCATAACTCTTCCTGCTCAAGGCGTCTGCTACAACATTGGCCTTTCCGGGGTGATAGTGTAGCTTCATATCATAATCCTTTATAAGCTCCAACCATCTCCTCTGTCTAAGGTTCAGTTCCTTCTGGGTGAAGATGTACTTCATACTCTTATGGTCCGTGTATACATCACATCGGTTTCCAATAAGGTAATGCCTCCAGGTCTTCAATGCATGCACTATGGCTGCTAACTCCAAATCATGCGTGGAATAGTTCAACTCATGAGGTTTTAGTTGTCGTGAGGCATACGAAACAACTCTTCCATCCTGCATAAGTACACATCCAAGTCCTAAGCGAGAGGCGTTGCAATACACTTGGAATTCCTTATGTATATCCGACAGTGTTAGCACTGGTGCTGTAGTCAACCGTTCCTTCAACTCCTGGAAACTTGCCTCGCAATCTTATGTCCATTTAAACTTAGTATCCTTCTTTAATAGTTCAGTCATTGGCTTTGCAATCTTGTAAAAGATCTCAATGAATCTCTGATAGTAACCTGCGAGTCCAAGGAAACTGCGGATTTCGCTAACTGAGGTGGGTGCCAACCATTCAGTGACTGACTGAATTTTGCTGGGGTCTACTGCTATACCTTCTCCTGATATAACATGTCCAAGGAATCTGACTTCCTTCAACCAAAATTCGCATTTGCTAACTTAGCATACAACTGGTGTTCCCTGAGTTTCTCGAGAACTAAGCGCAAATGCTCCTTGTGCTCCTCCTCGTTCTTCGAGTATACCATAATATCATCAATAAACACCACAACAAACTTGTCCAAATACTCTATGAATACCTTGTTCATCATGCTCATGAAATAAGCAGGGGCATTTGTCAGTCCAAATGACATGAGCGTGTACTCGTATAATCCATAACAAGTCGTGAACACTGTCTTCGGTATGTCCTTCTCACGTACTTCAACTGACGGTATCCTGATCGCAGATTGATCTTCGAAAACACCTTAGCTCCATGCAACTGATCAAACAGATCGTTGATCATCAGCAGTGGGTACTTGTTCTTAATCATCACCTCATTCAAGGCTCGATAATCAACAACCATCCTTAGGGATTTGTCCTTCTTCTCCACCAAAAGCACAGGGGCTCCCCAAGGTGATGAACTTCTTCGAATATATCCTTTTTCCAATAACTCCTTGATTTGTTCCTTAATTTCCTCCAGATCATTTGCGGGCATACGATAGGGTCTCTTGGATATTGGTCCTGTTCCTGGCAACAACTCTATCAAAAACTCAATGTCTCTATCCGGTGGCATGCCTAGTAACTCCTCTGGAAAAACATCCGGATAATCCTTAACTACAAGCACTTCCTCCTGAACAACTCCCGTAAGGGCATTCACTTGGCTCCTCCTAGGCACATTCCTAGACACATACTTAATCATTTATCCCTCCGGGGTGGTAAGGTAAATCGTCTTACTAGCACAATCAATACTCCCTCCAAACTTTGACATCCAGTCCATACCTAATATCACATCCAATCCTTGTGACTCCAAGATAATTAGGTCGGACGGAAAAACATGTGTTCCAATGGTTAAGGGTACCAGGTCGCACCATCGGCTAGCCATGTATTCTGCTCCGGGTGAGCTTACTAACAGAGGGGTCCTAAGGGTTTGGGTTGGTAGCTTAAACTTATCCACAAATCCCCTTGATATGTATGAATGCGATGCACCAGTATCGAAAAGAACAAGAGCGGTAAATGTCTTAACCAAAAAATTACCTATTACCGCGTCCGGCTGCTCTTCAACCTCCTCCACATTAACGTGGTTCACTTGTCCTTTGTTGAATAGATTAGGCTTCTTCCCCGCGCTCCCATTTCCATTTCCATTCTTTCCTTCAGGGCAGTCCGTGGCGTAGTGTCTAGTCTTCCCACACTTGAAGCAAGTAACGTGACTTAAATCTCTTTTGGTGGGTGTGGCTAGATTGGGGCAGTTCTGATTATTGTTGGTTCAGTTCCCATTCCCATTCTTAGAACCATTGTGGTTATGTGATCCTCCTCCAGTGTGGTTGTGACCTCCATGGTTATGAACAAGTCCTCCCGAGTTCGGGGTTAGGCGAGGCTTCCGCTGAGCTCCTGAGTTATACTTCCCTTGTCCATACTTTCTCTTGCGGCTCTCAATCTGCTGTTGCTTCCCTTCAATCATCAGAGCCTTATCTACCAACTCCTGGTAGTTGTTGAAGGTTTCCACCATCAACTGCATGCTCATCTCGTCATTCAGCCCTTCCATAAACTTGCCCTGCTTCGCGGCATCGGTGGCCACATCATCAGGGGCATAGCGAGATAACTTGCTAAACTCATCCACATACTGTGCCATAGTACGGTTCCCCTGACGTAGGTTGTGGAACTCCCGCTTCTTCATCTGCATAGCTCCAGTTGAGACATGGGCCGTGCAGAAAGCTTGCTGAAACTGGTGCCAAGTGACGTTGGCTATGGGGAAAGTGGCTGTGTAATTCTCCCACCATGAGGCTGCAGGCCCATCCAATTGATGTGCAGCAAAGCACACCCTCTCAGCATCCGTGCAACCTGCGGTGGTCAACTGCCTTCCAATATGGCATAGCCAATCATCAGCAACTATAGGCTCGGTGCTACTGGAGAACACCGGCGGCTGTAACCTTAGAAAACGGGCTAGGTTGTCCACTGGCAGCGGGTTGTTGTTGTTTTTATTATTATTGTTGCCCTGGTTCTGAACTAGCAATTGCATCAAAGTATTCTGTTGCTGGATCAACTAGGTGAGCTCCGGTGGGAAAACAACACCGGGGTCACGTCTCGGAGGCATCTGATGGGTTTAGATGGAAGAGATTAGAATAGAAAAGGGGTCTAATGAGAAAACACTACCCATATGCACATGAGACAAATACAAACATTTCACTCAATCAATCAAGCAAGGGCATACAAACGGTCTAGACCTATCACAAAACTGCTCATCTACTACTAATTACATGGGGAAATACTACTAATATTTGGTGGTCATCTAGAAATTTTGATCGGTCGAAGACTCCATGATGTCTGCTCCAGCTTCGTCTTCAAAGTCATCATCACTAGGATCGGAATCGGTGTCGTCTATGATGATGTAGTCCTCGGGGCATATCTCCTTGGGTTCTTCTTCTTCTTCTATTGGTGCTAGTCCTCCCATGAATACTCCGATCTTCTTGACTAAGTCATCATTCTTCTCCAGTAGTGTCTTGATTTCCTCCTCATATCCATCGCGTGTAAACTTGAGTTCTTCCTCCAGCTCGATGATTTTAGTCTTCGCCTTCTTCAAGTCCATCATGTCCACGCACATCTGGTTCTCCTGACGTCGAATGTGCTGGTTTAACTCCTGGATGAAAGCTGCAATGGATCTATCCTTCCTGGTGCTGATTACTTCCCATTGCTCGTCTCGGCGCCCACATATTTGGTAGATAGTGTCCTTAAGCTCCCTGTTGTAGACTTCTCCAATGCGTCCCATGGTAATGTGGGCTGCCATGCTCTTGCCTAGACTCCAGGTGGGTGCTTCAAAAGAAAACTTTATGGGTTTAGAAGTTGGTGAGAACGCCCTTCCTGGAACTTGTACTTGAACCATCCAGCGCTCCTCTTCAGGTAAAGTGGTGTTGTACGTTCCGGTGAAACTTGGTATTCCAATGTTCAAGTACCTAGTGACTTCCTTCAAGTGGCATCCAAAAGGTGTGTCTTCATCCGGTTGCGCAAACTTGTTCTTCATCTCCGTCATCTTAAAGAGTAGAAAATGGAGAGGAGTCAGAAATGAGAAGAGAAGTGTGACCTAGGGTTTATCTTAGTGGTCGTGTCCTACACTCAGCGTGTGCTCTGATACCATCTTGTAGCGACCCGACCTCAGATGGTCAAGTCTACGTGCTTCAGTGTCATCCCTGGATCGGTAATGCTGACACACACAGTACTCGAAGCATTTATAATAGAGCGGCAATCACACACTTATTACATCGAATGTCTCAAGAGAGAACTTAATACAAAAATATGGCTTAAGGCCATCTAATACGATAACAGCAGAAGGCTTGGAAGATAAGGTGAGTCCATCAACTCCAACGGCATAACTAAGCTGCACAGCAACGACCTAACGACCTTACTCCTCGTCTGAAAAGTCTGCAACATAATACGTTGCAGCCCGAAAATGGGTCAGCACATGGAATATGTTGGCAAAGTAACACAGTAGAGCAAGAACAGAGTAAAGCTATCACTACATGCATATTTGGCTGGTGGAAAGCTCTATGGTTATAGTTTTTGCGTAAAGCCAATTTTTCCCTTCAACAAAGGAATAGATTTTAATTTAACTATCATGGTAGTTGAAACATCATTGAGAAGGTTCCTCCAACTCAATCCCAATTAAAGTGATTAACATCCCAACAATATTAATTAAGAAATGATGAGATACATGTGATAACCCAAATACTAGATACTCAAGAATTGTCCATAACCGGGGACACAGCTAACCATGATTAGATTATACACTCTGCAGAGGTTTGTGCACTTTTCCCCACAAGACTCGATTGCCTCCGCTGGATTTCCCGCACTACAAGGTGTTTGGGAAATGGATGACCGAGACACAGTCTTTTAGAAACATTAACTCTTTACTCCGGACAGACCATACCAAACCTACATCCCACTACCTGTTGATCTGCCTCTTCAAGAGCTTCACGTAACTTACTCAACTATGCTAGAGCCCATAATAGCTTGTGGCTTCACATGGAATTTTCTAGCATGAATCATCTCAGTTCCCTTTAAGCCTGGGTGGCGGTCCATAGGAAGATCACACGGGTACTCTGGGATTTCCAAAAATACTGGCAACACTAGGTACACCAGGTGCCTCAATCCACCCAGATGTTAATTTAAGTTGTCACCTTAAGTTTAAACCATTAATTAACAATCTCACGTCTGTCATGGATTTCACTCAAACCCAAACCACGTCTACGAGCATAGCATAGCATAGTAATATAAGCAACGCGTAGACTAACTCCCAAGGGTTTGAATGTAACAGGGTAATAGGTTCTACCTCAACAACTACTTCCCAACCCACATGTTAATGACATCCTAATCATACAATGTTTGAGGATTGGAACTAATGCAGAAAAACTGGGTGATAAAAGGGATATGATCAAAGTGTTACTTGCCTTGCTGACGGTCTGCGAAACCTAGGGACTCGTAGTAGCACCCTTCGCACTCTGGGTGTTCTATCGTAAAGAAACAATAACTTACATAAGCAACAAGCAAAGATGCGCAAGCCAAACTCAAATAAAATAGGTTAACTAGAGGGTTCAACTTAAGAACTCTGGTTCGCAAAAAGAATCAAATCAAACAGAGCAACGAAACTCAAACAGCGAAAGAGAGAAGCTTCGTTCACTAATCTGAACCTAGGTCAAATTTAAAGTAGCAAAAACTTATTTGAGTTTGTTAAACGGAAAGAGGGTTTCGAGACGAAACTCTAGGCACTTGAATCACCTGATTCCGACTAACGAGCGAAAAGAAAAACAGAAACTAAGATCGGATCAGAAATCGCGATCAGAAAAATCGCGGAACAAATCCGATAAAAGAAAACTGATGAACAAACTAACAAACGAGCGTTCATTAGCTGTATCTAATGGGCGAAAACCGTTCGTTAAAACGAACGTACGGACAAACGTCCGCTAACTAGAAGAACCGAGAAAAACCGGCGAATCCGAAAAAACGGATCTAGGGTTTTCTAAAAAAACTGAACGGTTTTATAAAAAAAACCGGCGGCGGGTCCGGCGGCTACCTCCGGCGAGGGGGCTCCGGCGAGGTGGGGGGAGGGGAGCAGCGGCGGGGCGGCGGCTCATGGGGCGGCGGCGGGGGGCTGCGGCGGCAAGCGGCGGCGGTGGCGGCAAGTGGGCGGCGGCGGCTGCAGTGGTGGCGGTGTTGGCGGCGGTGGCGGTGTTGGGGCTCGGGGCGGGCGTTTATAAAGGGCGGGTGTGGCGCGACTTGGAGGAGTGGGCAAGGCGCGACGGCAAGCGGAGTCCGACTCGGCAGGAGGCAGCGGCGGCAGCCTGACTCGGCTGGGCCTTAGGCCCAGTCGGGCGTGGAACTTTTTTTTTAAATAATTCTGCCGACAGAAATAAAATCCAAGAAAAATAAATAAAAATCTAAAAATGCCAAAACAAATTTTTCACCGTCTAAATAAAATATTTAGAACGAGATGAACATTTTCTTGGCCCTAAAATGCAATTTTTTTAAAATGTGCAATTTTTCTAATGCAAACAAAATTGCAATAAAATCCAAATAAAACAAATATTTGATTTTAATATTTTTCCTCCAATATTTCAATTATCTTGGAGAAGTCATATTATCTCCTCTCATATATTTTAGTACGAAATATTTTCGGAGAGAAAATAAATAAAACCAAAATCCTCGTTTCAAAATTTGATAAGATCAAATTTGGAAACCGGGAAAATCCCCAACTCTCTCCCAGGGTCCTTGAGTTGCTTAGGATTTCGAGGATCGCGAGACGAAATGCAAATAAAATATGATATGCATGGATGACTATGTATAACATTCCAAATTGAAAATTTTGGGATGTTACAATTAAATTGTATGAGATTTGTTAAATAGATCTAACTAAAACAAAAAAATAAAAAATAAAAAAGGTAGTTATGGATTTTATATGATAGGAAATAGACATGGGGGTTGTAGTTTTCACTAGAGGCTTCTCTCGAGAAAATAGCATATGGTGGGTAAACAAATTACTCTTGGGCAATTGATAGAAAAGTGAATACTCATGACGATATCCAAGGCAATGATCATGTATATAGGTATCACGTCCAATATTAGTAGACCGAAACAATTCCGCATCTACTACAATTACTCCACATATCGACCGCTATCCAGCATGCATCTATTATATTAAGTTCGTGGAAAAACGAAGTAATGCAATAAGAACAATGACACTATGTAGACAAGATCTATTCATGTAGGAATAGACCCCAACTTTTTATCCTTAATAGCAATGATACATGCATGTCATGTCTCTTTCTGTCACTGAGACTGAGCACTGCAAGATTGAACACATCACAAATCACCTCTTCCCATGGTAAGAAAAATCAATCTAGCTGGCCAAACCAAACAAAAATTTTGGAGAAGAATTACGAGGCTATAAAAATCATTGATAAAAGAGTTCAGCAAAGAATCAAATAATATTCATGGATAGAAGTGATTATAAACCCACAATTCATCGGATCCCGACAAACACACCGCAAAAAGTCATTACATCAAATAGATCTCCAGCAACATCGAGGAGAATATTGTATTGAGGTCAAAAAGAGAGAAGAAGCCATCTAGCTACTAGCTACGGACCCGTAGGTCTCTGGTAAACTACTCACGTATCAATAGAGGAGCAACACGGATGATGAAAAACCCTTCCATGATCATTGCCCCCTCTGGTGGAATGCCGAAAAAGACCTCTAGATTGGATCTCTTGGTTCTGGAACTTGCAGCAGCCAAAACTATATTTCCTCGACTATCCTAGAATTTTTGGAATTTTACAGTATTTATAGAGTCGGATGTCGGTGGAGAAGCTTCTCATGGGCTCCACTACACACTAGGGCGCGCTAGGGGCCTCTAGCGCGCTCTGGTGCCTAGTGGGTCCCACAAGCCTCCTCCTGTGCACTTCTTTTGCTCCTTGGGTGTCTTCATGGCATTTGGAGTCCAATTGGTATTGTTATTCTGCAAAGTAAAAAAAAGCAAAAACAGCTACTGGCACTGGCATTAGGCGCTATGTCAATAGGTTAGTCCCCAAAAATGATATAAATTGCTAGTAAATGAATATAAAACATCCAAGATTGATAATATAACGGCATGGAACAATAAAAAATTATATATAGGTTGGAGATGTATCAGAATGCCCAAGCTTAATTCCTGCTCGTCCTCGAGTAGGTAAATGACAAAAACAGAATTTTTGATGTGGAATGCTACCTAACATGTTCATCACATATTCTTTTATTTCTATAGCATGGACATTTGGACTTTTAGATGATTCAAAGCAATAGTCTATAATTGACATGAGGACATCAATACTCAAGCATATCAACAAGCAACCATGTCTTTCAAAATATCAACATTAAAGAAAGCTATCCCTAGCCCATTATGCTCAATCATGATATTAGCTGTATCCAAATATTCATGAAACACACTCAAATATTAGCTATATCCAATGCACAAGTATTACAATAGTATTCCCTAGTTTGTGCTTTGTAGGCGAAGTTGGAGACTCAAATAAAAAATTGTATAAAGTAAATAGATAAGCCCTTTGCAGAAGGAAGTGGAGATTTGTAGAGGTACCAGAGCTCATAGCTTAAATTGAGAGATAATTTTTTTTGAGAGGTATGATTTTCCTGTTAACGAAAACGACCTAGAATGCCCAATACATTCCATGCTAGATAAATCATAGGCGGTTCCCAAACATAAAATAAAGTATATTCCTTTTTCCACCATTCTTTCACAATCCATGGCTAGCCGTATCCATGGGTGCCCTCCATACCAATACTTTCCAAGGAACTTATTATTGATAACATATAAGTAAAAAAACATTTTGGGATTGGGCATCCCTATTACCTGCCACATGTGACGCCCCAAGACCGGAGCTTCAGATGCCTTCAAGGCTTTCCGGTTTTCGTGGGGTGATTTGTTTGGTTCGTTGCATTCATCATTGCATCATATGCATTGCATCATGCCATCATGTCATTTCTTTTTCTTAACTCAACTAAATAAACCGTATGGATCTTCGATCCATTTAAACCGAGGGAATTCCCATGTTGATTATCTTTATAACATATCCTCCCGATATTAGGGAGCTATATTAAATATTCCATTATCTTGGAATCACCCATCACACAATTGCATTACTCTTCAACTCTTCTTGTATCCGACTTAACTTCATATATTTTCCTTGTCATCTCTCTCTCAAGCCATACCCATGCATCATCACCTCTCACTTCCTTCTTCTTTCATGTCTTTGCAAGCGACCTTATTCCTCCTCCTTTAATGTTCATCTTTTCCCTATAAATCATGCCTCTTTCCTACACCCTCTCTGCCAGATTTCATCCCATTTGAAGTTGTTTTGGTCAGGTTCAAAAATGAATGAAATTTGAGAATAATTCAAACTATAATTATTTTTCTACCTTCTAAAAATGCCAGAGCAATTTATTCAAACCCTACGTAAATCCAGGGTTCCAGATATATATTTATATATCTCATATTCCTAACCAAAAACCCCTGGATTTTCCCCTTTGTTGGTTGTTTATTTATATAAACAATAATTTAAGAAACTAAAGAATTTGGAAGGAAGAGGGAGCCCAGCAGCCGCACCAGTTGGCCAAGGCCCAGCTGGCGCCCTTCCCACTGGGCCGGATCCAAGGCCCATCCCCCGTAGCCCACTTCTCTAACCCTAGCCGTTCGCTCCCTCGCCCCTCGCTCCGTTCCCTCGATCCACCTCGCGCCGCCAGAAACAGGGAGCCATGCTCGACCCGCACCTCTCGCCCACTGTCCCACTCCCTCTCGATCCCCTTTTTCTCCACCATCACGCCTTCGTCGTCTGCTTGAGCGCGCCACTCGAGAGACACCCGCGGTTACCCGACGTCGAACGTCCCCGCCTCCGGCCATAGCGCCCGTGCCCAATGCCCCTGCACGCGAGCCTCCGTTGCGCTACCGTATCACCATGATGCACCCGCGCTACCGGGCTCCTCCTCTTAGACCGTGACCTTGGCCTTCGGCCATGGTGCCGCACCGACGACCACCAGCAGGATGCCGACCTGTGTGCATGACCATGCCGGCCTCTCCTTCCTCCTCGACTGCGTTGCTGCCTTCCCCCGCGTTCGCCTCGGAGTCGACCTCCACCACCAGGAGCTGGTGGCTTCTTCCCTGTCACGAGCCTCGTCGCCGGAGTGCCTCGCCATGACACCCTCACGGCGAGCTTCCCGCGTCCGCCGCCTCCCTGCATACAAGCACCCAACGCCACCACTCGTCGACCTCCTCTGTTCAAGTCATGGACAGCCCCTGCCCGAGATGCACCTTCAGCCTCGCCTTGTTTTCCTTGACCTCTTCCCACGCGCGACCAAGCTGCCCTGCCTCATTCGACCACCACCATTGCCTCACTGCTGCTGCTGCCCTCTGCTGCTCTCCCTTGAGCGCGCCCGCTCCATCGCCTCCTAGCTGCTGCCCAACCGAGGCCTTGTGATGCTTCGTTTCAAAACAAAATACCATTAAGTCCAGCAAGACACGGACTCCGAACGCCAAGTACTACTACAAACCCGAAGAATTCGGATGCATCAAGTCCCCGAGGAGACCCGTTTTTCGTCATGTTCGACTACCCGTATCATCAAGTACCACAACGGCCGGAGACCTCGGACACGCCAAGTACCCCTTCGAGCTATCAATACCGCAAGCGCCAAGTTCCACGATGACCCAAGTACCACGAGAACGTTTGTACCTCTACCGTCGCCGTGGATCCGACAAGTACCCCTACAACTAGTGTACCTCTACCGTCGTCTTCGGAATCGCTAAGAACGTCAAGCACCCCTTTGGATGAAGAGACCGAGAAGTTCAATTGACCCCAAGTACCTCTCCGAAAACGAGACGTATACCGCTACATTCACAAGAATCGAGACCGACAAGTCCGAAGATGCAAGTACCACCCCAAACATGTACGACGACCATCATCGTTGACCCGTGAAATGAATGCATGTTGGATGAGATGCCCCCTTTGTCTGCACCATGTCAGCTTTGTCACTCGTTTCCATGCCACTAACCCATGGGAACCCGGTTACCGGGATCACCCCACCTTCTATCGCATGTCATGCTCCCGTCACTTTTCCTTTTGTACCGGTATCTCCATAAGCTACCGGAACCGATATGTTGTCGTGGCATCATTTTCGGATTCGTTGTCGTGGCACCCTTTCTTTCCGCCACGATGACAAATGCCTCATATCTTATCATGTCAACGTTTTCATAAATACTTGCATAAAACTTGCACATGTCATCCGCATCATGATAATAACATTTAAAATGTTAAAATTGTTGTTTGCTTTAAATTACTAATGCATATGGGGATTTACCGGATTTGTTGTTTGCTATATCCGGCCCCCATTTAAATTGTTTAGATAGATAATTCCTTTATGTTTCACCTCTTGACATTCTTAACAACATTTAATATTGTTGGGTACATAAACGAGATCGAACTAAATAATTGATGTGGTGTAACGTCAATATGCAACTCATTGCATATTGGGATACACTTAACTTGTAGTTTGTTTGTGCCCTTTGCCATGTCATGCATATTTAAACCGGACATGCATCATAATTGTTTGCGCATCATGCCATGATTATCTGTTGGTTGTTTACTATGCTATTTGCTTCTTTCCGGGTTGCTTCTCGCGTTAGCCTCGGTTTCGTTCCGGAGTTGTGAGGATTCGTTTGACTACGTCTGCTTGTCTTCTTCATGGATTCATCCTTCTTCCTTGCGGGATCTCAGGCAAGATAACCATACCCTCGAAATCACTTCTATCTTTGCTTGCTAGTTGCTCGCTCTTTTGCTATGCTGATGCTGCGATTCCTACCACTTGCTTATTATGCCTCCCATATTGTTAAGCCAAGCCTCTAACCCACCTTTTCCTAGCAAACCGTTGTTTGGCTATGTCACTCCTTTGCTCAGCCCCTCTTATAGCGTTGTTAGTTGCAGGGGAAGATTGGAGCTTGTTCCATGTTTGGAACATGGTTATTTTGTTGGGATATCACAATATCTATTATTTAATTAATGCATCTATATACTTGGTAAAGGGTGGAAGGCTCAGCCTTATGCCTGGTATTTTGTTCCACTCCTGGCGCCCTAGTTTCCGTCATATCGGTGTCATGTTCCCGGATTTTGTGTTCCTTAGACGGTTGAGTTATAATGGGAACCCCTTGACAGTTCACCTTGAATAAAACTCCTCCAGCAAGGCCCAACATTGATTTTACCATTCAGCACCTAGCCTCTTTTTCCGTTGGGTTAGGCCAGCCCAAGGGTCATCTTTATTTTAAACCCCCGGGCTAGTGCTTGTCTAAGTGTTGGTCCAACCCAGAGCATCGTGCGGGGCCGTCCCTTGGCAACTTGGGTAACCTTGGCTCCCATACGCTTAACTTATCCGGTGTGCCCTGAGAACGAGTTATGTGCAGCTCCTATCGGGATTTGTCGGCACACCGGGTGGTCTTGCTGGACTTGTTTTACCATTGTCGAGGATGTCTTGTAACTGGGATGCCGAGTCTGATCGGATTGTCTTGGGAGATGGAATATCCTTCGTTGACCGTGAGAGCTTGTGATGGGCTAAGTTGGGACTCCCTTGCAGGGTTTTGAACTTTCGAAAGCCGTCCCCGCGGTTATGGGCAGATGGGAATTTGTTAATGTCCGGTTGTAGAAAACCTGATGTTTATCGTAATTAAAAATACATCAACCGCGTGTGTAACCGTGATGGTCTCTTCTCAGCGGAGTCCGGGAAGTGAACACGGTGTTGGAGTAATGCTTGACATAGGTTGTTCTAGGATCACTTCCTGATCATAGATTTCTCGAACGTGCTTTGCCTTCTCTTCTCGCTCTCATTTGCGTATGTTAGCCACCAAATATGTTAGTCGCTTGCTGCAGCTCCACCTCATACCTTTTACCATTCCTATAAGCTTAAATAGTCTTGATCGCGAGGGTGTGAGATTGCTGAGTCCCCGTGACTCACAGATACTTCCAAAACTAGCTTGCAGGTGTCGTTGAACCGTGCAGGTGACGCAACCAAGCTCAAGGAGGAGCTCTATAAAGATTGTGTTCGCTATGTTGTTCCGTTTCCAGTTGTTCAGTAGTGGAGCCCAGTTGGGACGATCGGGGATCTGTGTAGCATTTGGGGTAGTCTTATTTTTTTTTGGTTCCGTAGTCGGACCTTGTGTGTATCTGGATGATGTAATGCTTTATTCATGTATTGTTGTGAAGTGGCGATTGTAAGCCAACTATGTATCTCTTTCCCTTATGTATTACATGGGTTGTGTGGAGATTACCTCACTTGCGACTTTGCTTACAATGCGGTTATGCCTCTAAGTCGTGCTTCAACACGTGGGAGATATAGCCGCATCGTGGGCGTTACAAGTTGGTAATCAGAGCCTTCCCCGAATTAGGAGCCCCCTGCTTGATCGAATCGCTGGCGTTGTTGAGTCTAGAAAGATGTTTTTAATCATTTAGGAATTATATATATCGGAGAGTTAGGAATTATTTTTACTCCTCAATCCCTTCGTCGCTCTGGTGAGGCATCCTGACATAGAGTTTTGACTCTTCTCTTCTCACTAAAAACAATTTTAGGATCACGCGGGTATCTTGGAAATGTTCCGATGGATTTATGACGAGAACATTGTTCTTGGTGCCTCCTGACATTTAGGGGTTGTGGCAGTGTCCCGGGGAGTTGAGCTCCGAGGTGTTGTCGTCACAATTTTATCGTTGCAGTTCTGGTATACCAGAGTTTCGCCGACATCGAAAATCTCTTTTATGTAGTTGTTGGTGAGATAACCTCGACGCCACCCAGTACTGGGGCGGAAGTTCGGGAGTATTGCCATAACTCATATAACGGATCCTTTTCGAAGGTTGAGGTAAATGATTTTCGAAGGTTTCTTGGTTATGTGTTGAAGGATGGATACAGCTGGATGTAGGATTTGCTAGTTTTGGGTGAGATATTATGCTTCCCCTGTATCCCCAACACCTGATTGCATAACCGGAAAATTTTGGAAGTTTATAAGTGGGAATTCAAGTAGCTCCTAGGATATCTTTCTGATAGATGCATGATATGAAATTGGGGTTCGACGTCTAGTGGTCCGCCCATCCACGGTTGGTTTTATAGTGGTCTCGTTGTGTCTTAAAGAGTCTTTGGCTATGCTGACTCGGGGACGCTTCGTATGTCATGTGCACTTCCTTGTACATGATGGTGCTGTACGATCGAGCCCGTGTAGGCCCCACCACGAAAACTTTGGACGAAATCTCTATCATATGTTTGTTCCGGCTTATTTTGCAAGCCAATCCTTTGTTTTTGTTTTCAGTTGTGGTATTCGAGTTGCTTCGAAGTCAAATGTTGATTCCATACCTTGTTTAAGAGGTGTTCTCATGTTCTTATGCGATACTAATCCTTCTCGATCATCGAGTTTGTCATGTCAATTCTATTCAACCGGTGTGATTCTCTTCAAGATGATCCTATCATTTCAACATTCGCAAGATCCAATCTCAGTTTTTTTCATCAATGTTGTTCGTTTCATCCGTCTTCAAGTTGACTTTGTTTTCCCTCCCTCCCACCCTTTTTCTTCAAGGACTCATATATCTTATTAAAGTATCCATTTTATTCATGTGAAGACTCTTCATTCTTGTCTTTGAATGTTCTTATCCGGTGATTCACTTGAAGATACTAACGGAGCCTCAAGTTCGTTACTCTTCACTTATTTTCTTCTCCGGTGGATCCAATTCTAGCTTTGTTGATCCTTTTCCTTGTGTCAAATACCTTCTCATGCCGGTGCACCTCTTAATCATCCACTTCTCACTAGTCAATTGTTCCGGAGTGCTCAAGATATCTCGAAGATTCGTGTTTCCACTCTGCAGTTGTTCAATATCTTCGAGGACGTTCTCTCATTCAAGCCTTTTAATTCAACCAGTGCATTCTCTCTTTTAAATCGTTCTATGGTGTTTCTTTTGAGTGGGCCCTAACCCACAGGTCTTTACCCAGGATCTTACCTGACTCTTCTAAATTTCTCGGAGTTACTCTCAAATTCTTTCCAAGTTTGACGTAAGAATGAGTTATCATCAGTTAAATGCCTTTTCTCCAAGATCTTTCAAATCCCATTCATTGTTGATTCAACCTTTATATTCTTCGTGATCCCGGAGTGTCTAAACAATTCATGGTGGTGTTTCTCATCGTCATTCTTGACATTTACAGACCGAAGAAGAGTTTCTCTTAAATCTTGCTCCATTCTCTCCAAGATTCATGGTTCCAGCGTCACGCCATCCTTTCTTAAGTGTTTTCGATTGTGACAATTCTTTTCACCCATCCGAAGCAATTCAGGAGTCTTTTCAGTTTGATTCTCCGGAGGCCATCAATTCAGGATTATTCATTCTCAGCTTTCAGCTATGATTCTCCAAAATCATACCAGAGCTTAAATCAAGGATTCTCTAGTCAGCTTGTAATCTCTTCGTTCTCATGGATCTAAATTCTCTCAAGAATTTTCGTTTATTTGCTAATCCTTCCCGGTGTTTCTTCATGTTTTATTCGTCTTTTTCAATTCTTATGGTGGTTTGTTCAAGAGTTCTCTTCCTTGGTTTCATATTCGATTCATTCGTTCTTTCCAAATCCTACCGGTGGTTCGTTGAAGACTTTCTCGAGTTGGCGCTATATCTATCTTAATCCTTTCTACGAGAATAAGTAGTATGCCAAATCCAATATGGGTCATCATTTAATTGGTGAAGGATACGCATAACGTAATTCTTATTATTGTTTCATCCAAGTGATCTAATTTCCTGCTTTCCGGAGTGGTTCATCATATCACATTCTCGGTTTCACTTGTTTCATCTTTTCTTTCCCGGAGCTCCAACCTCTCTCAATTTATTTCATCGCGAAGATCCATCTACTCATTGCAAGGATTCATCTTGTGTTTTCAACTTCTTTTTCTTCTCGTTATCCTTTTGTTACCGGAGTTTTTCATGAAGGTTCTACATGATGGTTCATCAAGGATTTAAATTCCTTCTCGAAGTGTTCATCAAGATTCTTTTGAAGGGAACTCAAGCATTCTTTATCTCGCATTTCAAAGTGCAATCCTTTCTACCGTATCATTGGAGATGTTATTATGTCATTCTTGATAATTTTCCTTCGTGTTTCATGATTCACAAGTTATCAAGAATGAGGTATTTTAAATCCATCAACCTCCTCGTTGGAGCTATCTTGTGTCATGTTTCACCTAAAGCTTTCCCTATGGATTGTTGCTATTGATGGTGCTTATAAATGACCCAAGTTCTTCATTTATCCTCCCGGTGAAATAAGTTTCTCGTCTACTTGTTCATATCAATCCAATCTATTGTTTTCCATAGTGGCATGCATTCACCTCTAAGTTTTGAGTTGTTTCCATAAGCCCACTTCAAGCTTATCCTTTTCGTTGTTGATAATCTAACAACTCCGTTCTAGCATTTGTTGTAAGCGTGCTCTACCAAGATCTTGTTTTCTCCTCCGTTAATTTCATTCCATCCTCTCATTTCTTCTGGAGGCATTGTGATGTTGCTCTCTTCAACCCATCATCTTGTTTTGCCAAGATCATGTTCAAATTCCTTCCATTTACAAATCGGATGGTTGTCAAAATTATATTATTCTTATTTCTTTTCTATCTTGTTTAAACCGGAGTGTGGTCGTAATTGATTTTTTTTCTCGTTCCTTGTACATCTTTTTTTCAACCGCAGTGCTTGCATGTACTTCTTGTCCATTGCAACCCTTTTCTTATGTCTTTCAACCTACAAGGTTCTCGTAATGTTACTTGTTCCACTTTTCTTACGGAGTGTTTTCAACTTTTTTCATCTTCGTTGTATTCTTTCTTTCAAGTTGTTCAACCTCTCAAGGCTTTTTGGTTTCACTCGTTTGTCAAAGAAGCAACTTAGTTTTACCGATGCTCTTCCTCTTCCTTTTTCCCTCCGGTGCCATTCTAGATCTCGGGACGAGATCCTCTCGTAGTGGTGGAGTGTTGTGACGCACCAAAACCGGAGCTTCAGATGCCTTCCAGGCTTACCGGGTTTCGTGGGGTGATTTGTTTGGTTCTTTGCATTCATCATTGCATCATATGCATTGCATCATGTCATCATGCCATCATGTCATTTCTTTTTCTTAACTCAACTAAATAAACCGTATGGATCTTCGATCTATTTAAACCGACGGAATTCACATGGTGATTCTCTTTATAACATATCCTCCCGATATTAGGGAGCTATATTAAATATTCCATTATCTTGGAATGACCCATCACACAATTGCATTACTCTTCAACTCTTCTTATATCCGACTTAACTTCATATATTTTCCTTGTCATCTCTCTCTCAAGCCATACCCATGCATCATCACCTCTCCCTTCCTTCTTCTTTCATGTCTTTGCAAGCGACCTTATTCCTCCTCCTTTAATGTTCATCTTTTCCATATAAACCTTGACTCTTTCCTACACCATCTCTGCCAGATTTCATCCCATTCGAAGTTGTTTTGGTCAGGTTCAAAAATGAATGAAGTTTGAGAATAATTCAACCTCTAATTATTTTTCTACCTTGTAAAAATGCCAGAGCAATTTATTCAAACCCTACATAAATCCAGGGTCCCATATATATATTTATATATCCCATATTCCTAACCAAAAACCCCTGGATTTTCCGCTTTGTTGGTTGTTTATTTATATAAACAATAATTTAAGAAAGGAAAGAATTTGGAAGGAAGAGGGAGCCCAGCAGCCGCACCAGTTGGCCAAGGCCCAGCTGGTGCCCTTCCCACTTGGCCGGCTCCAAGGCCCATCTCCCGCAGCCCACTGCTCTAACCCTAGCCGTTCGCTCCCTCACCCCTCGGTCCCTTCCCCCGATCCACCTCGCGCCGCCGGAAATAGGGAGCTGCGCTCAACCCGCACCTCTCACCCACTGTCCCACTCCCTCTCGATCCCCCTTTTCTCCACCATCGCACCTTCATCGTCTGCTTGAGCGCGCCGCTCGAGAGACACCTGCGGCTACTCGACGTCGTACGTCTCCGCCTCCGGCCATAGCGCCTGCGCCCGATGCCCCAGCACGCGAGCCTCCGATGCGTTGCCGTATCACCATGATGCACCCGCGCCACCGGGCTCCTCCTCTTAGAACCTGACCTTGATGGTGCTGCACCGACGACCACCAGCAGGATGCCGACCTGCGTGCGTGACCATGCCGGCCTCTCCTTCCTCCTCGCCTACGTCGCTGCCTTCCCCCGCGTTCGCCTCGGAGTCGACCTCAACCACCAGGAGCTGGCGGCTTCTTCCCTGTCACGAGCCTCGTCGCCGGAGGGCCTCGCCATGATGCCCTCACGGCGAGCTTCCCGCGTCCGCCGCCTCCCTGGATACAAGCACCCAACGCCGCCCCTCGTCGACCTCCTCTGTTCCAGTCATGGACATCCCCTGCCCGAGACCGACCTTCAGCCTCGCCTTGTTTTCCTGGACCTCTTCCCGCGCGCGACCGAGCTACCCTGCCTCGTTCGACCACCACCATCGCCTTACTGCTGCTGCTGCCCTCTGCTGCTCTCCCTTGAGCGCGCCCGCTACATCCCCTCCTTGCTGCTGCCCAACCGAGGCCTTGTGATGCTTCCTTTCGGAACAAAAGACCATCAAGACCGGCAAGACCCGAACTCCGAACGCCAAGTACTACTACAAACCCGAAGAATTCGGATGCATCAAGTCCCCGAGGAGACCCGTTTTTCGTCAAGGTGGACTACCCGTATCATCAAGTACCACTACGGCCGGAGACCTTGAACAGGCCAAGTACCCCTTCGAGCTATCAATACCGCAAGCGCCAAGTTCCACGACAACCCAAGTACTACAATAACGTTTGTACCTCTACCGTCGCCGTGGATCTGACAAGTACCCGTACAACTAGTGTACCTCTACCGTCGTCTTCGGAATCTCTAAGAACGTCAAGCACCCCTTCGGATGACGAGACCGACAAGTTCAATTGACCCCAAGTACCTCTCCGAAAATGAAACGTATACCGCTACCGTCGCAAGAATCGAGACCAACAAGTCCGAAGATGCAAGTACCACTTCGAACCATGTACGACGACCGTCGTTGTTGACCCGTGAAATGAATGCATGTTGGATGAGATGCCCCCTTTGTCTGCACCATGTCAATTTTGTCACTCGTTTCCATGCCACTAACCCGTGGGAACTCGGTTACCGGGATCACCCCACCTTCTATCGCATGTCATGCTCCCGTCACTTTTCCTTTTGTACCAGTATCTCCATAAGCTACCGAAACCGATATGTTGCCGTGGCATCATTTTCGGATTCGTTGTCGTGGCACCCTTTCTTTCCGCCATGATGACAAATGCCTCATATCTTATCATGTCAACATTTTCATAAATACTTGCATAAAACCTGCACATGTCATCTGCATCATGATAATAACATTTAAAATTTTAAAATTGTTGTTTTCTTTAAATTACTAATGTATATGGGGATTTACCGAATTTGTTGTTTGCTATATCTGGCCCCATTTAAATTGTTTAGATAGATAATTCCTTTATGTTTCACCTCTTGACATGCTTAACAACATTTAATATTGTTGGGTACATAAACGAGATCGAACTAAATAATTGATGTGGTGTTCCATCAATATGCAACTCGTTGCATATTGGGATACACTTAACTTGTAGTTTTGTTTGTGCCCTTTGCCATGTTATGCATACTTAAACCAGACATGCATCATAATTGTTTGCGGATCATTCCATGATTATGTGTTGGTTGTTTACTATGTTGTTTGCTTCTTTTCGGGTTGCTTCTCGCGTTAGCTTCGGTTTTGTTCCGGAGTTGTGAGGATTCGTTCGACTACGTCCGCTTGTCTTCTTCATGGAATCATTCTTCTTCCTTGCGGGATCTCAGGCAAGATGACCATACCCTCGAAATCACTTCTATCTTTGCTTGCTAGTTGCTCGCTCTTTTGCTATTTCTATGCTGTGATTCCTACCACATGCTTGTTATGCCTCCCATATTGTTAAGCGAAGCCTCTAACCCACCTTTTCCTAGCAAACCGTTGTTTGGCTATGTCACCGCTTTGCTCATCCCCTCTTATAGCGTTGTTTGTTGCAAGTGAAGATTGGAGCTTGTTCCATGTTTGGAACATGGTTATTTTGTTGGGATATCACAATATCTCTTATTTAATTAATGCATCTATATACTTGGTAAAGGGTGGAAAGCTCGGCCTTATGCCTGGTGTTTTGTTCCACTCTTGCCGCCCTAGTTTCCATCATATCGGTGTTATGTTCCCGGATTTTGCGTTCCTTACACGGTTGGGTTATAATGGGAACCCCTTGACAGTTCGCCTTGAATAAAACTCCTCCAGCAAGGCCCAACATTGGTTTTACCATTCGCCACCTAGCCTCTTTTTCCCTTGGGTTGGGCGAGCCCAAGGGTCCTCTTTATTTTAAACCCCCGGGCCAGTGCTTGCCTAAGTGTTGGTCCAACCCAGAGCACTGTGCGGGGCCGTCCCTTGGAAACATGGGTTACGTTGGCTCCCGTACGCTGAGCTTATCCGGTGTGCCCTGAGAATGAGATGTGTGCAGCTCCAATCGGGATTTGTCGGCACAGCAGGTGGTCTTGCTGGACTTGTTTTACCATTGTCGAGGATGTCTTGTAACCAGGATGCCGAGTCTGATCGGATTGTCTTGGGAGAAGGAATATCCTTCGTTGACCGTGAGAGCTTGTGATGGGCTATGTTGGGACTCCCCTGCAGGGTTTTGAACTTTCGAAAGCCGTGCCCACGGTTATGGGCAGATGGGAATTTGTTAATGTCCGGTTGTAGAAAACCTGAAGTTTATCGTAATTAAAAATACATCAACCGTGTGTGTAACCATGATGGTCTCTTCTCGACGGAGTCCGGGAAGTGAACACGGTGTTGGAGTAATGCTTGACGTAGGTTGTTCTAGGATCACTTCCTGATCATAGATTTCTCGAACGTGCTTTGCCCTCTGTTCTCGCTCTCATTTGCGTATGTTAGCCACCAAATATGCTAGTCGCTTGCTGCAGCTCTACCTCATACCTTTTACCCTTCCTATAAGCTTAAATAGTCTTGATCACGAGGGTGTGAGATTGCTGAGTCCCTGTGACTCACAGATACTTCCAAAACCAGCTTGCAGGTGCCGTTGAACCGTGTAGGTGACGCAACCAAGCTCAAGGAGGAGCTCAATGAAGATTTTGTTTGCTATGTTGTTCCGTTTCCAGCTGTTCAGTAGTGGAGCCCAGTTGGGACGATCGGGGATCTGTGTGGCATTTGGGGTAGTCTTCTTTTATTTTGGTTCCGTAGTCGAACCTTGGGTGTATCTGGATGATGTAATGCTTTATTCATGTATTGTTGTGAAGTGGCGATTGTAAGCCAACTATGTATCTCTTTCCCTTATATATTACATGGGTTGTGTGAATATTACCTCACTTGCGACTTTTCTTACAATGCGGTTATGCCTCTAAGTCGTGCTTCGACACGTGGGAGATATAGCCGCATCGTGCGCGTTACACCACACTCTCGTGCAATGACAAGTGAGTAAACACTCATCTTGAGAATAACATATTTAGCATGGAATATATTGGCCACCCCCCCCCCCCCCCCCCCCCCATGATTGGTATGGGTACACAAAAAGGAAACTCATTTTGAAAATGAGAGTTGGCACATACAAATTTACTTGGAGCGGCATGGAAATACCGCATATAGGTAGGTATGGTGGACTCATTTGGCACAACTTGGGTTTAAGATTTTGGATGCACAATCAGTATGCCCGCTTAGTATAAGGAAATGCTAGCAAATAGACTGAGAAGTAACCAACCAAAAACAAAAGCGATAATAAATGAGCATTAAGCATAACTAACACCGAGTAATGCACCACAAGTCGGATATAACTTCATTGCATAACTATTGACTTTCATGCTTGCATAGGGAATCACAAACCTTAACACCAATATTCTTAATAAGCATAATTACTCACGAACATGACTGACATATTACTATCTCCATCTTTCAAAACTATTACAAGGAATCAAGTTTATATTGTCCAATGATCATCATGAAACTTTTTATTATATCCCCCTTGAATATCTATCACTTTGGGACTAAATTCATATATTACCACTGCTACTTTTCAAGACTCTCAAATAAATTGAAGTAAAGTACGAGTGCATAATATTTCTTCAAAAAATTTAACTCTCAAAATAATATAATTGAAGGATGAGGGAATTTCTTCAAAAATTAAACCACCACCGTGCTCATAAAGATATAAGTGAAGCACAATGGCAATTCCATAGCTCAAAAAAATTAAGTGAAGCACATAGAGCAATTCTAACAAATCATAACATCTTTATGGCTATCTCAAATAGGTGTGTCCAGCAAGGATAATTTTGAGAAAATAAAAAGCAAAACACGCAAATACTCATATAATACAAGATGCTCCAAGCAAGACTCATGATATGTGACGAATAAAAATATAGCTCCAAGTAAAGTTATCGATGGTCGTTAGAAGAAAGAGGGGATGCCTTCCGGCGCATCCCCAAGCTTAGTTGCTTGGGACTCCTAGAATGTTAACTTGGGGTGCCATGGGCATCCCCAAGCTTAGGCTATATTCACTCCTTATTCCTTCATCCATCATGATCACACCAAAAACATGAAAACTTCAATCACACAAAACTTAACAAAAACCTTTGTGAGATCCGTTAGTATAATAAAGCAAATTACCACTTTAAGTATTGTTGCGACCCCATTGATATTTTATTATTGCATGATAACTACTGTATTATCACTTTAACATGGCTTATAGCCCCGATACAATCCGTAGATTCATCAAAATAATCACAAAATGCAACAAAAACAGAATCTGTCAAAAACAGAACAGTCTCTAGTAATCTGTATTTTAACCATACTTCTGTAACTCCAAAAATTCTAAAAAACTAAGAAAACATAGCCAATTTGTATATCAATCATGTGTAAAATATTCAGAATTTTTTGACGCTCCAGAAGAGCACATCAATTGTACTACAAGACGTTAAAGTTTATGTTTTCCAACAGGATCAAATCAACTATCACCCAAGTCATCCTAAAGGCATTACTTGGCACAAACACTAATTTAAACATAAAAACATAATATAAAAGAAGCATAATTGTGCAAACACACAAGAATAGAAATAAAAAGTGAAAAATTTATTTTATTCATTGTGTTGCCTCCCAACAAGCGCTATCGTTTTAAAGCCTTTTAGCTAGGCATTGATAATTTTAGTGATGCTGGCATGAAAGACAAGAATTGAAGCACAAAGATAGCATCATACGGAATATGAAAATCACATTTAAGTCTAACATACTTCCTACGCATAGGAATTTTATAGAAAACAAATTATCAAAACAAGGAAAAACTAGCATATGCAAGGAAGAAGAATGAAACATTAGCAATCTCAACATAACAAGAGGTAATTTAGTTATATAAAAATGTGTACAACCATAGTTTTCTCCCTCATAATAATTACATGTAGGATCCTAATCAAATTCAACAATATAGCTATCATATAAAATTTTCTCTTCATGATCCACATGCATAAAAGTTTTATAATCTTCCAAGATAATGGGATTAACATAAAATAAAGTCCTGACCTATCCAAACACACTTTCATCAGAAATTTATTAGAATTAACACTATCCAAATGTGTGAAATTATTTTTACCTAAAGTTGACGCTCTGCCAAACCCACTTTCAATATTATTGCAAATATTATATTCATTATAAGGCTTAAATAAATTTTTAAGATCATAAGAAACACTATCACCCTAATAATGATCATTGCAATAAGTAGTGGACATAACAAAATTATCATCCCCAAGATTGTAGTTTAGCATATTATTAACATAATTGATGGTAATAGACTTTATAATAATATTATTGCAATCATGCTATTCATTCAAGGAGCTATCATGAATCACTTTATAAATTTCTTCGTTGAACACTTCATCACAATTTTCAGATTCATGATTTTCAAGCAAAACTTCATAGAGATAATCAAGTGCACTCAACTCACTAGAAATTGGTTCATTAAAATTTGGTATTTTGAAAATATTAGCAAGTGGATGAGGATCCATATCAATAGATTTTTATCAAGCGAAGATGCAAGCAAATATAAGGCACATGAGAACACAAGCAAAGATAGCAAACAAGCAAAAAAGGGAAGTGGAAAATATTTTGTATTTTTGAGAAAACATTTTAGAAGTGGGTGGGATGAAAATGAGTGGAAAATGGCAAATAAAGTAATTGCAAGGAGATGAGAGTTTATGTGTAGGTACTTGATAGATGTTGATGATGTCTCCCCGGCAATGGTGCCAGAAATTCTTCCTGGTTGCTTGTATCTGCGTTGGTATTTCCCCGAAGAGGAGAGGATGATGTAGCATAGCAAAGGTAAGTATTTCCCTCAGTTATGATAGGAGAACCAAGCAACACTATGTAAACAACACCGGCACACAAACAACAAATACTTGCAACCCAATGCGTAAGAGGGGTTGTCAATCCCTCCTCAGTATTGAGATAGATTAAATTGTGTGAGATTTGATAAATAGATCTAACTAAAACACAATATAAAATAAAGAAAGAAAATTTGCAGAAAGGTTTTTTTGGATTTTATATGATAGGAAATAGACACGGGGGGCCATAGTTTTCACTAGAGGTTTCTCTCAAGAAAATAGCATACGATGGGTAAACAAATTACTGTTTGGAAATTAATAGAAAATCGAATAATCATGATGATATCCAAGGAAATGATCATGTATATAGGCATCATGTCCAGTATTGATAGAATGAAACAATTCTGCATCTACTACTATTACTCCACACATCGACCGCTATCCATCATGCATCTAGTGTATTAAGTTCATGGAAAACAGAGTAATGCAATAAGAACGATGACATGATGTAGACAAGATCTATTCATGTAGGAATACGAGGCTATAACAATCACGCGTAAAAGTGTTCTACAAAGACTCAAATAATATTCATGGATAGAACTGATCGTAAACCCACAATTCATCGAATCCTAACAAACAGAGTGCAAGAAGTCATTACATCAAATAGATCTTGAAGAACATCAAGGAGAACATTGTATTGAATATCAAAAGGAGAGAATAAGCCTTCTAGCTACTAGCTATGGACCGATAGGTCTATTATAAATTACTCACGCATCCTTGAAGGGGCAACAAGGATGATGAAGAACCTCTCCGTGATCGTTGTGCCCTCCAACAGAGTGCCGAAAAATGCCTCTAGATTGGATCTCGTGGCTCCAGAACTTGCGGCGGCCAAATCTGTATTTCCTCGACTCCCCAAGGGTTTTGGGATTTTATAGTATTTATAGAGTTGGATGTCGGTGGAGAATCTTCCTGTGGGCTCCATTACCCTCTAGGGCGCACCAGGAGCCTCTGGCGTGCCGTTGTGCCTAGTGGACCCCAGGAGCCTCCTCCCATGCAGTTCTTTCGATCCGTGTGTGTCTTATGGGTAAAAATCTTCAAAACATCTCGTGGATTTGGACTCCATTTGGTGTTAATATTCTGCAAAGTAAAAAACAAGCAAAAAAACAACAACTGGCACTAGGCACTATGTCAATAGTTTATTCCAAAAAAATTATATAAAGATGCTAGTAGATAAATATAAGGCATCCAAGATTGATAATATAACTGCATGGAACAATAAAAATTTATAGATACGTCGGAGATGTATCACCCGACCTCCGTTTGCCGCCCCGCCGGAACCCTCTGTGGGCTCGTGCGGCCCGCGGCTGCCTCGTCGTGCCACCCTCACTTCAGCCAGCCAGACAACCCCCCCCCCCCCACGCGGTCGCCGTGCCCTAGCCCTGTCCCGGCGTGCCCACACTTCCCGAGCCCCGTGCTGCGCGTGTTCCCACACACCCCACATTGTGGCCCCGCACTTTCCTAATGTTGCTTACTGCTCCTGCCATTGCTTTGCTGCCTACCGCTACGCTAGCCTACTGCTGTGTGCGACCCCATGCCCCCGTTGGTCTCCTGCTGCTACTGGCCGCCGCCTGCTACTCGCTGCTGTTACTAGCTGAAGCTGATGTTGCCACCACAGCTTCCCGATTCCTGCGCCGCTGCTCGCCGCTAGCCGCGGCGCCCGTTGGCGCTCTCCTATTCGCGCGCACGTGCAACCCTCGCCGGCCAGCGCCCCTGTCGTGTGGGGAAGCCCCTGCTAAATTAGCAGCTAATCACCCCTAACCCCACGGACACTTGGGGCCCATGCGGCTAATTAAAATAAATAACCCCCATCACTTTAGTTAGTGTGTATGACATGTGGGTCCCCTGTTAATTAAACTATTTTAATTAAAATCTATTAGGCAGCAGACATTGACATGTGGGCCCCCTGATCAGCTTGACCAGTCAACTAGTCCATAGTTGACTGTTGATTAAGCAGTCAATTGGGCCCATTGTAGCCACAGATGCACCCATCTGGGTACACTTTCTATGTACCCATAGCATTTAATATTTAATGTAATTTTGAATTAAATTAAATTCAGTAATTCAGGAGATGATTAAAACACTTAAAAATCATATAAAATAATTCGTAGCTCAGTTGAAAATAATTTATATATGAAAGTTGATAAGAAAAAATATAATGAATCTGATTATGCCACCTTCATACCTGTTGTTCCTTTCTAACATAACAAACATGGAACCTTCCCCTCGGGATCAATATACCGAATAATACCTGGGGCCGGGAAAATATCATCGGATATTTTCCCTCTTCTTTTTAAATGATTAGGGATGCATTAGAGCATGTAACCCACAAATCTTGTCATGCCATTGCATCTATGTTGCATTTTATTGTTTCCCCCTCCGCTACTTCCTTTCAGGTAAACTCCGAGACCGTTGATGATCTGGTGATTGACTACACCTTTGAGGATCTTTTTTCGTCTGCAGAGGAGGCAAGCAAGCAAAAACCCCTTGATCATTCAGATATCGCCCATTCTTTCTCTCTTATTTTTGAATTAGCTTTTGCTACTATTGTTGTTCCGATAGATCCTATTCTGGTGCATAGCCTGTTTTTGTAACCTGTTATCCTAGCATGCCTAGATTAGTTATGTTAGTGCCCCATCAGTAGCCCTACATCCTTGTATGTGTTTCCATGTTGTACCATATGGGTGATCCGAGATGACTGACTATTGTACCAAGACTAGAACACCCCTAAAGGCCCTTACAATTGTACGTCTCTATCGAGTCGTATCAAGTGTGATCTACTGAGAGTTATTCCTTGTATTTCACTCTCGATGACGACTCGGTCGTGTAGCACATCTAGTGTGATCTACTGAGGGTGATTACTTGTATTTCACTCTCGAGGACGACTCTACAGTGTAGCATATCTAGTGTGTTCTATTGAGGGTGATTCCTCATATTTCACTCTAGGTGATGACTCTACAGTGAAGTATATCAAGTTAAACCTATCAAGGGTGATTCCGCAGTTTCACCTTGATGATAGGGAACTGAACCCTGATTGTTACAATGATAATGATGGGTCAGCCCCAAGGGTACCCGAGAGAGATAATGTGGTGCAATGATAGGGCAGGTGGAGACCATCCAAGAGAGAGCTGGGCGTGTTCCCTGGTCGTGGTCCACGAGTTACCAAGTTGCTGCGACGGGAGCCATGTTCGTGTCCGCAAACTACTAATAACACGCTTAACGAGATTGGGTATTTGACCTGAGTAGGCCATTGGCCTATACGTACTAACCACCACACGACATAATGTTATATGGGACCCTCGGCGTCGTATGATTTCTCTCAAAAGCTTTGTCAGGCGTCCAGTTCAGCAATGCAGAGTGGTCGGCAAAGCAGATCCTAGAAGAATTCCATTTGATCATGGTCGCCCTTGCAATGTCCCGAAGTGCTTAGGGGTGAGCCGCTGAACAACCCCTTCACGCTTAGGTTGTAGACCGGCAGGGACCTCTCTGCGGAGTGTAGGTAGGACTAGAGCATGTCGATTGCCCAAGGCCGGGCATTACCCAGAAAAGTTTCTCTAGCTAGAGGTAATGGAGCATATCGGGTAATGTCAGCCTTGTAAGGAAGTTAAACTATTTGAATAGCCATGTCCATGGTAATAGGATGCTTGGATATATGAGAGTATCCCGATCGTATACAACTTGAACCAGATACTTGATTAATTACATTGATTTATATATATGGAATGCCTGCGGATCTTTTCACGCAGGGAGTCAAGGAAGGATCTCACGGTATTGTGTTGTTGTGTTAATTACAAGTTGACATCATATAAGCTCCTTGCTTCTGCTTCTGCAAGATGATGGCTACAAGAAGATGTAGACTTCGATGGGATGAGCTTCTCCCTCTTATTCTGGCATTTCTGCAGTATAGTCCACATATTTACCCCCATTACTTTGATGTCATTGCATATGTAGTATAGATCTAATGTAAGTCTTGGGAGTACTTTGGATGAGTACTCACCATTGCTTTGCACCCCTTTTCTTCTACCCGGTTGCTGCGAACTGGCAATGGAGCCCAGGACAGAGGGTTCCTAGCTTGGCTAATACATGGAGTTCGGCATCGAAGAGTAGTTCGGAGGTCCCAGCCAGGTGGCCTGCACCTTTTTGATCTAGAGTTGTTGTTTATTGTCGCCTTCTTAAGGCACCTTTGTAAATGGATGTACTCAAACCTAACTCTTGTCGTAATTTAGGGTCTTGCGACCCTGGCTTGTAATTTATGAGATATACATTTATCCTTTGTATCGTAGAGTTGTGTTGTGATATCTTCCCGTGAGGGTATGATCTT
Organism: Triticum urartu; assembly: GCF_003073215.2. Taxonomy (NCBI): domain Eukaryota; kingdom Viridiplantae; phylum Streptophyta; class Magnoliopsida; order Poales; family Poaceae; genus Triticum; species Triticum urartu. The sequence continues at coordinate 190,079,099 of NC_053022.1, forward strand.
GGTCTTGCATGTTTGGTGTACGATTTTTGCACGATTGAGTCAGGGTGTCACACAAGATTTACCTTTAGGGTGTTTAAATTTCTTGTTTGATGTGTGCTACTTGTGATTAGCGTTGGTATTTCCCCGAAGAGGAGAGGATGATGCAGCACAACAGAGGTAAGTAGTTCTCTCAGTTATGAAACCAAGGTTATCAATCCAGTAGGAGAACCAAACAACACTATGTAAACAACACCTGCGCACAAACAACAAATACTTGCAACCCAACGCGTAAAGGGGTTGTCAAACCCTCAACGGTATTGAGATAGATTAAATTCTATAGGTTTTGATAAATAGATCTAATAAAAATAAAAAATAAAATAAAGAAAAGAAAATTGCAGCAAGAATTTTTTGGGTTTAATGTATGATAGAAAATAGACTCAGTGCCCATAGTTTTCACTATGGTGGGTAAACAAATTACTGTTGGGCAATTGACAGAAAAGCAAGTAATTATGACGATATCCAAGGCAATGAGAATGTATATAGGTATCAGGTGCAATATTAGTAGACCAACTCCTGCCTGCATCTACTACTATTACTTCACACATCGACCGCTATCTAGCATGCATCTAGTGTATTAAGTCAATCGAAAAATTGAGTAATGCAATAAGAACGATGACTAGATGTAGACAGGATAAACTCATGTATGAATAAACCCCATCTTGTTACCCTTAATAGCCATGTTACGTGCATGTCATGTCTCTTTCTGTCACTGAGATTGAGCACCGCAAGATCGGACCCATCACAAAGCACCTCTTCCCATGGCCAAATAAATCAATCTGGTTGGCCAAACCAAACCATCAGAGAAGAAATACGAGGCAATAACAATCATGCATAAAAGAGTTCAGTGAAGACTCAAATAATATCCATGGATAGATCTGGTCATAAATTCACAATTCATCGGATCCCGACAAACACACCGCAAAAAAGAGTTACATCAAATGGATCTCCAAGAACATCGAGGAGAACATTGTATTGAAGACCAAAAAGAGATAAGAAGCCATCTAGCTACTAACTACGGACCCGTAGGTCTGTGGTAAACTACTCACGCATCATCGGAGGGGCAAGAACGATGATGAGGAACCCCTCTGTGATCGTTACCCCCTCTGGCAGAGTGCCGGAAAAGGCCTCTAGATTGGATCTCGTGGTTTCGGAACTTGCGGCGAAGGAAAAAGTATTTTGCTGACTCCCCTAGGGTTTTTGAGATTTTAGAGTACTTATAGAGGCGAAGGTAGGTTAAGGCGGTGCTCGTGGGCCCGACTACCCACCAGGGCACGCTAGGACCCCCTAGTATGCCCTGGTGCCTAGTGGGCCCACGGGCCTCTTCTCGTGTACTCCTGAAGCTTCCAGGGTCTCTTCTTGCCAGAAAAAAATCTCCAAAGAGTTTTATGGCATTTGGACTTCGTTTGTATGGATATTTTGCAAAGGAAAAAAACAAGCAAAAAACAACTGGCACTAGGCACTAAGTCAATAGGTTATTCCCAAAAAATGATATAAAGTTGCTGGTAAATGTATATAAAACATCCAAGATTGATTATATAATAGCATGGAACAATCAAAAATTATAGATATATTGGAGATGTATCAGCATCCCCAAGCTTAATTCCTGCTCATCATCGAGTAGGTAAATAATAAAAACAGAATTTTTGTTGTGGAATGTTACCCATCATGTTCATTATATATTCTTTTCTTTTGTAGCATGGACATTTGGACTTTCAATGATTCAAAGCAATAGTCTATAATTTGACATGAAGACATCAATACTCAAGCATATCAACAAGCAACCATGTTTTTCAAAATATCATGCTAAAGAAAGCTATCCCTAGCCCATAATGCTTCATGAAACACACTCAAATATTAGCTACATCCAATGCACATGTATGATAATAGTGTTCCCTAGTGGGTGCTTTATAAGAGAAGATGGGGAATCAATATTTTTTTTGCATAAAAGTAAATAGATAGGCCCTTCGTAGATAGGTGCGAGAGCTAATAGCTTAAATTCAATGATAAAATTGTTTTCAGAGGCATGCTTTTCCTGTCAACAAAGACGACCGAGAATTCCCAATATTTTCCATGCTATATAAATCATAGGTGGTTCCCAAACATAAAATAAAGTTTATTTCCTTTTCCACTATTATTTCACAATCCATGGCTAGCCGTATCCACGGGTGCCCTCCATACCAACACTTTCCAAGGAATTTATTATTGACAACATATAAATATATTTTTTCATTTTGACAATGGGCATCCCTATTACCTGCCACACTCTCGTGCAATGACAGAAAAAGGAAATTCATTTTGAAAATCAGAGTTGGCACATACAAATCACTTGGAATGGCACGGAAATCACTTGGGATTCACTCACCATGCCAGGAGTGGCGCGACCGGCCTCATGAGGACCGCTGGTAGGTTCAGCCTCACGAAGGTGCCTGGAGGTATCAGCTTCGCGAGGACCATCCTCCGGGCAATGCTGGGCTTCCTCAGTGCCGCCACCAAGAAGGAACGACGACCACCACCAAGACGAGGGGGCTGGGGGCTTCCAGGAGCCGCGTGCTGTGGCCTGCATCTTGGGCGGAGCTCAAGCCCCAGCCTCACAGTGTATCCTCAAGCAGTTTGTTCGCGAGGTGAACGCATTCCTTCCCAAGCTTGAAGCTACACGCCCGCTCAGGTGGTCCAAGTGCGCCATTACCTTCATCTCAGCAGATCAGCTCAAGTGCGCGGCCACTGCTGGCGCTCTCCCAATGCTTTTTTCACCCATCATCAGGAACGTGCAAGTCACCAAGACACTCATCGACGGCGGCGCAGGGCTCAACGTCCTGTCCGTCGAGCTGTTCGACAACCTTCAAGTGCCATACAACGAGCTTCAGCCTATGAAGCCTTTCTCAGGAGTGACCGACGGCTCCACCATGCCGATAGGTCAGGTCCGCCTCCCAGTCTCCCTTGGAGAACGCAACAACTACCGCACCGACCTCATCGACTTCGATGTCGCCCACATTCGTCTGCCCTACAATGCCATCCTCGAGTATCCGGCCCTAGCCAAGTTCATGGTAGTGATGCACCACGGCTACAACGTCCTCAAGATGCCAGGAAGCGGTGGGATCATCACAGTCCCCTACGAAGAAAGAGATGTGGTGTGCTCCCTCGAGCGCGCCTTGCAAGCAGTGTCAATCGAAGACCCTGGCAACAATGCAGCTCGGTACGCACCTGAGGTCGTCCCCAAGAAGAAGAAGCAGCTACTCCATGCCGGATGTCAGGACGGCAGCATCGCAAGTGGCACCCCGTTAGGATCAGCGCCCACACCTGGGGCGCCTCCCTCTGTCGCATAGGAAGGCGCACCTAGCGCCCTCCTCAGGCAGGGCTCGAGGGCTCTCTTTTGGAGGGCCTCAGACCTTGCCAACGTCACGAGGGAGGCGCTCAGGCACCACTTGGAGGCGTGTTTCGCGGAACCTCTCCCTCAGGAGGACACCGGGCAAGGTGCGCCCGGCGCTCAGGAGTTCATCACCAAGGTATCTCAGGAGCTTCAGGAAGCAAGAGCAATACGCGGCGACCGCCGCCCACCTGGCGTTGCTCCCCACCCAGGCAAGGGTGTTGAGCTGCGCGTCTGCATCGACATACTAGGGCTCAACCGAGCCGCATCTTAGGAGCGCTTCTGGCCTTTGCGTGTTGGGCGCTGCGAAGGTCCACCTCACAGCTACATTCGCATGCCGTTCGGCCTGCCAAGCGTGGCTACTTTCTTCCAGCGCAACCTGCGGAGCGTCATGGCGTGTCAGGAGGCAAGGCATCACGCAGTCCTGGCGGAGATGGCGGAGGTCCTGAAGGAACCGCCTGGGCCCCCAGAGCCTCCCGAGGCTCAGGGCCCCGGTGGCTCGTGAGGAACAACCCCTTCGCCGCGTACCTTCAGCTGCCTCAACACCCCTTCATCAACGGAACCAGGTGATATTTTCCAAGTTCAATTAGCTGGGAGCGCCCAGGGGGCTGCAATATTCCCAGGCTGCGTGGGTCCGCCCCTGTGGCATGAATCCCTTCTTTTTTATGTCTTTAGCTTACCTTGCTGCGGCGCCCCTCGGGCTACATCATCCCCAAGCCGCTCGGTCCGGACCCAGTGGCGCGTATCGTTCATGCATTTACCTGAGCTAGTTTGCCTTCCATGCTTAATCTATCTATGATTATCACCTTCTTGATTGTCACCCACCACAGGAGCTGCACGCCGGTCATCTTTCTTGAGGACCCTTCATGTGAGAGGGTTAGGCACGGCGTCTATGCTCGGGTCCGTCCTTGCAGCGTCGATAACTCCAACGGCTGAGCTCTGTCTGGCGGGACGGCCTCGTTCACGTCACCTCCTGGGGCCATTGGTGCTTGGCTTTCTCACGAGATAACCTCAGGAGATTCTTTCGGCACAGGTTGTCTGACCACCTCGCAGGACCAACACAGTGAACAACAATCAAGATCAGGAGCAACCCGCCTTGAGGTAGGGCCTCGTGAGTCCCGCACCGGCTCATGAGTGCCTAGAAACACCTCGTCTAGCCCTGCTGTGCAAGCCAGGTGTCAAGGCAGGGCTGTACACGCCCCGGGGGCTCTCCGCAGCAGGGGGTCCCCTCCCACGTACCAGAGGCAGATCGGCAATCACCATGGCGATTGGTTCCCTTCCTCGCGCTAACTTGCAGGAACTTCCTGAAGGCTACAACAGGCGGTACTGCGGACTCTCTCTCTTTTCCCGTGCGATTCTCTTGCGTGTTAAAAGGGGGGCACCTAAGCATCGCGACTCAGGAGCTCTTACTAGCTCTCCAGCCCTCACCCGCTGGCCTTGACTAGGGCATCGCGACCTGGCATACCAGCTGCGGCTAAGCTTGCTCGAGGGCCGGGACCTGAGGACGTAGATCACCAGGAAGAACATGCAGAAGAGGGGGAGGCCTGCATGGGCCTAACCTAGCTACTCAGCAGCGGCCGATGCCCATGCTCGGCATCTCGCAAAGGACCAACCCTGGATTGCCAAGATAAGTTTCACGCTCATATCAACCAACCACTACAGCGTAGAGTTCTCATTTGTGTTGCCCCGTTGCGGCGACGTAATCTCCCTCTCTTACCTCTCGGTGGCCGCTTGTGCGCCAAAGGGGACCTCCTGAGCATCCCGTCTCAGGGGCTCTTACTGGACCTCGGGCCACTCACCTGCTGGCCTTGACCACGACATCGCGACCTGGCATACCAGCGATGGCTGAAGCCTACCTGGGGACCGGGACCTGTCGACGTAGAGCACCATGCCATCGCAAGGTTGGAAAGGGGAACCAGAGCCGGAACGGAGCACGCACACGCACATCTTCATAATAAGGATGATATCCACAAAGGACATTATAGACGCCTTACACGCCCCATCAGGGTCTGTTTCAATTCCTCGGAGCGAACAATAGGAAAGGAATCCCTAGGAGCTCCATCTACATGCGCCGGATGACGCTGACGCCATTATCAACAGTGAGCCACGAGAGGCCAGCGCCAACCCCATCCAGATCATCGACAGCGGCGGCCAGACGCTGCAGCCTTGCTCCGGGCACGACGGGAGCTCGGGGGCATGTAGCTGTCGTCGCTCGTCTCCGGAGACTCCACGAGCTTGGGAGCGTCGCTGGACCACCAGGAGTCGCTGCTGTCACTGGAGGAGCTGTAGGCAAGGCCTGCGGCAGGCCCACCGCCCGCCACTGTGTCGTCCTGGCGACCTCCTTCAGGGAAGCACTCCAACCGGTGGCTTTCCTCGTCGAAGACCTTGAAGAGCAGCACGGAGGCGCCGCCATACTCGAAGTGGATCGCGAGGGCGCCCTCCGCGCGACAGACTCGGGCAATCTCGCCCCAGCCTCGGGTTATGAAGATCCTCCCGGAGGCGACGGCTTCAATTTCCGCTCCATTTGTTGGGGCGTCGCAGTCGGCATGCTGCAGGCAAAGCTCGAGGGGTCCCCTTGGCGGCATCTCTGCAGAGAAGAAGGAAGGGAAGCGAATCCATGTGCTCGTTGGCATCGCCGCCCACAGCACGAACTCGCGCGAAGAGTTCATGGCAAGGACCCCTGGGGCAACGGAGCTTGCCCCGTGGCATGGCTGCCTTGGCCCTGGCGCTGGCAGCGGCGCTCACCGCTCCTCCCTCCGGAATCATCGGCGTGAGCATACAAGGGAAACAGGTACCCAGGAGGCGGCCTCTCGTACCACAGCTGTGACCCCACCGGCCTGACCACCATCTCGCAGCGATGGGACCTCCTCTTCTTCAGTAGGAGCAGCTCGGGCTCGTTGAGGGGAGCCTTGCCCTTCTCTATGGCTGAGAACCTCCAAATCGGCGCCATGACTGCACCAGCAAGGAATGGAGCAAGGAAGGAGAAGAATCGGGAGCGGTAGAGGAGAGACGGGTGATGGGGCTCCGCCCCCACCTCCCATTTATAGCCAAAGGGAGGCCAACCGCCGGCCTCCATGATCTAATGTAATAATGATGGTTTTTCCTTGCGTGCAACAGGGACTCTTCAAGTCCGGTAGTTGCCGAGGCTGCGTGGGGAAGCGGAGACGCCCACATCCAATCAACCGCCACGCGTCGACCAAGGCCGCGGACTATTGGGGCCAGCGGCGCTCCGCACTTGCCCCTTGGCTTCGCCTCAAAGCCAAACCCGAGCGCGCCTTGGGCCCGGGGGCTACTGTCGGCATTCTGGGAACGGGGGTCCCCAGACTTGCCTGCCTGCAGGCCACGGCGTGGCTCTGCAAGCGGGCCCATACGGCCCATCTTCACGAACAAGAATTCAAGACCCTCGCGAGGGACCAAGCCTCACGAGGCGGACGACACAAGACCTCCTCAGGAGCGGCCTCACCAGGCTGGCTCGCGAGGGGCGGAGAGATCTAGGCCAGGCAAACCTCACGAGGTTCCAGTGACGTGAGCCATGACGATCGAGACCAGGAGGGCGCCAACTCTCACAGTGTCCTTGTTTCCTCTTTGGTGCTAAGGAAGCAAGCGCAGAGGAAGAGTACCGAGGCCTCAAGCAATGGTTTCCATATCGGTGCAATGAGACCAAGACCAGCAGGACGGAGGTCACCATGGAGCCCAAGACGGCGTCGCCACCAGAGCTTTTGGCAGGCGAAGACTGCTTTTGTCAGGATAACTTGTACTAGTTGTCCCCTTTCAAATTGGCCGTTGTTGGCTCCCTTCCCCCTCAATATTTGGGGAGAGGACCAGGGCCTCTATAAATAGGATTAGCCACCCCAACGGATAGAGGACCGACCTCATCTTAGATCCGAGCCATTCCATCCTTAACCACACACCAACCAAGCACAAGAACACCTCACCTCAGGTGGTTGTTCTTCCCCTTGTACTGTTCATCATCAGCCCAAGAGGCAATCCACAACACCTCACTGGAGTAGGGTATTACACCGCAATGGTGGCCCGGACCAGTATAAGTCTTTTGTCCCTTGTCTTGTGAGTTCGTCGAGCTAGCCTTTGAGATCGCGAAGTGCTTGAGGGCTGATCGGTGAGGGAGAGATCTTCGCGCGCACCCTAGTGTTTGAACCTTAAGGGTTTTCCCGGAACTCGAAATCTGACACCTGGCTAGCGCCATACGCTAGGATGGGTCACTGAGGTGTCTGCGGTAGCACTGATAGACATCATAGGAAGAGGACGAAAGATTGAACAAAATAAAGAAATACAAATGGCCAGGTGGTTGGTCCCAAATTTCTGTGTACGAGACCTGCTGGGTCCACCTGTGAAGGGGAATATGTTGGGAGGAAGGAGATTCAAAGCACGACAGCCTAGTGAAGTAGTTACATACATATGAAAATAGCCACTCAAAAAAGCAATCAGGTTAATGGGTTCTTAGATGAAATATTTCGGATAAAACGGATAATTATGACACATAGGCTAATGCATGAAACACTCATATGATAAAGGTGCTTAAACAGATATTGTACATCATGTAGACCTTCCTGGAACGCTTGATCATGACATTTCGGCTATTTGTGAACTCATTGGTCACGAGAAGCAAACACAACCTCATGTCCATGATCCGCATGTACATGTCGTAGCATGCATATGCATCCTTTACCGCATAGGTTATGTAGGGTAGATTCAGAGGTACCTCCCATGTGTTCAGGTCCTTGGTATCGACGTCTTCTTTCCTATTTGCATAGCAGGGGTCGAGATGGTCGCGGCGAGGTCAACCACGGAGTCCTTCTCATGTCCGTTGCCGACGATCTTGTACTGCTTCTAGATGTCGACAAGCTTGTTGCACAAGATGGCCGAATCGTAAAGCAAAGTCGTGTTCTTCCTGCTCTCCACTGTAGTGAAGGTGTAGACTAAGGTGCCGATGAAACGGGCGAATGCTCCAGAACCTTTGATGGCCCTACAGTATTTGTGGACGAGAACCTCCTCCTACACGCATACCTGGGCAACGGCGATCCGCTGGTTCCTGTCAGGAGATGAATGGTTGGGCACAAGGTCTAGTCCCATGACCTTGTGCTTTCTCCTCCAGTAGGTACTTCTTGAACTTCGCGAGGAAGAGCTTCACCGAGTCCGGATCGTTGGTGTACATCACATTCAACTTGGTGCTGCCATTGGTGAACTCAAAGGTGAACTCCTTACGGAGCTCCATATCCAACAGGCTCACCCCTCGGATCGCCATTGGAGTCTCTTCTCACGTAGAGTTGACGTGGCGGTTCCCATTTTGTGGGGATTGGAGGCATGTAGGGGGGAGGGGGAGACAAAGACGATCGGTATGTGTTGGAGTAATGGGGGCAACACCGCGGCAGCAGCAGTTTGTGTTTCCAACTGCAAGTGAATGAGTGGGTAGGCGGCGGCAGTTCATTTTTCCGCCCTTGGGGAACTGTATTCAACAGTAAACTGAGTGTGTACAGGTGACAGCAGTTACTACCCCTCCCGCGCCCACTGCATGTCTGACAAAACATGCCCCCTCAGGTTCACGAGCGGGTCTGTATTGGTACAGTAAGAGCAAGTGTTAGTGGTCACTTTACTTAAATTTATTAGCTTTAATTAAAATTTATTCTTAAAATAAGCAAAGCATTGGCTCGTTCTGTCAGTTCCACAGGATCAACATGCACAACAATTAGAATTATTATTCTCAGGACGCACACGGTCATCTCATTTGCCGCACTTTCACATAGAAAATACTACCAATTTTGAACAACTTGTTATTGTTGTTGTCCTCTGCATCATCGTGCCGTGTCTCCCAGCTTGCAAGATTCAGAACCAACCAATAAGATTCAAATAATAAGTAAAACAAACATGCCTACATATCACAATGATTCTCAGCTTGCAAGACTCAGAACCAACCCATTAGATTCAAATAAGAAGTACAATAAAGATGCCTACACATCCCAATGATTCATAGATCAGAGCCAGTCGTAACTGTACAACTCAATCATTGTGAGAATGTGAACAAATAAATAAAAATTGATCGATGCTTCATGTAATCAATTTGATCCAAGGATTTTCTTATACATTGAAACCAGTCCTTTTAAGGCCACGCAGGTCAAACATAGGCAGCTGAAATATTCTGCATCACTGGTGGCACTACCACTTCCAATATATGCACAAGAGGGCCTTCTAGATTTTCTAGTGTGTATAGAGCCTCATCCTTAGTATTTAACAAATACATATAGTAGAATCTAGTGGAATCATCAATCAGCACCCTGAAATACCTCTTTCCACGTTGCACACACACATGGAACTTTTGAGCCTTTGGATAAAGTGAATCCCAAGATTAAATCCATCTTTCCTAGCCATGTCATACAACCCAAGAACTTGGTGAATGCTTTTGACCATCACAACATCCGTAGTTGAGTATTCTTGCTTGCATAGATAAGAAAGAGCATGATTACTATAATAGTGGCACTAGTTAAAGCAACTTTATTTCCAAAATGAGAAAAGATTGCGATAGAATTGCTTTATTAAAAAATACAACGTCAGTACAGTATGACAAAGCACAACCATGTTGATAAAGGACAATACTGACCTGTGTGAGATGACTTTGGGAGATGAAGTTATTCTTCATGTCCCCATATCTTGCCATGAAGGCAATTCGTTGACATCCATTAACACCCCAGTGTGGCAGTAGAAGTAGGAGCGTCGACTCATTTCTATCTCTTTTTTTGTGTAGTTAACCTAAATTATGGCGCCCGCCAGTTAGAGAGGGGGCCTGCGCCACCTCAACTTTATGCGTGATGGACTCAACTTTTTCAGTGCAGGTATGTGATTGATGCAGTGTGCATCGACTTGATTCTGCCGGATAGGCCTTGCGCAAGTTATCTACATTGGAAATGAAATGTAGATAAGATAGTAGCTCTATTTTAAATGTATTATTACTTCATTTTGTGAGTGGCAGGTGCGGTGCCAAAAGATTGCCTCAAATTATTAGTGGCATTAAATTAAGATGCAAAAACAATATCATTATTGCTTTCTCTTAGCAGTGCCAAAATAGTAGCACGAGATCACTAGCTGGATGAAGAGTCAAAATCAACCAAAAAGGAACATACCTATTCATGGGAACCATTACTGAGAGAGGGGCCCTACGCCGCCATGACTCGATGTGGTGAACCTGCATATCTACTCAGATGATTCAATTCATGGGACCTTTTTTCACAGTCCAGCTGAAATAAAGCAAAGATTGCATCATGCAGAAAGCAAAAAGAACTTGTTCTCATGAGCTAGCAGGTTCTTCTTTAGTAGTTGTACTAAAACTAAGCAACATTAAGGTTGGCTGTCCTGCTCATGCAAGGTGCAACTATAATTTGCTTATCCTTTTGTGCAGATCCACTAAAATAAAGTGCCATTGTGGTGGTAGTGACGGCTCATCTAGCAAAGGCTAATAAAATGTTGCACGAGAATACCAACAGAGTTTTACAGAGATGTTGGAAACTCCAATCGCCCTTTGTGCAGTTCAACCAAAAGTGTGAGACGTTGCCCACGTGACATTTTAGTTGAACTGCACAAGACACTCATTCCGAAAAAAGTGTTTTGTGTAGTTCACAAAAAGGTCACAATAGAAACAAGGTGAAATGGATATCCCTATCCACACAAAAAGATAGAAAGAAAACATTTATTGGTCAATAACAAGATACGAAACATACGTGAAATGAAAAGAAGCATCATCATTATGTTCATGGCAATCAGACAAGGATAGTAGAAATTTTAAAATGGCAGCATTGCTTCATGTTATCGAAAGCATTATGATCAAGAATGACATTCGTCAAATATGGGATTACTTTTTTTTATAGGAGGATTACCTTCGGCAAATATGGGATTACTTTTATGCTGGCATTGCTTGTTTACCAGATACAGTAGATCAACATCAGCTAAATAGTTGGTTTAATGGCATGGGACAATGGGGACACCAGGACACTCAATAGCGTAAAGAAGCAACTTACTTACGATACTGGAAAAAATAGAAGGAGTACCATTTGTACCATAGTTTAATTGCATCATATTACTAAAGGCATTAGATTAACAATAATATTGGTTAGACATGTCCTTATAGTAATAGTGTGATTGCTTCATTTTACATGCGCCCTTACATTAACAACAGCAAAACGTTGGTATAAGGATATGCGACAGTGGACACATCAGCACAATATACCTATAAGGAGGCATAAAGTGGTGATGCCGAGTTTGTTCATATTATGTGAGGGCAGCAAATCTAATCCTGGACATACTCTGTTGACTTGTCCACCAGCCTCCACTTTCTATCCTTTTTTCAACTAATAATAGATCTATTCCTTATCCAGTTTCTACTGCTTTTTCCATTAATTTCCCTTTTAACCCAAGAGACCGGTTGGATATCCAGTCTACTACTTTCCTCCTGTTATTTCATCTTTGAATAAAGTCCTAGATTCATGCTACAACTTTCCCCCCTTTCTTTGCTGTTTGAACCAAGTCCTATATTCGACTGCATGAAGTAGCTTTACCTCTAATAATACTAAAAATTTAGGTGGCTTTGGAAGAGCTGATGGAAGTAGAAAAAGATCCACATGTAGACACATGGGGAGATGGGGTAGTAGAGAAAGGCCTCTTTCGAAGGAACTTATACCTGAGGGTCGTTGGGATGTGGCTAGGAGGCTGGCTGTAGGCCGGATCTGCCCACAATACGGCATGGAGGAAGAAGTGGTCGGAGGACCACCCGAGCCGGTGCTGTGTTGGAGAGAACGACACGAGCAGTGGATGGGGACCCGCCGATAGTTGTGGGTTTCCTCCGTCACCGCCGATGATCGCGTGAATGATGCACCTAGGCCCCTACACACACCGGCCGAAGGGATCCAGCCAGATCTGTGGCCAGTGGTTAGCAGAGAGAAAATGTCGCTACCGTTGTCTTGTTTAGATTAGGAGAGGATGAGAGAATGAAGAGAGCAACCCTAGTAAACCAAGCGCTCAGGCCCCTGCTTATATATATAGTGGAGTGGTTATCTGTTGTAGGGTGAAATCCTAGAGGGGATCTTTTCACACTTGGAGGGGGGAAACTGAGGAACACATAAGAACACAAGGGGGAAATCACTCAAACAAACCCAAATAACACATTCACTAGAGTAGCATACATGATATTCATAAGCATACAAGAAGAATTCAAGGGAAATAGCACTAGGGTAAAAAATTCCCACTCCTAGGAGATGAGGTCTTGATGTTGATCTTCTCCAAGAGGAGGCCTTCATAATCTACAAGGATTCTTCCCAAAGTGGGGGCTTGATCTCCCAAAGGAGGGGATACAAGGAGCAAAGCTCTCTAGTGTCTATCGAATACTGTGCTAAACTCACTAATGAGCTAGGGGAAGAGTTTATATAGGCTAGGGATGAAATAAGATGAAAATGGGGGTACAAGGGTCATTTTTAACCCAAATGCACACAGTCATAGCGGAGGTGACCGGGCACCCGGGGAAAAGGGGTCCGGGCACCCGGACCGGTTAGGGAGCCGGTTGAAGGTGGACCGGACACCCGGGGGTCCCATGCTCGGGCACTCGGGGCGGCATTAGTGGCTGGAGGACCGAGGCCGGGCACCCGGGGGTCCAAGGCCCAGGCGGGGGCTGGCGGCTGGAGTAGGGAGGCCAGGCACCTAGGGTTGAGGGCCCAGGCACCCGGGGCGTTTCCTGGGAGGAGAGGGGCCGGGCTCCCAGGGTGTCAAGGGTCTTTGCCCACCCCGCAGTGCCATGCTCGGGCACCCGGGGTCCTTATGTCCGGTCACTCGGGTGTCCAGGGGATCTCCGGTTCTCCGCGTCTCGGGGCTCCTTTTCCTGCACCTTCACTTTGGGTCTTCGGGTGGACTTGGTGATCCCTCCATGCTTCCTCACGATGATCTTCGAAGTACCTAAGAATGCATAACGTGTCTCTTTGAGGTAAAACCCAATTCTCAAGTGAATCCAAATGAAAGTCTAAGCAGAAAGAATTGACCTCGTTCTCGATGGCGCGTGCGCGTTCTCTTGTTATTGGTCATCTTGGTGTTTTTGGTCGTGATGGAGTGTCCATGTGGATGGACGAGGGATGCTCCGCATCATCTCCCCACCCCTTGGGAGAGATCCATCCACAGATCGCTATCTTCATCACCTTGGTACTTGGCCAAGTCCTTGACGTTGAAGATGTCGCTTACGTTGTACTTATCACATGGAATGTCGATCTTGTAGGCATTGTCGTTGTAGCATGCGAGCACCTTGAAGGGTCCATCGGCTCTCGGAAGTATCTTGGACTTGCGCTCCTTGGGGAAGCAGTCCTTGTGAAGATGTAACCATATGAGATCTCTCGGTTGGAACACTATTGGTGACTTGTTGATGTTGATCTTGGTGGCAAGGCGATGTACTTGACGCTCGATCATGGACCTTGTTTCTTCATGCATCTTCTTGAGGTAGGTGGCTCTTGCGCTAGCATCCATGTTCGCCCATTCTTGTAGCTGTAGAGGAAGGATGTCCAACGGTGACAAAGTGTTGAAGCCGTGGACAACCTCGAAGGGGGACTTGCCGGTAGTAGAGTATCTTGCGCAGTTGTAGGCGTACTCAACAATGGGTAAGCACTCCTCCCACTCCTTAATGTTCTTCTTGATCAACACGCGTAGGAGAATGGAGAGCGTCCGGTTGGTGACTTCTGTTTGGCCATTGATTTGAGGATTATATGCCATGGAGAATAGTAGATTGATGCCGAGCTTGGCTCATAACGTCCTCCAAAAGTAGCTTAAGAACTTGACGTCTCAGTCCGACACAGTTGTCTTTGGCACTCCGTGTAACCTCAAGATTTCCCTACAAAAAAGATTTGCAACATGTGAAGCATCGTCTATCTAATTGCAAGGGATAAAATGAGACTTTTTAGAGAATCGGTCCACAACAACGAATACATAATCCTTGCCAGTTTGAGTCCTAGGTAATCAAAGCACAAAATGCATGCTAATATCTTCCCATGGTTGATGTGGAATAGGAAATGGCGGATGTAAACTATGGGATTGAGATTGTGACTTAGCTTTGCGGCATGTAGAGCACCGGTTGGTGAAGCATGAGACATCGCGGAACATATTGGGCCAAAAGTAGTTCTTGGAGAGAATGCCAAAAGTCTTGTCGCGTTCAAAATGTCCCATGAGTCCTCCTCCATGAGCCTCTTGCAAAAGTAACAAATGAAGAGAAGACTCGGGGATGCATAGTTTGTTAGCTCTCATTAGATAACCATGTCTGATATAATATCATTCCCAAGATGTATGCGTCACACACTTTTCATAAGTAGTAGAAAAAGTCACATTGTGCTCATACAAGTCTTTGATATGGTCAAATCCAACAACATTCAATTCAACTAGAGTAACTATCATGCATTTGCGGGAAAGAGCATCTGCCACAACATTTTCTTTGCCCTTAATGTACTTGATCACATAAGGGAACGATCTAATAAATCCACTCCATTTAGAATGTTGTTTATTAAACTTGGTTTGACCTTAAAGGTACTTAAGTGTCTAATGATCAGTATGTATGAAAAATTCATGTGGGAAAAGGTAATACTCCCAAACATGCAATACACGCACTAAAGCATATAATTCTTTGTCATATATGGGATATTTAAGTTGAGCATCAGGAAGTTTTTCACTAAAATATGCAATGGCTTGCTTTTCTTGCATCAAAACTCAACCAATTCCATTACCACTAGCATCACAAAGAACCTCAAAAGTTTTTTCAAAGTTAGGCAACGAAATAATCAGAGCATGAGTAAGCAAAGATTTGAGCTCATCAAATGTGGTAGATTGCAAGGGTCCCCAAACAAAGGGTGCATTTTTCTTACTCAAGGCATGCAACGGTGTGTTAATAGTGCTAAAGTCTTTCACAACGCGACGATAAAAATCCACAAGACCAAGGAAACTAGGCACTTGATGCAAATTAGTGGGTTGAGGCCAAGTTTTAATTTCTTCAATTTTAGACTCATCAAGATGGACACCCTTTGAAGAAACAACAAAACCTAAGAAAACAAGCTTGTCAACACCAAATGTGCATTTTTTTTCATATTGGCATAAAGACGTTCTTTTGGAATAGTGTGTAAAACGGCCCTAAGATGATTCACATGGTCTTTGAGGGATTTGCTAAACACGAGTATGTCATCAAAATAGACCACAACCAACCCTCCAATGTATGGACGAAGCACAAAATGCATAACACACATGAAAGTACCGGGAGCTTCCGATCAACCCATAGGCATGACTAACCACTCAAAAAAGCCAAACTTAGTTTTAAAAGCGATTTTCCATGCATCATCTTCCTGAATGCGGATTTGGGAATAGCCAGTCTTAAGATTAATTTTTGAGAAAATGGTGGCACCGCTAAGCTCAACTAGCATATCATCAAGGCGTGGAATGGGATGCCTATAGCGAACGGTGATAGCATTCACTACAAAAAAACACTTCCATGATAATACGTGTTTGTCATAGTAGGTCACATTTTTTGTCATGCATGTACATCCATGACGATTTTATGACCGAATTAAGATAGTCATACCTGTTCTGTCGTAGAAGTGTTCCATGACAATACAAAAATTATCATCACAGAAGTGTCCACTTCCATGACAATAAATGGTGCGTCATGGAAGTGCTTTCGTCAAGGGTAACCGACACGTGGCATCCGCCGTAAGGGGTCGCCATTAAGCTATCGGGTTCCGGTTTGGATTCGATAACCCTTTGACAGCCTGGACCAATGGGGATTTTCCACGAGTATATAGCTAGCTAGGTCACATTTATTTTGCTCTAACGAATGGACATACACCGACCGATCTCCTTCTATACATATAGCTAGCTAGGCCCTTATAACTCATTTTTCCCCACGCGTCGATCTATCTACCTCATTAGTTATGTCTCTCCCTTCCTCCAACAAACAACAATTGATCTACTGATCTAGTTAGGTTTTCTTACCAAACACATGGTTCCCCTTCATCATCCATGCATGTGTCCCGACACATGTATCATGCACAGGCACACTCAGAAACACATCCCCACTCTTATTGATAATATTGCAGTTCTACCCTCAGTTTGTCTAGTAGGCCTCTCCCACCATCTTCGAGAAGCAACTTCATCACCCATCCAACACTCTACCCCTCTCCCTCCCCCTCTCTCTCTCCTCTCTATCTATCTCTCTCTCTCTCTTTGTCTCAACCTATTTCCTGTCCTTCAGTTATGTATGGATGTTGACTGATCTCCCTCAAGACATAGCTGGATCTCTCCTACTCAACACATATACGAGTCGTCCTACCTATCTAGATAGGCCTCTGCCTCCCCCCTCCTCCCCCCCACACACCGATACATCGAGCGCTCTAGTCAGGTCTCCCTGCCACACACAAACTTGCCCTATGCCCTCCGACGTCCTTGTAGGTTAGTCACCTTATATCTTTGACTTGCACACCCACAATTTCGATGGCTCTCTTCATCGATCTCGCACCCACCCACTTGATCCTCTCTTCGACTCTCTCGATATCTATGACCCCTCCAACTCTTCTCGTGGATCGCCCCCTCTATATATGATATCGATAGGCCTCTATTTCACACACATTGCATGTGTCAAATTTTTGTTTGATATGTCACCGACACAAATTCCCACAAATACATTCACGAAATCACCCCCCAAACAAAAAACACTCATGAATGCACACACCATCTGTCTAGGTTTGTATCTCTCTCACACACACCCATGTAGGTGGGGGATGTGCACGAAGAGAAGAGGTGCACGCACGGCGCACGTACTCCCATCTCTTTCCCAACCACACTCGCGCGGGTACATGGTGGAGCTCATTTCTATACGAAAGGCAGCCCACGTGGTAATTTGACACATGTACTGGTTGTCCACTTGATGGAGGATCGTCTACCACGGGTGAACAAACAAATTGCGACTTGACGCGTTATGTTAAAATAGAGGCAAACCATGTGGGGCCTACCTTAGAGGCAATGCTCTATACACTCGGGATGCTCTGTGTGAATTACTTTTGATGTGTCCTCTCAACTCGCAGAATGAGGAGAAGCTTGCTTAGTATGCCGTCTACCCCACCCACAGGCACGGTGGCTCATAGGACGAGGTGAAGCTTTCTTACTATGCCATTACACCCGCTCCCTCACCCACACGCGCGGTGGCTCACAGGACGAGGTGAAAATTTTACTACTCCCTCTGTTTACTCCTCGTCCCTACCTTGGTTAGATAGATTATCATATTGTTTGGAATATATGTCCTTTTGTAGATTTCGACATGAACTACTAGTACATACTCCAAACACTGATGTATATAGACGTATTTTCGAGTGTAGATTCACTCATTTTGCTCCGTATGTAGTCAATATTGAAACATACGTAATAGTACACACTCTTCCTCACCCACGTGGTGGACGTGCAACAATTCATTCGGTCTCATATAGCTAGAACGATATATATTGCAATACCATTATTGCTCGACTTCCCAAAGAGGCGAAGAGCCAATCACAAGGTTAATATTTTGGAGATGCCAAGCGCAAGGTTTATAGGAGAATGAGTAGTAGTAGTACTAGTAGTACGTACCAGTGGTACGTACTGTACGAGGAAGAAGGCAACAAGATGTATATTTTGCATGACAGTCTCTTCTTACAGGACGAGCTAGACCTAGTGGACTTCATTGTTGCAATGGGACTACTCCCTATCATAGATGGCACGATTCAGAGTGGTGGGCAGCGGGCATAATTCAGAGCTACTTAGGCTAGTCATAGTGGGAGTAATTTATGCAGTAACATGACACATCCCAAGACAAATTTGCTTATGTGGCATGGAGTTAATGAGGGAAGAGATGCTTGTGGTAACATAATATGTGACTATAACATAACACACCCCGAGGTAAAATGAGTCTATGTCTCAATTAATGAAGGTTTGTATGTTACCATCTATATGTTACTACCCATTATCAAGGTAGTAACATGGACTAGTAACAAAAGCATGTTACTAGTCTAAGTTACTCCCCACTATGACCAGCCTTAGTCTTAAACCCCATGAAGAAGTCCCATCGAAAGGAATAGGCATCCTCTACACGTGCTCCTATGTAAAATGAGTTAATAAGACAAAAAGAGAAAGAGACAAAGTAAATAAAATCACCAGCCTTAGATCCAACCCTATTGTATCAATGAATGATATTTCTACGTCGTGATTTTTATTTATTCGCGGAGGTAGCAGCGGATGGATATTCAACGAGGAGTGAAATGATGGTTGTTTCCTCGGTCAAACATAGCGAAAGGTGGGCCTTGTGATTTCACGGTTTATTATTCATTATTACTGCCTATACTCTTTGCCCATATATAATAACCGCGTGGTAGTACAGTAGTGGGCTATACTTTTAATAACCATGGTCGAAGAGAAGAGGCGCACGCACCCACGCACGTAGTGTACTAGTAGCACTCTTTGCGTCTTTTCCGTCTTCCCCAATCACACACATGACACGGTGGAGCTCATTTCTATAAGATGATGCAGCCCACATGATAATTTGACACGTCTAGTAGTAGTTACTCACTTAAAAATAATGGAGGGTCAGGAACCATGCATGAACGATGTCGCGTCATTTATAAATAAAGTTTTTTTATTCAGTGGCACATACGCAATATAAATAGGTTCATATGGAGAGAAAAGGAAACCGCCCCACTTTATACATAGCCAGGACGAGCCAAAATGGATGCTTGCTGGGTTGGTCTCTTCACACTCGCTCGCATAGAATGACTGTGGCCACATCTCTAACATCCCGGCGGATCACGCCAGCCGGGCGAAGGGGTGGATGCTTAGTGTAGAAGCGGTTGCCGTCGCGACGGCGAAAAACCACTGTCGGCCCGTCCCGATCAGGGGTCCCCGCCATTCTCTCTCACAAAGCCGGTGAGGTTGCCTTCGTCCCTTGCTCACTACCGCGACGTGGGAAGTTGCCGCCTCCCGACGGCCTCCTCTAGGTTGAGCGATGTCCTGGCATCCCTCAGGTACAACTTCATTTACAGCCGGCTTGCACCACTGCTCCAGCTGCCCACATCTCTCCATGTGGATATTTCTCTACTTCTTTGCCCCGCACATACCTCTACTGGCTTCTACGTACTATAATTGTGATGAGTTTATGTTTCATCAACTAGTCCAAGTAATCTTATTCTAATCACGCTTCTTCAATTTCTTTGCCACGCGGATTCTCATCTCTATTTTGGTGAAACTGCA
Source organism: Triticum urartu (assembly GCF_003073215.2). Lineage (NCBI taxonomy): Eukaryota > Viridiplantae > Streptophyta > Magnoliopsida > Poales > Poaceae > Triticum > Triticum urartu. The sequence continues at coordinate 190,098,786 of NC_053022.1, forward strand.
CAAAATGATCCGATTGTCAAAGGGTTGCAAACTTCATTTCTTCGGAAGCTCCAACATTGCTAGCAAATTAAATCCTGGTTAGGGTTTACGGTTCAAGGGCTAGGGACTGCATGGATCGTTTTTTTCTTTAGCTATCTCTATTCCAAAATAGGTGTCAACTTTACAAGTAGTACAACTTTGTACTAAAGTCTGCATAAGGTTGAGACAGTTATCTTGGAACGGAGGCAGTACATATTGGCTATGATCTGTCAATCATTGAGATGCAATAGCATGCATGTTTTGTATTTGGTGAAATGTTGCAATGGCCATCCTTGGACGCAATATACATGAAACGGAAGCTGGAAGCTTCATAGCATTGTATAGATTTATCTCGCTGATAAATTATAGTATGTACTATACTAGTACTATGTAAAGAGTTAGGTGTCGCACGATGTCCGGAAAATATGGTGATAATGTGAGGTGTGCCATGTAATCAATGAGCCTGTGTGTTTTCACTGCTCTCGCACTCCTCCACTGTAAGAATCGAGAAAATTGTAATCTAGTAGTACCTCCTTTCGCCCAAAGTGTGGGACATCAAGCATTCCTACGACCTCTGTAATAATGACCAATGAGTCGTCAAATCACATAGACCAAACAGTAAGTTGGACGGACGAAGCAACCATCACTCTTGAATCCGCTTCTCTCTTCAATGCAGGCGCCAGCGAGAGGTCGCGTCCGCTCTGCCCCGGCATGAATGCGGCACCGATTCTTTGGAGCGGCGCTGACTATTTCGGGCGGGAAGCGTGCGCGGGCGATGAAGGGGCTTTGGCTGGGCCAGGCTGGTTAGGAGCGGGCGTGGCAGCGGTCCGCCTGTCCCGACCGGACGCCCGTGAAACGAGAGGATGCACCGACTCTCGTGGCTAAATCATACACTACACACCATCTCTCTATAGGAGTAGGTCGATGTGTCTCTCTCTCTAACACACACATGCTGTTAAACACACACACACACATAGGTTTATAGAATAGGAATATCGTGCGAACTTAGGGAGCATTTGGATCCTTAGCAAGAACAGTTTATAGCCTAGCCGGGCAAGGTTAGGCGTTTGGAACTATTAAAATATGCTAGCTTTTGTGGGCCAGCTAGCTTGGGTTGGCTAGAAAAACCATGCTAGCTCATTAGAGCTAGACCGGCTCACTTCCGATGGCAAACTTCGCGTACTACCTTCGTCCTGGTTTACTGGTACCCATTGTATTTCGTGTCAAATTTTGACCATAGATTGAACTAATAAAATGTTCATGCATGTCACAAAAAATTATATTAATTTTTATTTCGTGGACTAACATTTTCCTTATTAATTTGTTTGTTTCAACCTCTGACTGGTGGGACCCAATGTACTACGTGGAGAGAGGTAAGGTGACTAAGGCTGCATTATTTCTGTACTACCAACACTGCTTTAAATCCCAAAAGACCTTACCACCAAAGCTACATGACACGATTATGATTTAAATCTCAATGACTCCCACACAAAAAAACATGGCATGCTTGTCACAAGAATGCAGGAATGTATAAAAGGTTACTTTCCTCTCGTTAAACATAACGTGAGGGTGGTGTAGCTGGTTTGCCTGTTCGCTCATCAAACTAGAGGTCTCGGGTTCGATAACCACACTTGAGCATAATTTTGTTTTTGTTCAACTTCTTTGTTCCACCTAATGACAAGTAGGCCCTGCATGAGAGAGAGAGAGAGAAAGTGATCTGGGGTGGTGCTAGGAGGATTCTTTGACTGGTCAAAATGGATGGATACGGAGCTATATGATCTCGCCTTCGACGCTTGTTTTCTAGGATTTGCACTCTTCACACTCTCTCTCCACTATATATATACACGCTGGAGCCTCAACGCTTGTAGTTGCTCTCTTCACACTCTCTCACCCTCTCCAGATTTAAACAAGACTTCGCTGGCCTCTCTCTCTCTCCCCTAACTACTGGTCAAAGAGCCAGCAGGATCCGTCTGCCGGGAAGGGAAGGAGGCTTAACGTTGTCGCCGTCGGCGACGGAGGGAATCCACTACCGGCGCAGTTGTTCTCTTTCACCCAGCGGTGGTGCGGGAGGGCCTCCGACCCCTTCTTCCTTGCCGCCGTACATAGTGTGGGCAGAACGGCCTCCGGTCGCCCACCGAACCACACCCCAAGAACCTTAAGGTATAATTTACTTATTCCACATGCATTTCTCTATCTTCATGTGGGCTTTTTCAGCTTCTGCACTCGAATCTTGGTGTTGGATCAAGCATGAAAGTAGTGGGGAAAGTTTTATAGCATGAATCTAGGCTGTGGTTCAAAGAGGAAAGGAATAGGGGGGAGTAGTGGCGAAAGTTGTATCGCATGAATCTAGGATGTGGTTCAAAAAGGACAGGAAGGGGGGAAAGTTGTGGGGAAAGTTGTATAGCATGAATCTAGGACGTGGTTCAGGAAGGGGGGAAAGTAGTGGGGAAAGTTGTATAGCATGAATCTAGGACGTGGTTCAAAGAGGAAAGGAATGGGGGAAAGTACTAGTATAGACTGGCTATCCAGCACCTACATTGGTCGAAAAGGAAAAATAATGACAAACGCAGTACACACATCTGTAACAAACTGATCTTTTTGTTTTGGGGGACAAGGCTGTAGAGTTTTAGCAGGACTAGATTTGTTGCGCCCACATAGGGAAAGGTGTCTAAAGATAAGAAAACTGCAACACAAATATGCTCCTTGGTTATTTGTTCTTTGTTTCAACAGACTGTGCATCACCCCTTCGTACATTGTTAGATGCACATGGTGGTGGTGAGTCCATTGTCCCGTGCAACTCTTTAGTTGTTGTTAATCTAAGGCCCTGTTTTGTTAAAAAGTCCTAGGATTTTTTAGTCCCAACTAAAAAGTCCCTAGTCCCTACCTGCTAGGTTCCAAGGACTATACATGGACTAGAGGTTATTAAATGACAAGCTTAATGACCATGTTACCCCTAGTAATGATCTAATAGAGATAAGGTGTGATGCGGGGCAGGGCAACTGTTGGAAAAATTCCCAAAAATACTCTCCCTCGGGGTCTTCTTTCTTTAGTCCCAAATGCCCACTTTTAGTCCCTAAAAGTACCTCCCGTTTGGTTTAGATGGGACTGAAAGGGACTTTTTTTAGTCCATATACCAAAAAGTCCCTCTAAACAAACACCCTCTAATAATGCCGCTGGAAAATTGATGTAATACCACAGTTAAAAGCAAATTACATGTTTAACTAATTTTATTGTTAATATAATCTCTCTGTTAATATGAATTAATGCTACCGTTTGAGAAATGCTACTACCTTGCTTTATTTCCCAATTAGATAAGTTAGATGCTTCTTTTTGTTGGTTCTGTGTCATCCACCGTTATTGACCACTTGTTGTTTCCTTTGGACCTCTGTGTAAACAGGTTTATCTACTTCACCTCGTTGCTATTGTGACCTTTTGTTGCACTGCACAAAACACTTTTATTTTAAGAGTGTTTTGTGCAGTTCAACCAAAATGTCACACCAACAACTTTGCTTGATTGCTTGATCTTAGTGGAACTGCACAAGAGGATATGTTACTTCCTATCTGTGTTGGCAAATTTGGTTCAGATCTTCTTCTTGTGAGTTGTTTGAATTCCGCGTCATGAGAGGTCAATACTAGCCTTTTTTCACATGATTGTGTAGTGTGCTTTCATATGTTGTGCTACCTGTACGGTAATGTTTCTTGATTTTAGTGACCTGCACAAATGGAGACAAGACTTCGAATCTTCATGTGGACCGTAATATCCCATTGAGGTAAGATAAGGTTATTGCAGAACTTTTGTTCTGTTTTTTGCCACTTTCATCAGAAAATTAATGTCGTTGTTTAGTGCTATACTTGTGCTCCCTAATTGACATGCCAAATCTTACATTTAAGGCGAAGCTTGTCTGTTATTGAACCAAGTGATGAAGGAGAAGAACAAGCGGAATAAAAACAAAAATCAACTCCTAGTGCTGTAATGAAGCACTAGAACTGTGATGACACAAGTAATAATATAGTTTTGCATCTTAATTTATTGCTATGGCTGGAACGAGCAATTGTTTTGCCACTGATTTGATTCCACTCTTAATGTAGTATGTAATTATCTCTACTTGTGGAAACAGGGATCTTCTTTGAAGATACCATATATTTTTAGAGGAACTGCACAAGAAGATGTTGGAAAAATTAAACTAATCGAGGATGGTTTCGGAGAAGTGCTTGATCTGTATGCTCTACACAATAAGCCTCCTGATAAAGGTTGTTACTCCCCATGGATTTTATCCATATGATTGAGCTTTGTCATCTCTATTGGTGTTGTGCTACTATTTAGATACTGTCATGAGAAAGTGGTATTGTCCTTGAGAAGTGCTTCATCTGTGTTGTTTTAAATATTTACTTTCCTTTTTTCAAGCAAACAGGGATACAAGCATTTAGGTGTCCTCTCGTCTTTGCACAAAAGGATCATCCTCCTCTGAAGAAGAATATGGAGTACATGAAGTGAATATATAGTTCCTATTATGCCAGGATGAAGAAGCCCTGTCTATCTTCTCATCAGAAGGAGCAGTTGAAGGATGGTTACATTACTCCCCACAAGACCAAACTAACTTCATCTCGGAAGGACTGACAAATCTCCATCTTTTTTGTTGTGATGCATAAGTACAATGTTGTTCTAGGATTCTTTCCGGTGGTTTCCATTTTTTTAAAGTGTGCTCTGCATGGACCATGTAGGTGCCTATTCAAACTGTAAATTCATAGTATAGTTTGCTTTATACTAATCACTTATTTTGTATTTGTGCAAACAGGGGTGCTCAACTTGATTTCAATGGGAACTGCACAAAATGTTCATAAATACATCGGATAATTCATTTCCACCACAAGAAAGGAGGTCTCGATATGTTTAAGGTGTTGCAACGTATAAAGGCGAAATCATACAAGCTACGCGCGAATTTGGTTGATTTTAGTGGAACTGAACAAAAAGAACAGCTGGTTTATTTAGCACGAGGTGCCATGTCAATGTATGAACTGATGGGAAACCCTGCCCATTCGACAATCGTAGTCATCTGATATTTTGGAATGGGAAAACCTTGTCAAAGTTTGCTCATTGATGTACGCAAAACAACACACATTTGACATTCTGCAATGGGAAAACCTTGTCAAATTTTTCTCATTGATGTTAGCAAGAAGACATGCGTTTGATATTTTTGAATGGGACGCCATTTGCTGTCAGTAGCATCGATCGATTTTTATTTATTGTTTAGTTGTAAAGTAAATATTGGATTTGACATGTGAATCACTGAGATGCACAATCATCTATTGTTTTCAATGTTCTCTATGAATTGTCAGGTGTGTGTGTTTGATTGCAATGTTTGAGAATGCTAAAAAGATTTTACTTCACATATTAGATTTCTTTCAAGTCAGTTGATTTTACATTGTGAATGTTCATACTTTATTCTAAAAGATTGGTCAAAGTAGAGATACTTTAACTGTAGACAAAACTTGTATACATACTAAAAAGGACCAGATGGAGTACATGTGAAACTGCTGCAAACGAGGTGATCACCCTAGGAATAATCCTAATATGTATTGTTTTGCATGTTCATCCAATGCCAGTGATACAAGAATTCAAACTAATCAAACTAAATTCATTCATACACGGTCGGATTTCATATAGACATGCCGGATTTCATTACATTTCATATATTCTTCAACTAAACAGGAGTTCCCTGGAGGTATAATTAATTAAAAGAATATACCCACCTGTGTCTGGCTGAGCCGAACAGAAGCTTATTCTCCAGCGGACTGAGTTTCAATGACATAACTACAGGTGCAGTTGCGTAACTGACATGTGGCCCAGATGCATGTTGGGCCCACGTGTCAGTTACCCAACTGCACTAGTAGTTGAGTAACTGAAGCAGCGTCCTTCTCCAAGGTAGCTCTCTGACTCCACATCGCCGCCAAGAAGCTAATCGGCCATCAATGGTCAACCCGCGTAGCTTGGCTTCAACCGGAGGGTAGCAGCGGTAGCCTTACTTGGAACCGAGCGGCGGTGACCTACCGTGTTCTACTCTTCCTCGTTTTCTGTGTGGTGTGGCCTCGACGGAGCCAGCGATGTCCTCGGTCTCGTTGCCGGCAGAGCAGGGGAAATCCTCCTCCTCGTTGCCGGTAGGGTGGGGCGTCGGCTGAGCCGGCGATGTCCTCTGCCTCGTTGTTGGTGGGGCGGGGCCTCGGCGGAGTAGGGCCTTGCCGAAGCCGGTAAGGTCCTCCACCTCGGTGCCGGCAGGGCAGGGCCTCGGCAGAGCCGGTGGTGTCCTCTGCCTCGCTGTTGCACCGCGGGGCCTCGGCGGAGCAGGGCCTCGTCGACGCCAGCGGATCGGGGACTCATCGGAGCCGGCATTGTCCTATGCCTTGTCCTCGGTCTCGCCAAAGAGCACCTCGCCCGCTTCATCGCCCTCTTTGTAGGCGGCTGCAGCCTCCGTCACCCGCATGTGGTACCGCCAGCGCTCGAGGAGGCCCTCGCGGGCGGAGCAGTATGAGTCGAGCAGCGCCTCCTGCTCTGCCCGCTCCGCGTTGATCTGCTCCTCCGCGTGCAGGTTCTCCTGGAGAGATGGTGGTTTTAGGCGGCGTCGGCCACCTCCCGGAACTGCTCCTCACGCTTCTGCCTCACCGTTTCCATGTATTGGGCACGGGCCTCGCCGATGGTCATGGTGCAATGCACAAGCGAGGATGGCACGGAGGAGGGGGTTGGCGCCGGATCGTCGACTACTATGTTATCGATTGGGACGTTGTCATCCTCCGGCTGCCTGCCGGCCAGCCAGTCGGCAGCAATGGCTGCCATCTCCTTGTGGTCCATCGTCCGCCCGTCCCAAAGAGCAATGGAGCGTGAGGAAGCCATGGTGGTCAATAGTGGTGTGGATAGGAGAAAGGGAACGGAGGTGGATGACTGCGGCTATGGCTTGCGCAGTAGTTTAAATAGCAATGGTGGGCAGCGGAGGGACAGACGTGTGGCGCCGGAGTAGCCGCCTCGGCAACCGTGTATCATTAATGTGGGCGGCTGTCGGACGGACGGATGGCACTTGTGTCATTTTGAAGGCGGAGCCATCGCCTGCACCGGGAAGTGGGGCGGGCGGCGCTTACCGTTTTGAGCGGAAAGCACGTGCGGGCGAGGGAGGCGGTCTGGGTGGGCCATGACAGTCAGACTCGTGCTTGGCAGTGGGTCGGTCCAGCTGCTGGACATGCTGGCTCGCCAGCGAGCTCGGTGAGCTGAGCGTCGACAATTAGACGATGGACGTAGCTTCCGACCAGGAGCCAGCGCCACTGTCCAAGCCGGTTCATGTCGTGTTCACCATAGAGCAGGTGCGACCGCACTTCGACGTCCTAATGGCAGAAGAGCTACAAGCGTAGGAGGACCTCTACTGCAACCTCCATCTCCTCAACGAGCACCAATGAACAAGTGAACGATAATGCCGTCGGGGACATGGGGCCCTATGACCCTGGCTTCCCGAATGAGCAGCGGGCGTTGTATCAGACCATCCATAGGGCCCGCAAGGCCCTATCCACCGTCTCGCGTTGTCAACATGGTCAACGAACATGGGGAATGAGGAGATGACTTCACTTGGAGAGGATGACAGTGGGGATCCACCAGGGCCATAGCCGCACGTATGCAAGTGCCTCCTTATTATATACAACTATAATATTTTTTGCTTCCTCCTAGTTTCCTGACATCACGGTCCCACACCATTGTCAACCTATGTAGTCAATAAATGAGATAATTGCACAAGGAGCGGCCGACGGCTGGGACCAAGCAGCTTGAGCAGTATTTGTGTTTTTGAGGTGTGAGCACTGCAGAGTTTTTCTTGAGCAATGTTTTCATTGTTCTTTAGAGGAGAGCAGGGTATTAACTGGGCGGGCTATGGCCCGTCTAGCCCAGGCCAGATATCCAGCCCAGATATTAATTTTTTTCAAGCTGGAAATGGCTATCCCAGCTATAATTTTTTTTTGAGGAATACCCAGGCAAGGTCAACTTTTTATTCTTCGCCCCGCTCGGCTGCAAATCTTTACAAGGAGGGATGTATAAGGCTTAACAAGGAAATGGTCTTTAATAAATAATAAATGGGATATCATTATAAAAAATGGGCAGTAACTATAAAAAATGAACCAAACACGTAATTAGTTTATAATTTTTTGTTTGGATTTTGAAAATTTTAATTTCATTAATTGTTGCGTGCGCAATGTTTCTTTAGAATTTCTACGTAATACAAATTTATATTGAAATTGTATTTAATCTGACTAGAAATTTCGGGATAAAAATATTTCGAATCCCATCAAAATGTGGGAAATTTTATTGAATTCTGTTTTGAACGGTTGGTTGAAATTATTAATTATTGTGCTAGCAAGAAAATGGGTTGTACTTTTAACAAACTGTAAATGGGATGTAGTAAATTCCATTAGAATTCAAAAATGGGTTGTACATTCTTGCAAATCGCAAATGGGCTATAAGTTCTCTGCCACACAATTGTGGGCCTACTAAGTTGACGCGTCCCCTAAAAAAAGTAAGTTGACGCATATGCAAGGCTTTGTCAACTTATAGTCAACACACGATTCTAGCAGCAGTGGCCGTTGGATGTCCATCAAACGGCTGTCGTGCTTCTTCTTCAATCTCAGATATTCAAGCTTCAGCCGCCCAAAAAATGATTCCTCCCCCTGACATCTGGGGGGCACCATTTTGGAGGCTGGCCTGTGGGCCTACTAAGTTGACACGTAGCAAGGGTTTTGTCAACTCAGTCAATATAAATGAGACTAGTTGCAGAGACCGTACAATGTCCATCCAACGGTCATAGTGCTTGTTCAACCTCTGGTCTTCTTGCTCTAGCCGCCCAAACCAGCGCCGGTGGGACTGCCTGCTCCGGCCTCCCATGGCCGGCTCTGCTACTGCACCGCACCACCCCACCCTACTCCATTGCTGGCCAGGCCATTCCTCTACTCACCCACACCTCCAGTTATTTTCTTGCGACGGCAGCCGGACCAATAAACCCTCGTACTCCCCACCGCGTGGGCAACCACTACCGAGTCTTCCCCGGCTCCGTGTCATTCCCTTCCGGGGGCTCTCAGCGCGCCATGGTCAACATGGTCAACGAACGACATCCATCGGACGTGAACTGTACGTGGAGAGGCTGACAACTAGGTCCATGGCCGCGCACAAGGAAATGTCTCCTTATTACACGCAAAATAATGATTCCTCCACCTGACAGCAGGGACCCACCGGACGGGCCACCGTATTTCATGAAAAAAACGTTTCCCCCTGACTGTTGGGACCCACCAGCTACATCTTCGCACGCAAGGAAGTGCGTCCATATTATGGCCAAAAAATAATGATTCGCCCCCTGACTGCTGGGACCCACCAGCTACATCTTTGCACGCAAGGAAGTACCCGATAGTCGGGACCCACCTGGTCGAAGCATACGTAGCATTGTCATTCTGGTCGCGAACGTGTATGTACATATGATCGGTTTGTCTGTAGGCTGCAGCGATGAACCATGGACGTGTAAGGAAGGGCACGTGTCGTAGTAGAGGCACGCACGTGTCGTAGTAGGGGCGCGCACGTAGCATGTACACGTACGTACAGCGGCCAGGGTGCAAGAAAGTAAATACGGACATGTACATACATATGGGTGGGGTCTCGAATGCCTACTCGTGCATACGTACGGCCAGGGCTCCTGAACATGGCTGGGTCGGAATGGAGAAACTGCGTCGTCGTCGAGTTCATGGGGAGGCCATGAAATGCGTCGTGTTCATCGGGAGGCAACGGAACATGTGCTGTTCATCGGGAGCGAACCGGCTTCGACGGAACAGCGATGGAAACGAGGCCAGGCGTACCGCAGAATGGAGGAAACGACCTTATGTTCGACCAACCATGATCGAAACGGGATCCTGTTCATCGGGAGGGGTCTCGCGTATCACAAAACAGAGGAAACGGACCTCCTACGTTCGAAATGAAGTCTTTTTGATCAGGTGGGGTGTGGCGTACCGCAAAACGGAGAAAACAAACTTGTGTTGGAGCGCTACGGTCGAAACGGGGGTCATGTTAATCGGGAGGGGTGTGGCATACCGCAAAATGGGACTCCACGGGATATTGTTCATCTCCATCGTCTCCTGTCTCCACGGGCTATTGTTCATCCACCGTCGACCTCCTCTAGCTAGGGAGTCCTGGACTAATGGGTCGTCGGTCGTTCAACCTGTTGGACATGGGCCGGACTGATGGGCTATGAAGATACAAGACAGGAGACTCTCACCCGTGTCCAGATGGGACTCTCCTTGGCGTGGATGGCGAGATTGGCGTTCGGATATGAAGATTCCTTTCTATGCAACCGACTTTGTACAACCCTAGTCTCCTCGGATGTCTATATAAATCGGATGGTTTAGTCCATAGAGACGATCATAATCACATAGGCTAGACTTCTAGGGTTTTAGCCATTACGATCTCGTGGTAGATCAACTCTTGTAATACTCATATTCATCAAGATCAATCAAGCAGGAAGTAGGGTATTACCTCCATAGAGAGGGCCCGAACCTGGGTAAACATTGTGTCCCCTGTCTCCTGTTACCATCAACCTCCGACGGTCAGTTCGGGACCCCCTACCCGAGATCCGACGGTTTTTACACCGACATTGGTGCTTTCATTGGGAGTTCCGTTGTGTCGTCATCAGAAGGTTTGATGGCTCCATCCATCATCTACAGCAACGCTTCCCGGGGGGATGTCTTTCTCCCTGGCCAGATCTTTGTATTCGGCGGCTTCACACTGTGGGCCAACTCGCTTGGCCATCTAGAGCAGATCAACAGCTACGCCCCTGGCCGTCAGGTTAGGTTTGGAAGCTTGAACTATGTCGCTAATATCTGCGAAGACTTGATCTTCGATGGATTTGATCCCATGACAGCCGCTCCCTTCCCTCGCGATGAACATGGCCTAGATCTGTCATTGGACTATACCCATGAGATTGCGCCTGTAAGCCCTCTGGCCCTAGACCTAGAGCAGCTTGCGTCATCCGAAGACGGGAGGCCTGACCCTGCCACGGAAGCCGCAGACTCAGCAATGTTGGAGCCGCACACAGATACCACCTCGAGCGGGATCTACGTCACCGGACCCCCGGATTCATCTCCGGCCACTGGGCCCGAACTACGTGCATCCGCATCTGTCGAGCCTTACCCGGCGCCGATCGCCGAATTCAATTCCGCGGACATCTTCTGGCACTCACCTCTAGGCAATGTGCTAAACTCACTAAAAACCCTCTCTTTAGCAGGGGAATCACAGCCGAATTATATCCTGTTTGAACTGGGGGCTGACGACTTGGAATTTCGCTTCCCACCCACCTCCCACTTAATAGCCACTGTCCAAGATCTAACCGACATGCTCGACTACGACTCCGGAGACATCGACGGTATGGACGACGATACTGAAGAGGAGCAGGCCCAAAACCCGCCATTTACTGGGCGCTGGATGGCCACTTCCTCCAACGATGTGTACATGGTGGATACACCCAAAGAAGTTAACAGCGATGACTAAGAAGATCCAGTGGAAGATAAAACCCCTGCGATACAGCCAAAGCGCCCACGACAGCGGAACCGCTCTAAGTCACGCCATGAAAAAGACAGCAATACCGGCACAAGAGAAAACAATACTCTAGACGATGCCGAAGACAATGAAGACCCCGTTGAGCCAGCTTCCTAATAGGCCGAACGGGAAGATGGGCGAGTCAGCCATGATGAACAGGCCAAGCACGAAGACTCGGAGGACAACAATTATCTTCCACTCTCTGAGGATGAGGTGAGCCTCGGGAACAAGGATTTTATCATGCCTGAGGAACCTCTTGAGCAGGAGCACTTCAAGCGCCGGCTAATAGCCACTACAAGCAGCCTGAAATATAAATAGCAACAGTTGCAAACTGATCAAGATTTGCTCAATGATAGATGGACTAACGTCCTGGAAGCCGAGGAATACGGCCTCAAGCGACTACTCAAAAGTTACCCGAAGTGCAAATTACTACCTCAATTCGACGACGAGGCGTTGGAGCCCGTGCCATCAGTGCATAATGCGGCTGACCGACCACCACATGGTTAGGACAGAGCGGCAACCCAAGCCGAGCACCAGCCCGCGCTGCCTCGCCATCAAGGCAGAGACAAAACTGCTCAGGGATACACGTATAATCTCCGGTGGGGCCTGAAGAATAAAGCAAGCTCGGCCAGATCGATCTACAGATCATGGGGGCATGCCTCGACGCGTGACGATGACTATCAAGCCGACCACGACAAGCACAATTATGTCCTAGACAAAAACTGCACACGGACTCCATTCGAACTACGTCGCGACCTGGCCTGACATAGCGGCGCCGCACACCCCCTGTGCTTCACTGATGAAGTAATGGATCATCAATTCCCAGAAGGGTTCAAAACAGTGAATATCAAATCATATGATGGAACCACAGATCCTGCAGTATGGATTGAAGACTTTATTCTCCATATTCACATGGCCTGCGGCGATGATCTTCATGCCATCAAATACCTCCCCCTAAAGCTCAAGGGGCCAGCCCGACACTAGCTGAACAGCGTGCCTGAAAACTCTACTGGCAGCTAGGAGGACTTGCAAGAAGCCTTCCTTGACAACTTCCAAGGTACATATGTTCGACCTCCGGATGCCGACAACTTAAATCACATAATCCAACATCCCGGAGAGTCATCTAGGAAATTCTGGACTAGATACTTTTGAAAACCTTTTCTCTGAAAAGAAAAGATGTTTGCGATCCCTTGCCCGCTCGATTAAAGAAAGTGGGTTCTTAACCAAAAAGAACCAGATCATCGACTGTCCGGACGCCGAAGCCCTAGGGGCATTTAAACATAGCATCCGGGATGAATGGCTCACCCGACACCTCGGCCAAGAAAAGCCGAAGTCCATGGCAGCCCTCACGGCACTCATGACCTGCTTTTGCGCAGGCGAAGATAGTTGACTAGTCCGTAGCAATAGCAATACATGCGAACCTGGCAATTCGGAAGCCAGAAATAGCAACAGCAAGCCCCGACGCAACAGACATAAGCGTCGAAGCAACGTTGATAATACCGATGACACGGCGGTCATTGCCGGATTCAGTGGCTCCAAGTCCGGTCGGTGGAAGAAGCCATATAAGAGAAATAATCAAGGCCCTTCCAGCCTGGACCACATACTCGATCGCCCATGTTGGATCCATGGCACCCTTGATAAACCAGTCTGTCATACCCATATGATTTGTTGGGTCTTCAAATAGGCTGGCAAGTTAAATGCCGAAGACAAGTAGAAGAGGTCGCAAAGCAAGAACAACGACGAGGAGCCCCGTCCACTGAACACAGGGGGACAGAAGAAGTTTCCCCCTCAAATCAAAATGGTGAACTTGATATACGCCACCCATATCCCCAAGAGGGAGCGCAAATGCACGCTCAGGAACGTCTATGTGATAGAGCCAGTCGCCCCAAAATTCAACCCATGGTCATCATGCCCGATCACCTTCGATCGTAGGGATCATCCGACCAGTATCCGTCATGGCGGGTCAGCCGCACTGGTCCTCGACCCAATAATTGATGGACTTCACCTCACACAAGTCCTCATAGACGGAGGCAGCAGCCTGAACCTACTTTACTAGGATACAGTGCGCAAAATGGGTATCGATCCATCAAGGATCAAGCCCACCAAAACTACCTTTAAAGGAGTTATACCAGGTGAAGATGCCCGTTGCTCGGGCTCAATCACATTGGAGTTAATCTTCGATATCTTCCCCTTCCGCAGTGGCTATCACGCACTGCTCGGACGAACTGCATTTGCTCGATTCAATGCGGTACCACACTATGCTTATCTCAAGCTCAAGATGCCCGGACCACGTGGTGTCATAACAGTCAATGGAAATACGGAGCGCTCCATCAGCACCGAGGAGCACACCGCTGCCCTAGCAACAGAGGTACAGAGCGGCCTCCACAAGCAGAACCTTAATTCGGTAGCCATACTCCCGGACACTGTCAAACGATTCCAGACTACTACGCGCGAGGACAGCCCAGCTCATCAAGAGCTCAACTAGCAATTCAGCCTCCGTCCCAGACCACACCAAGTGGCGACGTTCGCGTTGCGCGTACATAAATACGCACTCAAAATACCATGGGCATAGACGGAGGCATAACTAGATTGTGATCTATAATATGGCTCGACTTCCCCTGGACACCCATACTTTCACGTTTTCTTTTTTTCTTTTCTTTTCCCCCCTTCACATTTCCTTTCCGCAGGCCCCTCTCGACGACCTCATAATCGGTCCTTCGAAGGACAGACACACCAAGGTGGCAAGTTGCACAGACGTGCAGGGGAATCTCTAGATGTCCTTCTTGGCAATCATTCTACCTGTTTTCAGGACCCGTACGCAGCTCCCCCTTGGTCTTGGCATGTTAAATAGCCACTGTTGCTTCTCGCACTTTTTGTTCAAGTACTCTTTGACGTATTAATTAAAATTATAATGGAAACAGTTTGTGGTCCAACATATATATGTGGCAATAGCTTCTTATTTATTTTTTGTTTCGCTATTTTAAATTTGCATCCGTACACCTTGGTACGCCGTAATCCGCCAGGGGCTTTATTGCGCCCCAAACTATGGCAACAAGTCCGAACACTTTTAAAGTATAGTTCGGCACCCCGAATTTAAAATTATATGCACTGGCTCCGAATCATGTCTTTGGTCAATAGTTGGGTTGCCCGCCTCCTGTGCTTACTACCTTACGCTCTGCTATATCGGCTAGGGTAGTAAAGGGAGAACTACTGAGATTGTGTCCTGGTTTATCCGGATGAGCACATCAGTAGAGAAAGCCAAAAACTAACTGTCATGATGCGGCATGAGCCGGTCAGCTCTTCGGAGGTTTCAAATCTTTAGTGATTTTTCCCGCATTATGTGACGAATCGGTTCTTATCCGATCAGGTGTTTACAACACCCTAGTATGGATACTAGGGGCTGCGCCTACATTTGCATTATCAAACTCCTATGGCCAAGTGAGGGTAATAAAGCCACATAGTCCTATTGCCTGGTTCGTTGCGCTAAACACCTCCTTTAAGGACCAAAATCTTGGATAAAGAGTGTTTAGATTCATCCCGAACAACCCCGTACTACCTACGTGGGGGCTGAAGCCGAGGACTGGCCAACTCTCAGACTTGATGAAACAGCCGCGCAGGAGGTAAAACTTTAAATAAACAAACTGCAAAGCATTATATTACATATCAAGCCTTGTTTCCATCATATAGGACGGGATTACATGAATGTATTCATTCAAAAATAATGTCCTTAGCACATTCCTCTGCCACAATGCGGGATCCCTTCAGAACATCTTCAAAACACCGCTCGGGCGTGCGGTGCTCGTTGCCCACGGGCAATCCTTCGGTCGCAAGCTTGACGGCGTCCATCTTCGCCCATTGTATCTTGACACGGGCGAAAGCCATCCGCGCACCCTCTATGCAGACCGACCGCTTGATGGCATCAAGCCGAGGGCAAGCATTGAGCAGCCGCTTCACGAGTCCGAAGTAGCTGCCGGGTATAGCTTCTGCAGGACACAGCCGGATTATTAAATCCTTCGTGGCGAGTTCGGCCACCCTATGCAGCTCGACCAGCTACCTCAGCTGGTCTCTAAAAGCCACCGGATGTTCTGGCGCATGATATTGCGACCAGAACAGCTTCTCCATTGAGCTCCCCTCTTCGGCTCGGAAGAATGTCGTAGCGTTAGAAACACTGCGGGGCAGATCCGGAAACGCCCCTAGAGAACTCCAAATCCGGGTTAGCATGACATATATCTTCTTCACATACTTGCTCTACATAATAAAAGCCTTACCAGCTGCAATTTTCTTGGCCTCCTGGATTTTCTAGAGGGCACCATTGGCTTCGACCCGGGCCTCTTGTGCACTTTGATGGGCCTAGGAAAGTTCGGACTCTTGGTCCATATTCTTGCACTCCAAGGCCCCGCACATCTTCACGGCCTCGTGCTTTTCACGGGCGGCCTGGCATCGTGCTTTTCGTGGGCAGCCTGCTCATCTGTCGTCCTCTTATGGGCTTCGGCCAGCGCTGCCTTGAGGGTTTCCACCTCAGACGCCACCCCTACAAATTATCACACGATCCACACAAGCAATTCATATCTAGTTATATTTGAATAGGTCGTTACATACCCTGCTTGTCCGTGAGGTACTTTTTCGCACGACCAAGCTCTTCCTCGGTCTGCTCCAGCCTCTTCTTCAGTCTGGATACTTCGACAGCATGAGAAGTCGCGGCTAGCAGCGACGCCTACTTATTCACATAGACATACATGGTTAGACTCCTGCAAAAAAACTATTTGATCCTCTATTTGTATTTCTTTCCGAAACCCGAACAGAGTCTCAGGGGCTACTATCTATACTATGACTTTCTTTTCACAAGTTGCATTGCTTACCTGAAAGCATGATAAAAGGCTTGTGAAGGCTTCGGTTAGTCCGCTCTTCGCGGACTGAATCTTCTCAATCACCGCACCCATGAGGGTGTGGTGTTCCTATATGATGGAAGCGCTTCGTAGCGCTCCCAGTAAAGTATCCGGCGCCTCTGGTTGGACAGAGGTCACCGGCGGAATGGCCACACCTCCTTCCAATGAAGGAGGCTGCTTGCCGGATTACAGAGCCATATAGGACTCCGGGACCGTATTCGGCTGGGGGCCGAATTGGACATGGCCCCCATCACCAGTCTCCATGTGGATCTGCTCCCCCATGTGTTCGGCGGCCGAGGTCTCGCCTTCTGGCGCCGTCCTGACGGCCTCCTTCGATACAACACCTCGGTGTCGTCCAGGGCACTGGGAGAGGAGGCCATCAGAGGGGACCCTCTGTCCATCACCTTCGGGTCCAGCAAGTTCCCCAAGACGAGGATCGCTCAAGGGCGGAACGAGCTGGACTGCAAATACATGATTTGACATGTTAAAATTATGAAGTAAAGAGGCAGATATATGAATGCGTCAGGATCTTCGGATACTCACGATTCAGCCAGGGGCTTATCTCGAGGGCGTCGTTGTGGGCTCCTATCGATGTCCCACACGGAGCTATCCGCGAGGGAAGCCTTTCCCTTCTTGGACGCCTCCGCTTCCAGATCTGTGGAGGCTTCCCTCTTCCTTCTCCCCTCGTGGAGGGGGCAGTTGCTCTCTTCCTCCTCCTCATCGTCTTCGGTGGCGGAGTGAGTTTCGGTGTAGTCGGACGCCATGTCCGAAGTACCCTTGGAACAGAGGCCACCTCTGGTCCCCTTGGCCTTCTTCTCTGGCGCCTTGTAGGGCACCAGAACCAGCATCTTCATCAAACGCGGGATGACTGGATCCTCGGGCAGCAGAGCTGGACACTGAATCCGCTCTGCCTTCTTTGTCCAAGCCTAAAAGAACAAATGGTAATGTTCAGACACCCTCCTTGAATAAGAAAGTAAGGAATACACCTTGTAACAACGAAAAACTTACCGAACTGGTGGGATGAGCCAGGTCATGTCCATGATCCTCGGTGGTCTTCAGCCATGTCTCCCTGGCCTTGAAGAGCACCTTCCAGATATCTTCGTGTGTAGTTCTGAAGAACCACTGTAGGGTATTGTGCTTGGCTGGATCAAACTCCCATACGTGGCAAGCCCGACTCTAGCATGGAAGGATCCGTCGGACTAGCATCACCTGAATCACATCGACAAGCTTGACGTTCTTGTCCATCATGCTCCTGATGCGTGTCTAGAGCGCTGCCAGCTCGTCCGACAAAGGCCAATCCAGGCCCTTCTCCTTCCAGAAGGTTAGCCGCCTTGGGGCCCTGGATTTGAATTTGGGAGCCATGGGCCAGGTATGTTGCAGGGCTCTGTGATGTATAACCACAATTTCTGCCACCCCTTGACGGTCTCCACGAAGGTGTCTTTGAGCCACGGGACATTGGACATCTTGCTCACCATGGCACCTCCGCACTCCGCGTGCTCGCCGCCCACCCCCTTCGGCTTCACGTTGAAGGTCTTTAGCCATAGTCCAAAGTGGGGGGGGCACGAAGGAAAGCCTCACACACGATGATGAACGTCGAGATAGTAAGGAAGGAATTTGGGGCCAGATCGTGGAAATCTAGCCCATAGTAGAACATGAGTCCTCGGACAAAGGGGTGGAGTGGAAATCCTAGCCCGCGAACAAAGTGGGGGATGAAAGCTACCCTCTCATGGGGCTCTAGGCTAGGGATGATCTGCCCTCGGTCGGAAGCCGACGGGCGACCTCCTTGGCCAAATATCCGGCCTCGCGAAGTTGGGTGATGTCCTTCTCCTTGACTATGGAGGCCATCCACTTGCCCTGCGCTCTGGACATGGCTGGAGTGCTTTCTTGGGGTAGGAAAGATGAGAACTTGAGTGCTGGATCTCGAGAGTGGGTAGGCAGAAAGAGAGAAGGCGTGGGTGGAAGAGATGAATCCTTATCTCCTTATAAAGGAAGTGAATATCAAGCGCCTCCCAAATCGCCATGAAACTCGCCTATTCCCCAGGGGCCGTGCGGGCAGCACGGTTGGATTACTCATACCCGTATTGATGAGAATTCCATAATAAGGGGACACGATCTCTACTGTGACAAGATGTGCCAATGGAGCCACAACTCGAAATATGGAGCGGCAGGCAGAGAAATGGTTCGAAATAATAATAGGGCAGGGACGTGTTGTCATATTACAAAAAGTTGTCAGCAGATTGGACTCGTGAAATATGATACTCTCTGCGGTGGTGTGTGGTACTTGTGTTGCAGATCCGGACACGTTCGTTGTGTTCGAAGACTATGTCGAAGTATTCGGAGGAGGAACCCGCCTTGCATTGCCGAAGACAATCTGCGCGCCGGACACCTCGTCATTGAAGCCTGGTTCAAGCGCTACAGAGGGAGTCCTGGACTAAGGGGTCCTCGGGCATCCGGCCTGTTGGACATGGGCCGGACTGATGGGCTATGAAGATACAAAACTGGAGACTCTCACCCGTGTCCGGATGGGACTCCTCTTGGCGTGGATGGCAAGCTTGGCGTTCGGATATGAAGATTCCTTTCTATGTAACCGACTTTGTACAACCCTAGTCCCCTCAAGTGTCTATATAAACTGGAGGGTTTAGTCCGTAGAGACGATCATAATCACATAGGCTAGACTTCTAGGGCTTTAGCCATTACGATCTCGTGGTTGACCAACTCTTGTAATACTCATATTCATCAAGATCAATCAAGCAGGAAGTAGGGTATTACCTCCATAGAGAGGGTCCGAACCTGGGTAAACATTGTGACCCCTGTCTCTTGTTACCATCGACCTCCGACGCACAGTTCGGGACCCCCTACCCTCGATCCGCCGGTTTTGACACCGACACCAGCCTGCACCTACGATTGTTCATCCCCAGGCTCCTGTTCATCCAGCTTCCGCCGCGGCCTCCTCCACCGGCTAAAGTTCAACTAGCCCTCTCCATGGGGTCCTGTTAAACCACCACTCCATGGGATACTATTCATCCATCCCTCCACCGGCTACTGTTCAACCAGCCCTCCACGGGGTCCTGTTCATCCAGCCCTCCATGGTTTTGTTCATCCAGCCCTCCACGGGGTCCTGTTCATCCACCGGCTCGAACGATCGGGGTACTGTTCATCCAGCGACAACGGCCTCTATTACCACAGGGTCCTGTTCATCCAACCCCCCACCAGGAACTGTTAATCCAACCCCCCTAACAACGCTCACTGTTCATCCAGAGGCAGCATCGATCGGCTTCAGTTAGCAGCAGTAGCGAAGGAATCACTCGGGTTCAGTTAACAGCAAGGGATCGATCGATCGCTCGGGTTCAGTAACGCATAGCCTGCAGTGCAATCGCCCGGGTTCAGTTAGAGCCCAACGCCTCGCTTGGGTTCAGTTAGAGCGCCACGCCTCGCACGCACGCGCGTACGTACGAGAGAAATGTGCATCGCTTGGCCCCCGACCACCCACCGTAACCAGGAACTCCCCCGATATTTTCCTCGCCCTCACTTCTACCATGTTTTTCCGTCATGGCCGACCTAAAGAATGTCATGCAGCTGCATCTCTTGCCTGCACAGGAGGAAAAGCCCATTTTCCGTCATGATTTTTTGTCATAGAAGTAGGAGCCCACCACATCTATGATGATACCAGGTTTTGTCACAATTATCGTCATAGAAGTGTCATAAGCATGACAGAAAAAAATGTTTGGCTCAAAATGTCACGGATGTGTCTTTTTTGTAGTGGCAGACGGAGGAGGCTGGTGTGGGGATAGTGTTCTAGCACGGATGGTGTATGAATGGGAAAATGGAGGGAAAGGTACGGGGAACCATGTTTTAGGAACGCGCGTGTCTAAAATATGGGAAAGTTACGAACATAGCCCCCGTTTAAAATTTGGACATCTCGTCAGTTGGGGATAGGACGGTAATCTCGCATCTCACCAATATCTGCCCAGAGCGATTTCGGGCGACGGGAGGGTGTTTTGGCCCCCATGGTGTATGAACGAGGTTGATAGGTAGGGCACTTGTGTCACGTCTGAGTGAAGTTACAAACCTGCCCCTATTGAAAATATTTTCCTACATTGATTTCGGGCGAGTCGAGTTTGTTTTGCCGCCCACCATGTATGAATGGGGAAATTGAGCGAGAGACATAGGTCTTTCGAACAAGCTTGAATCAAATGTGTTTTCCACCCATGTTTGGCGCCCACCATGTCGGAATGGGCTCAAAGGCGGTCGTGTCATGTCTAATTGAAGTTACTAACCTACCCCTATTGAGAGAAGTGGAAATCAGGCCGATGGATTGTCCGTGTAAGGGGTAGATAGTAATTTCCATCTCTCAAACACTGGCTTCGGGAACCCGACGTGGGAGTGGACATTTTGCCGCTTCTTTCGAATTTTGGGACAATAGGCATCCACGTTTACCCTGGCAACTAAATTTGAATTCATTTTGTATTCCTATACGAATCTTTATGTGTTTTTATATATCTTCAAAAGCACGACAAAGATGTATTCCACTGTCATATATGAATATGATTTACAAATGCCGATACTCGAATTTAGAAGCTAGAATCCAGTTTAAGGTGAGTTCGAATATTTGAAACCACTTTATGTCCAACTCAAGTGTCACACGCAGCATAATGTGTACTCCCATTTAGATATGTACACAAGCGATGTATCAAGATTGAAATACCGAGTCAATCGACCAATAATGTACAAAACTAATAGACATATAAACACTTATAGAGTATATGGATCAATAATAGCAACTAACATTCATTAGCTAGGCCGTTGTATTTTTTTGCTAGAAGAGCATCCTTTTTTTAGAGAAGCTAGTATAGCATCTCGACCATCTATACTACTATTATTCACGAATGCACATTCAGCCCGATTGGCATATTTGTAGGTCTGGCACAGCAATCAAAATGAAATATCTCAGAGTCTTATCAATTAATACAGACATGTGCTAAAAAATTACAAACCAAAAACCAAAAAACTATTGTTACATGATCTCTAAAACAAATGGTTTGATTGATTACATGAACAAACAACACAAAGGTTATTCAACAATGGAAAGAACATTTCACCTATGATTTACCAAGTGGGAATTTAATTTCCCTTTTTCCTTCAAGACCTTAACAATGCGGTCAGTCTCAGCTTGCTTCGTTTTGAAATCCACAAAATATTTAATGGTTGTCTTGAGTACTGCTTGTGATTGTGTTGTTTGCTTCCTCAACATGTCAACTTCATCTCTAAGTGCAGAAGCAGAATCTCTTTCTACCAATAGTTTAGCCTCTAGAGCATCAGCAGTTGTCAATTCATGATGCACGATTGGGCTGGTGCCACTATTGTGGGATGATAGAACGTCCATGGCGACCTTGCTCTTTGATCTTGGGCTAACCTGTTTTGTCATTAAAGTTCCAATTGGATTCAGAAAAGTTGAAGTTAGCAAAACATCTCAACTCGGAGTTATAATAGCAAACCAGTTAAACAAACAAGGAATTAAAGAGTTTCAATTGGATACTGAAAAGTAGTTATTAACATCATTGTAACTAGTTGGAGTAGCAAAGTGGATAAACAAACAAGTTTTGCAAAAGGTACTTGTTGTGGCATTGGAGATTCTCTTGGATCCTGAAAAGTTGAGTAGCCAGTAACGTGATTAGAGCAACTAGTTGCAGTAGCAAAGTAGTTAAACGAACAAGTTTTGCAAATGGAACATGTTGTGGCATTGGAGTTTCTCTTGGATCATGAAAAGTTGAACAGTTAGTAACTTAATTAGAGAAATAAGTTACATCACCAAAACTATTACACAAATATATTTTTGAAAATGTACCTGCTATGCAATTGGACTGCCAATTGGATCATAAAAACTTGAACTTGCTAAGATGATTACAGCAACAAGTTACAGCAGCAAACCAGGTAAAAAAGGATGTTTCTGAAAACATGACTTTTATGCCAACTGAGTTTCAGTTGGATCCTGCAAACTTGAATGTTAGCAATCAAACTAGTAAAACTAACCAGTTTTGGCAACATGTTTAATTACACATTAACTAGTAAAACTAACAAGCTCTTGGCAACATATTAAAGTAACAAGTCACCCTAGAACTACATATGACCAGCTATCTATGTGCTTAAGTAGCTATTTAAGTTCAAGCAAATAGGTAATTCTTAGTAGTAAGTATCAAACACATAGATAGGCGCAGTCTATAATAGGATTAATAGGCTATGGCATTGTGTAATTAGTAGCAAACTAAATTAAGCCAAGCAACGTAATTGAACAATTTTGCAATAAGTGGCTAAGTAAAATTCCGAGAAGCAGGTAACTAAACTTACGCTAGCTCTTTGTAAAGGCACACTGCAACTTCTTTTTCGCTTACAAGGTTCTACGAAGGAGTCCATGGCATCAATTGTTGGATACGCAGTCCCAATACTTCTTTCTACCCACACTGCATTGGTAAATTGAATGGTTAATCTGATAAGATGGTGCGTCCTTGATATGTTATATGAGGACAGGTTGTCAGACTAGTTGCCGCCACACACATCACACTGGCTTTAACTGTATATTTCATACGATTACATTTGGCATACAGAGATATAAGCAATCTGCAATAGGATGAAAAGACTGGCATCCTTCACATTATTGGCAAACTCAGTTCATAGAAACATGCAATTCAACCATTCTGTGGGTAAATCAAAAGCACCACTGGAATATTTTTCACTACCCCAATCATACACACAAAAGGGGCGATGCCACTGTAGGGGCTGGTATGGGCAGCCGCCTCAGGTGGCTAGAAAGTGTGCACCTAGTTTGAGTCGTCCCGGTTGGCCCATACTAGATTTGTTCATCCCAACGCACGAACAGGCAATGTAAAAAATGAATAAAAATCCCAATTCGATCAATAGTAGGAAAAATCCCAATTTGTTTGCTCCAGCCTCTTGTCTGGTTCACTCCTAACCTAGCCGTCACTAGACAGACCGACACAGCAGTTCCTCACGCCCTCGTTGGACTCCGGTCACCGGGCTTCAAGCGAATGGAAGGACAAGAAGATGAATATCCAACCCTGGGAGTAGCCTGTGTGGGAGGCAACGGCGGCAACATGGGCATGGCATCAAGCTTGCGCAAACGGATAGTCACGGCTTGCAAGAGCAGCATGCACAATGAGAAGGTACATCACATCCCTGATTATATCTAATTCAACTCTTCAATTTTTGGCCAATAGCTAAACCTAATGGTCTTGTAAAACTTCTTGTATGTAGGGAATCTATGAGAAAATGAAACCAATTTCTTCTTATTTTATACCTCGGCCAATCAATACTGAACTAACTAAACCTAATGTATCTAATCAAGTTTCTGGTGCAAACATACAAGCTCATGTTGTTCTTGAGCCTGAAGTGTCTAATGAATAGACTGCTAATGAAGGATTTGGTGCAAACATTTTACATGCTCCTGGTGATGAACATATAGTGTCTAATGAGGGATCGAATGCAAGCATTTTGCAAGCTCCCATTGAAGGATTTAGTGTCTAATGATGATCTGCTATGCTGACAGAGACATAGAGATTTGCAGGCATTGATGACAAGCAAATTATAGTACATTTTCATGGCTTGAGGAAATGTCGAGGCCATCTACCAGAAAGTCCATGTATCATGAAAATGTAGCATAAATACTTTTCTAATCTGTTGTTTGAAACTATTGGCATACTTCTGCAAGATAGATATATTGATATGCAGTTTGTGCATTGGTTATAGGTGCAATTACACTTCGATATTTTTTCAGCCAGAGAAGGAATAATTTAAGCAGGTACATACCATGTTAGTAGTCCATGTAAACCATGTGACATTTTGTGTTTTTTGGTGCTTACATCATTTAGTGTTTTATAATCTGAACTACTTTGGATCATTAGCTGGTTTTCAAAGTGCATGTAGCTTCACATTTCTCACGTTATGTCTATTTCTGGAGTGCAAGTGCCTTTGTATTTTTTAAGTTAAATTTTCGCTCTTGGTAACTTCAATCCATGGATCCGCCACTACACACAAATCATACACGCATGCCAGAATGAATTAAATGAAATGCAGGGACTTACGCTAGCTCGTCGTACAGGCTCACTGTAGCTCTGCTTGCGCTTGGGATGTTCCATGTACAAGTCCATGTTACCACTTGCTTGGATGTGCAGGCCTTGTGTTCCTTGCATCCCCCTCTACCTTTCTGACACGTTGAATGGTTGATCAAATAAGAGGAATTGACCTTGCTGTTGTACCAGAGGACAGGTACTTACAATGTCATGGAATTGTCACGACAGATGTCCTAGTGAAAGGACTTAATCGTGGAGCCATCGCAACTAGGAAGCTTAAAGGGGTTAAAACGGGGAAAAGGACACGAGGGTTTATATTGGTTCGTCCCCTTACGGTGAAGGTAAATGTACTCCGACTCTTGCCTTTTCTAGAGATGCGTTGTGATTTTCCCTTCGTGGTTGGGTTTTGTCTTCATTTTGCATTGTATACATGTCATGCATTTCATATCATGTCATCATGTGCATCGCATTTGCATACATGTTCGTCTCATGCATCCGAGCATTTTCCCCGTTGTCCGTTTCTCAATCCGACACTCCTACGTCCTCCGGCGCCCCCTCTTTTGTCTCTTTTCGTGAGCGGCTGTTAAACTTTCTCGGAATGGACCGAGATTTTCCAAGCGGCCTTGGTACACCACCAGTAGACCGCCTGTCAAGTTTCGTGCCATTTGGAGTCCTTTGATACTCCAACGGTTAACCGGGGAACCGCAAAGGCCTCGTGTGTGTTGCAGCCAACACCCATCCAAAACGGCCCAATAACCCATCCAAACCCCCTCCATCCTCTCGGTCGTTCGATCACGATCGCGTGGCTGAAAACCGCACATCACTTGGACTCTCCTAGCTCCCTCTACCTATATATTTGCACCTCCCCCCGAAATTTCGCGGTGCAAACCCTAGATCTTCCTCCTCCGCGCGCGGGACATGTCCACTCCGCCGCCCGACATGTCCACCTCCGCCCCCTCGTACAATCAGATCGTGCCACGTCATCCGCCACCGGCCTCTCTTTCTCCTCCGCGCTGCCATTGTGCCGCGACCTCGCCGTCCGCCGCACGCGCTCTAGGAGCTCTAGCGCCGCCCGTGCGCCCCAGCTCCATCCCCGGCGAGCTCCATCCTCGTCGCCCCGGCCGTCTTCCTCTCCTCCGGCGCAACTGCGGCCACTGCGGTGTCAAACTCCGATGAGGATCCGGCGAACCTCGGGGAGAGCACGAACCCTAGATCTATTCCAGAGGTTGACCCGAAATTCCACTAAGTCATTTTATTTTACATTCTGAGCCTTGTTCATCGCATCATAACTCTTCATCCGTAGATCCATTTTGCATGCATGATATATCAAATTGTTCATCTGGACATGCTCTTAATTTTTTTCCATTGTGCCATGCTTATTTGAGTCCATCTTGATGCCCAAATTGTGGATGCAAGAGTGCTATAAAATGTTAGTTCTTGTTTCTTAGCAGATCCTGAGCATTTGTCATTTTTTCCATGATTATTGTATGCTGCATATGGGCATGAGATCTACATGTGTTTTCGGCTATGCCATGCCATCTTTACAGGGGTGTATGCCATGTATTTTTGTGATCAATTTGGTGACTAGCACATGCATGCAAAGTAGCTCTCGTGATATTGCTGATTTCAGGGACTTAAAATTTCACCAAGTCATTTCCCTGCTTTTATTTTTATGCCATGTATTCATGTTGCTACAGTGCGATCCATGCTTATTTTGAGTATGTTTAGTAAGGATGATTTTGACATATGGTTGTGCTCTATCCATCCATGTCCCTGTTTGCATTTATGGAGTAACCTAGCATGACTCAATCTTGCTATACGTTTGCAGATTGTTTACATGTTAATCAATTTTGCCAAGGTTGTTGTAGTTGATCCATGCATGCTATGAGTTTATTATTGCTTTGTTTAGCTCCATAAACATGTCTTCTTGTTGATGCTATGCTTAGCTTGTCATGCAATGCCATGTGGTGAGTGAATCGAGCCGCAAACATGCCTTCATAATTCTGTTTTATGCCATGCTCAGTTTTCTGCTATGTCTGAATCTGTTAACGAAACTTGCTAAGTTTACATGGGTGCCATCATATCTTCTGATCTTTTTTGGCTTATGGTCAGTAAGGTACTTTTGTTATATGCTTTGAGTAGATTCATTCCATGCCTTTGTTTGCTATGTTCTGTTCCTGTAGCATGTTGTTATCTTGCTCTAAACATGTCTTCCTGATGTTAATTCCTGGCATGTTGATATTTTCACAAAGTCTGTGGTGCTGATATCTTTTGCACTTTTGCCATGCTTGTTTGAACCTGCTATTTTGTGATTTAGCCGTAGCTCAGTGTTCATCTTTTGTCAAGCATCTTGAGTAGATCACTGCCATGTGTTTTGTTGCTATGTTGGAGTGTAGTAGCTTAGCTTCTTGTTGCATTCTAGATGGCATCGTGTTGTTGATCGCAGAATTTGTGCCATTATTGTTTTGCTTGCCATTTGCAAACCGCGCATCCGATTCCGGTGATCTTTTTATCGATTTCGACCGAAATCAACTCATCTTTCCAGCGGCGCACTTGGTTTTCCAAGTTGAGATCTGGTTCAATCTTTTCCTTCCAGAGCATGTATATGCATTGCATATCACATCCCGCATATCATGCCATGGTTTGCATCATGTTGCTTGCGCATTGCACCGTGGTTGATTGTTGTTTCCCTTGCTTGTGTTCTTGCCTTGGGTAGAGCCAGGAGATGAGTTCGTGATCGAGGAACCCGTTGAGTATGCTTACCAGGATCAAGCTTATCTCAACTCGGAGAACTTTGCAGGCAAGATGACCATACCCTCGGAATCACTTCTATCTTTGCTTACTGGTTGCTCACTCTTTTTCTATGCTGCTATACCTACCACTTGCTATATCATGCCTCCCATATTGGAACATGGATATTTGTTGGGATATCACAATATCTCTTATTTTAATTAATGCATCTATATACTTAGGTAAAGGGTGGAAGGATCGGCCTTATGCCTGGTGTTTTTTTCCACTCTTGCCGCCCTAGTTTCCGTCATACCGGTGTTATGTTCCTTGATTTTGCGTTCCTTACGCGGTTGGGTTATAATGGGAACCCCTCGATAGTTCGCCTTGAATAAAACGCCTCCAGCAAGGCCAAACCTTGGTTTTACCATTAGCCACCTAGCCTTTTTCCCTTGGGTTCTACAGACTCAAGGGTCATCTTTATTTTAACCCCCCGGGCCAGTGCTTGTCTAAGTGTTAGTCTGAACCTGCCAGCCACCGGTGGCCACCAGGGGAACCTCTGGGCTAGCCTACTGGAATCTTGGACAATCCGGTGTTGCCTAGAGAACGAGATATGTGCAGCTCCTATCAGGATGTCGGCACATCGGGTGGCTTTGTTGGTCTTGTTTTACCATTGTTGAAATGTCTTGTAACCGGGATTCTGAGTCTGATCGGGTCGTCCTGGGAGAAGGAATATCCTTCATTGACCGTGAGACCTTGTGATGGGCTAAGTTGGGACAGCCCTGCAAGGTTTTGACCTTTCGAAAGCCGTGCCCGCGGTTATGGGCAGATGGGAATTTGTTAATATCCGGTTGTAGAGAACATGACACTTAACTTAATTAAAATGCATCAATCGCGTGTGTAGTCATGATGGTCTCTTTCCGGTGGAGTATGGGAAGTGTACACGGCTTTGGAGTTATGTTTGAACGTAAGTAGATTCAGGATCACTTCTTGATCACTTCTAATTCACGACCGTTGCTTTGCTTCTCTTCTCGCTCTTATTTGCGTAAGTTAGCCACCATTTATGCTAGTGCTTGCTGCAGCTCCACCTCACTACCTTTTCCTACCCATATGCTTAAATAGTCTTGATCATAAGGGTGTGAGATAGTTGAGTCCCCGTGACTCACAGATACTTCCAAAACAGTTGCAGATGTCGATGATACCAGTGCAGATGACACAACTGATCAGTAGTGGAGCCCAGTCGGGGCGATCGGGGATCTTTTGCATTAGGGGTTTTCTTTCTTTATTTTGGTTCCGTAGTCGGACCTTGATTGTATTCTGGATGATGTAATGCTATATTTATGTAATGTGTGAAGTGGACATTGTAAGCCAACTCTTTATCCCTTTCTTATTCAGTACATGGGATGTGTAAAGATTACCCCTCTTGCAACATGCCCACTATGCGGTTATGCCTCTATGTCGTGCTTTGACACATGGGAGATATAGCCGCATCGTGGGTGTTATAGTAAAGGACTAATCTAGTTTGAGGTGGTATTACTTATGTTTCGATTACTAGAGAGCGAATTAGCTTGGCCTAGCTTTCGATCTGATCTTCCTTGCCCTGAACTGCCGCCAGATCGTCCCTTTGTATACAGAGGTTGACGCCCAGCGGCTCACAGAGTCCCGGCCGGCCCATAAACAGTGTCTGTTTTGGTCTCTAACTATCCCTGCCTTACAATACAAGTTAAGTACATATGGTGGTTTATCTCTACGGGCCTTGAGTCACCTTTGGACCTTGGGCCATTAACTGAACAGCCATCATCCAGAGCTATCTTGGGCTTCATGAATCGCCATAGGTATAACCCGGCCCCTCATAGGAGGGTCATACCTAATAGTTATATCCCCAACATTAGCCCTAGATTGATTTGAACTGGTTCAGGTCAATCTTCAACACTTATAAAAAATTCTTCTGCCCCTCATTGTGCGAGAATTTGTAACCCGCCATGACGTCATCTTCTGGATTTGTGATAACCCACCATGACGTCATATGTCATTACTTCACAGTTTATCCAATGTATCTCAATCGGATCCTTATCGTAATGACCATCCTGAAAATCGAGGCGTCCTGGTAGCTGGATAACCATATTTTCGGCCTCCTCATTATTCGCACCCACTTAAGAGTCTTACCTTATAAATAGGTACGACCGGTCTTTCCTCATTCTCCCCTTTACAGCGTCTTCTTCCTCTCGCACCCCTTCTGCCGCTCGAGCTCCTCTGCCGCCGCAGAGCACCTCGTCTTCCTCAACCTCGGCCGGTGCATGAACCTGAATCAATCTAGAGAATGGTGGCGATCCTCCGCAGTAGATCTGCATTTGTAAGTTTCTTCCTTCTCATGCCTCAGGTCCGCATTAGGGTTTGCGAGTTTCTCTGTGTTCTTCGTAATCCATTGTAGTTCATCTTACAGGCTGTACCGCGAGCTTCTTTGATTTGAAAATGGTGTTCAACCAATGCGGTAGTTGTTTTGTTTCCACTGTTGATATCAGTAGATCCCCTTTCCTGGAATAAAAATCTTGTGAAAGCTCATGAACTCATCTGTACTGGTTTTTAGGTCTAGATTTATTTTTCCTTTCCTGCAAACCCGTTGATCCAAAATAATAGTTGCAGCCTGTGAAACTTGTTTTTGTAACACTTAGGAAAAAACTGGATTTGTTAGATCCATCTAGGCATGGCGGCTCAAATTGCCGACTTAAATTGAAATGCTCAACAGACATCATCAAACTTATCACAGCGACTTAAATAATTTTGTACTGCTCATGGTGATTTTTACGTAACTTGACATAATTTAGTCATATACCATTAGGCCCCTTTGTAAGCAGCCATCTTGAATATGTATTGCAATATTTTTCCTCTCCGTCTTAAGTTTGAACCGGCAATTTCACTCCTTGTTAGGATTCCATCTCCATAATGCCGCCCAAAACACCCACTTCATAAAATTGGGTCAAGTCCATCGTCACAGATAGTACACTTGACGACTTTGTGAAGACTGGCTATCTGCCAAAGAAGGAAGTCATGTCCTACCGTGCACCTAATCCATTGGAGGAAAAGCCTCAGGCCAAAGAGGGGGAAGTCATCGTCTTCACTAACCACATGAACCGGGGCTTTTCCCCACCCGGCTCAAATTTTTTTAGAGACCTCCCACACTTTTTTATCCTCCGTCCTGAAGACACCGGACCCAATTCCATGTCTAATATTTGTTACTTTGAAGTGTTCTGTGAAGTGTATCTTGGGGAAGAACCCAGCTTGCTACTCTTCAGAGAGTTATTTTATTTGAACTGTCAGAATGAATGTGCGAATGGGCCTAGTTTGGAACTTGGTGGGGTCTCAATCCAACGACAGAGAGATGCCATTTTCCCTTATGCAAACCCACCAAGCCACCCCAAAGATTGGAACCAGACATGGTTCTATTGCCAAGACGCTTCTCCGGCTGGTGAGAACCCTCTGCCCGGCTTTCGCGCCATGCGCCTTGAATCTAATCATCCTCTACCAGACAAGTTCTCCGCTGTTGATCGTTAGAAACTTGTCCCTACCATGGCTAAAGTCAAGGCTCTTTTGGGGAATGGTTTAAGAGGTATCGACTTGGTCCGGGTTTGGCTTGCCTGGCGGATCATTCCATTGAGCCGCTGTCCTGGTTTGATGTGCACCTATTCAGGCAAGAAGAATGATCCTCTACGGCACAGCCCCGACGATTTACCTAATGACATCATTGATGATATGAGAAAGTTACTCTTGAACGAAAGCCTAGTAGACTATGGCAAGGTGGGCTTAAGCCCGTTCTGCAAAGCTAACCCGGCTCCAGCGGTAAGCCGCCAATTTGAGCATTTTTACCTTCATCCTTCATGTTTTGTCTTTACTTAGACTTTTGTTGATTCTCACAGGCTAAGGAAAAATTTTGGAAAAGCAAAGTACGATCATGAAGTTGCAAAGAGAGCCAGGAAAGCCAAGAGAGCCGCCAGCAAAACTGCCGCCAAGAAGAAGGGAAATAAGACCAGCGCCTCCGAGTTGCTTCATGTAGAAGATACCTCTGAGTCAGAGGTAGCTATTGATTCTCTAGGCTCCTTTTTTAACCACCTTATTGACACTGATTATCATCAGGAAGACACAGGAATGAGTCACGGAGTGGGTGAAGAGGTAACTATTATTTCCTCTGACTCTGAGCCTTTGCCAAGACAGAAAATCTGAAGAGTAAACCAGAAAGTAAGATTTTCACATCCTTTAGCTTATCAAGATCCTCAATTTCTTTTGAAGCGGCACATGCATGAGAGCCGGAGGCAGACTCAGACCAGGAAGGACGCAGAACTATCCTCTGGCTTACCAAATACACCAAAGAAGCGCCCGAATGAGGTCACCTCCGACTTAACCCATTTTTATCCTTTGGCGGGTCTTACACGTCAACCACTCAACTCTTTTGACTCAAATTATCAGGAAACTTCACCTTCCTCCGTGGACTCAATCTAGTCCAACATGCCGGCTTTTAAGACCGCTCTGAGGTAATGATAGTTTACTTTTCTTGTATTTATTTCAATTTTTTATATTTGTACTGACATTTTGACCTTTATGCAACGGAAAAGTAAAGCCCAGCAAGAAGGTGAAGAAAACCAAGCCGGCCGAAGAGCCCTCCATCAATGAGTCAGAACTCCAGACGGCCACACCGGAAGCCTCTGTTCATGAGCCGCCGCTTGAACCGGCTCATGATATGACAACGCCAACAGCTGACCCGCCTGATGATCAAGCCGCCGATGGCCTTGAAAACCCTAAAGTCTCTAGCCCGGCGAAGACAGACGACCCACAAGATGCTGATGTTGAAATCACCAAGACTGGCTACACTGAACAGGGGAGACCTACTATGCTAGCCAAGTGTTCTGCCAAAGAGGAACATCTGGAACACCATAAGGTCAGATTTGACATTGCTGATTACACTCACATGAGCATTGGGGAAGTTTTTTCTGGCTATCTTAGCCAAGTGCACAACAGCCGTGACCTTGAAGTTGATATGGTGAAGCAAATGCCCCAGAGATTTGAGGTGTAAACTCTTCCCTTTACTGCATTATCCTTACTATGCCAGCCCCCAAGTCTATTTCTTATGATGAATATGCTGTAGACTTAGAATAAACATATAAGCCTTAGTAATATTCTTTGGTCAAACCTATAAAAAATCTGACTTACTCCATAGTCCCCAAGGGCCGGGTTAATCAACCTGAATGAACCAGTCCTTCACATGCTTGTGCAGAATATAGTCCTTGTGTAGATTTAATAGTAATATGCATTAGCCCCCAAGTGCCAAGTACTCTGGCTTGCAAAGTGTGTGGGACTTACTCTTATGAACTGCCACTTAGATAAAACCTTCGTTAGACATTAGCCCCCAAGTGACAAGTGTTGTTGCTTGCAAAAGACTTGGGACTTTAATATTATATGCTAATATTCATGTTTTTTGACGCGGTATTTGTACAGGCCACCACTACTCAACTTCAATCAGAACTGTCTGAATTGAAGAACCGTCTGGAGGCTCATGAGACTGAAACTCAAAAGGCCAATTCCAAATTTGAATTCAGTGTGGCTAAACAAGAGAAATTGAAAACCGAGTTTGAGGTTGAGAAGAAAGCCTGGGCTGAAGAAAATATTGCCTTAACCCAACAAGATGAAACAACAGAAACGGCTCTTGGAGAGGTGACAACTGAATTATCTGGCTTAAAACGCCATATATCTCAGATGGTCTTAGCAATCTTTGGTAAGTCGCTCTGCAAGTGTCAAATATTGAACCTTTCGAGTGATCATATGACTTGTCATTAACTTACCTGATATTGCTATGTAGGCCGCAGGAGCTCCAACCTCAATCAAGACATGCTGGTGAAGCTGAAGGCGGTTTACATGCTCGTGGAACAACTTTATACGGGGTCTCAGCGTGCCTTGGCTACAGTTGCCCTATCAAACGAAGTCCCCACACTCCTGGTGGATGTGCTAAAGGGGCTTTCTGTGCTTCCCCAATGGTTTAATGAATTAAAACGATCATCTGCAAGAGCCGGAGCCGTGGCTGCTTTAAGCTGGGCCGATGTAACACCCCGAGACCGATGTGCCAGGTGTCGTCCAGTTATTCGCTGTTGTTTCCCTGTCATTGCTTGCGTGTCATGCATTGCATATCATGTCATCATGTGCATTTCATTTGTATACATGTTCGTCTCATGCATCCAAGCATTTTCCCCGTTGTCCATTTTGCCTTCCGGCGCTTCATTCTCCTCCGGTGGTCATTTCTACCTTCTTCTCATGTGTGGGGATTAAACATTTCCGTATTGGACCGAGACTTGCCAAGCGGCCTTGGTTTACTACCGGTAGACCGCCTGTCAAGTTTCATACCATTTGGACTTCGTTTGATACTCCAACGGTTAACCGAGGGACCGAAAAGGCTTCATGTGTGTTGCAGCCCAACACCCCTCCAATTTGGCCCAAAACCCACCAAAACCCTCTCCAGCATCTAGAGCGTTCGATCACGATCGCGTGGCCGAAAACCGCACCTCATTTGGACTCTCCTAGGTCCCTCTATGCCTATAAATAGGTCCCCCTCTCGAAATTCCAGGTCTCCCCCTTCCTAACCCTAATAAAAAAAATCATCTCCGCCGCCGGACACGTCCGGTTCCCTCCGGACTAACCGCCGCCGCCAACCAGGGCGCGCCACATGGCGCGGGCGCCCCACATCGCCGCCAACTACGCGCGGGCCTGCTCGGCCCGTGGCCGGCCCCCGCGGCCCGGGATCCGCCGCCGCCGCCCGGGGCTTCGTCTCCCACGCCCCACCGCCAGGTACACCGCCGCCACCGCGCCTTCACCGCTCGGCCTCGCTGCCGGGGAGCTCCACTGCGGTGGCTCCTCTCCACCTCCGCCACCTCGCCGGCCACCGCACGCCCTGCCGCCGCCGACCCCGCCGACCTCGTCGCCGGCGCCTCCCCGGCCGGTCCCTCCTCCTCTCAAGGCCCCTCTCCGGCAAGCCCTGCTCCGGCGAGCTCGAGCGAACTCCAGCCGACGAACCTCGAACCGCGTGCCCCGGATCTGGATCTGGATCCCGACGGGTGACTTTTTGCCCGAAACCCTAGCTCATATGCTCCTGTTCATCGCATCATAACTTTGCATCCGTAACTCCGTTTTTGGCATATAGCATATCAAAATGTTCGTCTCAGAGAGCACATCATTTCATTCCACTGCATCATTTTCATTTGAGTTCTTCTTGATTCCCGAAATGCTGTTAGAAGAGTGCTACTTGAGATAATTGTCAGATCTGCTACTCCATTTAGATATTTGTCATTTTTGCCATGATTATTGTGTGCATGATATGCCCATGAGTTCTGCATATGTGTTGTTAAGGGTTTTGCCATCTTTCCAGAGGTTCAACCCATGTATTTTTCTGATGTGTGTGGTGACTAGCACAAGCTTGCAACGTGAGGGACTTGGTAATGCTGATTTCAGGGACTTAGCAATTCCACCAAGTCCTTGACCTGTTTATCTCATATGGCCATATGTTCATGTTGTTTCCTAGTGATCCATGCCTCTTTTGAGGATGATCAGTAAGGGAGATTTGTTAATCTTGTAGTGCTCTATCCATCCATGTCTTTGTTTGCAATTATGGAGCACCCTAGCTTGAGTCAATCGAGCTCTACTTTTGCTACTTCGTGAATCTGGGCAGATTGTCTACTTGTTAGCGATTTTGCCGATGATGTTGTAGTTGATCCGTGCATGCTATGTTATTGTTCTTGCCATGTCTAGCTTGCATTTTGTGTATTCTTGATGGGTGTATGCTTAGTTTGTCATGACTTGCTCTGTAGTGAGTGCATCGAGCTCGTAAACATGCCTACTTGATATCTGTTTTCAGCATGTTCCAGTTTTCACCAAGTCTGAGAACTGATTATGTTTTTGCCATGTTCACATGCTTGCAATTGTATTTTCTGATCCCTTTTGGCTCAAGGTCACTAAGGGACATTTGTTAAGCTCTTTGAGTAGCTCCATGCCATGCTTTACTTTTCCATGTTGTTGTCCTGTAACATGTAGTTTTGTTGCTCCAAAGAGTGATATCTGATCTGAGATTCCAGACAAGTGTTAATTTCACCAAGTCTGAAATTTGTTTGCCATATGCATTTTTTCCAAGTTGAGGCCAGGTTCAAGCATCCCTTGCCAAATCTTTCATATGCATCCCGCATCGCATCCCGCATAGCATACCATCCTTGCATCATATTGTTTGATCCTTGCACGTGGTTGATTGTGTCCTTGTTGCTTGTTTGTCTTGTTTGGGTAGAGCCGGGAGACGAGTTCGCCAACGAGGAGCCCGTTGAGTTTGCTTTCGAGGATCCAGTCAACTCTGACCACTTTGCAGGCAAGATGATCATACCCTCGAAATCACTACTATCTTTGCTATGCTAGATTGCTCGCTCTTTTGCTATGCCAATGCTACAATGCCTACCACTTGCTTTCAAGCCTCCCAAATTGCCATGTCAAACCTCTAACCCACCTTATCCTAGAAAACCGTTGATTGGCTATGTTACCGCTTTGCTCAGCCGCTCTTATAGCGTTGCTAGTTGCAGGTGAAGATTGGAGGCCGTTCCCTGTTGGAATATCTATTTTACTTGTTGGTATATCATTATAGTGCCATGTTATCTTAATGCATCTATATACTTGGTAAAGGGTGGAAGGCTCGGCCTCTCGCCTAGTGTTTTGTTCCACTCTTTCCTCCCTAGTTTTCCGTCATATCGGTGTTATGTTCCCGGATTTTGCGTTCCTTACGCGGTTGGGTTATAATGGGAACCCCTTGATAGTTCGACTTGATTAAAGCTTTTCCAGCAATGCCCAACCTTGGTTTTACCATTTTCCACCTAGTAGCCTCTTTTTCCCTTGGGTTTCCGGAGCCCGAGGGTCATCTTATTTACCCCCCGGGCCAGTGCTCCTCTGAGTGTTGGTCCAAACTAGAGTCCTGTGCAGCGCCCCCTCGGGGAAACTCGAGGTTTGGTTTTAGTTGTATGGAGCGCTCATCTGAGTGTGCCCTGAGAACGAGATATGTGCAGCTCCTATCGGGATTTGTCGGCACATTCGGGCGGTGTTGCTGGTCTTGTTTTAACCTGTCGAAGTGTCTTGAAGAACCGAGGTACGAGTCTGATCGGAACGTCTCGGGAGGAGGTCTATTCCTTCGTTGACCGTGAGAGCTTGTCATGGGCTAAGTTGGGACTCCCCTGCAGGGATTTGAACTTTCGAAAGCCGTGCCCGCGGTTATGGGCAGATGGGAATTTGTTAATGTCCGGTTGTAGATAACTTGAACCTTAACTTAATTAAAATGAATCAACTGAGTGTGTTACCGTGATGGCCTCTTCTCGGCGGAGTCCGGGAAGTGGACACGGTGTTGGAGTAATGCTTGCGCAGGTTGTCTCTAGTTTCTCGCTCGCGCTTTGCCTCCTCTTCTCGCTCTCTTTTGCGAACAGGATAGCCACCATATTTGCTAGTCGCTTGCTGCAGCTCCACATATTTACCTTGCCTTACCTATAAGCTTAAATAGTCTTGATCGCGAGGGTGCGAGATTGCTGAGTCCCTGTGGCTCACAGATTACTATTACACCAGATGCAGGGCCT
This sequence comes from Triticum urartu, assembly GCF_003073215.2. NCBI lineage: Eukaryota > Viridiplantae > Streptophyta > Magnoliopsida > Poales > Poaceae > Triticum > Triticum urartu. The sequence goes on from NC_053022.1 coordinate 190,135,732, forward strand.
GATGATTCCGCTCCAGGTGACGCGCTTGAGCTCAAGTGGGAGTTCGACGAGGACTCTCAACGATACTATGTTTCCTTTCCTGATGATCAGTAGTGGTGCCCAGTTGGGGGTGATCGGGACCGTGTCGCATGTTGGGTTATCTTTTATTTTGGCGCCGTAGTCGGGCCATGAGTGTTTGGATGATGTAATGTTATTTATGTACTTGATTGACGTGGCGAGTGTAAGCCAACTATGTTATCTCCCCTTTTATTATCTATATTACATGGGATGTTGTGAAGATTGCCTAACTTGCGACATATGCCTTCAATGCGATTATGCCTCTAAGTCGTGCCTCGACACGTGGGAGATATAGTCGCATCGAGGGTGTTCCAAGTTGGTATCAGAGCCTTCCCCGACCTTAGGAGCCCCATTGTTTGATCGTTATTAGCGACCGAGTTGTGTCTAGAAAAATGTTTTGAGTCATCTAGGAATTATATATCAGAGAGTTTAGGAATTCTTTTTACTTCCCAGTCTCCTCATCGCTCTGGTAAGGCATCCTGACGTAGAGTTTTGACTCTTCTCTTCTCTAATTTCACTAAAAAAAATTTAGGATCACGCGGGTATCTTGGAATCATTCCGATGGGTTTGTGACGAGAACATTGTTCTTGGTGCGTCCTGTCAGGGGTTTTGTGGAAGTGTCCCGGGGAGTTGAGCTCTGAGGTGTTGTCGTCATAATTTTATCGTTGTAGTTCTGGAATACCTGAGTTTAGTACGCCGACATCGAAAATCTCTTTTATGCAGTTCGTTGGCGAGATAACCTCGACGCCACCCAGTACTGGGGCGGGAGTTCGGGATTATCGCCATAACTTGTATAACGGATGCTTTTCGAAGGTTGAGGTAGATGATTTCCGAAGGTTTCTTGGTTATGTGTTGAAGGATGGATACAGCTGGATGTAGGATTTGCTAGTTTTGGGTGAGATATTATGCTTCCCCTGTATCCCCAACACCTGATTGCATAACCGGAAAGTTTCGGGAGTTTCATAGGTGGGAATTCAAGTAGCTCTTAGGATATCTTTCCGACGGATGTATGATATGAAAGTGGGGTTCGACGTCTAGTGGTCCGCCTATTCACGGTCGGTTTTACAGTGGTCTTGTTGTGTCTTAAAGATTCCTTGGCTATGCCGACTCGGGGACGCTTCGTATGTCATGTGCACTGCCTTGTACATGATGGTGCTGTACGATCGAGCCCGTGTAGGCCCCACCACGAAAACTTCAGACGAAATCTCTATCATATGTTTGTTCCGGTTTATTCTGAAAGCCAATCCTTTGTTTTGTTTTGAGTTGTGGTATTCGAGTTGCTTCGAAGTCAAGTGTTGATTCCATACCTTCCCCAAACGGTGTTCTCATACTTCGATGTGAATACCAATCCTTCTTGTTCATCAAGATTGTTTTTGCCAATCCTTTTTAACCGGTGTGTTTCTCTTCAAGTGGATCCGATCATTTCAACAACCGCAAGATCAATTATCAGTTCTTCTCAATGTTGTTTATTTCATCCATCTCCAAGTTGCCTTTGTTTTTTCCCGCCCTCCCTCCCTTGTTTTCTTCGAGGACTCAGATTTCTTAATCAAGTATCCATCTTATTGGTGTGAAGTCTCTTCTTTCTTTTCTTTCAATATTCTTATCCGGTGATTATCAGGAAGATTCTAACGGAGCTTCAAGTTCGTCACTCTTCACTCGTTTTCTTCTCCGGTGGATTCAAATTAATATTTGGTGTTGATCATATCCCTTTCCTCATTTCAAGGCTTTCTCATGCCGGTGCAATTCTTAATCGTTCACCTCTCGCTATCTTATTGTTCCGGAGTGCTCAAGATATCTCGAAGATTCATGTTTCCACTCTGTTTTCATTCAAACTCTTTCGAGGTTGTTATCTCATTCAAGCCTTTTAATTCAACCGGTGCAATATCTTTCAAGTAATCATTCTACGGTGTATCTTTTGAGTGGGCCCTAATCCACAGGTCTATTTCTAGGATCTTACATGACTCTTCTTATTTTCCCGGAGCTATCTTCAAATTTATTTTCGAAGTTTGACGTAAGAATGATTTTTCATCAGTCAAATGCCTTTCTCCAAGATCTTTCTTTTCTTTTCATCATTGGTTCAACCTTTGTAATTTTCATCCCGGAGTATCTCTACAATTTGGTGGTATTTCTCGTCGGCATTCTCAGTTTGGAAGACCGAAGAAGATTCTTTTTTCAATGTTGCTCCATTTTCTTCAAGATTCGTCATTCGAGATCGTTGCCATCCTCTCATAATTGTTTCGGTTGTGAGAATTTCTTTTCACCCATCCGGAGTAATTCAAGAGTCTGTTCAGTTTGATTATCCGGAGCCCATCATCTAAGATTTATTCATTCCAGCTTTCAGCTCTCATACTCTAAATCATACCGGTGTCTAAATCAAGGATTCTCTAATCAGCTCGTAATCTCTTCGTTTTCATGGATCTAAATTCACTCAAGCATCTTCGTTCATTTGCTAATTCTTCCCGGTGTTTCTTTATCTTTACTCCATTCATTTTCAATTCTTACGGTGGTTTGTTCAAGAGTTCTCTTCCTTGGTCACCATATCAATTTATTCATTGTCAATCCTACCGGTGGTTCATAGAAGACCTTCCCAAGTGGGCGCTATATCTCTCTTAATCCTTGCTACGAGAATAAGTAGTGTGCCAAATCCATTGATTGTCATCAATTTAATTGGTGAAGGATAAGCATAATGTAATTCTTATTCTTGTTTCATCGAGTGAACTCAATTCCTTATTCCGGAGGTTCATCCAATTCCTGATCTCCATTATTAGTCTTTCTTTCTCGGAGTTCCAAGTTCTCTCAATTATATCGTCGCGAAGATCCATCTAAATCATTGCAAGGATTCACCTTGTGTTTTTAATTTCTCCTTCTTTTTATTCTTTTGTTACCGGAGTTTCTTCATGGAGGCTATACATGATTGTTCATCAAAGAAATGATTCCTTCTCCTAGAGTTCATTGAGATTCTTTTCAAAGGAGCTCAAGCTTTCTTCATCTTGTTATCCGGAGTGCATTTCTGTCTATCGTATCATTGGAGGTGGTATTACGTCATTCTTGATAATTTGAGTGCATGTTCCATGATTCACATGTGGTTAAGAATGAGATATATTAAATCCATCATCATCTTTGTCGGAGCTATCTTGTGTCATATTTCACCTAAAGCCATCCCTAAGGACTGTTGCTATCTATGGTGCTCATAAATGATCCAAGCTCTTCTTTATCCTCCCAGTGATATAGTTTCTCGTCTCCTTGTTCATATCAATCCAATTCTGCTTCTCGTGAGTGGCAGATTGTCACCTCATAATTTGAGATGTGTTCCATAAGACCATATCAAGTTTATTCTTTACGTTGTGGATTGTTCCAACAACTCCGTGTGACCCTTCTCTTTAAGATGCTTTTCAGGTAGAAGATGTTATTTTTCTTCTCCGTTCTTTTGTTCCGTCAATACAACTTCTATTCTTTCGGTCCGGAGGCATTGTGATGTTGCTCTCTCCAACCCATCTTCTTGCTTTGTCAGGATCGTGTTCTTTCCATGCCTACACATTTAACCAGAGTGCTGTCCGAATTTGTAATTCCTTGTTTCCTCTTCCCTACCGGAGTGCTTTCAACTTCATTTGTCTCCGTTGTATTCTTTTCTCGATATGGCTTAACCTCTTCAAGGTTCTTTGGTTTCAGTCATTTGTCAAAGAAGCAACTTAGTTTTACCTCTTCTCTTTCTCTTCCGTTGTCCCTCCGGTGCCATTCTAGATCTCGGGACGAGATCCTCTTGTAGTGGTGGAGTGTTGTAACGCCCCGAGACCGATGTGCCAGGTGTCATCCAGTTATTCGCTGTTGTTGCCCTGTCATTGCTTGTGTGTCATGCATTGCATATCACGTCATCATGTGCATTTCATTTGCATACATGTTCGTCTCATGCACCCGAGCATTATCCCCGTTGTCCGTTTTGCATTGCGGCGCTTCGTTCTCCTCCGGTGGTCATTTCTACCTTCTTCTCATGTGTGGGGATTAAACATTTCCGGATTGGACCGAGACTTGCCAAGCGGCCTTGGTTTACTACCGGTAGACCGCCTGTCAAGTTTCGTACCAATTGGCCTTCGTTTGATACTCCAACAGTTAACCGAGGGACCGGAAATGCCTCGTGTGTGTTGCAGCCCAACACCCCTCCAATTTGGCCCAAACCACCACAACCCTCTCCATCATCTAGAGCGTTCGATCACAATCGCGTGGCCGAAAACTGCAGCTCATTTGGACTCTCCTAGCTCCCTCTATGCTATAAATAGGTCCCCCTCTCGAAATTCTGGGTCTCCCCCTTCCAAACCCTAATAAAAAAATCATCTCCGCCGCCGGACACGTCCGGTTCCCTCCGGACTAACCGGCCACCAACCGGGGCGCGCCACATGGCGCGGGCGCCCCACATCGCCGCCAACTCCGCGCGGTGGCCTGCTCGGCCCGTGGCCGGCCCCCGCGGCCCGGGATCCGCCGCCGCCGCCCGGGGCTTCGTCTCCCTCGCCCCGCCGCCTGTACAAACCGCGCACGCCTTCGCCGCTCGGCCTCGGCCGGGAGCTCCACCGCGCGGCCTCCCTCTCGCACCTCCGCCCGCCTCGCCGGCCACCGCGCGCCCCGGCCGCCGCCCGCCGACCTCGTCGCCGGCGCCTCCCCGGCCGGTCCTCCTCCTCTCAAGGCCCCTCTCCGGCAAGCCCCTGCTCCGGCGAGCTCGAGCGAACTCCGGCCGACGAACCTCGAACCGCGTGCCCCGGATCTGGATCTGGATCCCGACGGTTGACTTTTTTGCCCGAAACCCTAGCTCATATGCTCCTGTTCATCGCATTGTAACTTTGCATCCGTAACTCCGTTTTTGGCATATAGCATATCAAAATGTTCGTCTCAGAGAGTACATCATTTCATTCCATTGCATCATTTTCATTTGAGTTCATCTTGATGCCCGAAATGCTGTTAGAAGAGTGCTACTTGAGATAATTGTCAGATCTGCTACTCCATTTAGATATTTGTCATTTTTGCCATGATTATTGTGTGCATGATATGCCCATGAGCTCTACATATGTTTTGTTAAGGGTTTTGCCATCTTTCCAGAGGTGCAACCCATGTATTTTTGTGATGTGTGTGGTGACTAGCACAAGCTTGCAAAGTGAGGCACTTGGTAATGCTGATTTCAGGGACTTAGCATTTCCACTAAGTCCTTGACCTGTTTATCTCATTGGCCATATGTTCATGTTGTTTCCTAGTGATCCGTGCCTCTTTTGAGGATGATCAGTAAGGATGTTTTGTTAATCTTGTACTGCTCTATCCATCCATGTCTTTGTTTGCAATTATGGAGCACCCTAGCTTGAGTCAATCGAGCTCTACTTTTGCTATTTCGTGAATCTGGGCAGATTGTCTACTTGTTAGCGATTTTGCCGATGTGTTGTAGTTGATCCGTGCATGCTATGTTATTGTTCTTGCCATGTCTAGCTTGCATTTTGTGTATTCTTGATGGGTGTATGCTTAGATTGTCATGACTTGCCTGTAGTGAGTGCATCGAGCTCGTAAACATGCCTACTTGATATCTGTTTTCAGCATGCTCCAGTTTTCACTAAGTCTGAGAACTGATTATGTTTTTGCCATGTTCACATGCTTGCAATTGTATTTTCTGATCCCTTTTGGCTCAAGGTCACTAAGGGACTTTTGTTAATCTCTTTGAGTAGCTCCATGCCATGCTTTACTTTGCCATGTTCAGGTCCTGTAGCATGTAGTTTTGTTGCTCCGAAGAGTGCTATCTGATCTGAAATTCCAGACAAGTGTTAATTTCACTAAGTCTGAGATCTGTTACCATATGCATTTTTGCCATGCTTGTTTGAACCTGTTAATGGATGAATTGGCCGTAGCTCAGTGCTAGACTTTTGTTAAGCATCATGAATGCATCCCTGCCATGTATTTTTATGCCATGTTTGGGTGCTGTAGCATTGTTCATCTCATTGCATTTAGATGGCTACTTGCTGTAAATCGCAGACCGGTGTCATATTTGAATCGCTTGCCATTTCCAAACCGTAACTCCGATTCCGGCGTTCTTTATATCGTTTTCAAGCGATTTCATCTCATCTTTCCAGTGGCACACTTGGATTTCCAGTTGAGGCCAGGTTCATGCATCCCTTGTCAAATCTTGCATATGCATCCCGCATCGCATCCCGCATAGCATACCATCCTTGCATCATATTGTTTGATCCTTGCACGTGGTTGATTGTGTCCTTGTTGCTTGTTTGTCTTGTTTGGGTAGAGCCGGGAGACGAGTTCGCTAACGAGGAGCCCGTTGAGTTTGCTTTCGAGGATCCAGTCAACTCTGACCACTTTGCAGGCAAGATGATCATACCCTCGAAATCACTACTATCTTTGCTATGCTAGATTGCTCGCTCTTTTGCTATGCCAATGCTACGATGCCTACCACTTGATTTCAAGCCTCCCAAATTGCCATGTCAAACCTCTAACCCACCTTGTCCTAGCAAACCGTTGATTGGCTATGTTACCGCTTTGCTCAGCCCCTCTTATAGCGTTGCTAGTTGCAGGTGAAGATTGGAGGCCGTTCCCTGTTGGAATATCTATTTTACTTGTTGGTATATCATTATAGTGCCATGTTATCTTAATGCATCTATATACTTGGTAAAGGGTGGAAGGCTTGGCCTCTCGCCTAGTGTTTTGTTCCACTCTTTCCACCCTAGTTTTCCGTCATATCGGTGTTATGTTCCCGGATTTTGCGTTCCTTACGCGGTTGGGTTATAATGGGAACCCCTTGATAGTTCGACTTGATTAAAGCTTTTCCAGCAATGCCCAACCTTGGTTTTACCATTTTCCACCTAGACTCTTTTCCCTTGGGTTTCCGAAGCCCGAGGGTCATCTTATTTTAGCCCCCCTGGGCCAGTGCTCCTCTGAGTGTTGGTCCAAACTAGAGTCCTGTGCAGCGCCCCCTCGGGGAAACTCGAGGTTTGGTTTTAGTTGTATGGAGCGCTCATCTAATTGTGCCCTGAGAACGAGATATGTGCAGCTCCTATCGGGATTTGTCGGCACATTTGGGCGGTGTTGCTGGTCTTGTTTTAAACTGTCAAAGTGTCTTGAAGAACCGAGGTACCGAGTCTGATCGAAACATCTCGGGAGGAGGTCTATTCCTTCGTTGACCGTGAGAGCTTGTCATGGGCTAAGTTGGGACTCCCCTGCACGGATTTGAACTTTCGAAAGTCGTGCCCGTGGTTATGGGCAGATGGGAATTTGTTAATGTCTGGTTGTAGATAACTTGAACCTTAACTTAACTAAAATGAATCAACTGAGTGTGTTACCGTGATGGCCTCTTCTCGGTGGAGTCCGGGAAGTGGAGAAGGTGTTGGAGTAATGTTTGCGCAGGTTGTCCTCTAGTTTCTCGCTCGCTCTTTGCCTCCTCTTCTCGCTCTCTTTTGCGAACATGATAGCCACCATATTTGCTAGTCGCTTGCTGCAGCTCCACATATTTACCTTGCCTTACCTATAAGCTTAAATAGTCTTGATCGCAAGGGTGCGATATTGCTGAGTCCCTCTGGCTCACTGATTACTATTAAACCAGATGCAGGGCCTGATGATTCCACTCCAGGTGACGCGCTTGAGCTCAAGTGGGATTCGACGAGGACTCTCAACGATACTATGTTTCCTTTCCTGATGATCAGTAGTGGTGCCTAGTTGGGGGTGATCGGGACCATGTCGCATGTTGGGTTATCTTTTATTTTGGTGCCGTAGTCGAGCCATGAGTGTTTGGATGATGTAATGTTATTTATGTACTTGATTGACGTGGCGAGTGTAAGCCAACTATGTTATCTCCCCTTTTATTATCTATATTACATGGGATGTTGTGAAGATTTCCTAACTTGCGACATATGCCTTCAATGCGATTATGCCTCTAAGTCGTGCCTCGACACATGGGAGATATAGTCGCATTGAGGGTGTTATAGCCAAGGCGTGGCTACCGGAGTTAGACCCGGCAGACATCGCAATTAGATATCCAAGCTTTAAGGAGGATGGCACATCATTTGAACTGGAGGACTTTGCCGCTTGTGTGAAGAAATTACGCCCTTTGGCCACCCTAGTTGCTGCTGAGGCGGTTCTCAACAAGTACCAGCCGGGTTATGATGCGGAAAATCAGAGGATTCCAACGCCGCATTATAGAGTGACCAGCCTGATCCCTCCAATCTGTAAGCATACCTTCGCCCCTGAAGTTGACCCGGCCAGACTAATTGATGATGAAGCTGAGTTTGAAGCTTTGAATGTCATTTACTGGTAATCATCAACCTTCCAGAACAGGGAACAGGACGGAGGAGCGGAAAGGGTTGATCCGGAAGCTTCAGGCCAACAAGAGAATTGACCCACCAAGCGGCTCATATTTGTACCTTGCTGAAAAAACAATTTAATCATTTGGACTCGGCGAGTCATGTAATAGGGTAGAAATGACTTTGCTTCGTCGTGCCATCATGCACGTTTTGGTGCTCAAGATAGTTAAGCCGCCACCTTTATACTCTCCCCTTCTTAAACTTATCATCCGTTTTCTTTATTCATAAAAGTCTTTAAACTGTCCTGCACATAGAAATAGATCACAAGATCCCTTGGCAGCTTACCGCAGGGCGGGTCATAATATATTATATACTACCATTAATATTGAAAGAAGAGACACAGATAAGCCTGTTATGAATTATAGCTTTGAAATACAACTGTAATTTCATACCTGTGATTTTGAATTTGCACTGCCGGTTCATGTGAGCTGAACAGTGAGGGTGATAACCCAATCCTTTTAGAATCCAACAGTTCTATATGTATGATGACTGTCATACACTGGCGACCTTATCGTCCAAAAGCAAGATGGGTTAAATTTAAACCATACTTATACTTAAATCTGGATAAAAAGTCTGAAAACAAAAAACAATGATTGTTTTCAAAAAACTTAAGCCAAATAGAAAGAAAAATTTGAGGCTTATGATTCGAATACGATCAGTAAACCGGACCAAAGGGGTTAAGCTAGGATTCGAATATGATCATGTAGCCCCCCAGTGGTTTTGGCGTTGCGCCGATGAAGAGGGTACCGACAGCTATGTTCTCTTTGGTTCGAGTATGACCCATGTTTGAACGGGAAGCCCCCAAATGACCTTGAGAGTTTTTTAACGACTCTGATTCGAATACGATCAAAGTTGGACCCAAAATGGGGTTTAGCAATGATTCTAATACGATCAAGAAGCCCCCTAGTGAGTTTGGCATTGTGCCGATCAAGAGGGTACCGACAGCTATGTTATCTTTGGTTCGAATACGACCTATGTTTGAACAGGAAGCTCCCTAGTGATCATATGGTTTAACGGCTAGATTCGAATACGATCATGAGCCGGACCAAAGGGTTAAGATGGATTTGAACACAATCCAGCCCCAATTGGTCGTTTTGAAATTATAATGATAAAGACATATGATCATTGAAGATGAAAAGGACAAAGGTCCTGCTTTATTACTTATAATAATATATACAACGTAAAAATATGTATATCATGAGAGCTGGTGGCTCAAGTATAGTAAGGCCGAAGATGAGTGATATTCCACGGCCGGCGTGTCTCTTCCTCCGACTTACGTGAGTCTTTGTCCGCTCGAACATCGATAAGGTAGTATAACCCATTGTTCAAGTTCTTGCTGACCACAAAAGGCCCTTCCCAAGGTGGGGATAACTTCGGTGGATCAGTTTGATCCTGGATTAGCCAGAGCAGCAAGTCACCTTCTTCAAAGGTTCTAGACTTAACTCGGCGGCTGTGATAACGACGCAGGTCCTGTTGGTAAATCACGAAGCGGGCTGCTGCCAAGTCACACATTTCCTCTAACAGGTCAAAGTGCATCCTGATGGGCTTTTTCGTTATCAGCTTCAACCTAAGCCTCCACGCGGGGTGAGTCATGATGGATGTCACTAGGTAGGACTGCTCGTGCTCCATAAACCATGAAGAAAGGCGTATAACCCATAGACCTGTTAGGGGTAGTATTCATGCTCCATATCATAGAGGGTAACTCCTCCACCCAACAACCCAGCATCAATTGTAAAGGAACCATAAGTCGGGGCTTGATACCTTTCAAGATTTCCTGATTGGCTCTTTCAGCTTGACCGTTGGATTGGGGGTGAGCTACTGATGAAACATCAAGCCAGATATGATCACGTTGTCAGAATTCCTCCATGGCACCCTTGGACATATTAGTACCATTGTTAGTTATAATGCTGTGTGGAAAGCCAAAACGGAAGATCACCTTTTTCATGAATTGAACCGCCGTGGCTGCATCACACTTACTAACCGGCTATGCCTCAACCCACTTTGTGAATTTGTCAACTACCACCAGAAGGTGTGTCTTTTTATCTTTGGATCTTTTGAAAGGCCCAACCATGTCGAGCCCCCCGACTGCAAACGTCCAAGTAACTGGAATCATCCGCAATTCTTGAGCCGGCACATGTTCCCGTTGTGAGAATTTCTGGCAACCATCACATTTAATGACCATATCCTCCGCATCAGCGTGAGCCGTCAGCCAATAAAATCCATGACGGAAGGCTTTGGCTACAAGGGACTTTGAACTGGCATGATGGCCACGATCTCCTTCATGGATTTCACAAATAATTTCGTGACCTTCCTCAGGAGAGACACGGCGTTGAAACGCCCCCGTGACACTGCGATGATCCAACTCACCATTGGCAATTGTCATTGATCTAGACCGCCGTGTTATCTGTCTAGCCAAGGTTTCATCTTCAGGCAACTCGCCCCGGGTCATATAGGCCAAATATGGCATTGTCCAATCTGGGACGACATGAAGAGCCGTCACCAATTGTGCTTCCAGGTCTGGAACAGCCAAGTCTTCCTCCATATGCAACTTGACAGAAGGGTTATGCAGAACATCTAAGAAAGTGTTAGGTGGCACCGGCTTACGCTAAGACCCCAGCCGACTTAAAGCATTAGCCACTTCATTCTTTCTCCAATCAATGTGCTCCACTTAGTAACCCTTGAAGTGTCCAGCAATGGCATCAACTTCACGGCGATAAGCCGCCATGAGAGGATCCTTGGAATCCCACTTGCTTGATACTTGTTGAGCCACCAAAGCTGAGTCGCTAAAGCATCTTACCCAGCTTAAGCTCATCTCCTTAGCCATCCGAAGACCATGGAGCAAGGCCTCATACTCACCTGCATTGTTAGTACAGGGAAACATCAATCGTAGCACATAACAAAATTTGTCACCTCGAGGGGAACCTAAAACAACTCCATCCCCCGATCCCTCAAATTGCCTGGACCCATCAAAATGAATAGTCCAATATGTGTTGTCCAGCTTCTCTTTAGGCATCTGCAGCTCTGTCCAATCATTGATGAAGTCCACTAGTGCTTGAGACTTGATAGTAATGTGTGGCACATACTTTAAACCATGAGGCCCAAGTTCATTGGCCCATTTGGCGACTCGTCCTATGGCTTCTCTGTTTCGAATGATATCTCCTAAAGGAGCAGAACTAACCATAGTGATGGGATGACCCTGAAAATATTGCTTAAGATTCCGGCTTGCCATGAATACCCCATAAACGAGCTTCTGCCAGTGCGGATATCTTTTCTTGGACTCAATAAGCACCTCACTGACATAGTAAACCGGCAGTTGAACTGGATATTCCTTGCCAGCATCCTTGCGCTCGACTACAATGGGCACACTGACAGCACGTGTGTTAGCAGCCACATACAACAACAATGGCTCCTTATCAATAGGAGCAGCAAAGACCGGCGTCTCAGCGAGCTGTTTCTTCAAATCTTCAAAGGCAGCGTTAGCAGCATCACTCTAGACAAAGTTGTCTCTCTTCTTCATCATCTCATACAGCGGTATGGCCTTATCACCTAACCGGCTTATGAACCGGCTTAAAGCAGCAATATGACCCGCCAAACACTAAACATCATTGATACACACCGATTTTTCCAAAGAAGTGATTGCCTTGATCTTGTCCGGGTTAGCCTCGATGCCTCTGTTGGAAACCACAAAACCCAAAAGCTTGCCTGCTGGAACTCGAAAAACAAAATTGGCCGGGATAAGCATCATCTTGTAGACCCGGAGGTTATCAAAGGTTTCCTTCAGATCATCTATCAAGGTCTCCTTTTCTCTGGACTTCACCACAATGTCGTCCACATAAGCATGAACATTGCGCCCAATCTGATTGTGAAGACAGTTCTGCACACATCGCTGATAAGTCGCCTGGGCACTCTTAAGCCCAAAAGGCATAGACACATAGCAGAAGGCTCCGAACGGAGTGATAAAAGTCATCTTCTCCTGGTCCTTAACCGCCATCTTGATCTGATGATAACCAAAATAAGCATCCAAAAAGCTCAAACACTCACAACCCATCGTAGCAACAATGATTTGATCAATACGAGGGAGAGCGAAGGGATCAGCCTGACAAGCCTTATTTAAGTTCGTGTAATCCACACACATATGCCAGGTGCCATTATTTTTAAGCACGAGCACCGGGTTAGCCAACCATTCTGGATGGAAACTTCAATAATGGATCAATATTGATAGTGTGCTCAGCGAGTTCTCTCGGTACACCCGGCATGTCAGAAGGTTTCCATGCAAAGATGTCCAGGTTCTCCCGGATGAACTCGATGAGTGCACTTTCCTATTTGGGATCCATATTAGCACTGATACTGAACTGCTTAGACGAATCGCCTGGAACGAAATCAATAAGTTTGGTGTCATCAGCTGACTTAAACTTCAGCACTGGCTCATGTTCTGTGGTTGGCTTCTTCAAAGACGTCATGTCCGTCGGGTCAACATTGTCCTTGTAGAACTTCAACTCCTCCGTTGCACAAACAGTGTCGGCGTAAGCAGCATCGCCTTCCTCACATTCCAAGGCTATCTTCCGACTCCCATGCACTGTGATGGTGCCCTTATGACTCGGCATCTTGAGCTGCAAATAAACATAAAACGGTCATGCCATGAACTTGGCATAAGCCGGCCGTCCAAATAGGGCGTGATACGGGCTCTTGATTTTGAGCACCTCAAAAGTTAACTTCTCAGCCCTAGAATCATGCTCATCTCCAAAGGCTACTTCCAGTTCAATCTTACCCACTGGGTACGCCGACTTATCTGGCACCACTCCATGGAAAATAGTGTTGGACGTCTTAAGTTTTTTGTCAGTTAACTCCATGTGACGGAAAGTCTCATAATAGAGGATGTTGATGCTACTGCCTCCGTCCATGAGCACCTTAGTGAATTTATATCCACCAACCTGAGGTGCCACCACCAAGGCCAGGTGACCCGTATTGTCAACCTGAGGAGGGTGATCTTCCCTACTCCATAGAATAGGCTGCTCAGACCATCTCAAATAACGAGGAACTGCCGTCTCAATAGCGTTCACAGCCCTCTGATGAAGCTTCTGGTCCCGTTTGCACAAACTAGTGGTGAACACATGATATTCTCCACTATTCAACTCCTTTGGATTACTCTGATATCCAGACTGCTGCGGTTGCTGGCTTCCTTGGCTAGATTGTTGATTATAGCCACCTTGATTTCCTTGAGAGACATGAAAGTTGGAATTTTAACTGCCACCAGGCCCATGGAAACCGCCGCCACCTGAGCCGCCGCCTGGCCCGTGATTGCCGTCGAACATGTTAGAGTTCTTGAAAGCCTTCATGATCGTACAGTCCTTCCATAGGTGAGTGGCCGGTTTCTGCCGAGTGTCGTGCCTTGGACAGGGCTCATTCAACAGCTGCTCCAGAGTGGGACCTAACCCGCCGGACCGAGGAGGTGGTCTCCCCTTACGTCGTTGATTGTTGCCCTGCGCGTTGGTGTTAGCCACAAACTCCGAGCTACCATCAGCCTTATGTTTATTATTGCCTCCTTGATTCGTCGGGTTATGTTGATGACCCTTGGTATTGTCGTTCTTCTTTCCCTTCCATGTCTTCTCATCGTCAGACTCGAGATCGTTGGTACTATCAGACTCGACGTACTTGACTAGAGCCGCCATTAGCTAGCCCATGTCATTACAATCGCGCTTGAGCCGCCCCAGCTTCTGTTTCAGAGGCGTAAAACAGTAATTTTTCTCCAACATTAAGACTAAAGAGCCGACAACCATCTTATCAGATGAGTGTATTATGGCTTTGACCCGGCGCACCCAATGGATTGTGGACTCACCTTCCTCTTGCTTACAATTAGTCATATCCAGAATTGACATGGGCTGCTTGCATGTGTCTTTGAAATTCTGAACAAACCGGGCCTTTAACTCTGCCCATGAACCAATGGAATTAGGTGGCAGCCCCTTCAACCAAGTGCGGGCCGTTCCATCCAACATCATGGTGAAGTACTTGGCCATCGCCGCGTCACTAACCTCTAGTAGTTCCATGGCCATCTCATAGCTTTCAATCCATGCCCCGGGCTGTAAATCGGCCGTGTAATTAGGCACCTTTTGGGGCCCCTTGAAATCCTTCGGCAAACACTCATTACGCAGAGCAAGTACCAAGCAAGGGACACCTCCAATCCTCGTGGTCACGCCTGCCTTAATAGAAGTCGTCGGATAAACCAGAAAAGACTGGTAAGCTGCCCGCTGAGCCGCCTGCTCAGCTGCATGTTGAGCCGCCCGCTCAACCTCTTGGCATATCCTGTCCTGATCCACCAAGTTAGGAGCTCCATCACGCGCCGGGTCATGCTTGCATGGCTGGTCACAGCGCCAGGCGTTGCTTGAAACGGCTGCTGAATCTATATGCCTGCTATAACTCAGGCTCCGACTTGGGCGACGTGTCGAATGAACTCTGTCTCGACTATAAGAATATGTTTCCTACTGCGCCAGAGCCGTCTAAAGAAGTTCTCTGACCCTTCGGGTTTCAATCGCCGTCGGAGAGTCACCCTCCACTGGGAGAGCCGCCAATCGTGCCGCCGCAGCGAACATGTTCTCCAAAGGGTTAGAATAATGGCCCAGTGGTGTTGGTACATAATGGGGAGGAGAAGTATTCATACGAGGAGGTTCCATCACCCGTGGTTGAACCGGCATCCTAGCCCCGGGCGTTGCAACCTGGTTTACCTTCGATGGTTACTGGGGCCTGCCCCGGGTGTGTGGAAGAGGTTTCTAGGATCATAAGTCAGAGGCAGACGGGATTGAGCCTTCTAGTGCCTTCTCCTCATGACCTCATTTGATGCGTTCAGATCCATCGTAAGCTGGAAAGCCTCTGATTGAATCTGCTGAGCTCGAGCATCCAAAGTCGCTCGCTCAGTGGCCATCTTGATGTCCTCCGCTGCTAGGTTTTCCTTGGCTTGTGCTACCTCCTCACGTAACCGTGCTACTTATGCATCATGTTGAGTCTGGTCTGCCGGATTAACCACGGAGGTTAACTGGGCTGTCATCCTATCCATGAGTTCCATCAGCACCTGAGCCGGCGGGCGTACAGGTCCTCCTGCCCCGGCTGCTGCTGACCCGAAATTTATCGTTGCCAAAGCCGTAGAGTTTTGAACGGGTTGCGTGCCAGCCATGAGAATCCCCGCTCTGGTCGGCGGCTCAAAGGGGTCTAGAATACTGCTGCCATCGGAACAGCCCCCAAGCCTACTGTCTTGCAGTTGATACAACGAGTCTGTCTCACCCATGGATGACTCACCATCAGAGTAGATGGCTGTCTCACTGCCAGACACAGATCCTTCAGAAAATTGCCCTCCGTGGATGCATCCCATGAAGGCACGCTTCATGGTGGGCTGAGCCCGGGCGGGTTTCGCACGCTGACCCATCTCGACGATGTCGGTGTAGATGTCCGGCTCAGGCCCTGGCTCGCCGATCTGACCGATGAAGATGTGAATTCCGCCGAAGGGGACCCGGTACCCGTACTCAATTGACCCGGCGTCGGGGCCCTAGCCTGCATCGTCGATGTAGAGCTTGCCGCGATGACTCTTGGTCATCCAGCCCACAGTGTAGAGCTTGCCCGCCCTTCAAGAACTCAAATCCAACATGCGCAGGCCCCATAGTGGGCGCCAACTATCATGGAATTGTCACAGCAGATGTCCTTGTGAAAGGACTTAATCGTGGAGCCATCGCAACTAGGAAGCTTAAAGGGGTTAAAACGGGGCAAAGGACTGTAAGTGCATCTAGTGCCACCCCTCATTGGTTTTGGAGTATTGACGACAAACCCGGTTGAGGGACTAATGTGTTTGTGAGAATTGCAGGATAACACAGGTAGTAGCCCTCATTTATTCGCTTTATCTACTAGAGATGACCCCAAAAAATGTGTGAAGACATTGAAGAGAATGGTGGTCTATGAAGAGTTTCACATTGAAGACTATGACATGAGAAAACATCGCATGAAGACTATGGATTGTGAAGACATGGTTGTTTCGTAGTTTCCTTTTCTCCTTTGTTGAGTCTTAGGAACCACCGTACTGCTAAGTGGGGTCGAAGTGAACAAAGTCAGAGTGACTAAAGTGATGCTCAACCAAATCCTAAGTCTTCGAGCGAAGACAATGAGAGCAAATCTTATCCAGAGTTGGATGAGTGAGCTTTACTTGTAGCCCAAGTTAAGTTGTCGTATGTGTTTGAAATCTGACCATTGGAACACGTGTCAATTCCTTAGTGACCTAGGGTCATTTCAGACAAATCAGGTCGGGTTGCCTAGTGGCTATAAATAGCCGACGCCCTCCACCATAAATTGGTGGCTGCTCAGAGTTCGTGCACGGCTTTTGTCGTTTGAGACCAACCCACCTCGAAGCCTTTGAGAGAAAAATCCTTGCGAGGACAAAGCCCTAAACACCCAGAGACAAAGAGTGTTAGGCATCACTGAAGTCTTTCTGTCTGCGTGATCTAAAGACTTGTTACACTTGAGAACTGTGAATCCTCCAACCGGTTAGGCGTCGCGTTCTGAGCATCCAAGAATCATTGTGGATTGCCGGTGAACGAAGTCTGTGAAGGTTTCGAAGTCTACCATGAAGACTTACCAGAGTGATTGGGCGAGGACTGTGTGTCCTTAGCTCAAGGGGAATAAGGTGAAGACGCGGTCTTCTGAGTTGAATCTCAGCCTCCCTAACCAGACGTACAGTTGTCACAGCAACTGGAACTGGTCCAACAAATACCTGTCCTCACCAAGCAACCGGTTCTATCCTTACCTCTCTCTTAGTTACAATTTGTCTTCATGAAGTAATTGCCTGATTGCATGATATGATTGACTTCACTATGTGAAGACTATTGTTGATTGGTTTCATACTTTCTTCCATCTTGATGCATACTACCCAGCTGCTGATAGTCTTCGTCCTTTCACTTCATTGCTTACTTGACTATGGCATGTCTAGTGTAGTCTACCTTCCGCTGCATATCAATAGGTTCATTTCTACTATTTATCTTCAAAGCCCCCGTGTTTTGAAGACTTCCATAAAAATCGCCTATTCACCCCCCTCTAGTCGATAACTAGCATTTTCAATTGGTATCAGAGGAAGGTGCTTCTTTGTTTTGTGTGATTCGGTTTAACCAGCTGGAGTTTTAGCTATGTTGACTGCAGGGATAATAAAGGTCTCCGCTGCGTGCCCTGTCTTCGATGGCACTGATTACCCTTATTGGAAGAATAAGATGTGCATGCATCTTGAAGCCCCTGATGTCGACCTCTGGTATGTCGTCAAGAATGGCATTCCCAAGGCTGGTGAAGGCGTCACCGCAGCTTATGTCAATAAGTTCATTCAACTAGATTCTACTTCCAAGAACATCATCTGTGGTTACTTGACCAAAGGACAGTTTGGCCGTGTGAGTTCTCTAGAAACTGCAAAGCTAGTCTGGGACTAGCTCTCCAAGGTCAATGAAGGCGTCTCAACCCAGAGAGACTCAAGGATCAGTGTTCTTTGCAATCTCTTCAACTGCTTCGAGAGAAATGACAATGAGAATGTTCAGCTGACGTTTGATCGCCTCACTTACATCACAAATGAGCTCCATGCATTCGGCGCCACTGAAATCACAAAGCATGAAATCGTGAAGACACTTGAGATCACATGACAGCTCATTTGACACCTTGGCCCTGATGATGCAAGAACACCCTGACTTCATGACTCTCGATCCATCTGACATACTTGCCAGGCTCAACACACATGAATTCTAGCTATTTGGCAAACGAGACATCTATGGTCCCAACTATGGCCGAGCTCGCGCCTTAAAGGCAAAGGTTGTTTCCTCATATGAAGAAGAATCTGACTGCAGTTCTGAGGATTCTGAAGACATTGCAAAGGATCTTGCCATGCTCGTGAAGAAGTTCCAAAGGTTCACTAGGAAGAAAGGCTCCAGACAGTCTTCAAGATCCAGCTCGAGAAATGATGAAGCTTCCTCGCGTGACTACAAGAAGAGAACATGTCACAAGTGCAAGAAACCTGGTCACTACATCTCTGAATGTCATCAATGGGACAATGAGAACAAGAAGAAGAAGAAGAGCGAGGAATATGATTCTGATGACAAAAAAAGAAGAAATCCTCAAAGTCATCTTCTAAGTCTTCATCAAAGTCTTCATCACACAAGAAGAGATCATCTAGCAAGGGTCATGCATTTGTTGGCAAGGAAATGGATTCAGAGGAGGAGTCTACATCTGAGGAGCTGGAGATGGAGTCTGAAGAGGAATCTGATTCAGGCGTGGCAAGCCTGGCTTTAGCTTCAGCGTACATCACCAAGTCCATCTTCAACATTGAAGATGATGGCCTCTTCACCAACGCTGATGCTAACGAAGATGACTCTGCACCCACCTGCTGCTTCCTGGAACGTGGTGCCAAGGTAAACTTACGTGATGCTCACTATCAAACATACAGTGAAGATGACTCTGAATGTAAATCTAAACCTAGCTACAAAACACTTGCCAAAATTGCAACACAGCAACAGATTGCTATGGAACATATTCAAAAATTGTTAGACAAAAGCGATGAACTGTTGGACGCGGAAATGACTCGAACTCAGTCCTTAATTGAAGAGATTAAAAATCTTCATGTTAAGTACGAAGAGCTTGAAAGTCGTCATGAAACGCTC
Organism: Triticum urartu; assembly: GCF_003073215.2. NCBI lineage: Eukaryota > Viridiplantae > Streptophyta > Magnoliopsida > Poales > Poaceae > Triticum > Triticum urartu. The sequence goes on from NC_053022.1 coordinate 190,154,786, forward strand.
TCAACTACTCATGAAAATCTCTCCTACGATTATCTTCAAAGGAAGCAAGAACTTGAGAACTTGAGAGCGGCTCATGAAGATCTTCAAAAATAAAATGAGTCACTTCGCGCTCAACAGACCAGTCCCGCTCAGGAAGGATTTGAACCACCATGTCTAAAATGCCTTGACCATGATAACGCTACTTCTGTTGCTGGATGTTCTACTGCTACTTCTACTGCTACTGCAATATCTTCAACTACTGATGTGGTAACTAACCCCTCCGCTGAGGATACCACTACTATTGCTGACGAGAACGCCAGATTGAAGACGTTGCTTGAAACAAGAATGTACAAGTGTCTCAAAGGGCATCAGATACTATGTGATGTCCTCAAGAAACAGACTCTGAACCAAAACCCTAGGAAAGAGGGTGTTGGGTTCGAGAGGAAAATGAATGCCGATGGTTCTTACTTGAAGCCTGAGCAATACCCCGAAACCGCATGGGTTGCTGCAAAGGGACCTTCAGTGGATCCATCTACCTTATCTGGCTTCACTTGTGCTAACCCGATTATCATTGATGAATCCTTTGATGCAAACTATAAACTGTTTAAGAATCAGAATGGTGAAGTGTTTGCCAGATATATTGGTAATAACTGCAGGATTGGACCACCTTTGAAGAAGATCTGGGTGCACAAGAGTTGTCTTGAAAATCTTTTGGTGAATGTCATCATGACACCACCTGGGAAGAAGACAAACCCCAGACCAAAGGCTTCACATGGTCCAAAGGCTTCATAAAGACAGAGGACTCACCACAGTCGCCCTAACACAAATGTTTTGCAGGGAAACCATACTCAGGCCTATGAATATGAGCATGTTTCATCAAACCGCCATGTTCATAAGACCAAGAACTACTCTACTTATTCTTATGAGTATTATTCACCTCCTGCAAGACTATTTGGTAGGGCCCCAAAGCGAAAGTTCTTAGATGCTGCGCTTAGACTCATTGCTTCGAAGCCACCCCTGAATATGTGGGTGGTTAAGAAAACCTAACTATCTTTTGCAGGGAAAGGTCTCCAGCCGGAAATCAAAGGTGTCAGATGCTATTGCTGGGGACCTAAAACATCTTATGGAGCGCAAGATAAAATGCCCAAATGGTCTAATTATGCATTTCGTTCCTGAGTCGCTTGCCACGCATCCTATAAGTCCTAACCTGGATCTGAGCTTTCATAATCCACTTGCTCGTCAAATGTTTATGCTTCACAATACTCTTCGTGAAGCCTATTCCCCTAACTTCACTGTAGGGTATGACACCAGCTGCTTCAGAATGGATTATTGATAGTGGATTCACTAACCACATGACTGGCGATCAAAGTCTTCTCATGGACTCAACCTTCCGTCCATCTAACAAGAGTCATATCACATTTGTTGACACTGGTAAAAGCAAGGTATTGGGTCTAGGTAGAGTTGCAATCTCAAAGGATCAGCACATGGATAAAGTGATGCTTGTTGAATCCCTTGGTTTCAACTTAATGTCTGTCTCAATGCTTTGTGACTTGAACATGATTGTGATATTTGGAAACTATCGGTGCCTTGTGCTAATGGAATCTGACAAGTCTCTAGTCTTTGAAGGGTACCGAAAAGGTGATCTGTACATGGTAGATTTCTCAGCAGGACCACAGTTAGCAGTATGTCTTCTAGCAAAAGCTTCAGAGTGCTGGCCCTGGCATCGGATGCTAGGGCATGCTAGCATGATGAACTTGTACACTCTTGCGAATAAGAAGCATGTCCTAGGCATCGAGGGCGTCAAGTTCAAAAAGGATCATCTGTGTGGTGCCTGCGAAGCCGAGAAGATGACTAGGGCCAAGCATCCTTCGAAGACAATCATGACTACATCACGTCCCTTCGAGCTGCTTCACATGGACCTATTCGGCCCTACTCATTACTCCACTCTTACTACTACTACTTGTCTCTATGGCTTCGTTATTGTTGATGATTGCTCTAGATATACATGGGTGTATATAATTCTCTACAAGACTGAAGTGCAGGATGTCTTCAAACGATTCGCCAATCGTGCCATGACAAACTATGGCATCAATATCAAGCACATAAGAAGTGACAACGGCAAAGAGTTCAAGAACACCGGCCTCGACACTTATCATGATACATTGGGCATCACTCATGAATTCTCTACTCCATACACACCTCAGCAGAATGGCATTGTGGTGCGCAACAACAGAACACTCATTGAGATGGCTCAGACGATGCTTCATGAATATAAGCCTCCAAGGAAGTTCTGGCCTGAAGCTATTGATACTGCATGCCATGTCATCAACCGTGTTTATCTTCACAAGCTTCTAAAGAAGACATCATATGAACTACTGACTGGTAAGAAGGCAAACGTAAGCTACTTCAGAGTATTTGATGCAAGGTGCTGGATCAAGGATCCACATCACACTTCAAAATTTGCACCGAAAGCACATGAAGGTTTTCTGCCTGGATACGGGAAGGATTCACACTCCTATAGAGTATTCAACCTCTTTCACTGTAAAGTGGTTGAAACTGTGGATGTGCGGTTCGATGAGACTAACGGCTCGTAAAGAGAGCACCTGCCAAATCTGCTAGATGAAGTTCCACCTAATGAATCCATCAAGCTTATGGGTACTAGAGAAATCATACCTTCAGAGGCACAGGCTGAGGAGGAACTTATCGTTTCAGCACCAAATCAACCTGAAGACTCTGCTCAGCCTAAAGCCAATACTGAAGATGAATACAATGATCAGCAAAGCAAAGTCTTCATCCAGTTCATCCTCGTGTTGCGAATGAAATACATATTGAGAAGATAATTGATAGCATCAATGCACCTGGTCCCCTTACTTGTTCAAGAGCAACGCAACTGGCAAATTTCTATGGGCACTTTGCATTTGTCTCTATATCTGAACCCAAGAAAGTTGCTGAAGCCTTCATGGAACCTGAGTGGATTCATGATGTGCAAAAAGAGCTTCAACAGTTCGAACTGAACAATGTGTGGGAATTGGTCAGGTGTCCTGATCCTCGCAAGCACAATATCATAGGCACAAAATGGATCTATCGCAACTAACAAGATGAGCATGGTCAAGTTGTCAGAAACAAGGCTTGTCTCGTTGCTCAAGGATATACTCAAGTAGAAGGAATTGACTTCGATGAAACATTCGCTCTGGTGGCTAGGCTTGAAGCCATTCGCATTCTGCTAGCCTATGCCAACCATCACAACATCCTCCTGTATCAAATGGATGTGAAGAGTGCTTTCCTCAATGGCAAGATCGAAGAAGAAGTGTATGTTGCACAACCACCTGGCTTTGAAGATCCAAAACATCCTGACATGATTTACAAGCTCAACAAGGCACTGTATGGCCGCAAACAAGCCCGTTGTGCTTGGTATGACACACTCAAAGACTACCTGAAGAGCAAAGGCTTCAAACCTAGTTCACTGGATCCCACTCTCTTCACGAAGACATACGACGATGAACTGTTTGTGTGCCAGATCTATGTGGATGGCATTATCTTCGGCTGCACTGACAAAAGATACAGTCATGAGTTTGGACACATGATGCAAGAGCAATATCAGATGTCCATGATGGGTGAGCTGAAGTTCTTTCTTGGTCTTCAAATTCGTCAGCAAAGCAACGACATCTTTATATCTCAAGAGAAATACCTCAAAGACTGCCCGAAGAAGTTTGGAATGCAAGACTGCAAGGGATACAGGACGCCAATGCCAACCAAAAGTCACGTGGGCCCTGACGAAATGGTAAAGAGTTCGATCAAAAGTTATATCGCTCCATGATTGGTTCTTTACTCTACTTATGTGCATCTAGGCCAGATATCATGCTTAGCGTTTGCATGTGTGCCCGATTCGAAGTGGCACCAAAGGAGTCGCATCACTTAGCTGTGAAGCGAATTCTTCGACATTTGGCTTACACCCCAACACTAGGATTATGCTATCCAAAGGGCTCAGAGTTTGATTTAGTTGGATTCTCATATGCTGATTATGCTGGTGATAAGGTTGATCGCAAGTCTACATCAGGCACATGTCACTTTCTTGGACGATCTCTTGTCTGTTGGTCTTCAAAGAAGCAGAACTATGTATCTCTCTCCACTTCTGAATCTGAATACATTGCTGCTGGATCTTGTTGCGCTCAGCTTCTGTGGATGAAGCAAACTCTCAAGGGCTATGGCATCCATCTGAAGCATGTGCCACTCTACTGTGACAATGAAAGCGCCACCAAGATTGCCAACAACCCAGTTTAGCATTCAAAGACAAAGCACATTCAGATCCGTCAACACTTTCTCAGAGATCATGTCATGAAGGAAGATATTGATATCATTCACGTCAACACTAATGTGCAATTGGCAGATATCTTCACAAAGCCCTTGGATGAGAAAAGGTTTTGCAAGTTGCGGTGTGAGCTAAATATTTCGAATCCTCAAATGTCTTGTAATTCGACACACATCCTAATGCTTATGCATGTGATGACTTAGATGTGCAACACACGAAGTAACACATATCTTCAAAAAATGAAGACATACACTCTAAGTGTGGATACATTAATGCGGAAATTGACTTCGGAGCGCCATGATAATTGTGCACTGTGTCTGGGTCTAATACTTCCTATACGATGGGTAATGCCACCACCAATCTCCCATTTGAAGTGTTTTTTATTTGACGTCTCATTTGCATAGTCTTCACATTTGGTTTGTCTTCAACATTGATTCAACTTCATGTTTATCTTCACAATGTTGATTTGGTATCATATTGGTATATACTTATAACAGTGCTCTGTCGTCTACAACATTCACTTATAGCTATGTCTTCATTTTCGAATCTTTTGACCTAAGTGAATGTGATCGGACCCTAACCCCCTCTATGCTTCTACCATAGATTCTATCTATCCAAATCATATGCATTCTATTGAATCTATCGTTTGTCTTCTCTGAGTCCTTGTCAGCAGAAGACAAAGAGAAAAAATTGAATCTGTTTTAATGCTATATCTCTTTTGCCTGAAAACTTGAGAAGTGGGAACGACCACCCGACAACCCAGGCGTGCGTGGGAACATGGAACAACTTCCAAGGTGTTGCATGCATGCCACGTGTCCCTCATATGTGAACCGCCAGGGGCACCTTCGTAATATCGATGTGCCGTCCCTGTCTCTATAAATATACATCTCACCGCGGTCATTATCCTTTCTTCCACCTCTCCCTCTCGCACAAACCCTAGCGCCACCGCTAGCTCTCGACGGCGCCGACGACGAAGCGCTTAGCTGCCGCGACCGCACCGACGCCATCCTCATGCCGGCCGCGGACCTCGTCTCCTCCGCCGTTGCCGTAGGTGTCTTTCGTCGCCAAGTTAGTGCATGGAAGATCGAAGTGCTCGGCTTCCTCTCTACTCCGTCTAGCAGTTCTTCGTGTGGTAAATAGAACCTCCTTTTTACTATCTTTTTGATCCGATAGATTCATCCTTTTCAACCACAAGTGGTTTCTGTCCCTACAAATTTCGATCTATCCTATTCCGCATCTCATATCATGCCTAGTATATTCACTAATGCTTCAAAAAGTAGTTAGATTCCTCACTTGTACTTATTCTTAGATTCGTACAAATCTAGAACGAACTCTCACCATATAAGTGAAGGTCTTCGCACTATGAAGTTAATGTCTTCAAACTAATTTATCTTCAAAATCTTCTGAGAATGCATAGGACCTCTTCCCCTTCCCTCGCATCTCTAATGTTGTCACAGGTACATGTATGTGGGAGAATCCATTGGTTCTCATAGTCTGCATTCATTTGCAGAGTTCTTACAGCGTCACATCAATTCTCCCGAAGCCAGTTCCTGTCTGACCAACAGACGGAAGCCTTTGCAAGTTCTGAAGTCATTCAGTCTGAACTCCATGCCAACAGAGAAGTCAACAAGAAAGGGCGGTAGACAGCGCCGTGGGAACACAGCCAAGGACCTGCCACCAGATCTCTATGAACTATACAAGTCAGGTCCTGAAGAGACTGCAAGAACCGAATCCAATGGATTCGAAGATATTAGGCAGAGGAATGGTTCAAGTACAAATTTGTCACTGACGAATATGCTGAAAAAATGCCATCAAGGGCCCTTGGGGAGATATTGTATACAAAGGTCTTCAGCCCAAGTCCAAGTCTGAAGCCATTGCTCAAGGCTTCTACCCTTGCATTGTCCGTGGACCTCACCCTGCTAATGCCAACCCATCCAGTCTGCTATGGTGTCGTGAAGACAATCTCTTCAAGCGCAACTTCTAGTTTGCCAAAGAGTCTGCAAAGAAGAACAAGAAGGACCTTGGACTCGACTTCAACCCGGGTCCATCTGCTCATCGTGCTGATGGCACTCGTGATGCCGAACCCAATATCATCGGGCCTTACTACAACCTCGACGGTCTCCTCACTCACATTGCTGTTTAAGGGGAAGCCGTGGAGCACTCTGCAGACGATGCTGATTCTGATGAAGCACCTGCTCCTCCTAAGCCACAGAAGCAGAAGAAACCAAAGGCTTCAAAGACCTCCACTTCACCAAAAGCTTCGCGTGCGAAGCCTCTAGCCACTTCACCTCCTGAAGCCAGTGTGCAGTCTGAAGATCTCTCTCGCATCTCCAAGACCGAGAAGAAGAAGAAGCCCATCTAGATTTCTAGTCAAGCACTGACCCCAACCGCGGTTCTGAGGAACGAAAATGAAGCCATTGATTTGTCAAGTGGCGACGATCTTGGTGATGATGCTCTTGAGCTGTTGATAAAGAGCAAGGAAGAGGCGGAGATCTTCAATGATCTACCCCTTTTTGACATGGACATCTTGAACAATTTCATTGATGAATGGTTTGAAAACCCCAACATCAACCTCGATGATCTTGAGCTTCCAATTGGCATCAGTGTCTCTTTCCACAATGCCATTGCTACTGAGCTGGATCTGGCTCAGAAGATTGTTGAACTGAAGAACAACATTGATTATAAGAAAGCTCAGATCAAGATGAACATGGCAAACCTCAGCATGGCTGATGTTCAAAGCTTCAAGCAGACGCTGCATGAGCTCAAGGAGCAGTTTCACCAGAAACGCCAGGAAGCAAAAGGTTCAAGAGAGAGAATGAAGTATTTTGCTGAGAAAAGTGGTCAAGCTCACAATGAAGCAGAGAGGCGTAAGGCACTGGGGTGCCCTGGCATCGACCCCAGAATGGCTGCTGAAAAGAAGAAGAAGCCTACTGTGGCCCAAGTTGAAGCATCATGGAAGGAAGAACCTCGCATTGTCTTCCCTGCCAGCATGACAGTCATGAAGCCTAAGGTCCCCAAAGCTGCTTCAGAACACAAGAAAACAAGGACAGCTAAAGCCGAAGCCTGAAAGCGCAAGACCAAGAACACCACTGACGATACTCCACCAACCAAGAAGAGAAAGAAAAAGAAGAAAGATCTGGCTACTCCCGCAGAGCCCCTTGTTGTCGAGCCAATCTCAGTTGCTCGTCCTATGTCCGAACAGCGAGAGCGTCAGTTAATAGTTCATGATCCTGCTTCCATAGAGGGTTCTGATGCTGAATACATTCCAGTTCCTGAAGCTGAAGACATTGGTCATCACGACAATGTAAAAGATGACGAAGTCCTTCCTCAGATTGAGCACCAAATAGTATCATCGCCTGTTCTAACGAACAACAAACTCATCAGCATTGGTCGTCCTCTGACGCTAATTGCTCAGGATGATTCATGGGCTGATCGCCCTCAAGACTCCCCCCGTCAAGAATCACCAAGTACTACCCCACCTCAAGCCACCACTCCGGTGCCTGAACATGATGACTTTGTGGTCCAGCTGACTCCCTCTCCAAAGGCGTCGCCCACACTCCGCAGGCTTCGCAAAGGACCAAGGCCACAAGTCACTCTATCGAACGTTCCAGAACTAGGAGAGCAACACAACTCAGTGGCACGACAAGTGTTCCCTGAAGCCATTCCAACTGTGAATGTCTCTGAGTCCGAAGAAAAAGCTGCTGAAGACATTCCGGCTGCATCAGCCGATGATCCACAAGAACCACAAGAACCCCGTTAAGAAGAAGAGCGAGTTGCCACACCCCCTACCAACCAAGAAACTATTCTCAAGGAGAACGAGTCTGTGCCCGACCCTCCAGCTACTCAAGTGGAGGTTGAAAACACTTAGGCGGCCACCCACAACACAACTGAAGCCAATGACGTTGTCTTGGCTGAAGCTAATGTGGCACCTGAAGCGAATACGGTGCCTGAAGCCAATGCTGCACCTAAAGAAAATCTGCAGCTCGAAGACAATGCCTCTGCTCCTGTACCACCTCCAAGACCTCACACCATTGAGCAAGCATACGATTGTGGTCAGCTTGTTACCATTCGCTGGCCCATTCTGGTTCCTCCGCCTGCTCCCGGACCTCAATTTGACTAACATGTGGAGCACAGGCCTCAGGTCTAGAAGCCAAAGCCAAGGCTGCCAAGGTTTCCAGGTACTGCAACTTCACAAGGATCGTTTAATGTGAATGGATTCATAGGACACAAAACCTTCTTTGATAGTGCCAAGAACCCATATTCCAAGCCAAGAATATCATCTGATAGGTTCTGGAGTTATCAGCAGTGAAGTTACTATTCCTGCATACTATACAATCACGGGCGCATTTTTCCTCATATGTGTCTAGACTGCGAAGCCATGGTTGGCCTGCCCTGCCTGGAAGAAGCCCTTTACTGCTTGGGAGATGTTGGCCTTCTACAATTTGTGACCAATAAAGAGCATTGGAATGAAGAGCTTCTGCTGCAATTCTATGCGACTCTCCACATTCGCGGCTACCACAAGGATCCAAAGACTTGGGTCCTTGAGTGGATGACAGGCGATGTACACCATGAAGCCAAAGCCCAAGATATAATTGAGCTTACTGCCCTGCCCACTCCTAGTGAACACTATGAACTAGGTTCTCAGCTACACCATGATGCTTTGGAGAGCATCTTCCAAAAGCCTGAGCCCAACATGAGCCAAATGCTGAGCATGATGAAGCCACTTCCACAAGGCGATGAATATCCAAAGGAGTTCTTTGTTAAAGACATAGAGTATCTGCCCCGCACTATTTATCATATTATCAGGCGAACTCTATGGCATGTCAAAGTACATTCTCCTACAGCGAAGCTTGAAGGAGCAATGAAGACATTGGTTTTCTATATCTTCAATGGCACCAGCTTCAATGCTCAAGACTTCTTCATCAGGCAATTGGCTGCATCTGGCTCCGATATATTTGGTCTAAGTTTCTATGCTCCATGGGTAATGCGCCTCATCAAGCTTCACTCTACTATCAACTATCAGCCTTCTGTGGGCAATCATCTCATATTCTTGCCAGAGGTTGATCTGTCTGTCAAAGCCATATACCTAGAGCCTGCCAAAGAGCCAATTTGTATTCACAATGCCGATCACCAAAGCTTCACTCAACCTATTGAAGGAGTTCTTGCTGCCTCTCGTGTTTATCCTTTGGCTGGAAATACTCGTGCACCTCGTGCCCATACTGAAGCCACTAAAAGCACAATTGCCCAAAGGCCTCGGAAGTGATCTCGTGTTCTCAATGACCGAGAGCTTCTCGTTGCCCTGCATCAAAAACAGGATAAGCATCATGACTGGCTCAAGCGTTAGATGCAGAGCCTCTTGGTGGATGTCAATCACATTTGCAGCCTTGCCACCAAGAATTCATTTGTCACTCATGAAACCTGTCGGCGGTCGTGGAAGAGTCCGACTATGCTGAGCTCTGAAGATGATCTTCAACAGGATGGCTTCACGGAGAGAATCAAGTTTGATTCCACTCCTCCCCAGAATGCTCACCTGCGTCGGACTCCCTCACTCGAAGACTCTGACTACTCATCCTCAGCAGCAACTATCAATCCTAGACTCATTGATGACGAAGATGATGCTACTTCACCAACTATAACGTCACCGCATATCGACACTGCCCCAAGTTCTTCTGCACCACCAGACCTCAATGATGACCCTGATGCTTCGCCTACTCCTCATGGGAACGACTAGAAGCTCTATGTCTTCAAACCTTTTTCATCCTCACTGACAAAAGGGGGAGAAGCATATGAGTTGATAGTCTTCAAGCGGGTCCATAAGGGTGATTGCTATACTTTTGCCAAGTGCTTACAACTCTTGCTTTTGATACATTTGGTTCTTTTGAGTTGTAACACTTAAACTTGATGGTCATCTGCTACCTTTTCTATCAACTATGTGATGCGATGATAAATTCCGAATGTGCAACGATAAATTCCGCACGAAGTCATTTTGCAGACGTCCATTTATCATTATGTATGTCATTATCTTTGTTATATCTTTCCATGCATGATGAATTGTCTTCATAAGTTGAAGAGGATCTCCACAAGTACAAGCTGCCAGGTGCATTTGCATTCAAACGCAAAATACTTATATATGCACATCTTCAGGGGGAGCCTTCTGCTACTTATGAAGACAATACCTCAATCCTTAACAATTTCACATACTTTTATCCCCGTTGAAAACTTCAACCAGTTTGTCATCAATCACCAAAAAGGGAGAGATAGTAAGTTCATCTAGTGTCATCCTAGTTGGTTTGGGAGTATTGACGACAAACCTGGTTGAGGGACTAATGTGTTTGTGAGAATTGCAGGATAACACGGGTAGTAGTCCCTCATTGATTCGGTTTACCTGCCAGAGATGACACCTAAAAATGTGTGAAGACATTGAAGACAATGGTGGTCTGTGAAGAGTTTCACATTGAAGACTATGACATGAGAAAACATCGCATGAAGACTATGGATTGTGAAGACATAGTTGCTTAATGGTTTCCTTTTCTTCTTTGTTGAGTCATAGGAACCACCGTACTGTTAAGTGGGGTCCAAGTGAACAAAGTCATAGTGACTGAAGTGATGATCAACCAAATACTAAGTCTTCGAGCAAAGACAATGAGAGAAAATCTTATCCATAGTTGGATGAGTCAGCTTTACTTGTAGCCCAAGTTAAGTTGCCGCGTGTGTTTGAAATCAGACCATTGGAACACGTGTCAGTTCCTTAGTGACCTAGGTTCATTTTGGACAAATCGGGTCGGGTTGCCTAGTGGATATAAATAGCCCACCCCTACACCATAAATTGGTGGCTGCTCAGAGTTAGTGCACGGCTTTTGTCGTTTGAGAACAACCCACCTCGAAGCCTTTGAGAGAGAAACCCTTGCGAGGACAAAGCCCTAAACACCCAGAGCCAAAGAGTGTTAGTCATCACTAAAGTCTTTCTGTTTGCGTGATTTGAAGACTTGTTACACTTGAGGACTGTGAATCCTCCAGCCGGTTAGGCGTCGCATTCTGAGCATCCAAGAGTCATTGTGGATCGCCGGTGAACGAAGTCTGTGAAGGTTTGGAAGTCTACCTTGAATACTTACCAGAGTGATTGGGCGATGACTGTGTGTCGTTAGCTCAAGGGGAATAAGGTGAAGACGCTGTCTTCTGAGTTGAATCTCAGCCTCCCTAACCAGACATACAGTTGTCACAACAACTGGAACTGGTCCAACAAATACCTGTCCTCACCAAGTAACTGGTTCTATCCTGACCTCTCTCTTACTTACAGTTTGTCTTCGTGAAGTCATTGCCTGCTTGCATGATATGATTGACTTCACTATGTGAAGACTGTTGTTGATTTGTTTCATAATTTCTTCCATCTTGATCCATACTACCTAGCTGCTGATAATCTTCGTGCTTTCACTTCATTGCTTACTTGACTATGGCCTGTCTAGTGTAGTCTACCTTCCGCTGCATATCAATAGGTTCTTTTCTACTGTTTATCTTCAAAGCCCCCGTGTTTTTAAGACTATCATAAAAATCTCCTATTCACCCCCCTATAATTGATAACTAGCACTTTCAAGGACACGAGGGTTTATACTGGTTCGGCCCCTTACGGTGAAGGTAAAGGCCTAATCCAGTTTGAGGTGGTATTGCTTATGTTTCGATTACAAGGGAGCGAATTACCTTGACCTAGCTTTCGATCTGATCTTCCTTGCCCTTAACTACCGCCAGGTCGTCCCTTTGTATACAGAGGTCGACACCCAGCGGCTCATAGAGTCCCGTCCGGCTCAAAAACAGTGTCCGGCTCGGTATTTAACTATCCCTGCCTTACAATACAAGTTAAGTACATATGGCGGTTTATATCTATGGGCCTTGAGTCACCTTTGGGACTTGGGCCCTTAACTAAACCACCATCATCTAGAGTTGTCTTGGGCTTCATGAATCGCCATAGGTATAACCCGGCCCCTCATAGGCGGGTCATATCCTAATCACGTAGCACCGGTGTGTAGGATATGTACTAGATTACGTAGCGCCGTCACGCTTCGCTAAAAAATGGTTTTGCTTGTTTCAGATGATACCTCCAGAAGAAATAAGAATTAAAGTTAGAGTTGCATAGGTGTGTAAGCTAAGAGAGATTGAAAGGATATCCAAACATCATCAGAACAGTGCACAAGGGAGTGATATGTGGATACATAGTTCGGGCTGGCATTTGGGCATGCTCACCTAGCTAGAGTGCGGGTCACTTCAGAGCCGTTGAGGGTGATGCACTGGCGTAGGCTGGCCGCGCACGGATGCAGATATTTAGTGGAAGCAGAGCGCTATGATGCGGTGGACGAGCCCGTTTGTGAAGCCCCAATGGCCTCGGGGGCGGAGGTGCGATGATGTGCTCGGTGAAGTAGCCCAGGTGAGGTGGCAGACGGTGTTGGTGAAGTGCATGCACCTGATGCAGTGGAAGGCGGTGTCTGTGAGGCACGTCGATTATGGCAGCTGGCAATGTCGATGGACCACCCGGTGCGGTGGGCGAGGGTGTAGATGAGGTAGCTCCGATGAGGTGGTGAAGCGCGACCATCGTCTTCGTCGTCGTCGTCTGGCACAGAGGTGGGGAAAGACAAGAGATGAGGGGACATTTGTACTTTGCTTGGGTTGGCGGTGAATTAGGGATTTGAGCGCTCTGGGCGTAGACGGGGATGGTGGAGAAGCGAGATTTTGCAGGGTTGGAATTGGGGCTGCCAGATATTTCAATCTGAAACGTGGAAGCATGAACTTATTTTGTCGTCGTTCTTTTTTTTGGGGGGCGGGGGGGAGGGAGGGAGGGGGGTGGGTGGCTGGGTGCTAGCGTCTGTATGACACACGCGACCACCATGACACGACCCTGATCTACCTGGTGTGCCTATATTTGAGAATACAAATGAATCTTCTTTCATTTGGAAACGAATCAGTATGTATTACCATGCTCGTGTTTTCCATGCAAATAATTAGATATTCAAGACGAGATACTATAAATTAATTAATAAGGAGTTATTTGAATTAGAGTGTGTGTCACATAGCAATCTCCAATTCTAACGTGGATTTCGCATTTCACGATATCCACGCTACCTTTTTAATGCAAATTCATATGTATATGAGGAACACCATGGTAGTGAAAAAACTTTGGATGGATCCAAACATATGACCTACAAAATATCACAACAATTGAGTCATTGTGAACTTTTCCGAACCTAGTATGGCACGAATTCAAAATAATAACCCATATGCATGGTCCTCAATTCAAATCTTACTATGTACACTAAATTGAAACATCGACATTAAATCTCATAATATCTACATTCAAAAGTTGTTTTTAGCCTCACCCCCCTCGGCACAGACGCTACATACTACCTGTATTGATCAATCTTCCTCCCTTAACCACCTTAGGAAGCTATTGGTTTCCGACACACGTTCATTCTTTCTCTCCATGTTTCGGTCTCTAACTTTCTCAACTACACAACCCCCTTTTTCCACTCTGTTACCAAATGCATCTACCTCACACACCCGACATTGCACCCCATGCGAGCTCTCTCTCTCTCTCCCTCCCTCCCACTTTATCTCGCTAGATACATGCATTGCCTATCTAGCCCCTCCTCTCATGCGCATGCACACACATTGTCTATATAGGTCACTCTCTCGAGACTGTCTCACACTTTCTTCTGCACGGCGGGCAACACTCGCTCAATCTCGCTCTCTTTATCTATGTCTCGATTAACCTCGCTTTCTTTCACACACAAATGATATATCTCCTTGTTTGGGCCTCGATCGACACACTCTATACTCTCTAACACAGATTGTCTATCTTGGTCAGTCCATCCAAGCCGCCCCCACTCTTTCGACCTCATGGCGGGGCACGCTCGCTCAATCTCTCTCTCTCTCTCTCTCTCTTTGTATGTCTCGATTGACCTCGCTCTTTCTTGGACACAAACGATATATCTCCATGTTTGAGCCCAATTCGACATATTCATATTGTATACTCTCTCACGCACATTGCCTATCTAGGTCACTCTCTCCAACCTGTCTCACACTTTCGATCGCATGACGACCCACACTCGCTCAATCTCTCTCCCTTTATATATGTAATCGATTGACCTTTCTTCCTCCCACACGCAAAATATATCTACATGTCTATGAATGGATCATCTCTCAAGATCTATCTATCTTCCCAAAAGCTCAATCGGACAATATCTCTCCAGAGCATATATATCTTTTCAACGAATGCCGGACCACACTCACTTTGTCTGTCTATCTGACTACTAGGGAAAAGCCTAGCAGCAGCGCGGGTTTTGGGCCTCTCAGTAGCGCAGGGACCGGTGCTACTAGTAAGGATCTACAGCTAACGTATAGAAGTAGCGCCTGTTGTCCCACGCTACTGCTATACATGAATAGCTGTAGCGCTCTTTAGAAAAGGGCGCTGCTGATATTATCGCTGTTTACTGGGAAGCGCTACTGGTAAGGCGGTGCTACTACTAAATTTTCCCCCCTCGCTACTACGAGTTTTATTAGTTTTTTTCCCTGCATATTTTTTTTGTATTTGTTTTGTATTTGAATAGGCTTTATACAATAATCTTTATCATATCATACACATACAAATGTAATCATAGCATATACATACAATTAGTCTCATCAAATCATGTCATCATCATAATCGTCATCCAACACAAAGTGGTCTCTCGTCATCATCTCGAAAATAGCGATACAAGTCTCGATTACTTGCAAATACATCATCATCCATCTAAACAATGATATACGCGAGAAGAGCTATCACTTTGAGTACATGAGTTCGTATCCCTCTCTCGCATTAGCGTGAACCTAAACTAACTACTGCCTATCACTCGGAAACCGGAAACCGGTACACCTGGGCCTGACACTCCGGCCACTTGTCGTATATATACTGTTGGCGTAGCACTTCTTCGCCATCTATGATCTATGCACCTGCATCGTCACATGAGTCGATGATATGCAACATATATAGTTGAGGAACAGAAAGAGACAGACTTGGCAAAAATAGAAACAACATATCATAAGCATAAATAACAAAGTACATCATACCCCAAAATGCCCTAACTAGAGTGATTTTCGCCAGTCGAGGAGGAGGATGGTTTAATTACATCACAAATTAAAGTTTCACCGTGCATAACTCAAAGTTTTGTCAGACAGAAATTATGGACTAAACCGACACATTGTCATATATCAACAATCGCTCCAACATGTCGTTCCATCGATCCAAGTCAGGGAGATAGTCCTCGAGCTTAGTGAAAGGCTTCATGTCGAGACGCTGAGAGGCTTCATGTCTTATGGCCGAAGGCGACCCTGCCGCCCCTTCTCTTCTTGTCCCTGACCTCTCCACCCCTTGCTTGGTAGTAAAACATAGCATTGTCGAGAACATCCTTGATGTGGGTGTAATCCTTTTTGTGAATGTTCTTCGACGAGTCCAAGTAAAGAGCGTGGGATAATCGGGGGTAGAGGATGATGAGGACGGCGCGGCCGCCGCTGCGCAAAATAAGTACACCTCAAATTAATTAGCCTCCACCGTGCAAATGAATGATTGAAACCGAAGGAAGGATAGCAGCGCGGATGACTTACATGAGATGATAAGGCACGAGAATCCCCTCCTTGTCCTTATTGGCGAGCATGAAACTGATGATGTAATCCCTCGCGTATTCACAGTGCCTTGCGCAGACTCCCAAGAAGCCCTCGTGCATGTAGTACGGGTCAGCGACACAGATATGAGATATCTGCTCAACCCCGATGATGTAGTTCATGTGCAAGGCATAAAGGTGGACAAACGTAAAATCCAGCTTCTTCACATGAAACATGTCGAATATGTAATCGAATCGGAGGAAGAACTTATCCGCGGGGAAGCTGTCGACGTACGACCTTTGCCGCGGAACGTTAACCATGTAGAGTGGGTATCCTAGATCTTTCGAGGCGATGAGGCCTTTCTCTACCCGCAGCACATCGTCATGAAGTCTCCTTAGATCGAAGAATCTGACCCGTAGCGCTGTTGCAGGTAGGATTGGTTGACCAGTGATATGCCATTTATCCGCATCGGGGATATCTATACGGTCCTGAAGCCGAGGCTGCTGAGGCGGCTGGATCATAGAATCAGCTTTTTTGCCTTTCCTCGCTCTCTTCCTAGACATCTTTACTACCGGAAGGTCGTCCATGATGCTCAAACCCTGAGGAGGCGCCAGTATAGACATACTGTTCAGCGCCATCGTCGTCCTCATCCTCATCCATGGCGACGTCATTAGCGACTAATGGAGCCTCCTCCTTACCTCGTCCGCTATCACCCAACCCGACACCCGACGATAATTGGGTAGGTGGGGTGTTGATGTTCATACCTTGCTGAGGCTGCGCGCTCGTGGGTGTGCTCCCGGCCGCCTCCAGACGATGCAGAATCTTTGGCCACAACAGGACCCACCCATTGCAACAATCACCAAGCCGCCATGGTGTCTCGTCGTCATCCACCACTAGTATTGGAGGAGGCAAATTCTCGTGGCCCAGTTTGACACTGGCCACGGAAACCTTGAAGACGTTCGGGGGGATTGGCCGGCTATGGAACAATGGTTCCTTCGGCTCCATTATCGTCGCCTTCCCCACAGCCACCTTCTAGTCGCTGATGGTGTACAATATGGTGCATGGGGTTTCGTCGGCCTGCAAAGAAAAGTCTACGACGTGAGACATCCAAAAGGCAACGAAAACAGGAGATTATACATTTATATTGAAGGGGGCCGGTGTGACAGATACCGTGAGGGCATCGAGCTCAGCCAAAGATGAAGCACCACCAAGCACGTCCGGTGCGGGAGCCAGTGCGGGAGCCGGTGCGGGAGCAGGTGCTGGTGCAACGCTAGTCGAGCTGCTCCCCAAGAAGTCAGCAAGGGGAAAGTCCTCTGCATTTTCTTCTGGATTTTGCCTTGTCCAAGTGAAAACGCTCATCACCAAGGAAGTAGACAAATCTGCAAGCACCTGTTTTGCGGCAGCTACCGCTGTTGCGACTGTCTGAGATGATTTCTTCTCAACCGCAATCTCAACCTTCTTGTCGATGTTTTCTTCAGTTAACCTCCGTCTTTCCTTTCTCTCCTCCATGGTCTCACGGTAGTACTTCTTCCACGTGGCACCGTCTCCGACACCGTGCACGCGTCCATACGACAGTCGAGTATCCACCGGTTGTCGTTTCAATATGTTCAACGCCCGTTTGAATGGAGTGTCCCACTTGGGCCTCGCCAATGCCTCAGACGGCGAGTAGCTTTCGACCGCAATCCGATGCTGCTCTCTCTGCAAAAGGCACAAGGATCGTTTACAAATATGACTAACGTGTGCAGTCCAATTGATCAGAAACTAAAATTACCAGCAGTCTCATGAACTCCGTAATGACCGGTTTTGTCTCGTAAACCTTCTTCACTTGGTCCCAACGGTGCCGGGCCCTGAGGACGTCACGCTCCTGCGGGATGGTGAAATCCGCCAAGGGGTCTGGGATGCCCAGACTCGCGGCTTCCGCGTCCTCCTTGGCCCATTTGGACCTCTTTCCGCCGTAACCACGGCTTCCGAGGTGGTGGCTCCCAATGTTCCTCTCTTGAAGCCCCTTCATGAACTTAGACTTTTTTTGGTAGCTTCGGCCTCGCAAGCCTCCTTGAATATTTGAAACTGCTCTTCCGTGATTGTCAGATTATCCTTTACAATCTCGGAGTAGGGTTGCTTCTTGTCGATGATATTTGCTTTCACTCGATTTTTCCAGGCGGCCAACGGGTCGCTAAACTTGGTCATGGTGTGTTTGTTTATCTTCTTCATTGCCTGGTCCTCATCAGGATCTTCATAATCCCTCTCATTCCGGCCCGGGAACAAGAATATCTAGTGAAACTTCTTTAGGAGGGAGCTCCTCATATTTTCTATCTTCTGTAGTTTCTCATCATTGATGGTGGCGGTTGTCTGTAAGATGCAGCCTATTTGATTGCCATAGCATCAACACGCTTCCTCGGGCGCCTTTGGCTCAAAATTGCCGTCGTCCACCTCCGTGACCACCAGTCTAGTAGTCTTGAGTTTGTTAGGAAGTCGTTACCTCTTTGCTTTTGGTTCTACACCCGCTCCGCTCCCTGAGGCAGCGCCGGTCTCAGTCTCAGCACCGGTCTACGTGTCGGTCTCAGTCCCTGATGCCACTGGTTGATCGTCGGCAAGGCTAAAAAATTCGTCTGCTGCCCGGTAGATGTCGTCGCAATCACCAGAACCCTGTCCTTCATCGTTGCTAGCCATGTTTCCTACGATTAAATCTAGTAAATTAATTCTAGACCTAATAAAATGAATAATGACATACAAAAGGCCTATGTTTTGCAGGAACGTTGACTCCTTCCTGGTGCGGCAAATTCCGGGCACTCGATATGTCCTAGTTTGTAGCACAAGTCATGCCGAAATTCATGAAAAATTCCGGCATGACCTTTGCTAAAAAGTGGACAAATTGAGAACCTGAAATTTGCTAGAACGGAAATTAATCAACATTCCGGCAAAACATAGGCCACTCATCTTCATTCCCTGGAAACAACAAAAGGCCACTTGGGCACAATCGAAACATCGGCAAACACAATTGAGGAATTTGCATATATCCTGACCACTTCAAATTTGCATGTCCTAGCGTTTGACACTTCAAGAAAATCTACACAAATCACATGCTCTCTCAAACTCAATTCAAAAACCAAATATATATTATATTTAGTTAATTACTGAACTAAACTTTACTCTAAACTAAACCCTACAGCCCTAATTAACATCTAGTTAAACAAACTCAATTCAAAAACTAAACCCTACTGAACTAATTAACATCTACATTATCTACTACTTAACATCGTCTATTATTACCCTAACTAAAAAACATCAACATTATCTACTACTTAACATTAACATCTATTAACTAAAAAGGATGGGTTGGGGGCTTACAGAGAGGGGAGAGACGGTGGCGGGGAGGTGCTTGGCGACGGAGGTAGGGGCGGGGTGGGCGGGCTCGGGGGCGGTGAGGTCGAGGGCAGCGGCGATGAGGTCGAGGGAGGCGACGGTGAGGTCGAGGGCGGCCCCAGAGGCGGCGGCGGTGAGGCTGGGCGGCCTCCGGCGGCAGCCGTGAGGATGAGCGCGGAGTCGACGCTGGCAGGAGACGGGGCGAAGTGGGGGCGACGGCGAAGTGTGGGAGACGGCGGCGAAGTGGGGCGAGGGATCGATTTGGGGGAGAAGTGGTGGCCGGGGGGAAACCCTTTTTGGTTAAGTCAAAAGTAACGGTAGCGCATTACAGTAAACGCGCTGTAGCTAAGTTAGCTATAGCGCGTTTCAAAGAGCGTGCTACTGCTACGTCTTCATCATTTTTTCCCTTTTCATTTATTTTTCTTTACATTCTATATTTTTCTATTTCTTCCATTTTCATTTACTTCTCTATTCATTTTTCATTTCATTTTCTTTTCGTTAGCAGTAGCGATTTACACATAAACGCGTTGCTATAAGTTTATTAGCGGTAGCGCGGTTTTTGGAAGATTGCTACTACTATGTGTAGCCCATCGGCTAAGTGATTGTAATTTTAGTAGTAGCGAGTTTTCGGTGGGACGCGCTACTGATATATGTCCATCTGCAGCGCGCTTATTTTGCACGCGCTACTGCTATCTAGCAGTAGCGTGCTCTTTTAACAAGCGCTACAGCTAAAGTTCTGTGTATAACGTTTTCCCTAGTAGTGTCTATCTATCTATCCGTGTCTTGATTGACCTCACTTTCTCACATTGTATCTTCCACACATTGAAGCTACCTCTCCATCCCTTGCAGAGCCAGAGCTATTTACATTGCGAGGGGGACTCCAACCTTGGATTACTTTGTGAAGGCATTTATTCCGGTGGGTTTAGATTATATTTTCATAGCATTCGGCCAACAACTACTCCAAACACCATTGTAACCGCCACACCTCCCCCAATTGATTTCCTTGTGGATCGGTCATCGCTCTCTTGCACGTGCTTTCTCGCCTTCAACATTGCACCACGGTATTTTGGCAAAAAAAACTCTATTGTTCTCTTCAATTATTACTACAAATAAGCTACAAAACTACACACTTCTACCTCTTGAGCCTGCGTTGGTTTTTCCCTTGAAGAGGAAAGGGTGATGTAGCAAAGTACAATAAGTATTTCCCTTAGCTTTTGAGAACCAAGGTATCAATCCAGTAGGAGACAATGCACAAGCCACCGAATACCTGCATAAACAAACACCAACTTGCATCCAACGCGACAAAGGGTTGTCAATCCTTTCAAGGTTATTTGCAAAGTGATATCTGATATAGATAGAAAAACGGTAAAGTATTATTTTCGGTATTTTTGGTTTATGGAACAAAGAGTAAAAGATTGCAAAGAAAGTAAATAGGGAACTAAAATTGTAGATCGGAAACTTATATGATGGAAAATAGACCCGGGGGCCATAGGTTTCACTAGAGGCTTCTCTCAAGATAGAAAAAATTACGGTGGGCGAACAAATTACCGCCGAGAAATTGATAGAAAAACGCAAAGTTATGACGATATCTAAGGCAATGATCATGAATATAGGCATCACGTCTGTATCAGGTAGACCGACTCCTGCCTGCATTTACTACTATTACTCCACATATCGACCGACTCCTGCCTGCATCTAGAGTATTAAGTTCATGAAGAACAGAGTAACGCATTAAGTAAGATGACATGATGTAGCGGGATAAACTCAAGCAATATGATGAAAACCCCATCTTGTTATCCTCGATGGCAACAATACAATACGTGTCAGTTCCCCTTCTATCACTAGGATCGAGCACCGCAAGATTGAACCCAAAGCTAAGCACTTCTCCCATTGCAAGAAAAACCAATCTAGTTGGCCAAACCAAATCGATATTTCGAAGAGACTTGCAAAGATATCAAATCATGCATATAATAATTCAGAGGAGACTCAAATAATATTCATGGATAAGCTGATCATAAATCCACAATTCATCGGATCTCGTCGAACACACCAAGAAAAGTATTACATCGAATAGATCTCCAAGAACATCGAGAAGAACATGGTACTGAGAAACAAAGAGAGGGAGAGAGAGAGAGAGAGAGAGAAGAAGCCATCTAGCTACTAGCTATGGACCCGTAGGTCTGTGGTAAACTACTCACGCTTCATCTGAGATGCAATGGTGTTGATGTAGAAGCCCTCCGTTTTTGAATCACCCACCGGTAGGACGCCAGAAAGGCCCCTAGATGGGATCTCATGGGTACAGACGGTTGCGGTGGTGGAAAAGTGGTTTCCTGGCTCTCCTGGAAGGTTTTGGGATATTTTAGAATATATAGGCGGAAGAAATAGGTCGGTGGAGTCACGAGGGGCCCACAAAGGGTGGGGCGCCCTACCCCCTGGGCGCGCCTCCCGACCTTGTGGCCACCTCGTGGCTTTCCTGACATGCACTCCAAGCCCTCTCGATGTCTTCTAGTCCAAGAAAAATCGTCGCGAAAGTTTCATTCCGTTTGGATATTCCTTTTCTATGGAACTCTAAAACAAGGAAAAAATAGGTACTTGCATTGGGCTCTAGGTTAATAGGTTAGTCCCAAAATAATATAAAATAGCATATTAATGCATATAAAACATCCAAAACACATAATATAATAGCATGGAACAATCAAAAATTATAGATACGTTGGAGACGTATCAGGCATCCCCAAGCTTAATTCCTACTCGTCCTCGAGTAGGTAAACGATAAAAACAGAATTTTTTAAGTGGAATGCTACCTAACATATTTATCCATGTAATTATATTTATTGTGGCATGAATGTTCAGATCCGTATGATTCAGAACAAAAGTTTAATATTGACATAAAAACAATAATACTTCAAGCATACTAACAAAATAATTATGCCTTCTCAAAATAACATGGCCAAAGAAAGCTTATCCCTACAAAATCATATAGTCTAGCTATGCTCCATCTTCACCACACAAAATATTCAAGTCATGAACAACCCCGATGACAAGCCAAGCAATTGTTTCATACTTTTCACATTCTAAAACCTTTTCAACTTTCACACAATACATGAACGTGAGCCATGGACATAGCACTATAGGTGGAATAGAAGGTGGTTGTGGAGAGGACAAAAAAAGAGGGAGATAGTCTCACATAAACTAGGCGTATCAACGGACTATGGAGATGCCCAACAATAGATATCAATGTGAGTGAGTATAGATTGCCATGCAACGGATGCACTAGAGCTATAAGTTTATGAAAACTCAAAAAGAAAACTAAGTGGGTGTGCATCCAACTTGCTTGCTCATGAAGACCTAGGGAATTTTGAGGAAGACCATCGTTGGAATATACAAGCCATGCTCTATAATGAAAAATTCCCACTAGTATGTGAAAGTGACAATATAGAACACTCTGTATCATGAAGATCATGGTGCTACTTTGAAGCACAAGTTTGGCAAAAAGGATAGTAACGTTGTCCCTTCTCTCTTTTCTCTCATTTTTTGGGACTTATCTTTTTTTATTTGGCCTTTCTTTTTTTTATTTCCTCACATGGGACAATGCTCTAATAATGAAGATCATCACACCTTTATTTACTTACAACTCAAAAATTACAACTCGATACTAGAACAAAAATATGACTCTATGTGAATGCCTCCAGCGGTGTATCGGGATTTGCAATGAATCAAGAGCGACATGTATGAAAGAATTATGAACGGTCGCTTTGGCACAAATACAATGTCAACTACATGATCATGCAAAGCAATATGACAATAATGGAGCGTGTCATAATAAACGGAACGATGGAAAGTTGCATGGCAATATATCTCGGAATGGCTATGGAAATGCCATAATAGGTAGGTATGGTGGCTGCTTTCTGGAAGGTATATGGTGGGTTTATGGTACCGGCAAAAGTTGCGCGGCACAAGAGAGGCTAGCAATGGCGGAAAGGTGAGAGTCCTATAATCCATGGACTCAACATTAGTCATAAAGAACTCACATACTTATTGCAAAAATATATTAGTCACTGAAACAAAGTACTACGCGCATGCTCCTAGGGGGGTAGATTGGTAGTAGAAGACCATCGCTCGTCCCCGACCGCCACTCATAAGGAAAACAATAAAAAATATCTCATGCTCCAACTTCGTTACATAACGGTTTACCATACGTGCATGCTACGAGACTCACAGACCTTAACACAAGTATTTCTCAAATTCACAACTACTTACTAGCATGACTCTAATATCACCATCTTCTTATCTCAAAGCAATCATAAGGAATCAAACTTCTCACAGTATTCAATGCACTTTATATGAAAGTTTTTATTATATCCCTCTTGGATGCCTATCATATTAGGACTAATTTTATAACCAAAGCAAATTACCATGCTGTTTTAAAGACTCCCAAAATAATATAAGTGAAGTGTGAGAGCTCATCAATTTATATAAAATAAAACCACCACCGTGCTCTAAAAAGATATAAGTGAAGCACTAGAGCAAATTTGCCTAGCTCAAAAGATACAAGTGAAGCACATAGAGTATTCTAATAAATCATGATTCATGCATGTCTGTCTCAAAAGGTGTGCACAACAAGTATGATTGTGGAAAACTAAAAAGCAAAGACTCAAATCATACAAGATGCTCCAAGCAAAACACATATCATGTGGTGAATAAAAATATAGCCTCAAGTAAAGTTACCGATAGACGAAGACGAAAGAGGGGATGCCTTCCGGGGCATCCCCAAGCTTAGACTCTTGATTGTCCTTGAATATTACCTTGGGGTGCCTTGGGTATCCCCAATATTGGGCTCTTGCCACTCCTTATTGCATAGTCCTTCAAATCCTAACCAAAAACTTGAAAACTTCACAACACAATACTGAACAGAAAATCTCATCAGCTCCGTTAGTATAAGAAAATAAATCACCACTTTTGGTACGGTTGTTAACTCATTCTTTATTTATATTGGTGTAATATCTAATATATCCCAACTTTTCCATGGTTCATACCCCCCGATACTAGCCATAGATGCATCAAAATAAGCAAACAACACGTGAAAAACAGAATCTGTCAAAAACAGAACGGTATGTAGAAATCTGGAGATTTCAAATACTTCTTTAACTCCAAAAATACTGAAAAATTAGGATGACCTAAGCAATTTGTTTATTGAACTTCTTCACAAAGAATATGTATTTTATCGTGCTTCTGCTAAAAAGGAAAATTAATCTCCTGGGCGCAAAAGTTTCTTATTTTCAGCAAGATCAAATCAACTATCACCATATGCTATCCCAAAGGTCTTACTTGGCACAAACACTAATTAAAACACAAAACCACATCTAACCAGAGGCTAGATGAAATATTTAATGCAAAGTAGAACCTAAAAATCAAAAAACTAAAATAAAATTGGGTTGCCTCCCAACAAGATCTATTGTTTAACGCCCTTAGCTAGACATAAAGATCGAATAGATCTAAGTGTTATCATCTTTCACATGTAATCCATAAGTGGTTCTCATTATAGATTCATAAGGCAATTTAATTTTCTTTCTAGGGAAGTGTTCCATGCCTTTCCTTAATGGAAATTGAAATCTAATGTTTCCTTCTTTTATATCAATAATTGCACCAATCGTTCTAAGGAAAGGTCTACCAAGAATAAGAGGACATGTAGGATTGCAATCAATATAAAGAACAATGACATCTAAGGGCACATAATTCTTATTTGCAACAATAATAACATCATTAATCCTTCCCATAGGTTTCTTAATAGTGGAATCCGCAAGATGCAAATTTAAAGAACAATCATCAAATTCACAGAAACCTAACACATCACATAATGTTTTTGGATTCATGGAAACACTAGCACCCAAATCACACAAAGCATGGCATTCATAATCTTTAATTTTGATCTTAATAGTAGGTTCCCACTGATCATAAAGTTTTCTAGGGATAGAAACTTCCAATTCAAGCTTTTCTTCAATAGATTGTATCATAGCATCAACGATATGTTTAGTAAAAGCTTTGTTTTGATTATAAGCATGAGGAGAATTCAACATGGACTACAACAAGGAAATGCAATCTATTAGAGAACAATTACCATAATTAAATTCTTCGAAATCGAAAAGAGTGGGTTCATTTCTATGTAAAGTTTTGACCTCTCCAATCCCACTTTTATCAATTTTTGCATCAAGATCTAAAAACTCCGAATCATTGTGACGCCTTCTAACTAAAGTTGACTCATCCCCAGTCCCATCTTTATCAAGATTTATATTAGAAAACAAAGATTCAATAGGAGTCAC